>NC_050188.1:16881210-17498710 GCF_008315115.2 Sander lucioperca
TCTATTCCCCCTCACTCTTTCAATCCTCTCAGTGCCTATCCTCCATCCCTCTCACTCTCGGTCTCTGTCGGTCTCTCTCTCTCCGGATGGGTTCCGGCTGTTGAGCTGGTGGGGCTGGTGGCCAGTGTGACGGCTCGGCTGTCTGGTGTCGCGTGCGATCAGGGCGGATGTCGCGCGGCGAGGACGATCAGAGCTGAGCGCCTCCGCCTCACTGCGGGTCACCTTTCACGGGCAATTAGTGTTGGAGCACAGGCACGCTCGCCGCTTGTCGGCCCTGCTTATTGTGAAGATCAACAGCAATCAGTCTCCACACTCCACTCTGCACTCTCTCCCGCGCTCCTTCCACATCTCTGCCTCTAACCCTCACTCTCTCTTCCCCCTGCCTTTCTTTGTTGCCTCTCTATCTCTTTGAGTTTTCCCCTGATGTGCATTTGCAGCTCTCTGGCTAATGGCTGCTGTCTGGCTATATGTTGTCCGACTGTTCAGGTCTCTCGTCATTATACACTCTTTGACTTATTTGCCACTTCTATTGAAGAAAAAGCATATAATGCTATGAAGACACTCCCCCATGCTCCTCTATCTCCTCTCTGCACATTGTTTAATTCACTTCTTTTTCTCTATAGCTGACTGTGCACCGGATGCATCCTATGTTTTACTCTCAAGGACTTTTCTCTATCTTTCTTGTTGTTTAACTCTCACATCATCAATCTGTGGGCATCCCTAAGTCAAAAGGCCACAAGCCTTTTCAGACTGCAATATTTAAGTCAGTAACTCTGTGTTCACATCACCCCGATGTGTTAGTTCTCTAGAATCCAAGATTTCATCAGGGGTCACTCTCCAGTTCACTAAAAATCAGTAGCAAAAGGGCTTGACAATATGGTTGAAATCAATATCACAAAACTAGAGCTCACCCAATATATTAGCTTATCATAGATGTAAAAGTATCGGTGTACAGTATATGTCAGCCGATAAATAACAAGAAATTGCAGTACAGGAATGGCAAAGATATGTCTGCTGTACAAACTGTATTATGCCTTCACTGTTTCTAAATGACCTCTAAGAGCACTAATAATGAACCAATCTAAATTAACTGTAAAATGACCCGCTAAATACATATCTTGTTCACAATTCTCTAATGGAGAAATTAACTGAATCCTGATCAAATTTTTTTTTTGTGTGTTTTAAGTATATAACAGCCGACATGTTATCAGATTTTTTAAATTCTTTAACTTCAATATTGGAATTGGCCTCCAAAAAGCAGTGGGGTTTATTCAAAATGAATAAGGATAAATTACAATGCAGATGCATATCATGAGATGGCAATTTAAGGCAAAATCACATACATTAATCAAACTGATGTTCAAAGCAATTGAACTGTGTTTAACTCAACTATTAATATTCAACAATGCAACAATAGGCACGAAGATCTTTATAATGAGTGTGGCTGTGTCCACATGGAATCCAGACTTCAAGGTTTTGAGAGTCTGCACTTACTGAAAGCTTTTTTTCAACATAGATGATGCATGTCATTGTGTAACCACTGGCCTGGTGTGTCTTTGTGTGTGTGTCTCTGTGTGTACGTTGCCTGCAGTTGACTTTGTGCAACCTCAGTGGAAATCTTGACACTTTGTTGCTTTTTTGTCAAGGCCAGTAAAAGAGCCTGATCTGAGAATGACCTTTTAACTTTCATGTGGGCATTTATGTTTGAATAATGAGTTTTTCTTGTATGCAAATAGTCACATAAATCTGTTTTTAAAAGCCAACATTTATAAAGTCTGTCAGAATCAATGCACCAAATGTACTGTAGTTGCATTATTCATTCTTAAGCTTTTAGTCTTTGAATATTTACTTCTGTTGCTTCTTTTGATACCTCAGAATGTTGTAGGTTTTACTGTAATGAGATATTTAGTTGGTCCTGTATGCTAAGGAAATTTGTAAGCAAATTAACGCATTTACAACAAATAACATTTTTATGGACATTAGGCTCAGTGTCACTTTATTTTCCATTCTGTCTGTGTATTGTTGAAAGACAGAGGTATGTGCCGCGCAAATGCATGGTCGCAAGGAGCGGCGTCCGCCAGTAACCCCGATACGCGCAGAGGCGCGAGGGCCCGTCCATCGCTGCTTGCAGCTTTAATTACAATTTTTTCTGTATTCTTGATCAAAGCCTCTTTCAGTTCATTTTTTTCAATATCGGCTGAGCAAGCAGTTTTTATGTTTTTGTTTCTAAGCCATCAGGATGTTTATGTACTGTAATTAAGTGACAGTAAATGTTTTTGTCTAGAAAACAGCTCACTGCATGGTGCAAGAGTATGTTGTGTGCAGGTGCATGCAGATAGAACCAACAGCAATAGTAAGTGAGATTCTTAAATATGTATATTGTGTCCTCAATACATACGTTATCCTGTGAATTTAGAGTGCTTGCGCTGTAACATTTCTGCCACATTGTAACGCCCACTTCCCCACATTCAGCTATAAACACAGAAGAGTAAAAATCAAGGAAAAAGGGCAGGCTCATTTGCATATGGGGGCTTCATTAGATAAAGCTAAGGACAGAGAAGAGTGCATCTTCAGCCATAGTGATGAATAGCTGCTGCATCACAAAGTTGCCTCAAAGTAGTGTCGTTGTAACCCTCATTTGCATCAGTGCCTATTTTTTATATATTTATTAACTCACTTAATGGTGGACACTTACCGTTATTCCTGTGTCCTCTTGAGAATCCCCTGCTAGTGTTCTGCAATTTAAATAGGCTACTTTTGAGGCTGTGATTTAAGAAAAAATGGCAGGCAGTTCTGATGAGAATGACGATCGGAAACTTAAATGTGCAGAAAACGTGTTAATTACATGATGTTTTAATAGAGAACCAGTGGTGCATAAATTATAAGCTTAGATTTAATTACAAGAGACAGTTCCTCTAGAAGGTTTCATGCATACACACCATCTTACACAAATAATAATCTCAAGTTTGCTGAATACAGTTGTACAATTACCATGGCTTGTCTGTGATCAAACAACTATGAAATGCATTTACTTTCATTGATTGTGTAAAATGGTAGCAGCACCTGTCCTGCGGCATAGGGTCCGTATCGCCATGTAGCTATACGTACGTACTAGTCTCACTTTGCCAGACCCTCCTCCAACGTGGCGCTGCCGAGGAAGGTCTGGCTAGTCCACACAGCATTCTGGGATATTACAAAAATGTGCTCTGGTTTATTGGCATTTCTTTATACCAATCACAATAGTCTTGGGTGGTGATAAGCACTGGGAAAAGCCACGGTGCCGCTGCAAAATAGCCTCGGGAAGGAACTTGTTTTGGTGGAACGTGTACGTTCAAAAGTTGTTGCAACAGAAAACTCAGATTGGACAGATAGTCTAGCTAGCTGTCTGGATTTACCTTGCACAGATCTGAGAAAAGGTTAACCATAGTCCTCATAAATCGACCGGAGTTTAAAATGCCAACACAAAGAAAGCCCATGGAACGTCAAGGATATAGATTCCGTACGTACCCACGGCGTGGATTTAACACAGGAGCATAAATTGTCCTTAAGGTTGTGAGTCACTCACTCTGTAGTTTTCAGCTGAAGCTTTAATATCACCTTAAAATCCATCCCTCCAACTCTTTGATGGTAAAATTATTTGCTAGATATAGAATACCAGAAGAAATTGAAGTTCATCATGAAGGTGAAAGATATCAAATTCTGCCTCAGAACAGGTGATCAGTGCTGAAGCCAAATTCCACAGGAATCTAAAGTTCATACGCTTGGGATTTCATATCTATTTTTTCTTTCAAAAATGAATTTGCTCCCCAAGAAAAAGCAAATGCTAAATAAATCATATTTTTCTCTTTCCATTCCTCCCTGCTCTTTTTTACCCTGTCTCTTTTTTAATTTATTTTTTTATAAATGGACCCATGGGCGGTTGCATCTCCCAGGCCTCATGCCATGCTGTCTTTTGAACGCAAACCTGTGCGGATGGGCCTTGAACGGCTGTTTCATCTAGTCATCCAGGGCCTGATGAGATTTGACTGGTCCAGTCCCAAGTGAGTCCTGCATCTCAGCGGCTAGCCATCACCCTCCATAAACAAACTAAGCCCAAACAATGTCAGATGTTGGCTTGCATTTAAACAATGGTCGCTCTGGGAGGTGGGTGGGAAGGGAGGGAGAAATAAACAAAAAAAAATCAAAAGTTCATGAACTGAAACTAAAAAAATCTCAAATGGATTGCTTCTGCCCTTTTAATAATCCGATTACTTATAATGGCTGAAATTTCTGACATGCTGATGCAGTATCATTCTCCTGTTTTTCTGTTCTAAAATATGTTGACTTTCTATTCACACAAGGAATCCGTTGCCTGGAAAGCTCTTTCATATTAACAGTAACACACACATTACATTTTCCATTAAAAAGCTGCCAAACATTTTTCTCCACAATAACATAAAAATGCTTTAAAGTGTCTGATTCACGGTGCTACCCATGCAACACAGGTCCCCCAGCTGGACTCAAACTAGGGACGCTGCAGTTGCATGGTCTGTGACTTACACCTTAATGCCATCAGGACATTCCACCAATAACCACACCTCTTTTTCAGTGTCTTTAGTAAGCCTGTGCTTGGCTGTTATAGCCAGACACACTGTGAATATAATTTTTTTTTTTTTTTGAAAGAATCTTCCCAAGAGCATGCCGACAGGACTTTAATTTCTAGTCCCAGGTGCTGATTTATTTGATTTTTGAGGAAGTTTTGCTAAGCGGGCTAATGAGAAGCACAGGGCTGTTGAATGATTTAGTAGGGAGATGGAGCTCATACAGAGATAAAGTCTAAAGACAAATTATCTTTATATTCCCTAATTGGTGAAAGTAAGAAAGAGGTAGCTTAACAATAAAAATTACAATTTAAAGAGGGTTGCTTACTGTACTTGTGCCGTATGTTTCACAATTAGACCAAAAAACAGCAACAGTCAATCATGCTATGTCTTTAAAAAATGTTTTATGGGAAATTGCTTTATTTTGTTAAGAAATAAACAAACTGGTCCTACATGGACTCTAACCAACAAACACCACCAAACATATTAATATATGAACTACTGTCAGTGTCAGTCTGGTCAGTGGCAGAAAGTAGAGCACAATTTGGCAACATTGGAGGCCTGTCACATACAAAGCCTGCCAACTGGAAAAACCTCATATTGGGCACTTGGGTAAATTAATATTTAAACTGAATTAATGGATACTGTATGGATTTTTCATAGGTGCTTTTGTCAAAGGTTCAAGTGTATGGATTGTGCCTGCCACTAGGCCACACTGACCATATATCATTGTATCACTCACTTACGACTTAATGCTCTGTTTTGTTGGTCAAAATAACGTATACCCGTGGACTTTTACCTTGCACATCTATATTCTGAGTTGCACCTCTACCCAGCCGTGATTTGTCAGTGCTAACCGTAATTCAAATGGAAAATCAATGTTTGAATATAGTAGCCTGTGCACATAAATCTGTACTTTAATGATTGCAGACCTTAAGCCAACTTAAGGCCTAAACATTAAAGTGCTCATATTATGCTCATTTTCAGGTTCATAATTGTATTTAGAGGTTATATCAGAAAAGGTTTACATGGTTTAATTTTCAAAAAACACCATATATTTGTTGTACTGTACATTGCTGCAGCTCCTCTTTTCACCCTGTGTGTTGAGCTCTCTGTTTTAGCTACAGAGTGAGACATCACACTTCTGTTCATTCTTTGTTGGGAGTCGCACATGCGCAGTAGCTAGGTAAGGACTACTAGCCAGTCAGAAGCAGAGTATGAGGGCAAGCCATGCTAGCAGCTAAGTGAGAATTATAACGTGTTACAAAGTGACGCGCGTTTGTCACGGAAGTAAAGGCTGGACTACAATAGAGCTGTTTGGAGCAGTTTGTGAACAGTGTTTTCTGTTGGAGATAGTAAGTCCCTTTGGGGTGGACTTTCGGCTTTTTCACTTTTTAAACCTATAACATGCACAAAAAAGATATATAACACAATAAAGGAAAGGGAAAAGCCAAAAAGCATAATATGAGCACTTTTTCTGCTCAAGTAAATGTAAACTTTTTTATGGAACTAACATTAAAAAAAAATGAATTATACACATTACATATAATATAAATTGCATTTCCAGTTCTTGGTTTTGTAGTTTTAGTCCATTGAGGAAATTAAGTCATAAATATTAACGGATCGTAGTATTTTTTTCGTTGGTATTACTACCGATACATGTTATTCGAATGTTAATGTCAACACCAACAAATATTAACTTCTCGTGCCCTAAAACCTAAAGTCATTCTGTAAAGGCATGAGAGGCATTGTTAGATAAGGCTTCACACTTTTCAGGTCCGTTCCACTTCAGGAAGCCATGATGCAAACACATTAATCTGAAAACTTTTTGCAAAAAAATTGCAGAGGAGATGTTATTTTTCTACTCAGTAAAATACATAGGGAGATTCATCAGTTTTTCTATGTAAACAGATGCCCATGTTTGTTTTTGAGATGATATGGCTATTTCCATCACTCTCCAATTTTGTTAGTTGTACCCAGAAGATGGGGAAAAAACTGTCCGTTTTAGAACAAAAGGTTATCTTGAAAATCATCTTTCATGGAAAATAATTATCAATTTTGACAAGAGCGCTCAAAGATGAGTGATAACTGGTCCATTTACTCTCTTAAGCCATTTGAAGTTGTACAGTACCATGCTAAAAGGTAATACATTTGCTATTACACATCATAGTTTTACATTATTCACAGAAAAATAGTATTTCTTTGAATTGTGGGTAGATAGCTAAAATCTTAAAAAAAGAATTGGTTATAATAAAAAGATTGGTTATGATAAAAAAATATTACAATATAATATTACATTGTTATATAATACAAAATATCTATAAAGGTACTGTAATGTGAGTTTTGGCAAATGTGACATTCATCAGAATAAATTGAAATGTTCTGCTGGCTATTAGGTAGTGTATGTAAGACTCTCAAAACAGGTTTTGATTGTAAGTGGATTTGCTGTTCTTGTAAATATGAACTTTGACCCCTTACAAGTGTAGCGGAAGGAGGATTAGGCTCATGTTTATTCAGCATGTAGCAGTCCCTGGGACAAATCACACTCAAGAGTGGCTGTCGCCCCTGGAGACTGAGAGAACCACCTAAGGGTGTGGAGCTAAATATGGAAATTGCAAGACATGCTCCAGTATGCATATTCACTAATGTGCAGTTCCTCAAAATAAAAACAGCCCCTTGTTCACATTATCCACCCCTCTGTCTGTCTTTTGCAAATACTAATAAAAATGTAAAGCTGCCATTAACTGAGGCATGTTCCATTAATATAAATAAACCCAAGTCATGTTTCTTCTTAAATTTCATCCTTTTCTGTTTTGTCGTATGCCTGTAGAGTGACTGAGAGCTGTGTCTGTGTTTTTTTTGCCTGCCTACCAAGATGCTCTGTTTGCTCAGGTCTGCTTAACTGCAGCTGAAGTTGTCACTGTTAATATGGGTTTGTATTCAATCATCCTGTCAGCTTCTGAGAGGCGTATGAGTGACAGATTTAAGAGGCAGTCGAACTGGGGGCTAAACTCAAGGAGGGCAATTTCTTTCCTGTGAATGTAAGATCTCCGACAGACAGGCGTTAGCTGCCGCAAGTTAGACAACACCGTCTGGTCCAGTAAACGCATTGACAGTGATCAACAAAGGAGTGTTGTCTTACTTTTTTTTTTTTTTTTTAAATCGTCTTCCTGCGGTCTCAAAGATCAAGATTTTTTTTCTGCATTCGTCAAATGTTCAGTCTTTTTTTGTGTAAAGCTGTTGAAGTAAATGAGATTTCCCAAAGAGTCTGTGTTCGCAGAGATGCACTCAAAGTGATATTGACATGTTGTCAAGCTGGTGCCTCTCTCTGAGGACATCTTGGTTGTTGACGGGCCCGGGCTGCGATCATGATTTTTTTTCCCCTTTTGCTGTTGAGTAATTTCAGCTTGTCTCCCAAAAATGATTTGTTGCTCCTATTTTTAGTCCAAACTCCAATTTTCTTCAGTCAAGTCAGTCAGAAGTTGTCTAGAAAACACCTGCTGTGAAGTTCCTCGGAGATCACTTGTCTGAAATCTGGTCAGTTGAGGGTTTCTTGATTTAGCTGACAATGATCATGACGGGGGATTAAGAGGGAAGCAAGGTGAGGTGAGGTGAAGCTTGTTATTTTGAAATTTAACTAAAAGATTGGTGAAAGATTTCTCGCTGTTCAGTGGTTTTTAAGCACAACACCTGTCTTTCTGCTGTAAGTAGATATTGAGAGCATCCTCCATGGGTCTGTCTTGGGGAATAGCAAAGCATAGTGAAGGTGCCCAACAACACTTTGAAGTGCTGAACTCAGAAATTAGGTTATCACTCAAAACACAGGCAGAGGTTCCTCTAGGAAGAGATGTTCAATATACATGTAATTGTCCTAGTAAGTCAGTGGAAAAACGTACCTACTGTACAATACAACACATGTCTAATGCCAGTTTGCCACATAATTGGAGGGATGTAGCATCTTGCCGCTGTGTAAATGTTGGCTGAAAAGGGATGCTTTAGTGAACAGTGAAGATTCTTAGTTTAACTAAATACATGCATGTTTTCAAGTATTGGCCTGATGATTTAAAATTCAAACCTGCAGTATATGACTTGCAGTGCAACAGACTGCAAACGCAACACTGCTATGTTATTACCTTAGTTGATATGGCACTTGTGTTATGTACACTAGGGGTCTGGGGAAAAAATCGATACAGCATAGTATCGTGATATTTTCTGTGGCAAACCTGTTTCGATACACAGACGCCAATCGATCTTTTGTTATATATGTGTTGGGCTGTTTGTCTGTTTGACAATCCCATATTGCAGCAATACAATTGAAGTGAGGTGAACAAACAGAGAAATTTATACTTCTTTTTTTTTTTTTTTAGATAAAACAGATGTTGACAGAGTTTCCTTTTGGGGGCATAATTTGAAATTGGGAAAAATTTGAAGTTGGAAAAAAGGTAATACATTGCAGTTTATCGCAGAATATTGCAATATGTTTAAAATCTCAATAATAATATATTGTGACATAAGTATCGTGATGATATCGTGACGTGATTCCCACCCCTAATGTACACCCCAGAGCAAATGGAGCAACATTAGCATTTATGTATTTGGAGTTGTGTTTCTGGCCACCCGAAGCATGCAAGCCCAATATTCACTCTCTTTTTAGCTCTGTTTTGGTCTCCAACAACTCCTGAGGGAAATATCTAGCTCTTTGGTCAATAAATTATTCAGTGTGTTGCCAGGTAGTGGCTACTCTGTCCGGCTGCCGTTTGGTGCTGGGCAAGATGCTAAAACGTGACTCCTTTCACATGCACCTAATGTTCTGATCCATTGTTCATATTGATCAGTGCAGCTTTAAATGAAAATAATCGTCCATGTGCAGGAGGCCATTATTGGTGTTGGTTTGTTTTAACTGTATTCCTATGTTCCATTACCCACAAGTGCATGCAGGGAAAATGCCTACTATCAGAGTTGCATGTTTTAATAGCAGAATATTTATCATACTTGATAGGAATCATGTGATGACAAAGTAAGAATAGTTTCCAGTATGAAAAAGATGTATTGCTTTTATGTTGCAACTTCCCTGCACAGTCAGAGCCCTGCAGGGTTGAGTGGTTGAGGTCATCAGGCAGCTGTGTGACATATTGTCCTGATGGTTGGCTGTATGGGCACCTTGTGGGCCTTCACCCCCACATCTACTCATCCCCTCTTGAAACACATGAGGCCAGACTAGCTCAGATGAGGAGCTTGTGGCTGTTGACCATAAAAAGAACATCAGGGCAATGAGCCACAGAGAAAAGAAGGAAAAAGTGAAAGAAGGGTGGTGAATAGGGAGGTGGATGAAGATGGGGGAAACAAAGAGGGCAAGGGGTAGAACAGGTTGGTGAACGACTAAGATTAAAGGTTGGCATAGAGATAAGAGCAAAGGATAAAGTAAAGAAGAGCATGGCAAGAAATAAGGCAAAGAGAGATGGAGAAAGCGAAAGAGAGATTGTGCGTTTTGGGCCAAATGGGAGCTACACTGCTCCAGCTGTGGCCATAAAACAGCAGGTGGATGCCATCATTAGGCCTGGCAGATAAAGCAGGAATCCCAGAGTCCCTGCTCTCTTGATGCGTCTCTCTTGGCGCCAGGCACTCATCCACTCTAGGATCATGCAATGATGCCATGACATAAAACATGACTCTGGAAAGAAGGGAAAAAACATTGAGTTAAAGAATGACTCAACCTAGCCTAATGTATTGCATTTAATGTGACTTGGAACAGTTTTTTGTGTGAACTCCAGCTTTCTGTATTTTCCGTCTTCTTTCTGAAATGCCTTTATCAGATGCTGACTGTGGACTTGTAGTAGTTATTATCAAACATTGGCAAAAAAAACTTCTATTTTATCATTTGTAAACAATTTCCACACCTAAGCCTTATGTACTGTTTTTGTGTACTTACAAAAAAAAAAATAAATAAATAAAACTCAGCATTTTTCTCATACAGTTAAACATACGGTAGTTTTACAGTTGCACGTTTTGTTCTTTCAACAAATCATTACATTTACTGCATATTTTATTTAAAATCTGTTACTTTATTTCTGAAAAAGGGATTCCTCATCTTTTAATGTTTGAAAAGAAAAACGTTTCAATCTTTGTATTCTCAACTTTTGTCCATCCTGTTCCACCTGATGTATAAAAGGAACTTCAGCTCAGCTTTTGTTAATTTAATGACTGCTGTAATGCGTCATTATCTGAAATGTTTGCAATATTGTGTCCCCCTCCCCTTTTCCTCTTCTCCTGTTTTTTGTTCAGGGTAAGCTTGTGCAAGAGTTTGGAATTTAGCTGGGAGTGTACCTAAGAGCTGTCATCTGGGATGATAATTTGATGGCAGATGAGAGCTGCCATTGCAGCACCCTCCAGGTGCCCTCGGGGCTAAATGGATGGCTGCAACATGGCACTTTTAGAAGGTGCTTCTTCGCTCTGATTTGTCTTCACTCGCTGTGTTTTTCCTGCCTTTAGCAGACATGTCTATTTGGGGATGCATCATTCTTTTAACCTTTTCTTTGTTCCAACTTCTCACTGGCCTTTCACTGTTAATTTTGTTCCTATACAATATTCACAGACAGAATCCCATACACGGAGAGTAAATTAAGTTCAGCATTTGATGTTTGCTGTTTGGAAGAAGTTTAAATCCTCATTTGAAGTGAGGAGTGACATGCTTGAAAACTCTTTGCTTAATGAGAAATAATTTCTAACTGAACTTCCTTGTTTGCTAATGTTGTTGTTTTTCTCTTTTAGGAATACAATATATTCATTCAATTAACTATTATAGACGGGAGTAACTTGTTAAATTGAAATCTACTCAATCAGTGCTAACAACCACTCACTGAGAATCTCTGTGATGTGGATGATCTTCCTGATTCTGTTGTTTTGGCTTTGGCGGCTCCTGATGCATCTTTTGAGTTTTCGATTGGTCTTTTGCCGGAGTTCAGTCTTTTTTCCCTTTGTGGCCTCAGCGGGGAGCGAAGTGGTGTTTGGAGGCATGTCATCCCCTGATTTCCTTTTAAAAGCCGACCCTGATGCTTTTAAATGCATCATCAAGGCAATGGGCTGTCCAAGTTGGTTACAAGTTAACGAAATAAACACTGACAATGAAATTAATAATGCATATTGTTTGCGAATGCCTCAGCTGGATGATTTGACTGATGTATGCAAGGATGGTAATTTATTGAAAGTAAATTCATGTAATTGTGCAGCGGAACTTGATGAAGCAAAAGAAGGTGTCAGCACGGCTTCCATCATCATCAGAAGAAAGAAATCATTAAAGAGCAAAAACAAATCCAACTTCAAAAGGACGGTGCAGAACAAACACAGATTTTATGGATGTGTTTCATTTAGACCAAAGTTCAGAACGGCTGTTATGGTAAATATGTCAGATTTGTTGTTGGTTGTTTGCGTATGTGATAGTTTTGGTTTATTTATTTGTCTCACAGTCCACAGGGATGTAAGCACTCACTCTGCACATATCAAAGTAGTCAGTGTAAATTTAATTTTAAGATGAGGGTGAACAAGAGCTAAAATGTAGCTGTCATTGTTGAGACATATTTCCAGGATGAGGAGCTCAACCGACAAGACGATCCCAGCGCCCAACTTGGTAAAAATAGTTTACATCTAAACTGTCTTTATAATGATTAAGATGTCAGCAAAGTGGCATGATGTGAAAATGATGCATTTGGTGCACTGTTTTCAAGCAGAAGTGACAATCTAAATGTTGTACCAAGAAGTACATTCAGTCAAAAACCCAGAAATAGGCCTGTCTGAAGTGTGTTATGGGAAATTAAGCAGTTAGGGAATTCACATTTACTTGTGTATGTAGCAGAGCTTAAATCAAATAATGACTGCCTTGGCTGACCTTTCTTCCTCTCTTACAGTCTGTATCCCAAGATATCCTCACATTATGCATGATACAGACACATGGGCTCAGGCTTCCACTCTTAACTCTGTCTATTGTGTCTGTTCTTTGTTTTTGACCTGTAAATCATTGTTGTATTACATTTTGAAAGAATGAATTTCAGTGTATTACTTTTTAAAAGAGAATCAGAATGATAGGGGACTTATAACAAATAGAAGACCAACGTTTTGGCAACATATCTCAAACATGTAACTGGGTCTCCAGCGTCAGTTGACATCCAACCCCCTCTCTAACAGCCACATGCACCAATGAACAAACAATTGAATGTTGTTTGTCAGTTGCATATGGACATAAAATCGACACACAGAGTAGCAATAAGATGTATCTACCTTCAGTAGTGGCTGCAGCAACTCGAATCCAGCCAGCGCAAGACTGGAGCTGCTGTCTGCTCTCCTCCCGGCAAAGTAGTCTCCTAGTGGCGGAGAGAGAGGCGGAGGGACTGCGGGGTGTGCTAATATTACTAGCTAGCTAACTGCAAAGTCAGCTTCCCCAGTGCTGTGTTCAAACACTGTTGGAAATTATACAATAATTTCAAATTGAACACTTAAAATAGCCCAGTAAACATGGCTGGGACATATTCAGGTTACTACAATATGAACATGAAGAGGAAACACACGTGTTACCATCAGGCCCGGCGCCAAAATGATTAAGGGGGCAGGTAAAAAAAAATATATATTGCATTTCTTGAAGCAGTTGTCCGTTTTTATCTATTTTTTAAATAAGTACTTGACAAAGTAACTATTTAGGCTTTCATTAACGTTACAGATCGAACACACACACTGCTGTGACTGTGCTCTCCCAGTGCGTGCTCCCAGTTGTAGACATTTCCATCCAGTAATAGCTGAGCTGACTTATTTCTAATAAGTTAAGCTAGTGCAGTAACGTTAAGCTAACGTTAGAAACTGCTAACGTTACATGAGTTACGTCTAATGTGTAGGCTATCGCTTGACTGTAACTGAGGCACCTGTCACATCAGGGTCTGAGGGCGGCTGCGCTGCGATGACGGGAGAGCTGCGTGTTCCTCGTCATCAGATGAAGATTCCTCATCTGATAAAAATGACGGGTCATTTATCTCTCCCCGATCATATTCTCCATCACTCACGTCCAAATCTAGCTTGCTCTAGCTTCTGATAATGCAGCCGCCTTGTCAAAAGACATGTAAACAATACGCAATGCTAGGCAACTGCTAGTGGTCTGAGCACAGCACAGCAGGTTTTTTAAGGGGTAAAGTCTTAGACTTATTAATGAAGTAAGAGGATGGCTGGAGCCCTCGCTCTTGTTAGTAGTTGAAAGCCCCCATGCAATGTTATGAAGGTAAATATGGTGCAAAAAGGGAGAGCTTGTAGAATACAATGTGAGAACTTGCAGAACAAAAAATCTGAACTTGTATGTTAAAATTTGCACTTGTAAAAATTTAATTTGCACTTGTAAAAAATATTCACACACATGTGATCTGAATTTGAAGTTACAGAAAAAATATTCACAAATGTGTAGATTGATATTTACATGAACACAATGACAGCTGCAAACTTATAATGCAACATTTACTCGTATACTTTTTTTTTTACTCTGGTTCATTTTCCATCACAACCACAACTCAGTGATTACAACCTCTCGAATCTGTCACTGCAACTTCACATATGTGCTCTCTCGCATCACAAAGTGGCGAATCTGCGCACCTCGACTTTCACAACACTCTTGACGATACATTTGGTGCAAAACTAATTTGTACCTGTGGACTTAGGCTGTGGAGCTCTGAGCTAACAGAACGGGAAAAGCAGGGTTTCTATCGCCAGATGAGGGACAACTCTGTCTGGCTTATTTATGTAGCATGGAAACTTGGTGGAATAGCATGCTAGCGTTAGCTAACTAGCAGCCAGCCCGCTTCTAAATAAATACCTTTTAATTATCTAAACACTTTTTAACAGTCAAACTAAAACACTGGCGGTGAGCTCCACGGCCTGCAGCCGCAGACGGACTGTCATCAGTGGGTAACAGGTGCCAAGTTTCGCATCCCTGCCGAGAATTGCATCCACTAGGGAAAATAATGATTTTATAAGGCAAAGTACTGTTTAAAAACTAGGCAATAGTAAATCTCTTTGTCATGTTCATCAATAATGATTAGGATTTTAGAAGGTTTAGAGACATCAATGTTTTATCAGACTCTATAGTAGCATTTCCTTGCTACCTAGATGCAATTTTCGGCAGCAATGAATTCTGCAGAAATTATTGTTTCTGCCCAAGCGGGTGCAATTCTTAGCAGGGATGCACAACATCAGCAAAGCAAGCTCTGGTCATGGCCGGGGGATGGGCCGCTGCTACCGGATGTGGGGCTCTCCGTGTCCCGCTGGAGCTCCGACTGCAGGTCGAGGTCGGCAGCGAAGCTTTCTGGCAAAAGCAGTGTTGCTACGCTGGTCGATCCCGACTGATGACGGTCCGTCTGCGGCTGCAGGCCGTGGAGCTCACCGCCAGTGTTTTAGTTTGACTGTTAAAAAGTGTTTAGATAATTAAAAGGTATTTATTTAGAAGCGGGCTGGCTGCTAGTTAGCTAATGCTAGCATGCTATTCCACCAAGTTTCCATGCTACATAAATAAGCCGGACAGAGTTGTCCCTCATCTGGCGATAGAAACCCTGCTTTTCCCATAGACTGTATATAAGAAGGCTTTTCCCGTTCTGTTAGCTCAGAGCTCCACAGTCTAAGTCCACAGGTACAAATTAGTTTTGCACCAAATGTATCGTCAAGAGTGTTGTGAAAGTCGAGGTGCGCAGATTCGCCACTTTGTGATGCGAGAGAGCACATATGTGAAGTTGCAGTGACAGATTCCAGAGGTTGTAATCACTGAGTTGTGGTTGTGATGGAAAATGAACCAGAGTAAAAAAAAAAGTATACAGTAAATGTTGCATTATAAGTTTGCAGCTGTCATTGTCTTCATGTAAATATCAATCTACACATTTGTGAATATTTTTTCTGTAACTTCACATTCAGAATACAGGTGTGTGAACATTTTCTACAAGTGCAAATTTCAATTTACAAGTTCAGATTTTTTTTACAAGCTCTCATGTTTTTTTTCTTTGTATGACTTCAAATTCAGATCACATGTGTGTGAATATTTTTTACAAGTGCAAATTTTATTTTTACAAGTGCAAATTAAATTTTTACAAGTGCAAATTTTAACATACAAGTTCAGATGTTTTGTTCTGCAAGTTCTCACATTGTATTCTACAAGCTCTCCCTTTTTGCACCATATTTACCTTCATACAATGTAGACGCCAAGTAGAACTTGTAGCCTAATAGTAATTGTGTAGTTGTGTTTGTACGTTTTATGGATGTATGATGTTGAAACAAGGGGGCAGAAAATACAACTGAGGGGGCAAAGCCCCCTTTTGCCCCCTCGTGGCGCTGGGTGCGGTTACCATATAGCTGTTGTTAAATAAAACGTTTACTTTAAGAATCTGATATTTGCCTGATCAGCATGTCTTCTCTTCTTCATAATATCGTCGCAAATTAGCAATGTTGCATGTTTTAAAAACTAAAACATATATACCAAAACCATATTACAAAAGTTTTTATTGGTCTTTGATAATCAAAATACACAATATTGATTTATGACAATCATCGACATGTGGAGTGCCTTCATGGAGTGAAGGCAGCAGTGTCACTGCCTTGACCCAGTGTAAATAGAGCCTCACTCTGGCCTGTCACCTAAAATAAAACAAGCATTATTGTATAATAATTAGTGCAAACTAACTACAGATGCAGAATAGGCTAAACTAGATAGGCTTTTTATTTGTTTGGATGAATCGTTACAATGTATATATATGATTAATAAACCAACAATTAAAAAAGTGTTCTTTTTTCCCCCCTCTTTTTTCCGAGCCAGTAAAAATACACAAGGGGCCAGTAAAACACTGATCTAAATTAGGGCTGGGACGATTCGTCGACGTAGTTGACGTCATCGATTACGTAAATGCGTTGACACAAATAATTTGCGTTGACGCGTCACACGTAGAAATCTAAAAACAACATGGCTGCCTCCAGCAACAGCGCAAGTATGGATTCCTCGCAAGTTCAACAACATGTTGAGAAAAAGGCTCGCACACGGTCTTCTAAAGTGTGGGAGTATTTTACTCTCAATGCCAACAACAACGTGGTAGTCTGTTGTCAGGATAACAGCAGCAAAACCCGTAAGTTCTGCTCACCTATGCCTCTCCAGCTTCTCCCGTAGCTCACCCGTAAACAGTATGTCCTGCACTGACTTGAGTGTGAGGTAAACTGTGCTGCGTCTCCCCCATCTGTAGCACTGTCTTCGATAATTGCGCAACCAGGCCAGATTGTTTCAGATATCTCACGAGTCCTTTATAATGTCAGTTATAACGGCCCACGTATTAAAAAATTGTTGGGTTTAAATTGGGCTCAGGCTCATAATTCCCTTAGAAAGTAGAGAGAAAAATTGCACTTTTTTTAACTGTTTTTTTAAGTTTTTTATTTGTGTATTCTTCCTGAAAGTGACTTGAAATGTTAATTTGTTTTATTGTTGGATTTATTTGATACATCTGATTTCATATGTTTTTTTTACTGTAAGATTAAAGGGAGAAGAGCTTGGATGTTAAACAAGAGCTTATTCATTATTTTACCTACTACTGTTAAAAAAAGCAAAAAGGCTACCCTTTTTGCACTTGCTCTATTTACTCTAAGTTTTTATTTTTGTATTCCTCCTAAAGTGACTATTTTGTGGTTGGATTGATAGCCTCAGGTTGCACTACAAATTCATTTTACTTGAACAGTGCAGTGTTAAACAATTTTAATAAATAGAGATTTGAACCTTATTTTTTTAGATTTTGAACCCTAATCTAAATGTTATGTTGGACACTCCCTGCAAAGCAGCCGTCATCCCACATTCAACTCATTTGCAACCGACATGTCAAGTCTCATCTTTTACCTCTAAGACTCATGTTTTAATGCATTTGCATTGTGTCCAATCAGTGTGCATTGTGGTTAGGCCTATAGTTCATTAATAAAATTATACTGCACCACAGAGTGCTCTAATCTGAAAATTCAGTCACACAGGATGACAGTAAAGGTGGTCGTACCAGGGCAGTTTAGTTAACTTCGCTAACATTCAGCATGTGAGCGAAGTGGCTATGATCTCCGTTTCCATCGCCCTTCTCCATTTCCGTTACAATTAGTTTTGTACTTTGGTAATTTTGCAATTTTATTTTTAAAAGTTTATATCCTGCCATGTTGTTATCTTGCGTTGCTCTGTGTACAATGACGCAGCTAAAAAAGAGAGTTTAAATAGTCCAGTGATATGAATGAGAAAATGTGAATTGACTCAGCAGTTGATGAAATGAATCATTAACACTCAGGGGGCACCCTTAAGGCTGTTTTATGCTTCTGCGTCAACTCCACGCCGTAGCTACGCCGTCGCTCCTACGCCGTCGTGACCCTTTCGGAGTTCTGTGTCGGGGTTGCTTTGCATCGCGGTGCATTTCACTGCCATAAGCTAGGGGGTGATATGTCTGAGGGTATTTGCGATGTGTTTGCCAGCCAGTTCATGTTATGTTAGCAAGCAAACTTTAGCACAGCTGCCCACAAAGTACTGCTTGCTGGCAAAGTGCTAATGTCAAAACGTTGCTGACATATAGACACTTTACAAACGGATAACCCCGTCATTGTAACCAAAATATGTCTGAGTTTATTTGCAAAGCTTATGTGAACTAGCATGTTGCTACTCCCCACAGTAGGCTGCTTGAAACACCGACTATCAACACACAGGACGAGTTGACCAATCACAGTCCTTGCGGTCTGCGTCGCCTCGACGCAAAGTTACACATTTTTGGAGGTGCACGTCGAGCTACTGTGGAGGGCTTGGAGGGGGGTTCGCGGCGACGCAGAGGGGTCTGCGGGGGTACGCCGTTGATTGGACGCAGAAGCATAAATCAGCCTCTAGTGTGTATGTATGACTGAATGAATGATCTTGCGTGTTGAACCAGTCATCTAAACCTGAGCCGATATATAGTATCTTTGATGAATGGCTTGTTGGGACAAAGTATAACGAAATAATAATTAATTAACTGAGCCTGCTCACATGACAGCATGACTTGGATGACAATACAAGTCAGTTACAACTGAAGTGATTGGTTTCAAAATCCAAATCCAGATTTACCGTGTTCCTCTGTCAGATGAAGAATTGGAAGGGGGAGAGCAAAAATCACCCATCTTTTGGCGTGTTAATTTGATTTCAAACCGCCAAACATGGTGTCATGGTTTTCTGACAGGGCCTTGGGAGAGAGTTTATCTCATCATTAATTAAATATCATATTTCCCTACATGCTGCCTGTGCTTAATTAGGAAGAGGGGGTCATTTTGGAGGGCTTATTAACTGGAACAAATTTGTTAAAGGAAGGAGACCGAGACAGATAAAAGAGAGAGGGAGTGAGGGGAGAGGAGCGCCTCTGGGTTCAGTCGTCCCTGACAAGGCTTGGCTTTTGTGATTGATAACTGCACCAGTCACGGCTCGAGTCAGACTGGGAGAGATGAAGGAGTAACTGGGATAGAGACAGAGGGAAAAGAGGAAATCTGGGAGGAAGGAGAAGGCGAGGGGGTGAGGGCTGGGAGGAAATGATTGGAGACATATGCTTGCTCTCAAGCAAGATAGAGTTAGACAGAGAGGAGGGAGATGTAGGACGAAGAAGGAGGGGCAGTGAGATATGAAAACAAAGAGAGAAACACAGAGAAGGGAATACAAGGAGGTGGTGGAGATTGATTGCAGCACAGGGCCACATCACAGAGACTTTATTTATTTTATCCCAACCTCTCCACCATTCACATGGTATTTTTAGAATGCTAGATATGATAGCTGAACAAAATATGTTAGTAAGATATCTCTACTAAATTTTAGTGTTTTATTGTCTTAACTTTCATCCAAACACTCTGTGTATGTAAATGATAATAGCCAAAAAATCAGGCATCGGTGTCGGATTTGTGGGGGACACTGTTTCCCATTTCCCTAATTCACTGCGACAGAATGGGTTTGGCCAGGCCGGTAAAACAACAGATGTTTTGCTTGGATGTGACACCCGGGTTTCCAGAAATTCCCAGTGGCAGTGCATGTGTTTGGAGCTGACCTAGCACAGGTTTTGGCAAATGGTAAACAGCAGGAGACGATATGACTTTCGGGCACAACAGACTTGCCATCAGAAGTGACAGGACATAAAAAAACTCAAGTCCCATTCAATAAAAATAAACTGACTTTCAGAGGAGAAGTCACACCCTATATTTTAGCATTTGTAAGATTTTTTGGAGAAACAGCAGGACACTCAATTTCAATCTATATCTCTATTATTCTGCCTCTTTGTGGCTTCATTTTAAATTTTTGGTGGTGAGAAGTCAGCCATTCTTGGGGGGGCCCTGGTATGAAAGGAGAATTTTAGTGCTGGGGGACCTACATACTGTATTTAAATTCTCTAACAAGTTCAAAGGAAAAAAAAAAAGTCTCCCCCAGAAAGAAACTGTGAAGTGTGGAAGTATTTACAACTTTTGACACAGAGCTTTTGGTTCCTCCCCATTTAAAGTTTCTTTAACATGTTCAGGACATATTAGTTAAAGACCATGAAGCAACAACGAAAAAAAAGTCAGTCAGTACGTCTACTACAGTCAGTATGTAGAAAGATATGTTTTGAGCCTCGGTCAACAGCTCTATTGTCTCAGTGGTGCCTGAGCATGTGTACACTGGGATGCCACTTTTCATACGTATCCGTGGAAAGAGATGTGTGTATTCAGTGTCCTGTGAACCATCCACTGATGTATCCTCCGTGCAAGGACGGAAAAATACCCCAGGAAAAGGGAACTTCTAGACACTCAAATCACGACAGAACAGTGTAGAAAATAGCAAATGCTCTTTTTCACACCAAGTCCTGTAGGCTCTTTCCCCCGGTGTCCAGTTCTTCTGAAAGAGCAGTTTGTGTTCTTAGCATGTATTGCATGACAAATACTATGTTCCATAAAAGTTTTTTTTAACTCATCTAGGCAGGTCTTGAGGATCATTTTTGTCCCTTTTTGAAAAGAAAGAATGTGAACAGATGTGCTGATAACTAGCTTAGATGTTATTGAATCTAGAGAACAAACTTTATTAGTCTGAGCAACATTATCACTTTGCTGCAGTGAAAACTTCTGAGAGCCATTAAATCTTGAGTGGACTGTGTTTGAAGGCACAGGCAAACACTGGCGCATTGATTGACAGGGTTGGCCTTGCTTTAATAGAACATAATTGGGCAATTTTGAAGGGTCTCTGAAAAATGACCAAATAATAACACATGACTTATCTTGAGACTTGTTTTTTCAGATAATTGTGCAAAAAGCATCTGGCACACCATTAGTTCCATTTTCACATTAGAATAATAATCCTTTTGAACTAATAGACTCGCTCAAATGTCTGTGCTTGGGTGGTTGGGACCGTGAACGGGGTAAATACTGTATGTTCCACCAAGAAAGTGCACAGAAAAGGTAATTGGGTGGTAGGACGAACAATAACACGATGTAAACTTTCCTAAAATTCATCATGTCACATGAATTGAAAGTCTTGTTTTTCCACCCCTCATATTTCAAAGTCATATATTAGCTACTCTAGCGGTGACGTTTTCAGTTGTTAAGTGCTAGAATTCATTTATTACATTTACCTTTGTTACCTTTTTTAAACCAATCAAGGACAGAATGGTTCTCAGGGAAACACTTAAATGACAAATGCTTTGTTTTGAACAATTAAATGGCTTGTCACTGTGACTCCTTTTATAAATGTCACAGCATTATGAAAATCAACACTAAGAGATTATGCTAAATTGAAATGTTTTTTTTTTAATCAATTACTGATGTTAATTGAGCTACAGACACATTTTCCTGCAAGTACCAAAATATGTTCATAGGAAAAAAAAACAGGTCTTGTAATTTGCCCTACCTTTTTACCTTTTAATGTAACAATAAACAGTTCCCAAGGGGACTGTTATTGTTTGGGTCTTACTTCCAATGAGAGATTGCACCAATATCACGTCTCAAATTAAAGGATAATTAAAAAATCTTATTTCAAAGTTATTGCCGTCCATAAAACTTTGATTAGGCAAACATTAGCCACATTAAGGCTTAATGGCCATTGCCCCTGTGATTACAACAACAATGTTATGTACTGCACCAAGCATATTAAGAAATGAATAATTAAGAATGCAGAAAAAAAGGGTTTTAAGCAGCAATTATATATCTAATTTTGGGTTGTTTTTAAGAACGGTTTGTGGTAGGTACAATGAGTCTGTGATTTAAACAGCAATGTTCTCAGACCCCACACTATGTTGCAGAGTGACTACAAAGGACATAGAAAATGAGATGGTTTCCACTGACACAGAATACAAAGCCTTCAACCAGTTAACAGTAAACTTAGCCTAGTTATTTGCAGATTTTAGGTTTACCAAAGTTCTGGTAAAAAGTAAACACATGCAACTAGGGCTGTAGTTGATTATTCTTTCAATTAAAAAAAAGTGCTACTTTTGCTCTGATGCAGCCGCCTGTCTGTTTGTAGTCAGCACTCTGTAGTCTCACTCAATGTCCCGCCCACAGCGCTATCTGATTGGTTACACGTCACGAGTAATAGCCTATCTACAGTAAAGGCTGCTGTGCTACAGCCAGTTAAAGCTGCTCCGGTGAGTGAGTGGAACTGTATTTAAGGCAGCAAATATTGCTGAAGTTGCACTAACCATCACAATCCTCTACGCTTTAGTTGCAACAACACTACTAGGCACATTTTCAAAAGGATTGTTCGGCTTTTGCGGCTGCTAAACCTGCACATGTAAAAGAAACCATGTAATTATCAAAGCACCCTCAGAGGGTGGAATGCACATATTTAAATCAGGTAATATGCATACATTTGGCACAAAATTGGCCCCTTTCTATGCAAATGAGCATCATTGCAAGTTTTTTTTTTTTTTTTTACTATGTTCTTTTCAATTTAAAGCATAAGAGATGCTTTTCAGTTTTATAGCCTATTAGGATTTGTTGCCTTTTGTGCTTCAGCCTTTAGTGTTTTTTCAGTGTTTGTACTTACAGGAGTGTTTGAAATGTTCCTTGTTTTTTATAATTTAAATAGTTTACCAAAGTTGCAAGTTGGCAAAATGCAACACCAGTCCCCAGCACTGCTCTCTGTTCAAAATAAATGAAACGAAACGTATGCTTATGTATTTAGGGATTTTCTTTTTGCTGGTGTACCAAACTTGCACCGAATAGTGACCCCTAAAGGTGTGGACACAGAGCCGACAGCCAAACGTCGGCAGAAAAGGCAGTTGGACTGATCAGTCTCCCCAAATTGGTCAAAAAAGTGCCTCGGAACACACCAAAGTGACGAGACGTAATACGTCTCCTTAACAGCAGGCGGCGCTAATCTGTATTGTCGCCCAAAAATGAAAACCGGCAGCTGAACGCGTCACATGGGTCTGACTTCTCCGTAAATTCACAGACAGACTGTCATGGCGGCTTGTTCAGAATACGATCTCATATTGTACTAAAATAGTTCACCGAAACGTGTTTCTGAAAACATTTTTAGCGAGAAATAGGCCATGCAGTTGCTGAATCTGTCTTCATTTCAGATCGACAAAGGTCAGTTTAAAAGATTTTTGTCAGATTTTGAGAGACTCTAGTCACGCTCATTCCGCTCCCCATTTCCGGGTTAGCACTCTACCAATCAGATGGGTCATTTGAGTCCGACTGCCGGCAGTGCCCACCCCGCCGATTATACATGTCAAATCGGCCAAAATGAAGGCCGACGGCCCCTTGGACGGATGACGGCACGGAACACACCGAACAGACTCAAGTCACTGACCTCGCCAGACTGTCCAACTGCCGATTATCGGCTCTGTGTGTCCACACCTTAAACCGGAGTATGAACCGAACCGTGACTTTACTGTATAATTACACCCCTAGAACCCCTAGTTCTGACCGTTTTGATCCTACACATTTACACAAGTAAGAATCACCCCATGATAAATGATATCAGCCACTAGGGCTAGGTACCAAATTCAATAGTTTTTAGGCACGGACCGAATTGCCTCTAAAGTAAAGAGTATCAAAAAAACGCCTCGTCATTCAATACCCATGTTCAGTACCTAAGAAGTTAATGTCATCAGCGTCAGTAAAATTGGTATCGAAAAAAATATTGTTTAGGAACCGGTATTGAAGTCACGGTATAGGTATCAGTACCGTTGTTGAATATTTTTGAATGATACCCAGCCCTATAAGCCTCGCATGTATGTCAAGTTCATTTGATGCCATAGGAAAATCTAATGTAAGCAGAAATGTCATGTCACAAAACAGAAATGTCATTGTAGCAACTTCATAGAAGCAGTGTTAATCAAGCTGAGTTTATCACTTTGCTCAGAGAGATTTACAAGCAAGCTTGGGTAAAATGAGATGAGTCGTTAGCACCTAAGGTACTGTTAAATTCAACAAACATTTCAGCTATTTTCATAAAACCAGTTTATGGCAGCCCTGCACCGTATGTTTCCTTCCCCTCCCTCTGTCTCTGCTAAAGGTTCAGCATGCAAAAGAGGCTGAGGCTTCAGTCATCTTGTGTATCACTGTTTATGTTTCTGATAGTATTTATGAGCTGTGTCAGAGCAACGTAAACTTGTGGATTAACATTTATTACTGTGACGATATTGCCAATCCATCTCTGGGCATGTCTCAAAATGGGAATGAATGTTTTTTATTAGATAAGCAGGGATGAGCTCTTTAACAGTGAGGGAAGAATAATTACAGATTAGTTGGATTTAGTGTTTATGGTTTAGCAAGGACTTTCATATGGAAATAAATTTGTATTTGTAGTTTGACTTTTTATTAATTTTGGGTTCATGAAATACTGTATGCTATCTTATATTGACATCGGGGCCACCTCCATATACCAAAGAAGACCAGGAGATGCAGTTCAAACCTCAGAAGAAGAAAAACTAGTAAATGGAGCCTTTAAGCTTAGGTTATTTTCTAAAATAGGCTTTTTCAAAAGGCCATGAATAGGTTTGCAGTGTATGCTCAAATAACATGATGATTTATAAAAATGCTATATCTAAAACTTTAAAGGTTTCTCTAATTTTTGAAAATTCTTCTTCTACTTCTAAAATTTGATTTTCAAAATGTAAGTTATTTGATTCTAGTATCCCAAAATATAAAAACTCACCTCAGGCCACAAAACAGTTCATTGTCAGTGTCCGTTGAATATTTTCCATTTTGATAATGTGTTAAAAGTTATGCTTTGGCAATGTGTTTGCAACACTCCAGAGCTTATCACGGAGATTGCTTTTGAAAATCTTGTGAACCTTCAGGATCACTAAAGTCACACGTGTTTAACTTTAACAATTAAAAGCAGACTTTCTTTCTTTGAATAGTTGAACATTGATTTCCAGAGTGAGCTTTTATGAAGGCCAAAAGCTGGAAACAACTAAACATGAAAAACATTTTGTCAGGCTGCCTCTGTCGAAGTAGAGCTTTGCACAATGCGATGTTTCTCACTATAATCTGCAATGGAGAGAAATGTCCTTTGTGCCTATCTGGGAATGCATTATTAATTGTGCTTTCATGTTTCTTCATGATGCTAATAAAGCAACAATGTTCTTCCAAATCACCTGAAAAATGAGTCCAAGGACAACGGGCATTGCACAGGAAAGGCGTGGCTGTCCACTTTGAGAAACGATGGGACTCAACAACCAAGATTAATGGAACTCAGATGGCTTTTAATTAGTGCAGCTGTGCTCATTAATTATCTGCCCACAACACAAATGTTTTTATATTTGGGGAAAGTGTTGATTTATTTGATTTTGTTTGCCAGTGGATCTAGATGAATGGCTCTTCATTTTGAATTTTGCCAGCACTGAAAGGAAAGGAGAGCAGAGGAAGTCTTGCCCAGTTAGCCAGTGTGTTACATACATGATGTAATGGACGATGGTGTGTAATATGACAGCAATCATTAACATAAAGAGCAGTTGTCTGAAATGTTGTGAGTAAATTGTAGGTCTAATACACAGTTGTAATGTTATTTCCTGAAAGCACTGCATGATCATAGTAGCAAACTAGCCGTTTCTTTCTGGGTAGCACATGATCTTGACTGATTTGTACAGTACTGGTTTGCTGTTTGTAGTCGGGTTGCCTCTGTGGTCCTATCTCAGGCCTTTTTAATTGTTATATAACCTGTTCCACTCTTTTTACGATGGAATGTGAAGAAGCCAAAATAAAAATCTAAGTAAATATCTTCGAAGTGAGGTTGGTGTAATTTTTGTAAGTTACTTTTGAACTTCAATATCTTACACAACAGGTACCACTAATAAAAGTGGCTTAACTTTGGCTTATGTGAAGAAAAGACACTGTCAGTGATACCATGTGGACATAAAAAACCAAGCACACTGTTTCATAACAGACGTTTTTTAAGTGCATGAAGAAGAAAAAAGAAATTGAGTAATGCAAATAATGTCTTTTTTCCATGCAATGTAGAAGGCAACAAAAAGTGTCTCTTTTTGCAGTTTTTCTCCTTTATTTTGTATTTAAATATGAGGTTCAAATACTTCATTTTCACCTCACAGATTTTGCTATGAGTGCACAAAGTTAGTTGCGTGGATTGTTGATACATTAGACGTTAGATTGTCGCCAGTTAATACATTCACAGAAATGGTGCTTTTAACAAGATTAGGGCTTCGGTTTGGTTTAGATCATTTATATTGGGGAGAGAGAGAGATTAAATTATTTGCAGTTATTTAAAAAGACTTTTAAGAAAATTATGAACGTTTGGCAGTGAACCACCCGAAACCCCCCATGTCTACGGGCCTGAGCCTTGTTTGATCAGACAGTTATTTATTACTTATAGTGAGGGAACGACCTACATTGTTCATAGATTTGTTTTGCAAGAGTTTTTTTTTTTTTTATTATTATTATATTAGTATAGTTAGCCTACATGTTTATAATATCACTCTTCAACCTTTCGGGATCTGTAGATAAGGTTGATTTTGGTTTGCCTTTTCAACCTAATTCAAAACCTTTCAGCCATTAGTCGTCACGATGAACAAATATTCCATCTTCTGTTTTCTGTCCTTTCTCTCTCTCTTACTCACTCACTCACTCCTCCCCTCACATTGCAGTTTAATTTTTTCCTCACGGCCCCAGTAAATTTCATTGAAACATTCATCTGAACATGAATGAGAAAAACGTAACGGCGAGAGCAGAAATTAAAATTTCATTATTTACTGCGCCCGAGTTTGGGAACGCAATTAGTATCTGCACTGTGTGGCCCAAGGATATTTACTGCTTTGGCCTCTCCTTTCTTTATTGTGGTGTTTCTTTCATCCCGTCTAGCAGACTGTGATGCTATCACTTGCTCATTACCTCTAGCAGCCTGAGACACAGTGGACAATTACACCATTTCCGAGGGTCCAACATGTGAACTTGATGGACACGGAGATGATGCATCATGCAATGATTGCATTTCAAGATGCTGGCAGGAAAAATGCAATCATGTTCCACCCCATATAGGGAGTGATTTAGAGAATACCAAATACTAGCAATAGCAAAGATTTTAAGAAGAAAGCATGATTTTCTCGTAAAGTTATGTTTAATTATTCACAGTTATAGGTACAGTAAGTCTATATGCATGCAAGTTATATTTTATATATGCAAGGACCAAAGACGAGCATTTTTTTTTTTTTTAATTGTAAGTTACAGTTTTTATTAAAAACACAAAAAAGAGCAACACGTATAAATAAATAAACCATAGCAACGACGAAAAAAAGAAAAACTTAACAGTCAGTCTGGTCAGCCTTCTGCACAGCTTTTTGTAGCACTCAGTCCAGATAGAGAAACACAGGATCGCAGATACTTAACAGCTGCACAACTATGTTGACTGTAAGCCGCATCTTTCTAAAGAGCTGGGCCCAAACAAGCACCACCTGGGTTTTCCCGGCCATTTTACGACTTACAGCTGGAACACACCGGGCGCGTAAGTGTCGCCTGGCCCTTCATACCGAACACTTATTTCTATGTGCCGGTCACAAAGCGATCCTTCTCCTCTCAGCTCTCTCTCTAAAACTGTGGTGTGTGTGTGTGTGTGTGTGTGTGTGTGTGTGTGTGTGTGTGTGTGTGTGTGTGTGTGTGTGTGTGTGTTGCTCTCCATATGCCTGGCGTGTCTCACTGAGAAAAGTCAAGACAGCCAAAATCACCATGAACCTAGGTGTTTTACTTTGAATGTGTTTTACTTTTGTAAAGTATCCGGCTGCACTGTTTTTCCTGTATGTGATTACCTGCCTGGCTTGACACACACACTCGCGTCTCGCGCAAGAAATAAAGGAGATGCCGAAACTATCGCTGCAGCATGCGGGCGGACGCTACGCGCCCACAATGAACGGACAGATTGGATAACATGGGCGCCGAAATAAAAAAAGCTGGACTACGGGACGCTTAAACGTGGGGTATACTCGCCGTAGCCGACCTGTTGAGCGCCAGTGTGACGTCATGGGAGTGCTGTAACTGTTTACCAGTTGCAGTCTTCTCCTGAACAGAGGTGGCGCTAATGAGGAAAAGTTACCGACTTTGCTATTTCTACAGACTAGAAGAAGAAAAAGGTAAACAACGGCAGAACTGGCAGCATTATTGACATCAATGCTTCGATTTGATTCAATGACCTACTTCGTCGGATCAAGCCTTTCATTCACCATAAAAGAACTCCTCTTAACCTGCTTTAGTGATTGTGCGGTGAGAGAGAGAGATAAAAGAGAGGGAAGTGTGTTTGTCGGTGAGTATGAAGTTAGCTAGCCTAGAAATCTAGACGCACCCTAGCAGCAGCAAATTTAATTTGCAGCCAGGGGGGTCTAGGCACTCTCCGTTGGCTTGCGAGCTGGAAAAACCAAACTCTAGTTAGGCCAATCACATCGTGTATAGAGTCGGTGGGCGGCCTTATGGCTGCTGCTGCTGGGAACAGCGGTCTTCTGGAAGACTTGGAGTTAAGCTTTTCTTTGAGAAAAGAACAAAGAACGGCACTGAAATCATTCTTAAAAAAGGAAGATGTGTTCGGAGTTTTGCCAACCGGATACGGCAAAAGTTTAATCTATCAACTAGCTTCGCTACCTTCTTCGTTGCTCTGCCTGGTTGTAGCGCTATCCTATTGCCTGCAGAGGGAATTTGAAAGACAACCGTTTAACCCGCCCCTCGGATTGAGCCATGTCAATGGTGAGTTCCCAGACCCAACATCTTGATGTCGGTCTGGCTTGTCAGGCTAGAAGTTAGCAGTAACGTTGTAGCTGTGAACGTAGCAGCACAGTCTGTACAGTTTATCTGTCTGTGAATAAATGCTACAACTCCTCAAGACCCAGAACAAATTCCCGTGTCTTGCTTACCTGCTGGGTAAAGTGAAGGGAGTTGTGTGATGTCATCACCAATATGCAAATGAGCGTGTGACATCCCTTGTACCTAAGAGCTTCCAAAACCCAGGGAAAACCTGACCACTATATGTCCGGCCTCGGTTCTGGCTACATCTGGCTACGTACGTACATACATTTGTCCCTAGTCAGTCTGCTGACATGATGCTGGTATTATGGTAGATACAGTATAAAATGCCCAAACTTGGGATTATTTTTTCTCTACATGCCTCTATCTGCTGCAACCTAGTCATTTTGTAGTAATTTCCACCAAATGTCCTGAGATAACATGACTTCAAGTTTTTTTTAAACTGACATGAGATTGAGTGATGATTGGTTCAAGTGGTTCTACTGTAAGTGCATGTGTATTTGCTATGAGGAATGGATTAATAATACAAAAATATACATGTTTTGTTTGAGTTGTAGCTGGTGACACACTTTTTTTGGTGTCAGGACAGATGATGTGGTTCAGTCTCCGTCACAGAAAAACTTTCTGGACACAGGCATGATCTGTAAAAAACATTACCACTGCTGTTTGTCAGGTCAGTGCAAGTAATAAAGTTAAACTTTGTCATTGATCTTTTTTATGAATTTAAAATTGTTAAATGTAAAGCATGGATGTTGGTAAGGTTTTAATGTGGAATTCGCTATTAGTATACACAATATTATTCAATAAGGGAAGTACCTGTTTAACACCAGCAGCAAACAAAACAAAATGAAACCTTATTTACATACAACATTCCCTAGGCCACCGCTTTTATCATATGTGCAATTAAGGATAAAGCTGCAAGTGTTAATTTGCTTGATGTGCACTTCTCACAAGCAGCAGTGCCAGCTAAAACAAAACAACCAACAACAGTTTGAGAACTGCAGGTTTTTATAAAAACTTTGGTTAACAAACACTTCCTTGAACAGGGACAATGTTGTTTTCCCTCTCGCATATTTTTCCTTCCTGTTCCTAGACATAATATGCATATGAACACTGGAGCCTGTCGGATATAGGAGATCAGAGGAATCGCGGCGGGGATCAAAGGGAGCTATCTGATCTCGTAAAATCATATTAAAACCCGTTGCCTCATTCCAAGACACCACGTATTGATCACAAAGGAGACAAGCAGGAGTGTATGGAACTAAATAAAAACTGGGGGCTGACGAGAAGTGAATCAGGACATCTGCACATGCTGAGGTCATTAAAATTGCATGGCACTCTATGTATTCCACAAACAATTGGATGGTTAACTCGAGGGTGGAGAGGGGAAAACAAGGGGAGCGCATGTTCATAATAGCTTCTCACATACCCTTCACCTCTCAAAAATCCCCCATCCTATCCACCCCATTCTCTCCTTATTGTCTTTATTTCCATTTGTTGATGACGCGATTTTTTAATAAGTGCGGAAGACAATAGGCAGGCAAAATATCTGTAAAAATAACCCTCCTGTCAAGGTTGCAAAGCTGGTTTCTCAGATGCTGTATTGCAACTAGGTATATAGAGTGATTTGATTATACCGTGCGGGCGGTGGCATTGTTACCCAGTTTGACTAATAAGTACTTTTCAAACCTGCCCCTCTGCTTCCCATTCAGCAGGAGTGCTCCGGTTTCTCTAGGAGTTAACCTTCACACACTATCATTACTGTCACTCTTCAATGAAACTTCACAGAGCAGCTCACTTTTGTGTGTGTGTGTGTGTGTGTGTGTGTGTGTGTGTGTGTGTTTAATTCCTCTCAATTACAGGTTCTCCTGATGTTGAAGCTGGCTGTTTCTGTTTCTAACATTTGCCTTATAGAAGTAAAAGTTGCCTTTTAGATTAAAACTTTTAATATTCTATTTTCCATTTTTGTTCTTAAACTATGCAGACAGTCCATCTACAGAAACTCAAGCTTGGTTCAAACCCTCATAACTTTATTTGAATTCTAGTGAAGCTCCAAAAGTTACCAAAGATACTTCTATTATATGCTTAGGTTTTTTTTAAGATTATTTTTTGGGCATTTTAAGTCTTTATTTATAGGATAGCTGAAGACATGAAAGGGGAGAGAGAGAGAGAGAGAGAGAGAGAGAGATGACATGCAGCAAAGGGTTGGAGTCGAACCCGCGGCTGCTGTGTTGAGGAGTAAACCTCTGTATGTGGGCACGCGCTTTACTAGGTGAGCTACCCAGGCACCCGTCATATGCTTAATTTTGAGGAAAGGTGTATGCCATGATGCAAAAGACATCTTAAATATTTCCTTCTGATATATCAGTCCTCTTGATTTTTTTATACTGTAGCTTCAGTTAAGTTTTTGAACAACCAGATTTTGAATATGTATTAGTGTATATGTCTCATTGTATTTAGTATGGGAGAAACTTTACCAAGTTTAAAGTCACTTGACAGGAAATTGAAAGAGTAATCAAGATTTTAGGTTTGTTTTTTGCATTTCAATGTAGTATATTTTCTTTTGTTAATCGTGCAGACTAACATCACGTGTATGTTCACGTGGACTTCCTTTATTTTAAAAATAGAATGAACATGAAGCAGCAGTGGACAGAGGAGACAGTACTGTATACAATGCTGTCCAACATCAAAACAAGTTAATCAATCGGACGACACTGAAAGGAGAGAGTTGCAACAAAATCAATTTACTCTTGTCAATATCACCCTAACAAGCTTAAATCCTAAATGACGATATACTGTTTTACAATCTGCAAATATGAGGCCAAGAGTATTACAGATGCTCTCTCAAACAAAACATACAGTACATTGCATATGTATTCTTGGGTTCACTTCCTCACATCTGCAGTTAAAAAATAAAGTTTCCTTGACCTTTCCCATACCGCCAGATGTGTACATTGCACTGTAATTTGCTTATGTGGGTCTCTTAGGGCTATGCACTACCTGACAAGTTGGTACCATAATCCCCCAATGCAATGTATGTTGCCAAAAGCAGAACACATGCTGTAAATGCAGGTGCAGGTGCAAGTGAGTTTGGCACACCTCTGTATCCGCTCATAGTCTCTGCTTGAGGCTACGTTAGCTGCTACTAGCATAACTCACCCGAATCTCAGACTGAATTGTTGGCAGTCAAGTTGCATTGTGGGTAATGCAGGCACTAGGTTTTGACAAAGAAGACGAATGTGTGGAATAAAAAAAAAACGATACACTGTATCTGGTTCTGCTGCATCGATTATATATTGTAAATTTATGGGGGTGATATTTTGTCTGGGAGCGATTTACGAAGTGATTTACGTTGTGCCAAACTCAAGTCCTTGTTGGGCAGATAAGAGTTGACATGATTCTAGTTTATTGGTCATGTTGTGTCGTGTTTACATACCATACAAAGATGATTCCACTCTAGACAATTTGTGGTACTTTGATAAAGTGTCTCCTTGTTCATGCCCTATTTCTTCATTGTAAAGGTAAATGTGTTTGCTTTACAGAGAAAAGCAGGTAAAGCCGTTTACAATACAAACCTCTTCTACATCGATGATAATACAGACTTGAGTGGCCTTGTGATGTCTGAAGTTAACTAGAATTGTTTTATTTGGTGAATGGCATTCAGGGCAAGGCCGATGTCACACCAGTTTACCCTGTTCATGCACTCTGTCAGGAAACTGAGGGGTTCTGTTAAAGGCAAAGTTGCAGACTAAATAAAATAATCCGGATACATGTGGCATGCTTAACATTTTCCCACTAACGTGTTGAGAAATTGACATTGGTTTGGATGGACATTGCTTTAGTTTAGTCTGGTGACATAAAACTGTAAGTTAGTGTTCTAATAGCTCATTAATGTTTTTCTTTTTTCTTGTCTTTTCTTTGTTCCTTTCATTGTCTCTTTCTTTCTTTCTTTCAACCCATTGTGCAAAACACATTTCCCTCTCTCCCTCTTCCTCAGTATCAAACATTTCTCACTTTTCATTCTTTATTTCTGCGTTTCCCATCCCTCCTTTCTTTCCATGGTATGTGTCATTATCCATCCAGTGTGACTTCACCGATCCTGCCCTCTGGTGACACAGCCTGCCCTTGTTAAGTGGCTCCAGTCCCTCTCCTCGTTTACAGGTGAAATCTATTCTCACACACAGGCCTCAAGGGCCCAACTGGACTGTAACAGAATTTCTCCAGCCCCACTGGGCTCCAACCACAAAGCTGAGAATAAATGGCTGAGGTGCCAGGGCTGGACAGAAAAATCAATGCCTGTTTATACAGACATGACAGTCCCGGCGCCCAAGCAATTCTCCTGCTTGCTTCTCTAGACGCTGTGTTATACTGTTTTTTTTCCTTCCTCCTCCTCTCTCTCCTGTGTCGTTCTCTCACCTCTGTTGAGGATAAAATGTGTGCCCTCTTGAGAGGATAGAACAGTAGGTGATGTGCTGTGGCCATTTTGTTCTCACCATGTATTGAAGTATTGCATGGGGGTCAACTGAATGCTTTTGATAGACCGACTGTCATGCAAACTATTTTGTCTATGCTGAGAAGATGTAATGCAGACAACCAGGTCATGTGTTAGAGTTGGATGCGGTTTCTCAACTGCTAGGTCACAAGTGTTCAGCAGGCATGTGCTGACAGGGTCACACGGGAGACATGTTGGCTATTAAAACTAGGTTTTCATTTTCTGTAGAAGACACAATAAACTAAACTGGTTCAACTGCTGTTCTTAGGAGCTTAATGACCCTCAGGTTTCATGACCGAACTAGACTGGAATCAAACCCGAGACAACATGGACACAGGGTACTGTATGCTGTTCAACCACCAGACCACTAGGATGTTTTTATGCTTTATCTTTGTTCCAAAATATTTGCAGATGTGTAACATTAAGGATTGTTTAAACCCTGTTTAGACCTGGAATTTTATATCCAGACAATGCAAAAATTCACATCACACACCTTATTAACATTAACATTAACATCTTAGTACAAGCTAAAACTTTACTTGATTAAACATGAGCAATTTTTGCTTTTTCCTGTGTCTTTTGTGATAGAAAACTAAATACTTTGGGTTTTGGACTGTTGGTTGGACAAAACAAGCAATTAAAGATGTATTAGATACTGCGATAGGCATTTTTCACTATTTTCTGACAATTTTTTAGACCAAACTATCTATTAATCACTGACTAAAATAATCATTAGCTGAAGCACAAATCAGCAGTGCACCTTTTTTTTCCCCAAAGAATTGTAGAGTCGTTCTTTTTTTTTTCTTCTACGCAGTACCTAATATGCATCTTTCATTCCTCAGTACTACTTGTTATTGCTTCAGTTGGTCTCGTCAGTATTCTTTGCCTTATTCTTTTTTGTAGATGTCTATGATTATATATTTGTTCACGCTTTTGTGTCTGTATGTGAACTTTGTGTGTGTGTTGTATGTGCTTTATGCAGGCGGTTGTGTGACTCTCAAGGGGAGGTAGCACCGCACTTGTAACTCATTCTGATTTATGCCCCCTGTCTAAATAAAAACATAAATCACCGCACCTGCCACAGAAGTCACTCTCACAGTGGTCTAGCTTGTCCGGCTCTGTTCTGGGTTGCGCTGTTGCACCCCAATGACAGAAACACAATTGATTCCCTCATTGCATCAATTTGTCGCCTAATCTGGTGATATGTTGATAAATTTTACTGCTCTGTCAATTAATTTTCCTGAAAAATGGGCCTGGCCGCAGTGGACACATCAATACTAAGGCAGTGGAAATATCGGTGACAAAATTAAGTGATAAAATTAATTGCCCCCTATCCCGTCTTGTGAAAACATAACTAATGAGCGAGGCAATTATAGTTGCATGTGCAGTCTCCTTCAGGAAAGATGGAGGAGGTGTTTGAAAAAAAAGACTTCTATGGTAATTAGAGGAGTGGGAGAAGAAAGATCTTGGGGAAATGGTCATCTGAAATAGAGGGTGACTTCAGAAATATAGCACAGTGGATAGATGTTTGTTTTAGCTCTCAGACACCGATGTAAAGGACAAACAAATGACAAGCCTTTCAAACACGAACATTAGCCACATCAAATGAGAGTAATTCCTCCTGCACAGTGTTAGCTCCTCATGGCTTACTGCTCGCACACATTGAAGTACAGACAAATATTTTTGTCAGTGCTTTACTTAGACACTGGTGTCATTGTTTTCTAGAGTGGAGAGGAAGGGTTTGTTAGCAGGTTAGTTAAGCACTGTTATTTTCAGAAGAGTGATGTAAATAGTGTGCTTTATTTTAGCATCAGTTGTATATCTGTATATCACAGATCTAGTAATTTGTTTGACATGCAGTATGGGATGTCATACATTGTCCTGAATGAATACAGAGACCAGTTCTTTGGTTCACATTTGAACTGTTTGTTGTAACATCAATATAGTCTGTTGTCCCAATGGGAATGCAAATAAAAGTCTCACAGGCTCCTTGGTCAGTGATCAAGTGTGAATCATGATGGTACTGCAAACATCATAAGCCATATAATGTTGTACTCTGATAATAACTGTTTTCCAACATATGACAAGCGTTATGTTAAACAGGCAGGATGAGCAGCACGTATAAAATACTGTAACTACTTCACACAACAATACAACATTTCATGTTCATATTTAAGTTAGTTTTACACCTACATTTTCTTTTTTGGTTCTTCCCTGTTAATAAGCTAAGTATGTAGTGTCAGTTGTAGATGAATACAGCCTAGGATGTCAATTTTAGATATTTGATAATTGTAAATATTTTAAACAGGTGGATCATAAAACCCTTACAGCCTATATTAACGACGAGTTACTTGGCATGAAACCTGACCCCAAAATGTCATACTTTGTGTGGAATTTCTGGTACATTACTTGTTGCAATTTGAGAGGTTTTAAAGACTGTATCACAGCACACTGGGGAAGCATTAAGAGAAAGTATGTTAGAAAGGAGGGTTCATTTTAAAAGACTCTAGTGCCCACAAACAACCTGGAAAGTGACTCTCAAGAGCGGAAACATCATTAATACATTCATTAGGAATGGGTTAAGCTATTGAAGAGCTTTTTGAATGCTCAGGATAGGCAACATGGGAGGAGCGTTAATGTTGTATAATCACTATCTCTGGGCTGCTGTTTGCATGCTTTGTCCAGGGTAATGAGATCCCTCCATCAAACACATTCTCTGTGCGAAGGCATCGTTTCTCAAAGAGGCTCTCCCAAAGGGTGAGAGGCATGATCTCCTAAACATTTGCACTTAGGCTCCCTCACATGTCAAAATGTTACAGTCTCCATACTAACCTGAGGATCCAGCATTTTCTATCTGTAAAACCTACCAAAAAACAGGGTGGGTGTGTTTTTTTATTTAATTAAAATGCTTTTTAAGGGCGTGTTCACACTCCAGAGGAGATTAAGCAAATTACTTTCATGATTGATTTACAAAACCAGGAAGCTCTAATTCCACCATTTATTCAGTGCCTGTAGAAAATGTATGGTAGCTCCTTATGCTAGCCTTTGATGCTGTAACATTGTATTTTACATTCAAAGGCCAATGGCCAATCACAATGTGATCAAGAGGATGACAGACCTCTTTGTGTATTTTCAAGGACCATGTTGGGTGAAGATATTTGTCCAAATTGTCTTTATTTCAGATGCTAAGATAAGGCCAGCTTTAATGATCTCCATGGAAATGGAATAAAACTGTCCTTGCAAAGCAAGATTTATTCTTGTGGGCTCAGTTTTTTTGCTATGAAACTCAATTTAATTCAGCCACTGATAATTAATTGTCAGACCAAAGAGCAAACTATGGGGAGTGTGTTGATGATGATGATGATCATCATCATCATCATGATTATGTAGCTTGCTGCTCTTTCAACCATTAAACTTTGTGAACAGTAGGTGATGTAAAATGAAGTGTGATGGAAGATATCCATCAGTGTGGCTTCTGTTCTGCCTCAGACTTATTCAATAAGTGATTGTAGTGGATAGTTTAGTGGACAACGTCTCCAGAACAGCAACACATTTTTACACTTTGAAACCAGAAGACCATTGGCCGCTCAACATTTTAAGGGTTAAAATGTTTTTCAGAGGAGTATCAATTACATTAAAATATGAAACCTTATTAGACATATGAGAATTGCACTCCATAGTGCTCACATGTACATTCATTTCTCTAGATTTTGGTTGAAATATTGTCTTCTTTTAATACGGCCTGTGAGCTATATGTGATATGTGATGGATTAACAAGTTTAATTTAGAGGCCCACATAACAGTATTTCAGTTAAGGTAAGCATGGACAGACTACCTTTTACTTTTCATCGTTTTTCCCTATTGTGTCTAAATGTTGCAGGAAATCAGAAAAATCATAACTGCTTTGCATATAGTTGAGCCTGACTGGAAGGCTTGTGTGCCACTGACTGTTATCAGTTTATTCTCTGTGTCTTGAGTAGAGGGTTTTCTTAAAAGGCGAGAGAGAGAGATGTGCATGTCAAGAGAGAGACAGAATCACGGCATGTCAACTTTCCTAAAGGATTAAGCAGAAGCTGCCATTAAGAATAGGTGTCTGTTTTAAATATGAATCAACCCCTTCTAGTTCAAGTTGTTAACTAAATAATTCAGTAACGGATGCATTATCGACTTGATGTAAATGTGATATGAGTGGAAATCAGGATGTGTGACTGAGATGATAATTGATATGATAATGGGGTTAGGAATGGATGGAACAATAGCAACAAATAATAATGAAAAGCTAAATAAAAGATGGGGGAAAAACTGTTAGTGCAGCCAACTGACACACTATAGCAGCTTCACTGAGGAAGCAGTCGGGGTAGAGGGGCAGACGAGAAGTGAACGCATGAGATACCAGCTGCCCGAGATACGTAGACTACTAATGCAGTTACTCGCATGTCGTACAATGCTAAGCAAATGAGAGAATATGTTGAAATATCATCTAAAAGGGAATGAAATAGCTGCCCTTTGACCCTCAGCATCTTTAACATCACCAACGTTTTGATTTGCGTGCGATTAGGTTCACAACAGAGGCCAGTATCATTAATGAGATCAAAAACTTCTGCTATCAGACACAGCCGATGTGGCCCTCAACTCTGCCATAGATATCAGCTCCTCTTTCACTCCTTTTTTTTTCTTCTTCCCCTCAGCATGGGAATAAAAGGATGAAAAAGATGATGGTGTGCGTGTGTTTGGGGAGGGGGGGCTGCATAAAAACTGCTCAAGTGCAGAGAGCAGCCCCATCTGGAAGACATCGGACCTAAATGAAGTTGTACAAAACCATTCCATTGATAATAAAGCTAATTTTTATGGCTCTGACAAGTATGTAATTATGTGCAGTGGTGCTTTTCAGATTTTATCACAGTCAATAAACTACCACGCTAATTTCATTCCTGTTTTGACATATTTACATGGAAATATTCGATTTGGGGGGAATTAGAGGCCTTGAAAGCCGCTGATAGATGGCTTTTAATGATCTGTGACCCCCGGCCTGTGGGCTCATCTGTTTGTCGGCCCATCGATCTCGCCGGAGATGTGCTTGGTGTTCTGATCTCTTTAGACAGAGTGCCATCCAGACAGTGCCGACCAATAAGCCCCGAACACTGGCCCTTTTCTTGTTGGCTGATTTGTCAAGCCTGCTGATCTGTAAAGATTAAGAGGAAATAGATGTTTAAGTGCTCCTTTTTATCTGTTATTTATACATCATAGATATCATCGATGCACGTTTTTACTGACCAGCCTGACAGTTTAGAACACTTTTATATCCAGTACTGTAGAACTCTACTATTGTGTACTTACCCAAACTTAGCCCACACACACACACACACACACACACACACACACACACACACACACACACACACACAACCACAAAGAGGTCATGGTCCAGTCGACCCATCTTCAGCCTAGTGGTGCAGATAAAGTGCAGCTGGCCTCACTGGCCAGACTCATTCTGTTGAGAGAACGCCACAGGGGTCACCAGTGATGACAAGGTCCACTTATGGGAGGTGGGAATTGGTGTCAAAAGTGGGAACTGCTGCCCTGTCCTCTTGCAACTAAGCACGTACAGCGTCTCGCAGGAGGGGAGCTGGTGTCATAAAAAGTCCATCAAAAGCACCAGTAATTACCCAGGAAATAGACAGTGAAATTGAAAAAGTTTGTGGCCAGGAAGACAGCCCATCCCCCACGTCCTCCACCCCAAGATCCCTGTTGTGTGACAGCATCACTTTTGCTGTGGTGATGAAAGTGCTGTCCCAGACACCTGAGTGAACACATAATGTGCTTATGACATTGTTTGCTTTCATTGTCACACTTTATTTCTGTAAGTTCACTGGTCACTCCATTCACATTGATGCCTTGTTGTGAATCCAGCTGTGGGCTCCAACAGTGACTTGGTGGATGTTAATTGCCCCTTCACACCAGCCATATCATGGTGATCTTTCAACACTCAGATTAATGTTCCTCAGTTTGGACTGGCCGGGTAGATTTGTGAAGTGGGAGGATCCGCTGGTTTTGGAAGTATTTTTCCCAATTCTGAATTCCCATTTGAATTTAATTTTAATGATATCCTCAGTCACTCAACATACAGTAGAAACACAGGAGGCTCACAAATTATGTAACAATCCTATAGTTTCATGATATGACCACCAAATTAATTGTAATTATTTAAATGGATTAAATAAAAGTCCCTAAATATGGTATTTTAACACAGGAGACAGCTGTTAGTTTTTTCAGTCACAGTCACAATGGTTCCTGTTTATTAGTGACACCATAATGACGAAGCTCCCCTAACCTAAGCAAAGTATTAACTTTTTGACCTAAACATTATTTCAGTTCAATTTTATTTATAGTATCAAATCATTATAAGGGTGATCTCAAGACAATTTACAGACAGAGTAGGTCTAGACCATACTCTAAAAAATAAAATGCCACGAGCAAGCATTTGGTGCAACAGGGGTGAGGAAAAACTTCCTTTAGGCAGAAACCTTGGACAGACCCAGGCTCTTTGTGGGCGGCATCTGTCGCTGCTGGATTGGACACAGACACTGATACAGATTAGAGGATGGATACCCGAACCGAGCCCGTCGGGACCCGACGGTACCTGACGGTCCGGGCTGGGTTCGGACAGATATTTAGAGATGATGTTCGGGTCGGGCTCGGACATAAATATCTTAATGCCTGTCGGGCTTGGGCCGGGTTCGGTTACTGCTCTGTCGGACGCGGGCCCTGCTCGGACAGAAAAATGCGGCCCGATCCGCACTCTAATACAGATATAGAGGAATATGATTCATAATAATTATAGCAGCTAGAATGAAGAACAGTGGCAGTAACAATAAAGATAGTTGAACTATGACTAGAAATAATAGTTTTAGCAGTTCAGGCTATAGCGGGGCATAGTAGGGCATAGCAGGGCATAGCGGGGCATTAATCTTTCCTTCCTTTTTGTGCCTAAACCTAACCAAACCTAAACCATAGACTTGTCACAGCATAAAAATCCAAACTGATTTTTTTCTCAACAGTGATTTGTAACAGTTTGGAAGTCACAGACAAATTATCAACACCACAATCTTAAGTTTCCACTCAGTTTCTTACAGAAATGCACCTTGGGAGTTGTAGTTAACCTCTCACTTTATGTTTTTATGCACACAGACTTTCATGCTTATTCAAGCCATGGCAGTGCTCTATCAGTCACATTATATTGTCAATGGAAAACAAATGCTTTGGGAACCGGGTGAGCTTGAAATATCTCATCCCATCTCTAGGTCTTTGTCATTAGTAAACTGTTGGCCTATGGTACTGTAGGTGTAGAGTGCTACAATACACTATATAGCTTGTAGCCCATTTTCTTACATTATTAAGCATACCAAGCAAAATAATATTACTATTCTCCAGAGAAGAATTTGGTAGCCAATGCCCAAACCTAGTGGCTGACCGACCAGGACCCAGACAGTAATAACATTCCTACAATTCTGTAAATGTGCTCACTTTTGTCTGATCTTTTGATTCAAGGACTATATTTTTTACACATTTTTTTATATTTAGATTCTGGAATCTAAATTCTCTTCAATGATATAAATGAGTATAGGCTTAATGGTTGCTTATTGCATTAAGCTATTTTTGAATTTTGCAAATATAGCCTACAGCATAATTGTAGTTAGGACACTAAAGATTGCATTCAAAATAAAGTGAATATTCTGGAGGATTTACAGTGCTTCAAGCATTTGAGTCTAACCCGATAAAGACGAGAAGGACACATAAGTACATTATAATGCAGCTTGTCAATAGTAATGAAATTGTGACACGTTCAAGAACGGCCATGCACGAGGAGGCTGGATGGTTCTTCTGATTTTAATGCCAATCTCCATAATCAAGATGAAACTACACACTGCCAAAACTGGCATAATACAGGCGCTCGCCGATGAGTGATTGATTGAATATGAAATAATGAGGGTTTTCTGGTGCTCTACTGGTCATCTAAAATTCTGAATACAAATCAAATGGAAATTTTATGCAATGAGATGTATTAATGGGGCTCTGGCAGCGTTTTAAGGTCTTAATGTACAGCAATAAGCAACATAGGTTGTCTGAGGGAGATGAACAGTTGTTGCTGTTGATAGGCCATTTTAGTGCATTACTGTCAAAATAATGCATGTCCGTCTGCATATATTCCAAGGCTCTAGTGAGCTTAACTTGGACAATTACGAGACGACCAGTTTTTGTTTTCATGGATTTCCCTTTCATACTAATAAATAATGATTGACTGTGCCATTAATGCCACTAAAGTAATTGTAAAAAGTTGTACCTTTTTCCAACATTGATTTGATCTATCCCCTGCACTTGTGCATACATAAATTGCATGTGTGGTATATTATAAGTATTTTCCCTCATTGGATTGTCTTTATTCTCTCAACATATGTACAAAACAGTTTTCCTAAGTTTTCATACTGTACATTTTAATGCATTTTGTGTAAAAAACATAATATATTTCAGCTCTTCATTCTTTGAAAGCCTGAGATATACTTGAATGCTACAGCATTAATTACATCATGTTATTTCAAATTAACAGGAACAAATTCTGGCTGTTTTTTTTTTTTTTTGTCATTAATTTTTTCATCAACCACTATTATTAGTATGAAGCAAAACTAAGGCTGAGAGGTTTAAACATCTGCTTGGTTTATTCCAATGATGTTAAGTGATATTTACAGATTGTGGCCAGCAAAATTGCATATTAGAAGCCCAATTAACATTTACGTTGCCCAGGGCATTGTGTAGTAGATCGCAGCTGGTAGGGAAGGCTACTGTCAGGTTCCCTGTTGTAGTTGGGTAGTATGGTTCCTATACAGCAAGAGAAATGGATGGAAAGGACAAACCCCTCATCATATGATTAGCATCCTGGTTAATCTGTCTGCATTCATTTAAATCTCATTTAGATGTCCGAGCAATTAGATTGACCGAGTGGAATAATATTGTTGTGATTTCAAAATGGAGTGTCATCTGTACCAGCTCCGGTCTTTAAAAGGCAGGGCCACTGCGCTGTATATAACCATAGGATCAAAATGGAGGATATCACACATTGTTAAAAGAGAATACTTGTGTCATTTGGAAATATAGACCCATTTAGTTTTTACAACACTGCTCAGACTGTAAAAGAATAAAGAGGAAAAGAAGCCATGCTGTATGAGGAGAGGCAGTGCTGCCATGTGTAGTTTAGGAGCACCAAATCCAAGTGGAAGGTAGTAAACTTTGATTCTTTCAATGTAGTGCTCCACAATACATTCTTTTTTTTCTTTTTTTAATAATCATTTGTTGAGCTGTTGAATTTTTAACGTAAATACATGAATATGAATTATGCATCAAAAGGATTGAATGCTGCTCCTGTATTATGCCTTTTGGTGCAACATACAGATTGTGTACGTTGTAAAGGTTGACCAAATAAACAGGCAGGTACTGTGTGTTTGTTTACTTCTATTACAAATGAATTACAATAATAAAGCTGTCTCTACTTGTATTTGAGTGTATAAAGTTGTTTTTGATAGGATCTGACTCTATATGGACTATTGTTTGTGACTAACATTTTAAACATTATTTTTGGGGGTTTTCCGCTTTTATTTGACAGGACAGCTAGGTGAAAAAGGGGAGCGAGGGGGAAGACATGCACAAAATTATCACAGGTCGGATTCAAACCCTGGACCTCTGCATCAAGGCATAAACCTCTCAGTATATGTGCACCTGCTCTACCCGCTGAGCCAAACCAGTCACGCTGTGACTAACATTTTAGAACATGCTGTATTATTTCTTGTGTGCAGTGTTAAAGGGACATCCCATACAACTCAAAGATTCAGATGTCTTTCTTGCTAGCTCTAGTGTTTCCCATTGAAAATCTGTCAATGAAAATCAGCCCTGTGGCTGTTCCTATCATATTTCTTATGTAGGTTGTTGTATGGATTGCAATAACATGACACATAATGAAGAGAAAGACAGTTTGTTCACTGATGTAGACTGAACAGTCTTAAGGACATAAGAATAATTTATTCAGACTCGTGCACAACATGTGGTCAGTCATGCACCATTTCCGAAATGTAATGTAAACCATAGATAGTTGAAATGAGATCTGTAATTGTTTCTGGCTTTTGCAGAAATATTTTGTTCATCTTAATTTTTACTTTACATGTCCAAAACTGTATTTTTTTTTTAAAAAATACAATATGTACATGAATCGTGTGTGCTCCCCTGCACCAATCCAAACTTTTAAAGCTGTGACATTATTTAAAATGTGCAGATTTTTTTTGTATCATATTTTGGCTATAGAGTCATTCTTTTCCCAAATGATTCCTCATCCTCTTCTTTGTAGATGCAGTGAACTTACTTGGCCTCAGTAATATTTCTCAGTGCATCGACTCTTTATGATACTGACGTAGGCTGACTCTTAAATACTCTTTTATGCATGTTTTATGAGGGTGGCGATTACAGCAATTCCACTTCTGAGCCAGTTGTGTGCCAGTGATCTCAAAGGATGTGTACTCTTCCCAGACTTTACCTCAGCGTGACACTGAGGGAGAGTCAAACAGATTTCTTTCTGTTTTCCCCCCTCCAATCCGATCATGTAGACTCGATGCACGAGGATGTTTTGTTTCACATCCAAAATCTAGAAGTGACCCATTTGGGTTTCAATATACAGAGATGATTTCACCTAATAAATTATAATGATTGTAAAGATAACGATGGTTTATTATTTGAACCACTATAGTGTTCTCCACCTACACAAATGTGTTTTTTATAATGGATCTTTTTATAGTTATGGTTGGGTACCAAAACCCTGTGCTAATATGGCACAGGTGTCTAATTGACCGGTATCTACCAGACCGAACAGCAACGCGGATTTCGGTGCCTCATTTCGGTGCCAGTTAAATGCCTGCGCTGCTCTCTGATGCTCCGAAACGTAAGTTACAGGCAACAGAAACATCGCTGCACGTGGCGCTAGTTCAGTTCAATTTAGTTCAATTTTATTTATATAGCACGTTTAAAAACAACCATAGTTCAAAGTGCTCCAAAAGCTCAAAAATGTAAAAAAAAAATAATATACACAAAACAATACACAATACAAAATAACCAACAGTAGAAAAAGGTCAAGGTATCAAAGCTCAACTTGAATTGAAAGCCAACGAATAGTAGTGGGTCTTAAAGTACTCATATTATGCTCATTTTCAGCTTCATAATTGTATTTAGAGGTTGTACCAGAATAGGTTTATGTGGTTTAATTTTCAAAAAACACCATATATTTGTTGTACTGCATATTGTTGCAGCTCCTCTTTTCACCCTGTGTGTTGAGCTCTCTGTTTTAGCTACAGAGTGAGACCTCTCACTTCGGTTCCATCTTTGTTGAGAGTCGCGCATGCGCAGTAGCTACTCACTTAGTCAGTGCTTGGGCACAGACATTAGTAACGGGGAGAGTGTAGACTAACGTGACTAGATAGAACTAGATAGAAGTTACGGACATGGTGGCAGTAGTTCCACCATACATGTTCGAACCAGAATCGAATCCTGAAGGAGGGGAGTCTCCTGCAGAACCTGACACTCAGAGAATTCAAATGTTTCGGCCGATGACGTAGATGGCCCATCCAATTTTAACCAGCTCACCCAGAGACTGAAGGCAGGATACATTCAGAAACCCGTATCTCACTCAAAACAGCATGGATGGTTTTTTTTCCAAGTTTGTATGCGTGTGGAAGCACCAGAGACACAAAATAACACCCCAAATCCCAGAATAAGTGATTTGTTTCATAATATGGGCACTTTAAGCAAGGACTTGAATGTTTCAACAGTCCGAGATGTTCTTATATGAATAGGTAAACTATTCCAGAGGTTTGGAGCCGCCACTGCAAATGCTCGGTCACCTTTATTTTTTTAACCTTAACACTACACTTGACAGCAGGTAACATTAGCCTACCGTTAGCTAGTAGCTGGATTAAACACGGTTAAAATGCTGACAGCTAACGTTAAACAGTGTAAAGTGTGACTGTAGAGGATTCCAACACCGGGACGTAACAGTCTGGGTCCGTGTACTTGGCGGCCAACGGATTTTCGTTTTGAAAGGAAAAAAACAAAAACGAAAAATGGCCAGTTTCCCAATTACCATTAGTAAATAGGAAAACAAAAAACAGAAAACAACCCATTATTCGTTTTTTGTTTTGATATTAAAAAACGGAAAACGAAAAACAATCTCGTTATCCGATTGTCTTTGATGTATTTGTAGATGGAACTCGGAAATTAAAATGTGTGTATAAATCAGTACCCGATCCGTACCGCCTGTAAAATCCGTTCTGTGCACTGCCTGATCAGTTCTACGCTTGCGCGAACACCGGCAAACTTCACAGCTCTATGCACGCATTGGCGTAAGGATGTTTGGACATTCCCGGTTACCGGAAGAAAACATTAGACAGTGACAGTAGACCGTTATGATGGCAAAGATGAAGTTTACAAGGTGTTTGCTGGAGTTGCCTAAAGTATCTGTTAATGATATACGGAGGGTCGTTTGGCCATCCAGTACAACACCATGTAGCAAATTAAATAAAGGCTTCAAATTTTACGTTTCATCATTTCTTTGCAACTTTGAAGGTAATTTGCTAACGCTAGCTAGCCTGAGCTAAAAGCCTTGCTTTGGTGTTTTAAGTCATGACTCCGTCCTGCTTCAGGTTAACCATGCTTTTAATAAAGTTTAAGCATGTGTATACCTCTCACTTCATGTGTTTGTACTTTTATGAAAGTATCGGGTAAAACAGGGCTACAAATGAGATCTCTGTGAGAGACCAGCTAACTCCTAGCAAACTATTATGTAGCTCAATGCTGGACATTTCACCCCTAATTCCGGTCACTTTACTGTATTTGTATTTGTTTAGTATTTGGTTTAGAAGCCTTTATTGGTGATTTTTACGGTACAAAGTCCTGCTACATTCGTACATAGCTAGCTATATGCTCCGCTATGTCGCGTTAGCATGCAGCTACAATAGTTAGCTATGAGTATGCTAACGTTAGATTGTAGTGGAACGAAGCAGCACTTTCTAACGTCAAAAATCACAGATAAAGGCTTCTGAACCAAACACTACACAATCGGACATGTTTCAGCAGGAATGTGACCCGGAATTGGGGAGAATTTAACAACACTGCCAGCTAAGATGACCGTTAGCATGTAGCTACTATAGTGTTTACTGCCGTTGGCATGTAGCTACTATAGTGGTATACAGCAGTGGTGGCTGGGAGAGCTGTCATCCCATCTTCAAAAGGACACTTATGTACGTTTACACTTCATCGCATTAATAATAGACAGTCTATGGTTATTAGTCAAGACGAAGTATTAAAGGTAAAAACATTAACGTAAACAACACAACAACGATGTCGCTACACGGTTTTGGATCAGTGACAAGTTTCGAATGTTTGTAGCTATGACTATTGTATAATAAAGATTTAATAAAAAAAGATTTAATAAAAAAGTTGTAATGTTTGGTCATAAAGTGTTGACACATGGTACAAACATAGACTGTAAATCGCACATGGACATTGTTAGTTTTCTACTACGTAATTATGCGCATGCACAGAACGGATCTTACAGGCGGTACTGGCCAATAAATGCTATTGAAGGGCGGGTCTTGGCGTGGCGGGAGTAACTTCCGGGTCACGAAAAAATACCAATGCAAAATTAAGGAATACCACTTATACACACGTATTTTAATTTCCGAGTTCCATCTACAAATACATCAAAGACAATCGGATAGGTCCGTGTACTTGGTGGCCAACGGATTTTCGTTTTGAAAGGAAAAAAACAAAAACGAAAAACGGCCAGTTTCCCAATTACCATTAGTAAATAGGAAAACAAAAAACGGAAAACAACCCATTATTCGTTTTTTGTTTTGATATTAAAAAACGGAAAACGAAAAACAATCTCGTTATCCGATTGTCTTTGATGTATTTGTAGATGGAACTCGGAAATTAAAATACGTGTGTATAAGTTGTATTCCTTAATTTTGCATTGGTATTTTTTTCGTGACATGGAAGTTACTCCCGCCACGCCAAGACCCGCCCTTCAATAGCATTTATTGGCCAGTACCACCTGTAAGATCCGTTCTGTGCATGTGCATAATTACATAGTAGAAAACTAACAATGTCCCTGTGCGATTTGTAACCATAGACTGTATATAAGTAACATGTGTCAACACTTTACGACCAAACATTACAACTTTTTTATTAAATCTTTTTTTATTAAATCTTTATTATACAATAGTTATAGCTACAAACATTCGAAACTTGTCACTGATCCAAAACCGTGTAGCGACGTCGTTGTTGTGTTGTTTACGTTAATGTTTTTACCTTTAATACTTCATCTTGACTAATAACCATAGACTGTCTATTATTAATGCGATGAAGTGTAAACGTACATAAGTGTCCTTTTGAAGATGGGATGACAGCTCTCCCAGCCACCACTGCTGTATACCACTATAGTAGCTACATGCTAACGGCAGTAAACACTATAGTAGCTACATGCTAACGGTCATCTTAGCTGGCAGTGTTGTTAAATTCTCCCCAATTCCGGGTCACATTCCTGCTGAAACATGTCCGATTGTGTAGTGTTTGGTCTGCGATTTTTGACGTTAGAAAGTGCTGCTTCGTTCCACTACAATCTAACGTTAGCATACTCATAGCTAACTATTGTAGCTGCATGCTAACACGACATAGCGGAGCATATATAGCTAGCTATGTACGTATGTAGCAGGACTTTGTACCGTAAAAAATCACCAATAAAGGCTTCTAAACCAAATACTAAACAAATACAAATACAGTAAAGTGACTGGAATTAGGGGTGAAATGTCCAGCATTGAGCTACATAATAGTTTGCTAGGAGTTAGCTGGTCTCTCACAGAGATCTCATTTGTAGCCCTGTTTTTACCTGATACTTTCATAAAAGTACAAACACATGAAGTGAGAGGTATACACATGCTTAAATTTTATTTAAAACATGGTTAACCTGAAGCAGGACGGAGTCATGACTTATAACACCAAAGCAAGGCTTCTAGTTCAGGCTAGCTAGCGTTAGCAAATTACCTTCAAAGTTGCAAAGAAATGACGAAACGTAAAATTTGAAGCCTTTATTTAATTTGCTACATGGTGTTGTACTAGATGGCCAGACGACCCTCCGTATATCATTAACAGATACTTTAGGAAACTCCAGCAAACACCTTGTAAAATTCATCTTTGCCATCATAACGGTCTACTGTCACTGTCTAATGTTTTCTTCCGGTAACCGGGAATGAACATCCTTACGCCAATGCGTGCATAGAGCTGTGAAGTTTGCCGGTGTTCGCGCAAGCGTAGAACTGATCAGGCAGTGCACAGAACGGATTTTACAGGCGGTACGGATCGGGTACTGACAAAGGAATAAGATTTATACACACATTTTAATTTCCGAGTTCCATCTACAAATACATCAAAGAAAATCGGATAACGAGATTGTTTTTCGTTTTCCGTTTTTTAATATCAAAACAAAAAACGAATAATGGGTTGTTTTCCGTTTTTTGTTTTCCTATTTACTAATGGTAATTGGGAAACTGGCCGTTTTTCGTTTTTGTTTTTTTCCTTTCAAAACGAAAATCCGTTGGCCACCAAGTACACGGACCAGTCTGCTCTGCAGCTGCTGTTTTCGGAAAAACACAGACGGTGTGTTCACTTGAAACTGGTAGCCTTAGCCTTGTGGTGCATTCAAAGTAATTGTAAAATACCCTTTTTCCCATCTGGTGGTTGTTTAATAGCAATTTACTGGTGCAATAAGTTGCTATTACATTATTAATAAATCATTTAATTTTGACCATATGGCCTTAGCAGTAAACAAGCCGTTCTTTAATGCCGCCGACTGTTGTTTTGTGCTCTTCTTTTCTTCTTTTTTTTTCTTTAAACTTTGTTTAAAAGTATCGGTTCAGGCACCGTTTTAAAAGTACAGCCTTAGCACTGATATTGGAAAAAACCCAAACAATACCCAACCCTATTTACAATAGAAAGGAACTTGGACCTCTCAGACTACAAGACTGAAACTACAGTATCTCCCATTAGTCACATTTTAGTGCGGTGTAGTGTACGGACTAATCACTCCACTGTCCGCGCTTGAGTGCCAACTGAAAGTTGTTTTGATTGAGAAAAAAATCAAATACAGAATCAAAAGGAGTTATAATAGTAAAAAGATTAATAAGATAGATACTGCATTAACCTGTGTATGATTGTGTGCTGTCAAGATGGCACTTAAATGTCCTGGTGAGAAGAAAATGTTTTCTGATGGCCATCCAGGCTTCTTCCTCTTTGAAAAGCCCGGATCAAATAGGCTCACTCTTGTCAGTGCCTAAGCAGGAGAGCTTTCCATATGAACAAACGATTGATTGACAGTTAGACATAGGCTGGCTTTTTAATTTCCGTGCCTCGCTTTAAATTAAACCTCCACCTGGGATAAAAGCATAGGCTATCCTGCATTGAGAACTCTCAAATGATAGGAAATGGAAATTTTGATTACCAAAGGATGAGGGATTAGTCTGTTGGATCTCTCAATACTGCTGACGGTTGACATTTTTTCAAGAAGATAAAATAGTGATGACAATTGTCTTTTTGGGGATTTGTCAGTATTAGACAAACTCATAAAACACCTATGGTTTGGAATAAAGTAGTGCCATTTTGTACAGCTGTGTTCTTACAAATATGAATCAAAGTGTGAATATTTTAGCAAGAAAAAAAAGGTGTGTGTTATTTATAGTATACAGTTACAATATTTCCCAAAAAATAAAAAAATAAATTTAATTAAAATTACAGTAATCTCCAATGCAGATGTTAATGTAATCTGCTCAAATACACCAACAAAACATGCTCATAAACACAACTTTTAAATCCATCAGGTGCAGCAAAGTATAAATTGTAGGCAACACCACTCTCTTCTAAAACATACATTGTTTTGAACAGCTGTTTGTTGTAAGGGCCTCCTACGTGTGACAAGACTGAATAGCCACCAGAGAGTAATAGTAAATGTGCGGCTGCTTTTATTGTGTGTTTTTTATGAGACAATATACATTAAACCTGCTGTAGCTGCAGTAAATAAAGCGTGCTGTAAAACTGTGTTCGTGAAAGAGCTTGTAAACATAAACAGCCGCAATGAGGTCAACATCCAAGTAATTGTAATGCTGTATGAGCAATGAAATACAACTTAATGCTTCAGGACAAAATAGTTTTGCAGTGTTACCTGAAGAGGTTGCAACCCACTGAAGTCAGCAATGAAAGAAATAGCTGTTTGTGCTGGGGTTACACGCACTACTAAACCTTAACTGGCCTTTGTTATTCTATTCTTAACTTGAACTAAAAATTGCACAGTGCAAATTGCTCATATTATGCTTTTTGGCTTTTCCCTTTTCCTTTATTGTGTTATATACAGTCATGTGAAAAAAATAGGACGCCCATGCTAAAGTTGACTAAAAAGAGGAATAAAAAATCATCTTTTGCAAATTGATCTTAATGCCTTAATTAAAAAAATGAGGAAAAATCCAATCTTTAAGGACACCAATTTTCTTTGTGAATGAATAATGTATCGTAAATAAATAAATGTTCTTCCTTAAAATACAGGGGTCATAAGTAAGCACACCCCTATGTTAAATTCCCATAGAGGCAGGCAGATTTTTATTTTTAAAGGCCAGTTATTTCATGGATCCAGGATACTATGCATCCTGATAAAGTTCCCTTGGCCTTTGGAATTAAAATAGCCCCACATCATCACATACCGTTCACCATACCTAGAGATTGGCATGAGGTACTTTCCATAAAATCATCTCTCAATGCAAATCAAACCAGCTATTAGGCTAACTGAAATAAAACCATGCCAATCTCTCAACAAAGAGGGTACAGAAGTAAGATGCCTCACTCTGTAGCTAGAAAAACTCCTTTTATTCATAAAGATGTTTCCCAAAACCCAGCCTTCTGCAAAAGAACACATATTGTAATGTACAGCTGATACTAATCGCAGTTTGTTGATTAATGTTGTAAAGCTAGAATCCACTTAGCTGTTTGAAATGTGCCTCAGAAAAAGTTACAGTTTTTGCAATGAGATCAAGGAATTCAAACATTTGATTTGCAGCAACTTACTGAAATGTATTCATTGAGACAGAAAGGACAGCCAGCTTTGAGATTCCTTTCACTGATCACGTTTCATTATGTTTGGCAAAAGGGCCTGCGCCATTACCATGAGTAATATCATAAGTTATGAATGAGGCAAACGGCAAATGGCATAACACATCAACACTCAGGGCATCAGTGCTCATTTAGAGCTGTTTGAGTGTCACTGCACACTACATAGGCCCAGACAGCATTATATAGAGAGCAAAATGAGCTTGACGTACACTTCTCTCCCTTCAACATGACTATTTTATAATGTGACGACAGCCTTGCTGCAACCCAACTCATGTCAAGCTGTTATGGACCATCCATTCACCCCTACACACACAAACACATACACACTTTTTCGGATAATCAGTGGAAAAGTTGACTTGGCCCCATCAGCATCCAATGTTTTGTTTCTTTCAAGCATGTTTTAAGGATTAGCACATAAAAAGTAACTGAAGGCTGTGGTCTGTCATGAGCACTGTAGGGGGATTTGTGGATCATTATATGAGCCGCTCACTAACATGAGGCTTTAGGGAGAAAACTGGAGCCCCCCTGCCAGGGAACTTAGTCAGGGGGCTGAAAAAGTTTTGTCATTTGATGTTTAACATTTTGTCATTAGCAGCCGTCTTTTATGATTAACAGCGTGGCCCTTTGGTTCACCCCATTCTGCTTGTTTCATGTAACTCTTTCAACCGTCTTATATTGGGGCGTATCACTTAAGAGCTCCTTTAGCCTAAGACGGTTTAGTCAACATTAACAAGTATGAAAAACTTCTTCCAATAAAATGACAAAATATCTATTCTGTCACAGCAAACTGTTTTATTTGTTTAGAGTGAATTGAAGAGCAAGTGGAGTAGAATGGGACAGCACAGTGCTGTCAGAGCAAATTTCAATATTTGACTTTTGTACAAATATATAAAAAAAAAGAACAACTTGTTTACCAAACTGCTCATCGGATCATTTATTGATTAGAGCTGAAGCCTTCGCAGCACCTCACATGATGAAAGAAATGATCCAGCCTGATGATGACATGCCTTGTCCTCAACATTTAAAAGGGAAATTTGGAAAATAGCTAATTTATCAGAGTAAAAGATTCAGGAAAAGCATGTTTTTATCTGTGGACTCTGTAAGAAGCAACTTAAGTATAGTTATAGGCCTAGTATTTTTTTTTTTTTCCGGAGGATCCACATATAGTACAACATTTTGTGAATGATTTCTTATTGTTTATAATAGGGGTGCAACGGATCGCAAAACTCACGTTTCGGATCGGATCACGGTTTTGAGTCACAGATCGGATGAATTTTTGGATCAGCACAAAAAAGGGGGAAACATATATATTTTTTAAATGCTTTCCATTTAAAGAACTGTCATAAAACAGAAAATTGCATTTCCTGTATGCCTATTTGTGGATGTAAACCACATCCACAAATATACCTGTTGTATTCTGCAGATTGTTTTAGGCAAATACTGTTATTAAATAACTTTGCAGGACAGGACCTAACGAGACGGCTTAAGTTGTTGGGAATTCAAATCAAATGCAGGAAGAGACAAATGGGTCAGGCACTGGTGTTGGCACAGTCAAAAGTAGTAGGTTTATATGTAAATTAGAAGGCAGGTTCCTACATTTAACCTCCATGACCTAATTAGTAGTGTAAGCCACTCAAATGAGATTACACTGAACGGAATCTTATTTCTGACTAAAAGTATAACATCTTCACATGGATTTCCGTGGATTTTAGTGAGGTATTGTTCATGAAGGTTACAGCTCAGTTCCTTGACATGTAAAATACCTTAATTTGTTTTGGTAGAAGAGGAACAAATGCTAAATATGCACATTACCTAATCTTAGACTAGTGACCAGATTAGGCTCTCTCTGTTGCAATATGGCCACAGTATGTCCACCACTATGTCTTAAATGTTATAGTAGATTAAGATTAATTAAGAAGAATCAAAAGAGGAAACAATTTGAATTAGTTTTAATAGCATTTTCTTTCTCAGGAATTATGATCTAAAGTAGGCATCTCCTTCTGTTGCTTGGCATAGAGTCACCTGCAAAACTTGCCAATCACTGTGACTGGCAGTTCTCAAGTTGGAGAGTCTAATTTCTGTCTGTTTTTGATTGGTTTGTCAGCTTTCATCTGGGGACCCTATTTGGTACATTTTCTTACCCTGAAAGGACATGTCTGTCAAGATGACTGACAGGCCTCAGGCCCTGTGTGGAAAAGCAATGATTCCCAGCAGCTTTCTCTGCAACTATCCTCTGGAATAATGTAAATCAATCCCAGTTATCCACAGAATGATTCACAGTTGATTGTCTAAAGGCCATAGGTGAATTTTGGAAAGGTGTTGCCTCAAGTTTTGAGCTTTCAGTCATTCAGTTGGTTAAGTAAACAGCTCCCATTTCTCAGAACACAACAATAAATAGCCCATCATCTTTTATATTTTAAAATGCAGATGCATTCACCACACGGCCACATCCTTAGTCACATTTTTTCTTTCAGTTGACAGATTGAGTAGAATAAATCACTTGTATAAATAAGAAACTAATTACAAAAGGGATAAACTAGTTCAAATTCCCCGTTGATCAAATAGCTCTCAAGGGACCTATATGTCACACTTGAGGAATGAGCTAAAGGTGTTAAAAGGGTGTAAAAACCAATTGTAGCACAGATAATTTGTGTTGCACAGAACATATTCCTAACAAGTGGGTTTGTTAATCCAACAATCCAAAGCAGTACTTTTCTGTAATGGAGAAAACTTGAGCTACTTTGAGCTAAATGCTAACGTCAGCATGCTAATATACTTACAATGACTATGCTCCTGCAAATTATTTGAATGTGATAACTTTACAGCGTTAAGTTTTAAATGTGTCCATTCTGACGTGAAAGGGCTTGTTTTCAATCAGTATCAGAAAGGACTATATTTTTGCTGACGTTTGTGGTTTTAGTTGTTATCGTGAAGGTCATGTCACTTTCTACTGTATGCTTTGTTTTTATTATCTCCTCATTATTTCTTTCCTCAACAACCTGAAAACACGTGGATCCACTGCCCTTCCCAATATTGCCCCTCATGTCTGTTCCCTGTTGTACCAAGCTCAGCAAAGCTGTTCATTAGTGATCTAGCAGGATCATTAACATAGTGACACTATTGGACCTTGCTGTTAACATTAAAGCGCCCAAGGTGAACTGGTACACAGCGTTCGATTTCAATTAATATGTTGCTCAACTTGGATTTGGGAATGGAATTGGAGCATGCATCAGTGAATGAATTTACTTGGACACCTTGAGACAGATGAGTCCATCAATGCATTGAATTTCACCGTGTTCTTGGCAACCGTGGCTCTCAGAACACAGCTTGCCACTATTTGTGTAACTTTTGAACTAAGCTTAACATTCTTGCACATACTGCGTTTAAGTAGTTAGTTCCAGTTTGCATGCTTAAATCATACTATTTATAGGACAGTCCAGATGTGGTTAATCATTAAGGACCATGACCAGTCTTAAAGTGGAACTCCACCAATTTTACATATAAAGTATGTTTACAGTTTGGGAAAAGTTGTATAAAGCCTTTTTTTGGCTGCAGAGGGAGTTGCACAACATCTGATAAATTGTCACTTGAGTCGGTGTCGGTTGGTTAAGAAAACTACAAGTTTAAAAATGAAAGAAATCTGGGGGTAGAAAGAAGTGAGTTCAGCAGACCTCTTGCCTCACCCCTGCTTGAGGCTAGCAGCTAGAGGCTCTATTAGCTGTCACTAGATTGGCACACCTAAATTTCCAACCAAACTGTCGCTGGCCACGTTGCATTGTGGGTAATGTAGACGGCAAGTTTTGACAAGGAAAAATAATTTGGAGTACAATTAGACTATCTTTGATTCTGCTGCATTGGTTTTAATATATAATATATATTAAACTGCCCATCGTGAATGCAACAAAGTTATAGGAGTGCAATGCTAAATACTTGATATACTATTGACTACAGTGTAAGTCTATTATCAGGTAATTAATGAGACAAGAACCAGTTTTATTGCATACATATTTAAACTGAATTGAGTGAGATTTCAGTATTTCACAGCTGCAGTGATCTCATGGTTTGATCACCATCACTCATCCCACTGTACATGGAGTAAAGACTTCATCATACCTTATGTATGTTTAGATATTGTAGCTTTCGGATGACCATTTAGTGCAAACTAAAGAATTGCTCTTCTTCTTACTCATCCTAACCTTTTTCAAAAGACCTCGGTAAACACTGGATTGCATCACAGGCTGGGTGGACCATATTGTGTGCACAGCCTGGATATACTGACATTTATAACCCAAAATCAGCAAAACTGCTCACTAAATACAGTACTTGTAATATGTTTAGAATTAACGCCCTCATTAAAGGCTGTCTCAAATTGGAATATGTTTTAAATGTAAGTAGTTGAGCAAGCATGTACTTGTCAGTGTGTGCATTTCATGGGTACTATTTTTGAGAACTAATACATCATAAATGAGCATCTGAATGTCTGTGAAATACTGTTCTGAGAAACACAGAATATGCCAATGAGCTCCTTTTGTAAACATGTACATCTTTGTGTGTGTGTGTGTGTGTGTGTGTGTGTGTGTATTTTCCTCAAGCAGCAGGAGAGGACGTTCTTCCATCTGACCCACAGCTCCACAGGGCTTTATCTCTGCCGGTGTTCCACATTATTGATAGCTGCAGTGATATTGACAGGCGATGTGGTGGTAGGAAAGGGAAAATAGGAGTTTGATATGGCATATTGTGCTTCTCAGCAGGTCCCATAAATAACTTTGACACATTTTTGTATGCATGGGAAGGCCTCTGATTCAGCCTCCCATAAAAAATAAACTTCTATTATGGAATGTATTTGTCAAGTGGTGCGTTGATGGATGGACTAGTGTTTAGCCCTTGGCAGGTAGATGGGGCCCGCCACAGTAAGCAGCAGCAAAGGCTTGTGGGGAGGATTTGTTAAGCAACTGTGGGTGGGAGGTGGAGGGGTTGTCGGTGCAATTATTCAGCATGAAAGGGGATCATGTCAGCACCTGCTTTCTTTTTCCCATCATGCATTACTGCGACAGGATATTTTCTTCTTGTACAGTGACAGTAGATGAGATTGGTCCAAACGAGGCTGTGACCTCCAAAGGGGTCATAAAATAAATCTGAGGGGTCATGAGATAATCGATGCAATTGAAAATAATCGTCTCGCTCCCCCCTAGCGCCTGTGAGCCGCCGGCCTCAGCGTCAGGAAGTATCGCGTGATATCAGGTCTCGCAATGTATCGAATTGCTTCACAGCACTGCACACATACGCCCATTCAGGAACCGGCTAACAAGGTAGCGATGGAGTTTTTCCACACTATCGTCATGGTTGAGCCGGCAACAAAGAAGCAGAAAGCTAGGAAGGCATTGTCGGAGGAACAGAGAAAGAGGAAACGGCAGACTGGCCGAGCGAGGAGTCAGACACAAGTAAACATTGGAGCTGCCAAATATCTATTCCGAAGCTGTAGGGGGAGCTCTATAGAGGAAGCTGCGAGCAAAAAGCGAGAAAACAGCGAAGAAATGGCCATAACTGCATAGCGCCTCTTTAATAAACAGTTAATATGTACTGTGATGAACATAAAATAATGTCAATAATAAAAATGTTGGGAATTACCTCACTGATACTTGACCACTAAAAAAGTGCTTACACACATATGAAAAGTACATGCTATATTCACAACATCATCTTTATATTGCCTTTACAACAATCACTAATCATATAATTAGATCATTACCCACCACCCACATTCTGCTTATTCATAATACTTTTCATGTTACATTATACTTGTTGCAGTGACGGTGACTATGCTACATGCACGTGTTTCCATTTTGCATGCACATTGTAGTATTGTGCTTTTGTTGTCTTCAACAAGATAGTGAAAGCAACATAGACAACAAAGCAACATCCCACATGTCCCTTTTAGTCATTCTTGCTTAGCTTCATTGATTCATTTTTCTGCCTCACAGCCCCACTGGGCATGTTGGTTTTCATTTCATGACTTCGTCCTCAGTGGTTGTGAAGACATCTTGACACACGTGGAAAAACATACACCCAGGCACACAGAAAACAGATGCAGCGAAGAATTAAATTTTTCATGTATTGGATATATCATATAGGTCTCTGTGATGGTACAGAACTACTTCAGAATAGTTCTCAGCTTCCTCAATGCACCTTCTCTAAGGCAAGTCTACAATCCCTGTAACAATTCAGTATGTTTTGCATTAAGCTTTCAAGTCATTAGGTCGGTTTAGTCGGTTTGGTGTTTACAATACCATCACTAACTATTGATACAGATGAATTTAGCAAGGTACCTTTAGAATTGATCCCTCATCAGAGGCAAGTGTATTTGCTAGTTTAAGACCGATGCAGTTGTCAATTTATTTTTTTTCTTTGCGCCCATGGGCATGCTGGTCATACAGGGATGTGTGTTCAGGTGCATTCTTGGCGTATTGCTATCTTGAGGTAGCGGGAAGTGATCACGCCACTGACCAACAAAAACCTGGTCTAAAGTCAATAGCGCCACATTTCATTGTTATTTTAACAGCGCATTAGTAAAATGCGCCTAGGCTCATGCACAGCGCGCGTGCACACTATGCTTGTTACACACACACACACACACACACACAAGGAAGCGCAGCAGCACACAAACATGCAAAAGATTACAAATAAAAATATTACAGTGAAAATCCGCCATCATAATAACAATGCGCCAAGGTACAAACGCGCCTGGCTTTTAAACGGAATGGGAGATGACACTCTGGTTTATTGCATGTTACGCCCAAAAGACACTAAGTACAAACCTTTTGAACCATGTGCCCGGCGCACGGACCCTTTTTTTCTGCTGTCAAACTAGCAAAAGTGGATTTGGACACGCCTTAAACGCACCTGCGCCATGCGCTTCACGCCGTGTGCTTAGATCATTAAAATAGAGCCTAACAGAGCCACTGACTGTAGAGTCGACAGTGGCTCTGTGAGGCTGAACTAAATGCTAACATTGGCATGCTAACATGCTCATAATGGCAATGCTAACATGCTGATATTGAGCAGGTATAATGTTGACCATTTACACCATATTAGTTAGTTAGTTAGGGAATGTTAGCATGCTAACATGCCGTAATTAGCACCAAACACAAAGTAGAGCTGAAATTGCCAGTTTTATTTGCAGGTATTTGGTCATAAACCAAAGTATTGGATTAATTAAAAGTATGACCTGATGAGGGTGCTAGAAGAGGAAAGTAATGACAATTCATCCTTTCACAGCAATCCGTTTGATAGGTGTTGAGATATTTCAATTACGGAGCCCCCCTGGTCCCACTTTGTAAAAAAAAAAATTAATTATAACTATCTCGTGGCCTCAAGATAGTATCTCGTGGCCTCAAGATAGTAACTCGTGGCCTCAAGATAGTATCTCGTGGCCTCAAGATAGTAACTCGTGGCCTCAAGATAGTATCTCGTGGCCTCAAGATAGTAACTCGTGGCCTCAAGATAGTATCTCGTGGCCTCAAGATACTATCTTGAGGCCACGAGATAGTTATAATTCATTTTTTTTTACAAAGTGGGACCAGGGGGGCTCCGTATTCAATAACCAGTGGGTGACGCTGAGGAAAGGTCAGGGGGTCACCAAAGTAATTAGAATGTATCCTGCACGGACCTTGAATATATATATATATATATGTGTGTGTGTCTATGGAAGTCTATTCAATAGTTTTTGTGTTATTTCAGTCAGATCTAAAGTGGTGGACTGCCAGCCGTTTGTGTGGCAAAAAAATCATTCATTTATTTTTCTTTATAGGTGGAAGGAGTCTGTTATAGCAGATGATGATGGGAGATATTTGAGAACAGCTTTCAACAAGCCTTTATAAATTAGCGCTGTCAGCATTAATGCGTTAATCGCAATGCGATTAAGGGCTGAGCATAATGCGTTCATTTTTTTTAATCATATGCCGCCATTTATTAATTTATTTTCACTTCACTCTGCTTTGCGTCGTGCCTAACAGGCTACTATTTTGCCGTACTTCATCGTAACACATCCTGCTGCTGCAGGAATAGCAACGCAGATTTCGGTGCCTCATTCTGGTGCCACTGATATGTCTGCACTTCTCTCTGATCCTCTGAAACAGACGTTGTAACACTATACTCGACAGCAGCTAACGTTAGCCTACTGCTAGCTAGTAGCTGGATTAAACACGGTTACAATGCTGACAGCTAACGCTAAACCGTGTAAAGTGTGACTGTATTTCACTGTAGAGGATTCCGACACCGGGATGTAACAATCTGCAGCTGCTGTTGTCAGAAAAACACAGATGGTGCGTTCAATGAAACTGGTAATTTACAGCCTCGTGGTGCATTCAAAGTTGTTTGTTCAAATGTGTGGCTAGATTAAATATATAATAAACAAATACAAATCTTAAAATCAAGTTCATAAAGTAACTTCCTTTGCATTCATTTGATTCCCAATCAAGATACACTGGTAAGAATGGCTTTCCATTGTTAATATGTACTTAAAAACAGTTCTGAAATGCAAAATAATAGAATTTTAATCATGTGATAAAACATGCGATTAATTGCGATTAACTATAGAAATTCAACGATTAATCGCGATTAAGACAATGTAATCGTTTGACAGCCCTATTATAAATGCACACTCACAGACAGGCTTTGTATAAAGTCTAGTGGTACACTGGACAATTTTATTGTCTGTGACTTGTTGACATTTGACACTAGGGCCTACAGCATTACTTGTGTACATCAGGACAACTGTCCTTCCAGTGGCCTTATATTATAAATGGCTCACTACTATTACCTACTTACATGCATAGCAATCAGATGATATAAAAATCAGCTAAATCTGTGCAGTGGGACTCCTTTTTGAGCAGTCGTCCGTGAACTTCCTGAACCAGAAAGCGTGTGATGGAGAACACTTACACCCTCTCATCCATTTCACATTTGTTCCAATCAATTATTGAAGTAGACAGCCAATTACAAATGAGAGGATTTGAGTGCCCGGCTTTCGTTTCTCCAAAGGCTTGCATTAAACGTCTCTTGGTGTTGAATAATTGGTGCGATTAATTTACTGTTGGGCGCAAGAGGTGTTTTCATCTGTCCGTCGGCAAACGACCCTCCCTTATATGATTTAAAGTATTAAGATCAGGGAGGGGGGTCGGGCTCGTCAGCGAGCTATAACAGGTTGAGATGAAGTTTTAATTGTGTTTTGATCCATGCGATTACATATAGCATTCTAGTTTTTAATCTGCAATTACTCCCTTCTTTGTACCCCTAATTGGGATGGTTGAGTAGCATTGCATGCAAATGAGGATAGTTGTAAAGGGATCCAAAAAAATTGCATCTACCATTTAATGTATTCTTGCCATAGTGATAAAATAGGGACTTATTTTTTCCATTTTCCTGTTTGCCATTGATTACTCTCACAATTTGTTTAATTTGATGGCCTGATTGACAGCAAAGTAATTAATCTGTCTGCACTGAATGACAGTCCATAACGGACTGACATCCCATGTTGACACTCCAACTCTGGATAATTTCCAGTTCACCACTCATTGAGAACACCCACACTATAATGAAAGCTTGAAAAGGAACGTGATGGAACATTGGATTTATCATCCGTCACAATGAAGCAGTAACTTTTTTTTATGTAAATGGAAAGCCCCTCACATCTTTTTTTTAAGCTCCTTGAGGAGAGTAAGACATGGAACATTTCTAAATGCAGAGTAAACTCTCTACAGAACCACTTTGTCCTTCCTCTAAATTTTAATCTGAAAATGAAAAGATTAAACAGGTAGAGGACAGGGACTGCTTGGGTTAGTGAACCACCCCTACCATCAAGGGAAGCACAGGTGCAGAAGGTCAGCACCCTTTTTCTCTAAAGACTCCCTTAAGGGTAAATGTGCCTATGATGGAATAGAGTGGCAACAGAACAGACGGGACAACTGCTGTAGGCCCGCGGCACTCCATCATTCTCCTAGTCCCACATTAGAGCTCCATATCACCAGCTCCCAACAGACAGCAAGTCCACCTGGTAACTTCAGAATGTAGACATACTTGTACTTCCTACTTTGTCTCCAGAGACTGCACGCTAATTTATTTAATATATGGTGAACAATTTCAGTGTTTGAGTTTTATCCTGTGCAGCATGTGCTTTTAAAGAATGTTTGCTTAAACAAGTCCCTTTTCAGTTGATCTATTAAGTGGAAGGTGATGTTATTAGCCGTTGTTAAAAAGAACCTTTCATTTATAGAGGTTCAGTAGGGGGGCCACACCTCACAAGTTCATACATTTTGTTTGCATGTTATTGTGTATCTTTATTCAGGGTCCCCACCACACCCATATTTAGGGTCCTTAAATATGCAGTGATAACTTGTTTAGAATTATATAATGTAAGTTGTAGCATTTTGTGACCAAAGGTGAGCAGGATAATGTGTAAGAAAGAAAGAGTGGTAGCCTATTTATTGTGCTGTTCTCATTTTAAAGTGACATGTGAAGAATCCCATTTGCACAATGAGACAGAAGGCGGGAGTCCATTCTGCCAATCCCAGCCAGTTACCAAAGGTTGTAACTTGGAGGACTATGAGGCGGTCACTCCTTGTGTTGGTTTGAATTCTCACAGATTTAATCTGTTTCCACCCAAACTTTCCTACCACACTGTGACAATAAAAATGCAAAACAATGGACCTTAAAAATCATTTATGGAAATACAGTATGATTTGTTTTACAACTGTTAGGTTGCACCTGAATTGATGACAAAAGCCTGGTATTTCTGTATCTAATATAAAAGTCATAACACAGAGGCAAGGACTAATAGGACTTGCTCTTCAGGATTAATTAGATAAGCTCCTTTTAAATCCTTACTTTTCATATTTAATCCTCACCAACTAGAATGATGTGCTGGATAAAAGAAACTCGAAGCACTATAGTGTCTACTAACCGCTACAGCAAAACAAGACGGCCAAGCCAAACATTTTCGTATAAGGACACCTCTGTGAATGCAAAGACACAAAATGTATGCCACTGAGTTATCCTCATGTCATTTATGGTCACAGGTTGAACGGTTGAAATATGTAACATACTGTATGCAAGGCTTTGCATGCAGATGTGACACCATATGTCTTCATTTGACAGACGGTTGACTCTGTCGGAATCATATCATGCTAATTTGAAAATTTGGTCCCTACAAGTGCAGACCGTGAGCAAAATCGGACATGTCTTTGTATTGCATGTGTGTAGTAAGATCTATTGTCTGACCTCACCATGCCTCCGCCATCATAAGAAGTACGCACACATACGCTACACTACACTACATCGACTCTCGCCCACTTGTTTTATTCACATCCCTGAATCCAAATCGCTAGTATTCAATCATTTTGATTGAAAGACTGATTTTGTCCTGAAACTGTGCAGGAGTTGGGAGCCTCACATGCCAATGACATTTGAGGATTCATATATTTTCATAAACTTTTAACAATGTCAATGGGACATGTCTTCAATCTTAGCCACACGATGTAAAAGGCACTCAATCTTTCTTTACCTCACGACAGAACATTTGAATATGAGCATAGGATTATTAATGTGACAGTTCATAGGGGAGGCATCATAGGGAGATTTAGAAGGAGAAGGTTTTAAAAGGGAAGTGCATAATGTTTGCTTCATGTTCACCATTTAGATGTTTTTTGGGTACGATTTCCTTAAACTCTCATAATGATCATTTAAGATTAGATAAGAATACCATATTTAGTAAGGATTATGTTTTCATGCATTTTGTAATTCATGCTCACATTTTTTCATGTTCATATTTAACAAATTCTGCAGTTTGAATGAGCAATGATATTCACCATGTCTTAGCTAAAGGATGTGAGAAAAACCTAAACTTCCCTTTTAGGAAATCCAAATAACAAGACACAGAATAATTACCAAGAGGAGAGCCAGTATGCTGTAAAGCATGTTACCACCAAAAGTGAACATTGTCATTGCTCTTTGGACTCTATAAAGTATCTTTATTAAAATGGGAAAGTTAGCTATATTTTGAAAGGCAGCTGGTAATATTTTGGTAGTTTAAAGTTGGTTAAATGCATGCAATGCAAACTATGGATGACATAGCAAACAAAAATAACTTACGGTCCACTTAGCTTTTAATGGTTATTTCCATGATAACTGAGCAAAATCCAACTGTTGAGCTAGACAACGACATGCTTTTAAAGTTATTTCAATGTGTTCGATACATATTCAATCAAAATGTAGGTAGACCCCTAATGTTAAAGGGACATTTCACCGCTGGAAAGCTGAATATATCTTTAAATTGGGTCACTTATGTAGTATAAAACAAAAACAAATTGAAATTGGTGCCTTCTAGGCTGAGAAAAGCCAGGAAATGTGTTTTTGGCTCATGTAGATGAAAGACACCAAATCCCAGAATGCACTTGCTTCACTGCTCTGAGTCCACTCCCAAGCCACTCCTACCGTTTACAGACAGACAGAGACGGTCAACTCAATTCAACTGTGTTTTATTGTCATTTCAACCATATACACGAAACAACGTTTCACTGTGGCTCAAGTGGTTACATAATTAAAATATATAAAAACAACATTATATACAAACGACATACGAAACACATTATATGCTCCGTAAAGTTCAGCTAACACATACTAGCATTAGCGCTTGGTAGGCTGTAAAACACATTGAAGACGAGATAGCAGGTCTCATATTTCAGACACTGCAAAGTTATACATTGTTTGTCGGGCTATTTCGTTATTAAATTCACTTCGGATACTTTTTTAAGCGAGAAATCAACTATATAAAGCTCAAATATGGGCCGTTTTACGAAAATTAATGGCTAATGGCAAATTTGGTAAGACGTGTCGGACTTTAGGAGCTCCACACAGTCTGACGAGAAAGCGGCAACCTCCATACCCAGTGAAAGTCACCGTTTCTCGGGTTTCGTTAGCTGCTACTGTCCTTCCAATCCTATGTGTACAGATAGCAGCTAGTTAGCTTCATTTTCGGTATAACTTTAGTATATTTACAGTTTGAATTTCGTCACGCCACTCACATAACATATACCCCAAGGTCTTATAAAGCTAACTATGGTGTCCGATTTCAATTTAATGCATTTTTGTGAACATCAGGGGTTTCGTTAGCTGCTACTGTCCCTCTAATCCTATGTGTACAGATAGCAGCTAGTTAGCTTCATTTTCGGCATAACTTTCGTATATTTACAGTTTGAATTTCATCACGCCACTTACATAACATATACCCCAAGGTCTTATAAAGCTAACTATGGTGTCCGATTTCAATTTAATGCATTTTTGTGAACATTAGGGGTTTCGTTAGCTGCTACTGTCCCTCTAATCCTATGTGTACAGATAGCAGCTAGTTAGCTTCACTTTCGGCATAACTTTTGTATATATACAGTTTGAATTTCGTCACGCCACTTACATAACATATGCCCCAAGGTCTTATAAAGCTAACTATGGTGTCCGATTTCAATTTAATGAATTTTTGTGAACATTAGGGGTTTCGTTAGCTGCGACTGTCCCTCTAATCCTATGTGTACAGATAGCAGCTAGTTAGCTTCATCTTCGGCATAACTTTCGTATATTTACAGTTTGAATTTCGTCACGCCACTTACATAACATCTACCCCAAGGTCTTATACAGCTACCTATGGTGCCCGATTTTAATTTAATGAATTTTTGTGAACATTAGGGGTTTCGTTAGCTGCGACTGTCCCTCCAATGGACACGCATGATATGCTCCGTAAAATTCAGCTAACACATAGCTAGCTATTAGCATTAGCACTTGGTAGACTGTATCACCGAGTATACAAATTTGCGTGTATTGTAGAATGGTCGGCATTTAACAGTCACAAACTCCACCAGCAGTCAGCAGTTAGTCGGATACAAGCACCCCCATTTCTGCACCAGGCAGTCCGTGTTAACACAGCTCACCTCCACTAGCTAGCCTTACCCGGCGACAGAGCTAGTAGAGTAGCTAGACTGGTAGCTGGATAGTCCGTATAGTCCGATACAGCAATAGTTTCCACAACAACAAAAACACAGCAGTCTCTGAACTCGCGTTGGGAGTTTTGTTGGTTGGATGTAGTCCAGTTTGTTGTCTAATGAGCGGACAACAAACACGATTTTGCCACCCACAAACTCGTTCAACGTCCACTGCTGATGATGTCCCTTTATCGGCCAGAGGCATCGAGCTGCACAGCTGGTCTCCATAGCCGGTGGGCGAAGCTGTGTCGAGTATTCCGTGTGTAATAAAGTGTCCTTCATAGTCTCCGATCTGTACCAATGTATCCCGGTGGTACACATGTGCGGTAGTTTGAATGCACATAATTGTTGTTCTAAAATTTCCTTCGGGATGAATAAATCTATCTATCTAAAGTTTTGATGCTGAGAAGCCAAGCCACGCTACGCGAGGATTCAAGATGGCTGACAGTCATTTTGGTTCGTGAAATTTCGGAGAATGTCGGCAGTCCAACCCCCTATGGGCGGGTTGACAACATGCGGAAGTAGGTCCTACTACTGGCTGTAGTCCATAGCCTCTGGGCAAAAAAGCCTCAGATGATGCAAAAATCGTCATTTTGCGTCATCAGAGGCTTTTTTCCAGACCCTCAATCCAGAGATCTCCCCTCTCAGGGGGACATAAGGGAGGGAAGCACGGCCATTCAAAATACTACCAGGTTTCTACTGATACAAAGCTTAATGCTAAATCGGTGAAGTATCCCTTTAAAGGAACACGCCGACTTATTGGGACTTTAGCTTATTCATCGTATCCCCCAGAGTTAGATAAGTCCATACATACCCTTCTCATCTCCGTGCGTGTTGTAACTCTATTTTACCTATTTACATGTTGTGATTTGTATAGTCACAGCGTGTACAAAAAAACAAGGTCACATGAGACACAGCCATCTTCTAACCGTATACATACTGGGAACTATTTTCAGAAAGGCGAAGCACTGCAACTTCTGGTACTTGGGCGGAGTGATTTGCTCACAGCACACGAGAAGCCCCGTGGTGAGGAGCAGAGAGTAACAACGGTGCTTTTCAGGTGTTGCGCTAATCACTCCGCCCAAGTAGCAGTGCTTCAGACAGAGTTACGACACGCACGGAGATGAGAAGGGTATGTATGGGCTTATCCAACTCTGGGGGATACGGTGAATAAGCTAAAGTCCCAATAAGTCGGCGTGTTCCTTTTAAAGGACTCGGATCAGGGCCAAAACAACTTTAATATCCCAATTAGACATCCCTTATTAAAACATTTTGGCTCATTATTGTCTAAAATGACACATCCAGGAAAATTAGTCATTTAAATGCCAATCCTGTCTTTTTAGCTTTAAATTATTGACATCCTAGTGAGCAGTCGGCAGACTAAAAGTACAAACTAGTGATAGCTTATAGCGTTGCTGTAAGCAGTCGCTGGTCTTTTCATTATACAATGTTAATGTTCGTTGAGTATTTAATTGTGGTTATAAATTGTTTAGATTTAAGTAATATTAGCAGAACCGTTTAATTTCATGATAACTATTTGACAATTTACTGACCCTGTAGACATGGTAGTCTCTCTTCAGGACTGGCAGAAATTCAGGTTTTCTGTGATTTGAAGTCAGTTCATCAATCCCAGTAGAGCTGCCCTTGCCTGATTGTCCAGGTGTGTCAAAACGGTGGCATTGATTATTTCAATCAGCACAGCAGTTCTTTACCGTCTTATCTTCAGAATGAGGAAGAAAAACAAGGACACTTTTTCACAGCTGTCGCCCTCAACTCCCTCAAGCACAACTTTCTCAGCCATTGTGTTCTACTTTGTATCTTATTGTTGCATTCAGCAAGTTTCTGTTTTCTTCCTCATCTGTTTGTTTCCTCCTGGACAGTCGCATACCTTTCCACCTCCTGCCTCCTATCTCCTTCCTCTCTTTATTCTTGTGTATCACAGCTTTCTTGTCATAAGAATGAATTGAATTTGTCCCCTTCAGTGCAAACAACAATAGACAGAGTGGGGACCTTCAGGAAAACAAATCACCACCTCCTGTCCCTGTTGGGGATTGAATGTACTGTATGTGTGTCTGTGCACGTGTGCATGTGTGCACGTGTATTGCTGATGAGACTGAGGGGGCAGATGAGGAACAGGCCTATGCCAAAGAGCTACGCAGGGTCATTTATTAACATGTCATCCTCACAGTGTCTGTTGAACCAGCAAGAGATCCAGACAAATGATGTTAATAATAATGCGTAGCCCTGTGGTGAGACTGGGAGGTCTGCACTTCTGTCCGTGCTGGGCACCTGATGCTTATTATTAAAATAAAAAGGTGATACGTTAATGTCTGCAATACTGTATGTAGCAATGCAATGGCCTTTGAAATGCCAAATTAAGATTGTATGTGCTTAAAATAGATGCTTCTTTCCCCCTCTTCTTCTTATGTATATTTTTCCTCTGCCTTCGGGCATTTGTACCAGGAAAGTCTGCAGGTGAATTCCCAGTGGTTTTAGTACCTATAAAAGTCCCCCTTGCTCTATATACATTAGTTGTGTCAGATGCTTAAATTAAAGGGACATACAGTACAACTCTAAAGGATAGACTTGATGACAAGAGCCTAAAATGTCAATGATCCATGACCAGACACTCCATCACCTTGGGAGGGATGACTAACCCAGCACACTGAGGCTGACGTATCCACATTCAAGGACACTCCTTATATCCTCATTTTACATGATGAAATATGCATCATCTCAAATGGGCCCATGACTTTTTTTCAACCATTGTTGTAGCTATAAACACTGTGCTACTTAAACATGTGGATTTTTCACACACGTTTTTCTTTTCACTCCCACCAGTCCTGCATATCATACACCTCGCCACCTGAGACCCCAGAAAGTGCTGGAGCATATTGGTGGTTAATGTGTCCATCTAAGATTGGGTTTTTGCCATATAATTTGGTTGGGATTCATCACTACCATTAATATGTGCATCCTCAGGATTTTCTGTGGAGATCACTCACTTTCAAACTAGTCTAAAATTATATAATTATATTACAGTCATACAAAAGAAACTAATGTAGTAATGGTAGCAACTTGGTGCTACTTTTCAAAGTTGCAGTTGTCAAGAAATCATTTCTTTTGGACCCATAAAAAAAAAAAGATGACTTCAGATTGTCTTGTGTTTAATAGAGTCTAACTGATACAGTACGTATCTGCATAACTATTGTTATAGACCATGCTCAGCTTATCACAGGTATATCATAACTTGGCCAATAATTAAAAATGTCAAAATGTGTTTAAGGTAACTTAGTTAGACTGACAATTTTATTTTTCAACTGAAAAATACATATCTTGGTCACACATGTTAACACACAACACTTGAGACGCTTTAATTAAAATATTTGTTTATGTGGCAGCTGATATTGGCATCAGCCTAAAAACAAAACTGTATCGTCCATCTCTACCATTTAGCTATTGAGGACACTTTTGATAGTGCTGATGCTTTTATTATAGTAGTGCAACATTGTAGCTGTTTTCAGAAGCAACTCAACTCAAACAGGCTTGTTAAGGGTATTTCAGTTTATTAAAATGATAGTTTAATGTTTTTATTGCAAAGCTTTATGAACAAACTGTCCTTTATGACATACATTTATGTACTGTACCTGCATACTGTATCCAAGAATGTGCAGGTCAATCAGTACAGTCTAAAACATTTTCCGTAGTTGCGTTTATGTATGTAACATAGATAAATTCCAGCAAAAAGAAACCATGTTTGGTCTGCATGTTTGTATTAATTATATAAAGTTATTTATTAACCACAGTGGTCTGATAGATTTTATTTTCTAATCACCATTGATCATAAAAGAGACAAAGGGTGAACGGAATAAGTTGATTCATGAAAGCGGTGGATCTCTGTAAGCACCAGTACAGCTTGGTGGAATTAATAAAATGGTAAAATATGTGACTTTGTTTCAATAGTATTCACAACTTGAAACATTCACTGGAGTCAGTCGTTTTCATGCAGCATTCATAATAATATTATACAATAGCATTTTGTAAAGGGGACAAGCTCAAACCTAATTCTCACATAATAGCGCCATTGACAGCATTGTAATTCAACCTTAGTACATGACCAGTGGAGGTCTGTTGAAGGCATTCAGACCACTAGAATATTCCTTTTATAACCACATTTAATTAATTGCAGAGGAAGGAAAGACACAAAGACAAAATGGCTCGGCTTTAATTGGCTTGACCGAACATTTTCATTACAGAGAGGGTATATCTCTCGCCGACGGTTTCAAAGACCAAACTTGGTCTTTTCAGGAATTATTGTGCTTTATGGGAGCATGGGTGATTTGTACCCATTTTATGCATGAAATAAATGGAGAAAGAACAAGCGGAGAAATACAATGTCTTTCATTGCAAAGGTTTACAATAATGTAAGGTAACTTCAGGCTGTTCATTTTGCCGTTTTATTCTGTGTATTTATAAGACTTACATTTTCCAGCAAATTAAATTTGAAACAACATACAGTAGTAGTAAATCTGCCCTCACTGTTTTGGTAGGGCTCCTGTATATTTGCATTACATTATAGTACTATAAAAACAGTAAAAATCAAATAGATACAGATTAATGTATACGCCATAAGACACACTAATGTAAGTTAACTGCTGTTTCATATATATCAACATAATTCACCAGTGTCAATTGCCATCACTTGATAGGCAGGCTGAATATAAAGGTAGGTGTAGCTGCCTTAATGTGGTGTTTTGTCTTCGTGCATATGCTCTAAGCTTTATCAGATATCCATTAAATTTTTTGGTAAAGGAGCCTGGTGAATCTGCATTTACGGAGGCATCCTGTGTGAATTTAGCATTCCATTAGCTGCTACATTTTACAGCTGTCATTCAGATTTACCTGTGGTTATACGCAAATGTGCCACACTGCTATTGTAAGCCTCATCCCAGAGCAATAAATTGTATGTTCATGCAAATTCAGAGCTGTTCAATGGTGATTATGATAAGTGCGGTAATCTTCTTATCTCATCACAGTCTCTTGGTTACTGAAATGTGCTATTTAATGCAGCAATACACACAGAAATTGAGCAAAACTGCAGCTAATGCCACAGTCTTTCCCCCCTTGTGTTTCCCTTACACTTTTATGCTGATGGTGTGGAACAACACCAACTACATCAATCACAAAGTTCGAATCTGCTAAAAGTGCATTTACCGGTGAAGTTAGATTATCGCAGATGCAGAATAAATGTGTAAGCCTTGTTTCACACTGGTCTTACCAGCTGGCTGTCGTATATTTCCATACAGCCTCAATGATGATAGATATTTGCACGGTCTCGTTCCGCATTTCGCAGGTCAAAGGAGTCCTTTGTCAAGAGTTGGTCGAACTTGCATTGCACGATGTAGGCTACTAAGCAAATCTGCCCGGCAACAAACAGACAATGCTCAGCATCAGGATTTTATAGCATTTCAGTCACAAACTTCATATTTAATAGCTTGTCAGTCAATGCTAATTACATGGTGATGTAGCTCAGACCTGCTGTTGCAACAAAAGCTGATGATACATTGTGTTATTTGCTAGCAAGGCACTCTGTAACCTCTGTGACCTTGCAATAAATCACACCTTTCCTTCAATACATGACCAGATATCTGTTATATCATCTGTGCAAGGACATTGGCTACAATAGCAGCAGAGTGGCAGACGCAATAAATATTATTTAAGGACTCAACATGTCATCTGTAAATACCCATAAATGCCATTACCTCACTTCATAGCATTTAGCCATAAACAAGTGATGAATAGAGTCTTCCAGTGCATCAGTACAACAGGTTTCTAAGAGCCCATTGATTTTGGATTTGAGAGTGTGTGTGTTAACGTTGAGCACTTACAGCAACTTGCTGACAGTACAGCAAACACTCCCACAAAAGCTATTAGCGCCTTGTTAATGCGTTCAACGCCTTTTCACATGAGTCAAGGTCACTTCTCCGTTCTGTCACGTGTCACAAACAGTCTGAGATTATATAAATGAAAACATACTGAGATGGGGGGAAAAAACAGAAATGTTTTGTGGTTAATTATGCGACATAATTCAATTTGGATTAATAATGAATGTCTTCTTTCCTAACTAAATATCTATAATTAATCAACAAGTCATAGCAAGAGAGGAGGCTAATTGGTTTGAAAACACAAACCTGAATACTTAATTCGTAGAGCAGGTTGACATCGCTAATTGCGGGAGTAATCAAAGCTCCACCCTTTGGGATTTGACGAAGAGATTGGTAAATGGGGGTTAGCGTGATCCTTCATAGCATTATCATGACGGCTCCATTTATAACTGGATGAATATCACCACTGACATAAACAGTAAATGGCAAAAGCCTTGCTGCATTAGGCTGTCTGAATGATGAACTCCTCTGATTGAATCATTCAAGGAGTTTCACTTAAGACTAACTTATAACTGTGTTACTCAAGTCTCTTAGGCAGCATGCAATCAGTGTAATGTCTCTGTTAGCTTGGATACCTGGGTGCGTTTGTGTTACTGGAACATTACGAGGGAGAGAAAGAGAGGGTTTGTTTGTTAGTGAATGCCCTTTATTTGAAGAAACTAGTGCAGTGCCCGTTCAAAACGGGCCTGTGTGGAACAGGACGATTACTTGGCCTTGACTTGTAGCTTTCTCCAGAAATATTTTACCCCAAAATAACTTACAGAAGCCCCCCAAAACACTTAATATGCAACCCCACTGTATACTACTGACTAAAGGCCAATTTATGCTTTTGTGTTAAATCGACGCCATGAGTACATACATAGGTACGTGGAGATATGGACCTTATGCCGTTGCCTTATGTGCACCTCTAAACTTTCTCTTAACTACACGTCGTGGCCATGCAATTCACTTGGCCGTCGCTTGGTAGCGTTGCATTCCCCCGACTCATTTCCTGGTTCTCCTTCTCCATAAACAACATGAAATCAAGGAGAGGGTTAACTTTTCCCGCTACAGATTTCCGACCTTGGTAAGAAAGCACAGGGGAGACACTTGTTTCTCCCACTATGCCTTTATGCATTACTTTGATATTTAGGTGATGTTCTATGTTTTCAAACTGTCAACAAATCCCATTAAAAACCTAAAACGAACATTTCATTTATGGCACTAAGTATTGCCTAGGTGTAGCCAAAGCCTAATCCCTGTTAAATTTGTAGCATTTCCTGTTTGGTCAAAATCATAATACCAACAAGCTAAAGCAGCATTTATTCATTTATTCAACCCCCATCCCTCCTGCACCATCTCTCACTGACACACAAAGAAGCAATACTGTACTATGTTGCAAAGTTCCCATAATGATTTAACAACTGAATTCTTCCCATGCTAAATACTTTCAAAAAGCAGAAGGAAATAACCTTGTATCAATAACAATCAAAAAAGACTAAGGCAAAAAAAACACCCGAAAACCAAATCTGCCTAACAATTCAGCATTTTGGTAAATCTACGTCCAGTCCTCATAACGGATAATTTTACAAATTTGATAGAAAAAGCCCCCCAAAGCATTCAAAAGTCAACCCACAGTTTTGCTTCTCTTGAATCTTTATATTTGTGACACATTTTTAAAGATTTACATCTTGAGTAGAATTGAATCGGCCTTGGCTTCTGTGCCACAGACAGGGTTGCAAAGTAAGAAAGTATTGACAGATTACTAACTCATTGTTGGTTTGATATTTTGAATGGATCTTTTAAAAATAAAAAGTATGACAGACTTATCCTTTTGTCATTTATACACTGAAACACACATTGGAAACTAGGGCTGCACGATATGAGGAAAATATGCGATAACGTTTTTGAATATCGCGATAAGGATATTACTTGCAATAAATAAAAAGATATCGTAGTGTACTCTGTTATTGACTCAAGCTTACACAGTACCTGTGCTTGTGCCACGTCGTCTCTCCTGGATCCAAAATGTTGCCAGATGGCTGATGCAGGCAGGGATTGGCCATCGGGAGTCCCGGGAGATTTCCCGGTGGGACGGTCTATTTGCGTGGGCTGAATTGGCTGCGTCTGTAGTCCGGTCTAAATCTCTTTTTTTTTTTGATCAGCCCATAAAGGGAAGAGTGATCACATCATTGGTCCACTTGTGTGTCTTTCATATGAACACTGGCCATTCACATAATTTGTCTTTGACTGACTGGCCCACAGAGAGGAGAGAGATCGGTCAACGGGTTTGTCTCTCATCTGAACACTGGCCAATTCCATCCTATCATAGAGTCAGTGTGACAGAGTGCATTTAAGTCCCACCCCCACCGGCGGCGAAAATAACACCACAAAGTGCCACTAGCTAGCTAAAAAACACGAGTTTTAAGCATGTCAACTGATTATTTTAGCACTTATATTTTTGTCTACAAGAGAGTACAAGTTAGCTGTTAGTAAGCTAATGTTAGTTATGTTAAGATAAAGCACTTGCAAACATAGTACTATCACTTTCTGATTTATCCACATTCCACTAACATAACCTGCATACTGTGTACAAAATGTAGCTTTAGTTTAACTTACAGACTTGTCGCTTGTTTACTATACAAGACATCTTGATGACAGCCATGCACCACCCTCAGCCTTTAGCCATCTTGCCATCAGGAGCCAGTTAGCCTTTTAGACTCAGTGAGTAGGCTACTAACATATACATATTATCATACTATCTTACTTAATACTCAGCTAAGTGAGAGTATTAGGGGATGGTATGCAGGATGCCAAGTTAACTTTTTGTCCACCATCCAAATGGCTAGTGAATGTTAAAACTTTACTTTTTTTTTGGCTGGTGAGTCAAGCAAATCTACCAATGCTGAACCCTGCTGGTATGTACAAGTGTTGAAGAGGAGTGCAAGGATGGTTGGTGTCCGGCGGATTTTGGTGGGCTGGTTACTAGGGGTGTGCAAAAAATCGATTCGAATTCGAATCGAGATTCAAGCTCTACTGATTCAAAATCGATTCATAGAATTCCAAAAATGTATTCATATTTTATTTTTTTTCGTTTTGACACTATTGTCCTGAAATGACATTAGCTCGCCATTCCCATAGATGGCACTTCGTCGAATTCACACTGATGCCTGGGCACTCTTGTCATAATCAGAAGAACGAGTGCAACGGAAGTAGTTTAGTTGGCGTAAACAATGGCAAAATTTACAGGAAGTGTTATTCAACCTGCTCCATCCTCATTGAAGGCGAGAGTCTAGACACATTTCGGCTTTTATAACCTAGAGGGGAAGACGGAACTTGATAGGAATCATGCTATATGCAGGCTTTGCAAAGCGAAAGTTAAAGGGATATTTCACCGCTGGAAAGCTGAATATATCTTTAAATTGGGTCACTTATGTAATATAAATGTGAACAAATAATTGAAATTGGTGTCTTCTAGGCCGAGAAAAGCCAGGAAATGTGTTTTTGGCTCATGTGGATGCTAGACACCAAATACCAGAATGCACTTGCTTCGCTGCTCTGAGTCCACTCCCAAGCCACGCCTACCGTTTACAGACAGACAGAGACGGTCAACTCAATTCAACTGTGTTTTATTGTCATTTCAACCATATACACGAAACAACGTTTCACTGTGGCTCAAGTGGTTACATAATTTAAAGTAGAGTAGCTAGACTGGTAGCTGGATAGTCCGTAGCTGGATAGTCCGATACAGCAATTGTTTCCACAACAACAAAAACACAGCAGTCTCTGAACTCGCGTTGGGAGTTTCGTTGGTTGGATGTATTCCAGTTTGTTGTCTAATGAGCGGACAACAAACACGATTTTGCCACCCACAAACTCGTTCAACGTCCACCGCTGATGATGTCCCTTTATCGGCCAGAGGCATCGAGCTGCACAGCTGGTCTCCATAGCCGGTGGGCGAAGCTGTGTCGAGTATTCCGTCTGTAATAAAGTGTCCTTCATAGTCTCCGATCTATACCAATGTATCCTGGTGGTACACAAGTGCGGTAGTTTGAATGCACATAATTGTTGTTCTAAAATTTCCTTCGGGATGAATAAATCTATCTAAAGTTTTGATGCTGAGAAGCCACTAAGCAACGCGAGGATTCAAGATGGCTGACAGTCGTTTTGGTTCGTGAAATTTCGGAAAATGTCGGCAGTCCAACCCCGCGGAAGTAGGTCCTACTACTGGCTGTAGTCCATAGCCTCTGGGCAAAAAAGCCTCAGATGACGCAAAAATCGTCATTTTGCGTCATCAGAGGCTTTTTTCCAGACCCTCAATCCAGAGATCTCCCCTCTCAGGGGGACATGAGGGAGGGAAGCACGGCCATTCAAAAATACTACCGGGTTTCTACTGATACAAAGCTTAATGCTAAATCGGTGAAGTATCCCTTTAAGTATTTTGGAAACACCACAAACTTGAACTCACATGGTACGGCATCACCCAGAGATTAACATTAAATACGTGGACAAACAACAACCTAAAGTACCTCCTCCTAACGTGCCAGTCAACCAACGCACTCTCTTTCAATGCTCTAAACTCCCACCGTTGCGTCAGAGAGAGTGTTCTCAACTGCCAGAGACATCGTAACTGCACAGCGGAGCATTCTCACTCCAGAACATGTAGATCAGCTTCTGTTTCTGCAAAAGAATGTACAGATTCCACCCAGTGGTGGATTATGAACTGGTTACACACACACACACATACACCTAAAGAGTTATCCATTATGTGATTCTGACACATCACAAAAGTTCTGTTGAATGGACTGTAGTTGCCACTAAAAAGAAAGGGCCTATTTTTAGTAAGTTCAATGTGCCCAGTCGAGTTCACATTTCAACAGTCAACCTGGTAGCTGAAGTACTCCTTAAACCACATTTAGCAGTATTTTTTGTTTGATCTGAGTACAGCACTTTAAAGCTAAATGTAAAAGCTCTTTTTATTTAACAGTTTTATACTTGAATTAAATGTATTTGAAAGCTGGCCAAAGCTTGGCACTTTTGATTTTTGTATGAAGACATAGAAAGTAATATCAAACTACATTTAATTTGTTGTGTTTCTTTTCTTTTCAATTGTATTTCTGCTGCAGTCACATGGGAAAAGTAACTACATTTACATACTGTGAATAGTTTTTTTGAATCGAGAATCGTTTTTGAATCGAAAATCAATATTGAATTGAATCGTGAGCCTAAAAATCGGAATTGAATCGTGACATTTTCTGAATCGTATACCCCTATTCGTTATCCTAGTCCAGCCCTGGGCTGTTTTTGTAAGCACCAGTTTGTTCATCTCTGGCATTCACACTTTCGTCTGCACTCATCTTCTCACACTTTCCTCCTTCAACAATGCAGAGTAGTACAGCAGCACTAGTCTAATAAACCTCACTCACTTGTGCAGATTCTGACCAATTAGACAAGGCCTAACAGCAAAGGCTCTGTCTGATTGGCTAGAGAGTTAACAACATGGCACAAATCAGACAAAGGTGCGCGATCACAGAAGGCTTGTATCATGTTCAACAGTTTTGTTGTCATTACTTAGAATTCCTAATGAGGGCGACAGAAACTATGCACTATAGCTTTAATACATTGTTTCAGTACTCAAAGTGCAATATTGCAGTCTTCTGTGTTTGTGTTTATCACACAAGTTGACATCGCGATGACGATAAAAAAACGAGATATTGTGCAGCCCTACTAGAAACATCGATTAAACCTTTTTAATAATGTAATGTGGTGCATAGGGCTGGGACGATTACCACTAAATGTGGCTTCAAAAGTAACCATAGAAGTGAATTTACACACATTCTGACACAGTGACATTTAAGATTTTAAACTTTACTCGTATTGTATCATACAAGCATTGTAGTTATGTCCACCACGTATCTCTGCTTTTTCAGGACCGTCCCAAAGTTTCCCTCCAGAACAGCTTTACGACCGATTCACGAGATTTGTTTTCAGCACTGTGTGTGTGTGTGTGTGTGTGTGTGTGTGTGTGTGTGTGTGTGTGTGTGTGTGTGTGCATGCGTGCGTGCGTGCGTGCAGTACCTGTTAACACATGACTTCTGTTAATGGCTAATTTGCACTGGATAAGTGTCTCCCAAACTTCAGAGATGGGAGTGTCATACTCCATTTATGCATTGCCATCACACTAAAAGTCTACCATCCGTTTCACATAACATCCGTTTTGGGACACATTTGAGTAGTAACATGGCTGCAAACAAAGTCACACCTGCAGAGACCACAGTTGAAGCTGTGGGTGTGATCTCTGTTTGAGGTAAAAGCTGCTTTCAACTGCAGCTTGACCTGATGGATCACTAGTCACAGGTTTGGAAAGAAATATGCAGGAGTTTGCCAATATTCTCAGGAGGTTAGACTGCTTTTTAACAATGAAATGAGGCCTGAATTTTAATGGATGTGGGTGCACACAGTCAAAAACATATTTGATTACTTTAGATTATAATGCTACACACTTATTTATCATGTTCATTACAGGCTATGTTGTCCTTGAAGTGGCATTTTTTCTTCATTCACTTCTTTTTGTGTCAATTTCAACTTTAATTGGACATCTATTTTTGTCATCAAACAAGATTTATTACCAGCATGCAGGTGAGAGTGAACTTGGCTGAAATTAGAATACTCTTTGTCCATGACATGGGCACATCCGTGGAGGGGCTGCAACCTTGTAGGCTGTTCCCTGCTGAAGGGGAAGCTGTTTCTGTATGTGTGTGTTGGATGTACTGTACATACTGTATAGAGACAAAAAAACGGAAGAAAAAATGTGAGAGGAAGTCATAGTGCAGTAATAAACGTGAGCAAGGGAGTGAGGGATTTTATGGGGACACTTCACTGAATATGTCTCCACTGGCCTGAATTCACAGTTGGGGTGTTTTATCTGCTTAGAAGTGTCACCTTCAGTACCTGGTGAGGGAAACAAATTTTCTTTTAAATGTGATTAATTGTTAATGGTCTGTAGCAGTACCATGATATGCTAACAACACTTGCTTTAATGCTGTTGATGATGAAAATGTAGTTTAAGGTTGGCATTAGAAATCAGGGAACGGATACTTTCAATATAATATTCCCACCTGCGACCACTACACTGCCTGTCTTTCTTAATAATACAGTTCCGTTTTTATTAATTTCAGTGCATATCATTCTCAGTTTTCATATCTGTTTTATGCGTTGTGCACAATCTCATAGTCCTGATTTATATGTGCTGGTGGATTAACGGTTTTAAAGGAAACACATACCATCCGTGTAGTGGTGCATTGTGTCTTTTGATGACTGTCAGGGTAGAGCTAATCACAAATATAATCACAAGTTACAAATCATCCAAGCTGATATAGTGGCCAATATTAGGTTATTGTAGATATATAGGTTTTAGTGTATTTGTTAACCAATAGGCTAAGTAATGTAAGAAATTAAAAAAATATTTGGGGGCAACTTTTGCGCCTACTTTCTAAAAAAAACCGGGATATTTACAATATTTTGGGGGCACTTTAAAAAAATGAAGGAAATGGTCATTAAATTAATTGCCTTAAAATAAAATGATGGCTTAATGTAGGATTAGCATACTGGCCTAAACTGATCATCTCTATAGGAGACTAAATGCTTTCCTTCATGCTGTCCATCATTTCTGGATTTGAGTACAGTCTGGAGCACCACATGGGGCTTAAGGGGCTAATTTTGGTAATTGATTGAAAGTGTTGTATGACAGCTCCCCTGATGCTGGTGAACAAGGGTGACGCAGGAACTTAAAGGCCTGCTCACCAGCAGCCGGTGATTGATCCGACTGATCAATAGCCTGGTCGGTGCACATACTGTAGACGCTGTCTCAGAGAGAGTTCACTTCCAGTGCTAATGGTGAGCGGCGTGTGTGTTAGTTTCCTACTGGTAATTATTCTCCATTCTTAATGCTTAGGCAGCTAGTAAACTTCTGCTAGGTGTCTTGATTTTTTTTTCTTTATGTCTTGCGGCCAGGAAAAGACATTTGGGCTCTTCATGGAGGAAAAATTCACATAAGGGACAAAACAAGGAACAGGCTGTTATTCCGTTTGGAAATTGGTTTTATTAATGCAACTTAACTCCCCCTTGCAAACCAGCCCACTTTTTGCTATGTTGTTTACAAGCTGTAACCTTCTATCAGAGCTGTGAAAGGGAGTGGATAAGGGGACATTGAGAGAGCATGGCATGACAATGAAATGTAACATGGCCGTACAGTAACCATTAATCTCCCTCTCTACCCCTTTTCCCCCACACAAACTTTACCTATTTGACCATTTCCCTTCACTGCCAACCTAAAGGAGCATCAGATTACAAACAAAAAAATCTGCCTTCGTCACAGCTGAGGCTCATGCTCGCCAAGTTGGCAGGCTTCTATGACGGGCATCGTTTGAATGTGTCCGGTCTGATATTTCCCCTCTATCTCCCATGACCTGATAATGTGAACCCTCTAATGAAGCTATTGTGTGCCTGTCCAAAGCCATTGTCTTCCAGAGGGAACTTTCTTTTCTCTCTCCGACACACGCTACGCTCAGTGATGAGCGCACCTGTAATGGCCACATCTCTCTGTCTCCTGTCTCCGTTCCCTTTCTTTCTTTTTCTCTGCCTTATCATTGTTCTCAATTTTGGTTGGTTTTCCACTATCTACAAAAGCCATTTATTTGTCTCTTCCTCTGCTCTCTGTGTTTACCTTTTGCAATGGCAAGTGTACGAATTGAGATGTATGATGCAAAAATCGGAGAATTATAATTCAAAACCTGACAAAAAAGATAGTGGAAATCTTTGTGAAAAATCTTTGTGGATGTTTTAATTAGAGGTATTAAATAAGAGTCTATATGCAATGATACTAATGTGTAGATATGTTTTGAAAAACAAAGAAACGGTTACTTTGAGCCTTTATTTACTTTCAACTTTTACTTTTATTTGCATGTAGAATTAGGCCAATAATGTTTAAATAACATTTTAAGAGTTGCTTTTTTTGTAAATTGACTATAGCAATTTTGTTGTCACTATTCATTGATGTAGAATCTAGAGGTACTAGCTAGCTATGTAGGAAGATAGTGCCCAATTAACATTTGATAATGAGACTGAATTGCTGTTTTGTTTGACTTTATTCATTCATACTGACATCACGTTCATGTTAGCTGATTTCTTGTTGGGAGGGGGGTTATTTTGTTTGGTTTTGACCTGACCAGTCATTAGTAAATGGCATGTCTGTCTCGCTGGCATAATTTCCATACAACTTGTAAGATGCGGTACAGTAAAGTTACCATTTTTCACGTCGATAGAAGATACATGCTGATTTAATGCCTTTATTGTGATTAACAATTTTTCATTTTTCATTTTTTAACAAAATACAAAACATAGAACTCACAACATGAACAAATCCTCCCCCCCCGTCATCATCACCCACCCAGAGAAAAATCAAGAAAAGATGACACAGTAACTACAATATTCAAAATCATTCAACAGAATAGTAACAAAATAGACAATAAACCATATAAACATATGTACACACCATATAAATGACAACACCATAAGCCCATCATACAATGAGTTTGATTGAGGCGCGCCCTCACAACACGTGACATAGTTTTAATATTCCTACAGATTCTGTCCCACTCCTCATCATCCAGTGTAATACTTACTCAGATCCCTTTTCCATGTCTTTTTGAGGACTGTCCAGGCTCCATCCCCCATACCCCAGGTTCTGCATAAGCATAGAATAATACCACCTTATCTAAACATTCTGGTGCCTTCGGGGCTAAAGAACTAGATCCAAAAATCCCAACAAAGAAATGGCGAAGTTGCAAATATCTAAAAAATTGAGACCTATGGATTCAAAATTGCTGTACCATTTCCTTAAAGGATTTCAATATGCCACTGAGATACAGATCCCCCAATGTGACAGTTCCCTTTTCCAACCAATCCCTCCAAAAAAGGGGAGATCTACCAATACATAACTTTGGATTTCGCCAAACACTTGATGAAGTATTTAGATATGGATCCAGTTCAAACAGCCGAGCCACTATGGTCAAAACAACATTAAACTGAGAGATTATTGGATGTTTTTGCCTCACCATACAGTTTAACAGACAGACATTGTAAGGGCGACAATGGGGCAAGAACAGATTGCTCAATACAATACCAGGGTGGGACTCTCTCAGGAGGAAGTGATCAGTGGGCCAGATCCCTAAAGTTAAAAGCATAGGAGTAATACAACATCTTTTGGGGTGTCCCCATTCTTAATCCAGCCTGCAAAGCTCTGATTGGTTGACTGTTTCTCAAACCGATGCAATGAGGTGTGGATGGTAATTCAAAGGTCTGAAATCAGGCTACATAAATGTTGGTAACTGTGAAATTGTGACCAATTTTCAAAACACATTCATCCAGTATCACCTAGTGACAGATTTAACAATATTTTGCTGACCCATTATTGACATCATAACTGATATGATTTGGTTAATATGTTCAGATCTGTCTGAAATATAGGCTATAATTATCTCATCCTAACACTGAGTGTTAGATAAGACTCATATACATCACAATACTACACTAAATGCAACTTGCACAAACATAGGTTTTACTTACTTTTTTATAAATATTATTTACATAGTACAGTAGTACATTTTTATTCCCAACTTGTATATATTTTTGTACATTCTCTACTTTATATTTTTTTCTTCATTTTTTGTTTTTGTATTCTATGTGTGTCTGATATTTTGCTGCTGTAGCACCGAAATTTCCCATTTTGGGATCAATAAAAGTCTATCTATCTATCTATTTAGACCTGACCAACTCTGATTGGGGTTTAACAAAGGTCATAATCAAACCTTTAATCCTCAATCCTAATACTACAATAAAATTTGTTAATTTGACTTCTGGCTCAGAAGTATTCTCAAGTTCATTACACACTGTGAAGACACCAACTGATCTTTTTTGTCCCTAAAAGTAAAAAAAGATAGAACATTATATTTGGATTTTATACTTGAATAAATCAACTAAACACCAAAGCTAATCTGAGTCAGTGTGTGATACTATTAATATATATTTCTGTTAGCGTGGCTCATTGTGCTCTGACCTCGATGAGGAAAGAAAACGTGAAATTGATTTACATTCATTAAGTCTAAAACCTGTCACAGATTGAACTGACTGCCCACACTGGTGTTTAAATGTCCTATTCCACTACATTCCCCCGACGAAGGCAAAGATTTGTTTTTTCTTTACTCGGGAGCGAGGATAACTGTGTGACTGCCTTCTTTCATTTTTCATTTCCTTATGTAAACAATGTTGTGTTAGAGCTATATCACTTTTCTTGGATGTGTGAGTACATTTTCCTTTCGTGCCAAGATTTCCTGAAACTCATACCAAGAGTGACACACACAGTGCGCTTGCAGACAGTGAGAGCCGAGCAACGAAGACACCGTTGATGAAACGAGCTAAAGAGCCTTTGATGTTGTGCAAGTTTATGAGGCTGATTCCAGCTGCTTTGTGCTCTTCAAGGCCGTCCTCCTACGGCCTCTCCCACCAAATTACAAATGGCACCTGTACACCTCCCTTATGCTTAAACAATCATCACTTACTGTTTTCCTCTTGTTTGTCTAACACATAACATATTTGTTCCATTATGTACATGTACAGCTCTCTGAGGGGGTTGTAGACAAGTGAGTCGTGGCAAAGAGAAGCACTATGGTGGGTATTGGACAGAAGCAAATACACTGCAAAGTCTTATATAACCACTTTGTTAAATTAGACTAATTATTACCAGTTGATTAAGTGTGCACATTTAACTGGAAACAATGGCAGTCTGCACCAATGCTCACCCCATATCCTCTGTTATACAGCAATGCCTTGTTTTGCCATGATCTTTTGTTTGCAGAAGAATTCAGATCCTTTACTTAAGTAAAAGTAGCAATACTACAATGTAAAAAAATGCTCTATTACAAGGAAATTTCGGGCACTTAAAATTAACTCAAGTAGAAGTACAGTACAGAGGTATTATTAGCAAAATGTAGTTGAATTAAAAGTATTCATTTAGCGTAGACCTTAAAATCTATGCTAATGCATCACTTTGCTGATCTATTGGCAGGTTAGGGTAAAGAAATGATAAAGGTATGCTTGAGGTAAGTAACCACCAACTCTGTCCACCAGAGAGCAAGTTATACTTCATTTGTAAAATGTCTTGCTCAATACATATCTTTTCCACATTAATTCTTTAATATTTAAATTTAAGGGATCCCTATCAATAATGTTTATGTTGTATATAAAAAAAATAATATGTTGGGCGCCTAGGTAGCTCACCTGGTAGAGCTCACCCTCAGGTTTACTCCTCAACGCAGCGGCCGTGGGTTCGACTCTGACCTGTGGCCCTTTGCTGCATGTCATTCCCCCTCCCTCTTCCCTTTAATGTCTTCAGCTGTCCAATTAAAATAAAGGCCTAAAATTCCCAAAAGAATAATTAAAAAAAAACATATGTATGTATGTTAAGCGCTAAAACAGGGTTTTCAGTGTTACTTAGTCTTGTTGTTTACTGCCATAAAGCTGCACAGCAGTGCAACATAGTGTGCACAATTTTATATTTTTCAGGTGTGCATGTTTGTGATGAAGCCACTACAGAAGCCTCATACTATCAGGAAACAGCTGTCCAGCTCTAATCTTTTTATGAGCGATATGCTGTTTTTAATGAAAGCCCTCGCAGCTCTCCACAATCAGCTAGCCATATCAGAGCTTATATTTCATCCTGCTATTGTGATGTCATCACCGGGCGCAGGCATAATACATAATTCCTTGTGTTATGACAAACTGTGGCCTCAGGCCAGAGAGGTATATGAACGCTTTTGGGCCCATGTCAAGTCCATGCCATTTGTGCTGGAATAATCGCTCTCGGCTTGTTGCTGGATCATATGAAATAAGGGCTGGCATCAAACAACAAATAGGTCAGGGCTATTTGAATAAAAAGTGAAGAAGTCAAATGAATGGCTTTACAGCTGCTCAGATGCCTGTATATATTCGCTCTCTTTCTCTCTAAGTAGTACAGCAGTGATGATAAAAACAGTTATTTACCTACGTTGTGTTGTTTTTATTGATAAATAATAGGAAGTAGCACTAACTAAGAACTAACTACTGTAGCTTTAAGTGATGTTCAACTGTTTCAGAGTAAGAATGCAAGTGATACAGGCAATTGAATGCTGCAGTAATATAGCTACCAAAGAATGCTGTGTATTTAAAGGATAAGGCATACAATATTCTTTTTTTTAAATCCATGAAAAGACTAAAGCCAAAAAATAATTGATCCTAATAACAGGTTCTATCCGTGTAGCCTTACTGTATATAGCTTCCTTTTACCAGAGATGTCCATTGTTGTCCAAAAACTATTAAAAACATATCAGTGAGCCACATCATTGCGCTGGCTGACATGTGCCTCTATTACCTTGAACCATGAACATGATCCATGTAGTTTATTTTGAGTTAATTCCACATACACTATCCTGAAGCTGTAAATACTTACAAGTGCAACAAATATGTGTTAATCCACAGCTAAAAATAGTCCCAAACAACTGCGCCATTTAGTTCTGTGTTAGTATGTTTGCTAAAAATTACAGAGCCCAGCTTTTTTAGAAAATTACTGAGCCTGTTTTAAAAATGATTCAACATATTTGTAATGGATTTGAATAGATCTTCACTAGGAACGAATAGGCTAAGGGCTGAGTGGCAAAGACAATGTAGGGACTAAGGCATTGTTGATTTTTGGTGTTTTCATGGGATTTATTGACAATAAGCAGAATATAGGTTTGTGACAGTCAAACAGACATATTCTTTTGATTTTTTTTTATTTTTTTTTATGCAGGACTCCCTGGTCTACTTGGTCATATTAGCAAATCACAGCTTGGCCAATTCATGTTGCATGGAGAATCCTGATAACTGACTAAAAAGCTGAATGTCCTTGTGGCAAATCATACAGCACCTGTATTCAGTGTTTGAAAACCTGAGCATAAAGACGGGCAGATGGCTCCAGAGACGAAGGGGCCTTGTTGCTGTTTGCAGTGAGCTGGCCCCCAACCTCCACTCTCTCTCAGCCCCAAAAATCTTTATCTGCTACATGATGCATGAAAGCACACTGTCTTCTCATACAACTTTACATGACCCCTGACCCCATCTGCACAGATGCAATATGACCTAGCTGCCACCATCCATTTTGGCCTGCGGAGTAGATTCAATGAATTTTTATTATGCTGCAAGTGTATGTCACTCGGTTTGGCTCTTTCTTTTGATCCTCATCGCCACCAATATGTCTTGGAAACATCACTTTGCGTTTCAAAAGGAAGCAAGAAAGATCTTTAGTCTTATATTATGTCTTTGACTTTAGTATTCTAAAGTCTGAAGTAAATAGCAAATATTGGGTTTGTTTGTTTGTTTTTTACTTTAAATGACAATTCCAACAGAATTGGGCAGATTTCCAACCCTGCTTCCTGGCATACTAAAGACTGTAGATAGATATTTAAATTCCTATCTTTTAGAAATGTTGGCAATCTCAGTTGAAATTTTGGCATTATCACTTAAAAAGCTTACATGTGCTCAAATTCTTTCTTTCCAACTATGTCGGCCTTTTCTGTTGATAATTTGGAGACTCTGAAATGGTTTTCTATAATTTTTCTATAATTTTGGGAACTTTCGATTGGATTTTTATTATTTAGAATGTTTTTTAAATGTCTTCTGCACCAGCATGCAGCCTGCTAACTCCAAATGGAGATATTCATGGGATTGTGCTGGCATTATGGTTTCTAGGATATGTGAATGGACCGTCATTCTGCACCACAGAGAGATGCCTGTGTGTTTGTCTGCCTTATTCAGTTTATTTTTTTGTTTCCCCCAGGATCCTCTCAAATTGTCAGTGCCAGGCAACAACTATATGTTCCCCAGAGAGAGCCCAAATATCTAGGGAATCAGGCATCATTTAGCCTGTAAGAGCCTTTTTCTTTTCCTGACACTCCGTATTGCCTTTTATTTCCCCCTCTCTCCTTCTTCTCTCTCTATCCTCTCAACGGTACAAACATTCAGTCTTTGATTTCACATTAGGTGGTCTCATTCATTCTTTCTTCAACCTCCTCACCTTCCAGCACATCTTATTGATCAGTTTTTAATCTTTTTGTGTCTTATTGGACAATGACACATCACCTAATACAAGGCAGGGCTACAGCTAATGATTACTTTTATAATTGATTAAGATGCCGGGTTTTTTTCAGTCATCTTTTAAGCTATGACACGTGAAAAAAATCTATATTGACCTCAAACTTGATCTCCTTTTAATTTTTTTTCTGTACCATCCTGATTTCACTTATAAATACAAGTATTTGGGAATTCCTTCTTAAGAGCACCAATCTTGAGTCCCCAAATAAATATCCATGATACAAGTCCCATGATACAAGTAAAATTCTATGGAGATTAATCCTACATGTTTTTGTTTGCCATAATGCAACCGCAAATACATCCAGAGGTCCATTTCCTGTAATTATATTGTTAATATAGTCCTACTCGGAGTACAAAATCTTACAGTAAGTCAAGGACAGCCTGTTCCAATATTTAATTTATTTGGGCTATGATTTGGCAAATGTCATAATAACTCAACCAGATTTAAGTAGTGTTTGTTCATAATTCATGATTGCATACTTCAACCTCTAGAAAACAGCTCCTAATGAACAGGCACACAGTGAGAGGAATCATGAATATGATCTTGGTAGCACAATTCAAGTGCTGCCTTTTTGCTTTTAAGATTGGAGCATGAGCTCCCCTTACAATTCACAGCCATTGTGTTTTGGGAATGAAACCATTTATATCCCCACCTCGCTGGTGGGCCCCAAACAGATACATTGTTTAACTGTCAGAGATGACAGGGATAAAGCAGGGATAAGGACATAGTACTGTAACATGGTGCGTGTATGTGTGTGAATGTCTTTGTTAGTGCAGTGTATGCACTTACCTTGTTTATATGACTGTACTTAGAAAAGTGACTGCACAGAGTACCAGAGATAAGAAATATAAGGCTGTGTTTTAATGGCACAATCACAATGCAAAGTGCTAGATAATGTGCACAAGGTCAGTGAAGATTTAAACAAGCGCCTCTTGCTGTCTGTGCTCTTATATGCACTGTGTGCAAAAAGGTTGAATCAAGTTAAAGATGAAAATGGTTTTAGTTATGCCATTCACAGCCATGCATAATGAAACTTGATTACCAAATGAAGAGCAGATACCAGACCATCTTGTCCTGGAAAATGATATTGTTGCCTGGGAGTGCCAGAGCATGCATATATGGCATCCAAATATGCAGATGATGTGCCAATGTTTTTGGATGAGGATCTGGAGAAGATTGCTATGAATGTGTAGTGAAATATTACATGTCAACACAATTTAAACTTCTAAAGAGTTGAACCACTTAAAGTGGTAGCATAAAAAGTTGTTGCCTATTAGTTTGCTTAGAAGCAAAACAAACTTGAATTGAGTATAATTTCATCAAGATGTCCACAATAGATTGTGTGTAAAGGTGTTGTGCTTTAGTGTGCGTGTTCATTTATGTGCGCACATAATCTGATTTGTTGCCATTGAATCTAATCTATTAATATCTACAAAGGGCAATTTGATTGTCAGAATATAAACTAGGGCTGCACAATATATTGTTTTTTTTTATCGTTATAGCATAACACATTTTTTGAGTTAGTTGAAAGAAAATATCAGTAGAAAACTACACTTTAAAATGTAACTATGTTTTTTTAGGAGTGCCTTTTATGTTCAGTTCAAAGTTCAATTTGTTCAATAACATGTTGGAAATTATTTTTTTTTAATTTTTAAAATTCAACAATTTGCTGTATTTTAGCAGAATACTGAAAGCAGCAGAAAGGCAAAACTGAGTACACTTTATCTGTTTATTTATCGCATGTAATATTGTTATCCTGATATTCAACATTATCGCATATTTTCCTCATATCGTGCAGCTCTAATATAAACCATACATACAGTATAGTTTTAATTTTCATAAAAATGCCTGTATAACACATTCATACATGCTCCTCTGTGTGTGTGAGAGAGAAAAGCAACAGCTGTCAGGATGTGATGACTCAATTTCTTGACAAGCCTGGCACTAAGCAGCCATAGGTAAAGTGAAGGAGATACTGGCTGATGAGGAACTGCCACTGCCTATTAATTCAGAGGGCACATGGAGAGAAGGGCTTGCACAGAAGTTGTCGTGTTTTATCTCAAGTGTGAGAAGAAGCACTATTCTGCTTTTGTTGGTGCACACGAGTTAGCTCATCAGTTTGCCTCTGACCAGCAGTATTTCAAAAACTAGGAATTGTATTGGCATTAAGTTTGCTGTGTACACTTATGCTCACAGGAAGAAGAAGCTTATGGATTTGGGTGAATCTATACCCTTTTACTGTTATGCTAAATGTGGGCTGCCCTTGAACAAATATAATGTGATTGCATTAAAAGGAACAGCTAACATGGAACATTATTAGACAGGTTTCAGAAAGGCCTGTAAACTATTTAAAGTGATACTCCACTTATGCCATGCATGCAGCTTAGAAAGGTCACTGTTTAAAGTTTGCACTTTGCCCTCCGAAGAACGGAGAGGATTGACAGCAGTCACTGAATAATAGATTTTAATAGTGACATGTTGTCACGGCAGAAAGGTATCAAACATCCATAAAAGCTTCTGAAACCCCCTCTACGGTATGATTCACATCTCTGCTTAATAACATTTCTTTGTCCAAAATTTTGTAATCAACCAGTTGATTTTTTTTACTTAAAAATAATTCTAAAGCCAACTATGTTTATATCATACATCTGTATTGTTTAGTGCTTTTCCATCACCTTACAAGCCTTACATTTACTGTTTTGTTCTCGCTGGTTGAATTATTATTTTTTACTCTTCCCCTGTGCTGGATATATAGTATCTCTCCGTTATGCTGTTTTGCCAGTTATCAGTGGGAATAAGAATAACACCCAATAAACAGCAAATGTGAAAAGAAATATAAGCTAAGAAAACATTGTGTAACTTCATGTACAGTATGTGAATGTGCTGTATGTGAAAGACCCCAGAGATCTGATTCAAGGTTGTTCAGTGGACATAATAGTGTCCTCTATAGCTTATCTTCACTCAATCCCTGTATCACAACGGACAGAGAGAAAATAGCCACATTCTATGTACAGTACAACACACACACACACACACACATAGAGTGTCTCACTATCTTTGTGGGGACCCGTCATTGACATAATGCATTCCCTAGCCCCTTACCCTAACCTTAACCATCACAACTAAATGCCTAACCTTAACCCTTACCCTCTCCCTAACCATAACCTAATTCTATCCCTAACCCTAAAACCAAGTCTTAACCCTCAAACAGCCCTTTAAACTTGTGGGGTCCAGCATTTTGGCCCCACAAAGCTGTCCGGACCCCACATGTATACTGGACTCCCGGTTTTTGGACCCCACGAATATAGTTAAACAAGAACACACACACACACACACACACACACACACACACACACACACACACACACTAATCTATTCCCTATGAGATATAGATAACCCCAGAAACCACAGGTAACACACAAACAAATCACAAGAAGTTCACTTTATCAGCAGCCAAAGGAGACCTGGCAACCTGTCTCCTCGCTATTGTTAATCGTTCTTTCTCTCTCTCTCCAGCCTCCATCTGTCTTCCCCCCTTTTCTTACTCCCATGATCTCTCCCTCTCTCTCTTCCCTTCCCTCCCACTCTCTCTCTCTCCCTCTCTCACTCTTTCCTTGAAGCCCGCAATTTAATAACATCAAGTGCTGTCAGAGGAGGCATTGAAAAATGGCTTCTATAAAACATAACGGCCTTAATCAGAGTGCGCCGAGGATTCTCCCTGCTGCCGCCGATCTCCCTCCTCCTCTTTCCCCCGAATCCCCGCCTCTAATGAATTAATGTTGAAATATGCAGGGACTCAGTAGTCATTAGATGTGCACCGTGAGACGTGATTTAAGATGGCTGCCTTTATGTGTCTGCCAGGCAAGATGGAGCGGGACGGGCCTGGCTGGACAGTGATTGTCTTGGCTGACTGAGTCAAAAGTGCTTTAAGACCTTTTCTTTGGTTAGGCTGATGGGTTACCACAGAAGTATTTCTAAGAGAGTATTGTTGTTCTGTGCTTTTGTTTTTTGTTTTTAAATAGGAAAAGCAGGGATGTGCTTCACATTTCTGGAATGTTCTCTCATCTCTGGGTCGAGTGGACACAGGGGGACACAGGGCTGATAAGTTCAGGAGATTTATGTCCTTCCTCCACTGGCTCAGTATAGCATGCTTGAGCCATGGTGTGGCATTCTATGATCATATGCATTCCCACCATGCCAACAAAGCACGGAGTAACTGCTCTGATCTGTAATATCAGGGCCCTGATTGGCTTAATGTGCATGGTCATGTACCGCAGGCTAAGCGACAAAGGATTTTCTATATTTCACCTTAATAATTTATTTTTGTAGCTTAGGTGTAACATACTGTACATAATAATCAATGGGAGTTATTTTACTCCTACTCTCTCGCTCGTTATTTTCATCTCATTGATCTGTGTTAAACCTGTATTAACTGTTTTTTAAGCCACTTGTGAACACAACATTGACATATCATCACCTTTTGAGTTGATATGGTGAAATTGTTAGCAAGCAGTTTTTTATTTACACATCCAGCAGATACTGAACAACATTATTTGGAGTTGTGTTTCTGTTACTGATGTAAGTCTAGTATTCACTCTCTTTTAGCTCTTAGTTTTTGGTCTCTACCAACTTCTGAGGGAATTATCCGGCTCTATTCTCACAAGCTTGGCACGTACTGTATCTGTCTGCCGTTTGTTGCTGAGTAGGAAGTGTACAGTGGGTTTTTAGAGCTTTTTCCGCTGCCTGCTGCAGCCAAAAAACAAAAAAACAGCAAAGTTGCAGCCGGACAGCTGAACAATGAAATGAACAAACAAACAAACAGTGAAACTCACTATAAAATTGTGTAAAGCCTAGGGAAGCTGCAGATTTGGGTAATAATTCTCTGTAGATTCATCACAACCCCTTTCACATTGTCATTTAATACATTGTTATCAGAATAATATTGATTGTAGCTGCTTTAAGGCATTTTAGCTGAACTCTTCCTGTTGCTGCTTCACATCAACAGCTGCCTCCTGACAAGATCTGGGAGACGGTGCTTTTTTGTGAAGGAGCAACAGGAAGTGTGGACAGGGTCACCAAGGTTAGAGACTACTTTGATAAATAAAAGCTAGTCTCTGTATAGGTTGTATGTTATAGTTTGATCTGTTTTAATGTTGCAAGGAAGGAAGTGTAAAAGAAAACGCAGCCATGATGCGGCTGCTTTTTCTGAAGAGGAAAACGATTTTTGCTGCACCCAAAGTCAAGGGCTCTGACCACATTTGTTCACAGTGTGAAGAGTGTTGAAACAATCAGTTGATTAAGTAATCAATTAAGTAATCCTCTAAACACATATGCCAAATATTTTGGTTTGGTTGGCTATGGTTTGAGCTTTACAACATTCTGGCATTCTTAGTCTTCTACAATAATAAATTGAATACTTGAGGGTTTTGAATTGTTGATTTTCTTGATTTCAATGGTTTTCATTTTTTCTTTCTTTAATGTTTTTATTAGGTGTCACATAATACATAACTTGTTCAGTCTAAGTCTCATACTGCTAATGGTGTAATTTTGAGATTACTTTTAGGTATGGTAATGGTTTAATATTGATATTGTAATTTGTTCTCAATGACAAAACTCAAAATGTAAAGGCTGTTATAAGGCTGTTGGTCATACATCTCATCAGTGCGCTCTACAGAATTCATAAAATCCATGATACTTCTTCAATGCCGTCAAACATACTTCAGAATGTGTTAGAAAAAGCAACATCAAAGTGAAGATGCTGTAACTTTTCTGAACATTTCTTGACAATGTTTCATTACTGCTGGGCAGGTCTATAATCTATTTTCTTTGAGACTTCCTTCTTAAGTCGTGATCACACAAATATGAGAGCTCTCATTCTGACGGCAGAAAATTAATTAATAAATAAACACTGCATTTTTACATTCATCAACATGCGGTAAGAATAGCTCTAATTATCACAGGTGAATTAACACTTTCATTTTTGTGTCAAAAAATTAATTGTATCTCTTAACAGCTATTCCCAGGGGGAAGTTGAAGAAGAGAATGAGGAAGGTAAAAGGAGAAAGAAAAACAGTGCAGACCACCAGGAGTGCTAATTGCTGCTTTCAAAGCCTTGCATCAGTGTTACTGTCTTTCCACAAGAGTGTGTAGTGTCCCACAGAGAGATGCCGTAGGTAGAACCTTGTAACAAATACAAGGATGTCAAGTTTTGATCTCCAGGACCTGGCAGGGAAGTTCTCTTCATCTTCACTTAACCAGGCAAGCTGACCGAGAACCAGCTGTATTTAGAACAGCAAAAGTGTGAGGTAACCTATAGTGAGACAGGACTAAACTGTGTAAGTCATGTATTTGCATGCCCGTTATGAATCTTGACTTTGATCATTGTGTACACATATTTATGGACCTATCAATTATGGGAAAAGGCTTTATGACTGTGTGCAAAATCACAGGACAAAATGTGAAACAGAAAATATAGATTTTGTGGTCCAGTCCTTCTGTAAAAGGTTAAAACATACATATTGCATTGTATGGCTGCAACTCAGGATTCTTTTTATTATCAATTAATCTGTCAATTATGAATCAATTCATTGTTTGGGAACTCTGTGATGGGCATTTTTCACTATGTTCTCCAAACCAGAGCCCTAGGTGATGCCTTCATATTTTTTGTTTTGCCCAACTAGCACTCCAAAACCAAAATATATTCAACTTACTATCACATAAAATGGAGAAAAGCAGCAAATCTTAACATTGGAGAAGCTGGGAATCAATTAATGGACTAGTTGTTTGAGCTCTACTGTGAAGTAGCCTGTGACCCTTTTTTGATTTTTTTTTTTTAGAAGGAAAAAGAGATTGAATAACCATATGACGAAATGGGTAGACTCTCTCACCTTTTCTTTTAAATCTATGTGTATGTTCCTTTGACTGACAGAATATCTGTGTGGGCATGCCCTACAGTATTAAGAGTGTCTTTAACACTTCTTCCATTTTGTGTGTTAATGTCTGAGTGAATATCCTAGTACCTCATATGTGACTGAATGACAGAATGAGTGGGAGGTAAATGTAGGGATCACTTCATGCATGCGTACTGTGTGCATGTGTGGTCAACCCACCAGTGAATACCACTGCATTAGCTAGGCCATTAGCACATTTAGCTGTCTGTAATGCCCGACTGTTAGTGACATGTTTGGGTCCCCCCTCCACTTAGCCACCACATTTGATAGACTGGACTGACATGCCCGGTGACAGTAATGTCACCACGTGGCAGCGAGCGGTGCCACTGCTCTGGAGACCACATGAGATGTTGTTGGCCTTCCATCTAAAGAAATTAAAACGTAAAAATTAAGTTCCTGTCAGGTATATCATTACAGTAACATTTAAACAATAATAACACGAGTGAGATATACCTGCAATATAAGCACTGATGTGCTGCAGTTGTAGACTCACACATTTACAGTGTGATAAGTTTAGAAAACTATCTGACCAAAAAGGGTTTGAATATTCTCAATACATAATCTCTCATGTCTGGCGATATTCTATTCTATTTTTTTGTTGACAAAAAATTCCATGAAAAGATTAAAGCCTGTGTAGTCAAGGTCTGATATACTGTAGCTTATGCCTTTTGTGTCGTAGACCTCCACGCATAAAAAGCCACAATAGGGCTGGGTGATATGACAATATACCATCAATCAGCGCATTGTTACCTTGGGTTTGATTAAACTGCATGCTAAAGTCAGTAAGTGATGCTGACAAATGCCAGATATTGTTAGATCCTTTATTAAATAATGTCTTCTTTCTACATAGATTTTTAGCAACCAATTTCAAGGACGTGTTTTCGGTAAGCACATATATTTTCAAACTATTCAGTATCTAAAAACAAGGCCAATAATGGATATGTATTTGCAAAGAGAACACGTACCGTTGAAGTGACTAAGAAGATAATTACACTGGTTATATGTACAAGCTGAGGTGTACATTGAGAAAATCAATTTTTTCTCGTTCTCCTCCAGTGTCTGACTACATGCTGTGGTTAGACACTGGAGTGTCGCTGTCAGATTAATCCGTAGGTGTAAATCCAAATGTGGATGATGTGAAGTGCTCCTCAATCTTGGCTCAATAGACTGCACACTGCCAGTTCACCATAAATGAGGCCATTTGATGAGCTAAGTTTGGACACAAGAGCCTAATGGCGGCATTAAAGAGGAGACTTGGGAGAATAGATGGCTGGACATCAGTCACTTTAATCACCTGTTTCATTATTTAATGAATGGATGCCACCTGGTCATACATGAAGGGTGTCAATGGGATCCTGGGTCTGAAGAGGAGTTAGGCATCCTAAAGGGGGGGCTGTGGCGAGTCCAGTCCAGAGAATCCTCTTTATTTTCAGCAGAGGCAGGAACACATTTGTCTGGCTCAGACTGTGTGTTTGCTTTTTTGAGAGATAGGAAATAAAAGAAATTGATAATATCTGTGTTGGTCCAATTCATCTTTGGAAATGAGGTCATTTCTTTAATCTCCTTCACTGGAGATTGCATCGTTATGATGAAAATCCAAAGAAGCTGTGTTCACAAGGGTTGGAAGGTGTAGCGGTATTACAATCTGTTACTTCAAGTTCTGCTTTACTTTATGTGTTTGGCTGATTGAATGATTGGGGGCAGCCAGATGCAAGCTGGAGCCCTAGTTGGGTCTGAATCTGGATCAGTTTTTTTCTCTACATGAGCAAGATAACTATCTTGCATATCATATTTTCTCTATAGTGCAGAGTTAATTATGAATTTGAAGAAACATCAAAATGCATGAAAAATTTGACCCTGCTTCCTTTAAAGATGACCTATGCTTGTGTGGACAGTTTATCTCAGCTTTTTTTTTTTTTTTTTAACCGTAATGTTGAAGGACAGCACAAACAAAACTGACCTCAGCTTTAGTTGAACCATTTGAATTGTGGGTAAAGGTCAGGATACAGGAAAGGTAACCCAAGCTTATAGGATGATCCACACTCTCGCATCCCAATGCAGTCCTACCATCCCCTTTTCATTGGCGCACACCACAGAGGAGATAAGAGAGAGAATAAGCTGTCAGCAGGCTGAGTTCGCCCGTCCCCTCTATATTCTTCGCATTACTACAGAGGGAACAATGTGTCTGCAGTGGCAGGTGGCCATAGTTCATAATGTGCTGATGCTGACCAAGTGTCAGTTTGATCCATGGGATCGGTGAGTGGGACGGGGCTGTGGCTCCTGAATTCTTAAGCAAGCAACTGTGTGGTGCTCCTATGGGGATGGTCGGAGACATGATACAGATGAGACCGGCAACTATCTGCCTAATGGCAGACAGATACAAGGCAGAGAGAGGGGAAAAGAGAGATGGAGAGGAAAAAAGACAGTAGGCAGGACAGATGAAGGGTTGAGTATCACGTTTGAAAAAGGCACAAAGGCAGGTACTGCACTTGTCATTCAGTGTTATTTGTCATCAAGGGCCTGTAACCATGAAACTAATGTACTGTATCTGTCCCACAAACAATAAATGTAAGTGTTTGTAGTTGTAGGCCATTGTGTCGTAACAGTTGATGTGTGTTTGAATGAACTGCTAAGGCTAAAGATGTGCCTCATAAAAGAGTTCCTCCATTTGTGGGTTGGAAAGCAAACAAAGTCCTCGACACTGTCTGCCAGTATTATTACCTATGTAATAATGCATGATGGGCATTCTGATATAAGATTATAATGAAAGAGATGAAAACCGAGATGGCCAGTTAGCAAATTATTTAAGTTTGATGTATTCGGTTTAACACATTGAAAGGCTGGGCAATAAAAACAATACAAATGCTGATCGCGATAGAGAAATGTCCTTAATCACATCACAGAAACAAGGCTATTTCTAACCGTTCATATGGCAATCCTTTAAGAATGGACAGCCCACTTCACAAAATAGGCAAAAGGTTTGATAAGCTCGATAAACACACCACATGCCCTTGTTTTGGTTTTAGAAGTGAGGTGCAAGAGATGACGTGCTCCTTCATTGTAACATGATCACAATATGTCGGTTGCATGGTAACATTTTAGCTACTTAAAGCCCCATTTGGCCACCAAGTGGAGGACACAGTCCCACATGGGGCTAGGCCACTTGTGGTCCGATGCGAAACAGATTAGTGTTGTATATTCTTAAGTCTTCTTAAGTCAGTTTCATAGAACACAGGAAATACCACAAACTAAGTGTATCACCTGAAACATACACAACTAGAGGGGCACTCGGAGAGCGCAGATCTCTGCCAAGGCATGACCAATATCACAATGTTTAAGCAGTGTGAATTTTCCCAGTCTGCAACAAATTTTTCAGATTTTTCCGATACCATATGAATGCAGAACAAATGCTCAATCTTGCAATGTTAACTAAAGTGAAAAATAATTTGTGTATTTGCCATTTGATTCATATCCATTTCAAGGTTCTTCCTTGGCCCATGCTACACCCTTCTACCAAGTTTCATTAAATTGGGCCAGTAGTTTTCTGTTTTCCTCAACAGACCGATCAACAAACCAACAAACGGACAAATCAAAAACAAAACCTCCTTGGTGTAGGTAATAATAATACACATTTCATATTCAGATTCTGAATCTACTACTAGGGAATTTTAAGCTAAAAAAGCTAAAAAATATCTACTTAATTCGTATCATGATATATATTGATTTTAACTTTTTAAAAATTGTTTTCATATTGTTCAGCCGTAACCCAAAGTTACTTCAGCTAACTAGTAATGTAGCATAAGTACTGTTGTTATAGTTACTTGCCGTTTAATATACCTTCAGCAGTGATTTAGATCAATGGTTAAAGGGTTGACTGGACTGTTTGAGGTGTCCTGAAATTTTACTGGACACCTACCAGCCAACCAGAAACAAGCATTTTCTGTAGCTATGGTAAGATACTATCATATTTAGTGGCAGTATTTCAGGTTGCATGTCTGTGTGCAGAATTTAAAATACATTTTTGAACATTGTGTAGACCACAGCAGCCTAGGTAGAGATATATACTTTTAGTCTGTAGCGCTGACACAAATAAACTCAACTTTGGACATAGTTAGGACACAGTTGTTTACACAAACACACACACACTCACACTCCTTAAGGCAGGTTTTACAGTGAGCGATGAACCAAGTGAGGGTGATCAAAGCGACAAAGCACATCCACACATCTTGAGCAAAAAAAAAAAGTGTGACTCACACACGCATTGACAAAGCTACTTTATCAGTCTCCAGATTTGACTCAACTGCATTTACATAATTCAACAAACTGTCACATTCACAAATGCCCACTGGAGACCGAGTCATTTGTTTGAAATAGATAAATTAATTAAGTGATGAGTAAAATATTTACAGAGTGACAATATTTTAATGTCACCTAAACAATGCCCGTGATGAACTGTAACATGTCACAGTATGTTTGGATTTAATCAAATGTTCACTCAATGAAGCTCGTTTTCAATAGCTTGAGTGTTTTTAGTTAATCAATGAAAGGAAAGTCAGATAGTGACCTGTGAATTTGATGGTAGATAACAGAAAAAATGCAGATGTTTTTGTGCGCAGGTATGTTTCTATATACAGCTCGGTAATGTTTTCTTTTCCTTGTACATATTATACTGTGTCGGTGGGTTTACCCTCCACAACATCCCTGACCCCAGCTCATCTTCTCTTATTGTCTCTCTTTATGCCCTCCCTCTTTTATTTCCAACTACTCCCTTCTTCCCTCTTTCTCTCTTTCTCTTTTGGTCTTCCTCTGCGATTTATTGCACGGGGCAGGCAGACAGCAGAGAAACCTCCCTGTATGGAACGATCTGTCATCTCAACATTATCATCCAAACACACCGCCTTCCATATTGTGCTACAAGGGCTTGGGCAAATTGCTATTTTTATGGGACATGATAAAGGAAATGCTACCTTATGTTCACATTTTTTACTGCCCAATGTTAGAGCAGGACATGCCATGATTCACTATATTGGAAATGTGTGTGTGTGTGTGTGTGTGTGTGTGTGTGTGTGTGTGTGTGTTTGTTGTGTGGGTAAGTTGAAAGGGAGAAAAGGGACATGAATATTATTGTAAAATTGTCAACCATTAGACAGTTCTACAGAGGTTTCACTCAATAGATCCTCTAGTTATGTCAGTCATAACCGCAATGAGGCATGAGAGTCTTGCACAGTTGGTTTAAATTAGAGAAAAAAAAAGTGATAGATTAATTTCATTAACAAATGGCAACACTACTGTATATAGTATATTTTTAATCTCTGTTTCAAATGGATTACACATCTAATATTTCTAATCTATTTGGGTCAACTACTTGTTCTCATAAATCAAAAAGCTGGAGAGCCAGAAAGGGTAAAAGGGCGAAATAAAATGTGTGAGAGAGAGAGAAAAAAAATAACTCTAAAGGCAAAAGGTAAACCTATTACCATGTTCTGTGGGTAAGACAAGTGCATGTTGACTTCATCTGTCTGCTCTCTTTTCTCCTCTCCTCTCTTCTCCTCTCCTGTCTTTTTCCTCTCCTTCAATCCTTCTCTCCCCGAGCCCTCGGCATGCCTGACAGCCAGTGCTGCACCAAACTGACAGGCCCTCAAACCGTGGCCAAGAAAGCGAGCATTAATTAAGTCATTGCTGGACTGTAATTTCCTTGAGAAGTAAAAAAATTTCCTCACACACGAAAAGGTTACCAAGACCTTTTCTGTGTCAAAATTACCATGCGTCATGAATATTAATGCGCTTAATGAAGACAACCTTTGGTTCATCAAGAATGTTCCAGTAGCAGGTGCCAAGCTGATAAACTCACTCGGTGAAGGCTGTTTTTTTTCAGTTTTTCTTCTATCTCTTTCTTCTTCTCTCAGTTTTATGTCAGATCCTTAGAGAGTCAGTTATTTAAATCAACATCTTGCTATCAGAATTTACTGACTCACATGAAAACACACACACACACACACACACACACACACACACACACACACACACACACACACACACACACACACACACACACATATCTTAACACCTTCTCCTCTTATTCACTTTTCCTTGTCCTTGGGTTTGTTTCTGAGGCCGGCTGACTTTGGTCGACAGATTTTCAAAAGAAATGTTGATTTTTAACTGTTTATCTCTAAGACTCTGCGAGAGAATAAACTCACACATGCCCTGTACATTTAGCTGCTTAAGTTCAGTCAAGCCTGTTAGCAAGCCAGTTGAATCCTTAAACATGTTTCAGACATGCTCCATAAGAAATCCTGAATGTGTAAGTGAATGTTTTAATATTTAAAAGTTCCAATGAAAGTCATGAAACATTTTTGGATTTAAGTGTGTAGCATAACACAAGTTGTTCGGCTTCAGGGAACATTTTTAAGTTTGCGTCAGGCAAACTCCCTGCAAGCAGCCCCGTGATATTTTATCACACAAGGGGTGTGGTGGGGGGGAGAGAGACCATAATTTTGGAAGCTTTGACGAACTCAGACTGCTGAAAACGCATATTACCTTGAAATTTAGAATGAGTTTTTGCACAGAACAAGGACAGTGGATCAGTGGAGTTAATTGATAGCACTAGCAAATTATTACTGTTAGCTTATTGACCACCATTTTCCATTAGTTTGACTCTGTTTTATTTTTCATTAATGTTTAGGAATAAATAATTAAGGGAAATTATGTTTAGGGCCTTTTTACATAAAATTGCATTGTGCCAGGGCTGTGCTGTCTTTTGTGTCACTATCAATTAGCACAAGAAGTCCAAAGTAAAATACTTTCATATCATATAATACGGGGCTTGCAAAGGCCTTATATACAGCAACGTGTGTCAACAACATGGACCGTTTTGTCTGTAGCTGATAAACCCGTTATTGCATTGCTGTGTACTGTATAACTTGTCACAGCAGGCAGCACTGTATGACTTAAGATAGTTTATTTGGCCTCAGAGGAAAACCAGTGATTTGCATGATCATGTTGATTCATATTAAAGATGACTGCTGTCTTCACTTCATACCCCTAATATCACACAGTGACCACAATCATATTCCTTTTTCATTTTTAAACATTGATTTTGAATAACCATTCGTAAACAGTGATGGCGATGCTACATCTTACCGGGTGAGAAAAAGTCACCATGTGGCATTGACAGAGTCTTTAGTCTCTCTGGCTCTGTGGCTGAGCTGCCCCTGTACTCCTCCTCCTCTCCCACGCCGCTGCCTATTATTTCTGTTGTGTAATTGAGATGCAGAAACATTGACAGAACTCATTTACGGCGATAGAGAACTGTGTAATGTGGAAGGGAACACAGATTATTACATCAACAAGCTCATATACACACACACACACACACACACACACACACACACACACACACACACACACACACACACACACAAAAGTAGACGGACACATTTAATTTTGCACCATGTTTGAAGAGCTTCAATTGTTCTGTACTTGTGGTCTCATGTAGCCAGGGAGGCAGAGGTGAAAACATGTTGGGTGATTACTTCCCACCCTGTTGCATCCCTGTGAGTGTGTGCACAGGTGTTTATTGTGAGAATCGCACATCAGTACTGCTATGAGGGACTGGCTATTGAAATGGGATTGCTCTCTTGTCTGGTGCTTTCATTAAGCCAACAAATCAAGCACTTAAACAAGAAAATGGCAACAAAAACTCAAGTCAAAATGCTAAGAAATCTCTTGAGTCTTTTGTCTCTCTTTCATATTGCTCTTCATATTCTCTCTGCATCAGGATGACAAAGAAGGTGGTTCATCCTCTTGAGACAAAGGACCTCACTCACACACATGTGGACACACTCTCAAACACGCACGCATACTCACACACACATACGCAAGAGCACTGAGGTCTGCTGTCATACACCTCTCATTAATTCCTACCTGTCAGCCGGCTCCCCCTACCGTATCGGCCCCCCGAAAGGTGACAGCTTTCCAATGACTGACAAAGGCTCTTTAGGTGATACAGAAGATCCCTAGCAACTGCCAGCTTCTGTAAAGTGCCCCTCAAATGTCACTTTTGCTGCTCCGAGACGTGCACACACACACACCCACACAAAGTATTTTTAAAACAGAGGCCTGCTCTCAAGTCTTCAACCATCTTTGACATCCAGAGGCAATGGATGTCACAGAGGCCTCAGCTCTTAAAGCTTTTAACATCCGAGAGAGATGGCGTTGTTTGACAGTGCTATTGGTGGATGCTATTGCTGCGTGTCGTTTTCCCCCCCAAGTGCATTGGATTTGCTTGTTTTTTTTCTGTTGTAAGAGGCAGATAAGGAAGAGCGAGAAACAGAACCAAACTTTCCATCCGTGTCCATTCAGCTGTCACACGTTGAGTGGCAACAGCAAGCAATATTGGTGTCGACTGCTAGTAGTTGGGAAGGGTCAAGTACATAGAAATGTTTGGCTTCTTGTATTGACGTCATTCAGCTGTCGAGGCTCATTCCAGAGTGCAACCTTACCTGTGTTCAGTGTTATCTGTGTTGTAGAGCTGGTAATAGTGGGCAGAGAAGTGTAAAATGTGTGTCTGTGGTAAAACTTCACACCACTTCACAAAGAACAGCACTTCTTCTTCAAGACCTTCATATTCGTCTTAATAGTCGTCCCCCACCACCTGTATCCAATTGACACAATTGACTGCAAACGTAACACCACTTTCTCTCAGAGTGACTTGAATTATTTAGATTAGTCAAATCTAAACGCAGAGATGGGTCTTATAATTGTGTTTATAACTCCCATAAAAAGGAGCTTCTCATTACCTTAACATGTCTTGTCTCATAATCATCAGATTTAGACTATTCATCAGTATTAAAGTAATCAAGGTGATTGTTGTCTGTACAGTGCAAACAGAGACTGGTAAAGCAAGGGGACTTCTCATGAAACACACTAACAAACTAGTATGTTTCACCTAAAAAATGAAAAATCTACTTTTCTAATTGCAATTCATTAATTGATCTAAAAGTGGTATGATTAAAAAGTATGAAGAACTGGGCTTAAAACATCTATATCAGCAGGAGGGCTGGAAAAGCATCTGGAACTAAAACTTAAAACAATTTTGTTATGACGTAGTTAAGGCCAGCAGCAGCTTTACACTGGTTGCTGCAGTTTGATACTGTGTGTGTGTGTGTGTGTGTGTGTGTGTGTGTGTGTGTGTGTGTGTGTGTGTGTGTGAGAAAGATTATCAAATTAGCAAGTATTACACACTGTGACTCAAATGAAAATCACAACAGGATATCACTGCTCAGAGAACAAAAGCCTTTGGTCTGTTGGTACCCTGTACACTTTGAACCAACCACTCTTGTGTAACTCAGAGGGTCGAGGTTGCCTATTGACTTTATTGGGTCTGTCAATGTTTAAAATGTACACAGCAAGTATGCACGAGTGTTGGACTTATTGTTGGTATTTTTAGCCCTGATGCACTTTATCACAGAGTAATGTATGTATATACTGTATATAATAATGGCATTCAACTGATAACACATCAGATTTTTTATAATCATAATCACCTTGTTAGATGTTAACTGGATTTATGAGCTTGAGTCCGAAAATCGTCAGACCTTCTTCACATGAAAATCTGTGTGTGGAAAAAGATGAGAAGAGCAAATGATGTTAAGATATGAAAAAGTGCCCCAGAAACTAATTATCACAAGAAATGGAGCAAAATGATTTCGCATTCTTATGCACGCAGAGGATGTCGTGCAGGTTTAAATTAACTCCATCAGTAAACCAGATGATTACAGTAAACAACCACAATGTGACAAGGGCTCTGAGCAAATAGCCAGCTTCTCTCTATCTTTCATTTGAATGCAAATAGATTAAATGTGCAGGTACAGATTTGTAAGACTGACAAGTGTAGAATGTCTGTCAGTGGGGAAAACGATAAACTAAATCTACAACTCTGTTTTCTGCTTCACTGATGACAGAAACGACTGGGAAGTAACTGCTAATACTCTTACCATGCTGGTTTACACACTACTGCATATGTTGACCTACTCCTATTAAACCCCTACAGGTCATTTAACAGAAGAATGGCTGATAAGTTATACACAGTTGCATCATTTGCTTCTTGTAATTTTTTGAAATATTTTGTTATAACGTGGTTTATCTCCTTGTATCTGTCATTTAATCTGTGTCCAAGGTTATTTACTGTGTTGGAGTCAGTAATGTTGAACTTTGAACCTTGCTGCAAGATGATAATGGAGATTCAGTGTTACACTCTCCAACACCAAGGGACTATCACCCTTTAAGAATGAGGAACATGTTGAGAATATATAGCTCAGGGATCCCTGCAGAAATTAATTATATAACCTATTGTAGCATGCTTCAAAAGTTCACGGTGCATGAAAAACTTAATATGCATGGCCTTCACCTTTACAGGCTCATAAAATTGTAGAGTTGTGCTTAATTCTTTTTTTAATAATATGACAGAGAACATTTATTAAGACCGGCATATGTTAATAGCACTCTATATGGCTGAGACTTTAAAAAGTTGAGTTTGATGTCCACTCACACAACCACAGAAAGGTCAATACTATTTTTTAATACGGCTCTAAAGATATTCATGTCCTCAGTCACACTTTTAAATTGGACTTTGTGGACAGCAGTGGAATTAATACTACTGTATTTAAAAAAAAAAAAAAAAAAAAAAATCAGGGGTTTTGGGTGTGTAAAATACATTATCACAATCAAGGTTTTTCTGTGATTACAGTGTATGATTTAGTGGGATAACCTGTGGGAGTTGACAATACATAAGGGAAGTACAACTGTGACATTATACACAGCTCACATGGTAATTATACTCAGTTACTCAGTTACTACAGGTAGTCTGTAATGTAAAAGATGTGCCGTTTAACATTATGTTTATATATAAGTAACCTATATTATTATTTTCAGTTTGTATATTTGTTCATTGTAGACAAGATATCTAATACCTCAATGTTCTATTCAACCCATATCTTCACTGTGCTGTCTGTGTGATAGGCTAAACAAACTGAAATTAAAAAATGACCAATTAAAAAACAAAAACCTTGTCATGCACATGTATTAGCTGGATGGATAAAGTCAGGGCTGTGCGTGTTCTCAGACCAGGGCAGGTCTGCCTCTACTACGTGATTACGCCACTCTGACAACCCAGCAGCCTGGTAAGGTCAAGCCCTACAGAGTGTCAGAGAGGTGGGATGATGATGTATCTCTGTGATGCCTCAGTTTTTAACCTCCTGACTTTGTTGTTTTTCTCCTTTGCGTCAGTGTCAACTTTTTTGCCCATCTGCCGGGGACGTGTCTCCCATCAGAGCTAGACAGTCCAACTGTTAACCCTCTGTATACCTGGGCAGTAAAACCATTTCTCTTTCTCGTACTTTCTGTTGGTTGTTCCTCATATTGAGTAACATATTCACTCAAAACTGAATTTGGTGAATTTTCCACCTTTATTCTACAACTTTCTAATGATGCAACATCGGCTACATTTGACTCAAAAGTGACTGTGGTAACTATTTCTCCAAACATTTGAAGGCTGTTTAAAGACCATACATTTGTTGTAAACTATGTTATGTTCATAGATGAGTTTACCCTGAAATCACCCACATTAGGTTTCCATGTTGTAGTTGTGAACATTTTTGAAAAAATCTCTACAAATTTCAGTGGCAGACGTTTGTTAAAAGACATCATTTACAGGCGTCATGCAACAAATCAGGCATCATTTTGAGACATGGAATATTGTCCTCCGTGCTGGTTTCACACCAAGAGGTGATTTAATAAAACTACGTTTTTTTTCTCCATTTTTCTTGCCAGTTAAATTGATAACATAACTTAGTGTCCACTCCAGATAGAATTCCATTGGGTCAAAGTTCAATTTACTTAGCTGTGGATTTTGGTGAAAAGACATGAAAAGACATTGCATGCCACTATGGTTTAAGAAGCGCTCTCTCCATTGGAATTCGAAATGCTAAATGTCACACTTGTGCGTTTGGTGGAAAAGCCATGTTGTTGTGATGTATCACAAATGTTAATGTATATGCTACGTTAATCTTGTGAAGTGAACAGGTCTCTCTAAAACGTAAAACGCCCACAGAATTTACTATCCATCCTTAAAAGAGTTAGCTCTTTAATAAGCCCTGTGTGTTGTTCTGTCATGGGAGCACATTTAGTAATATATTTATCATAAAGGCATCATCATAGTTATCAGATGATAGTCCTATCATTTTAGAATGAAACAACACACAAAGACAAAGCTTTATAGCAAAAGTCGTTTACACACAGTGTATTTATTAACTCACATATGCTGCATTTTCATCACAAAAACAGAGAGATGTACTCTTCTCCAGGATGATCGCAAGTGGCTTCAAGGTGACAACAGCTGCTGTGATCCGGATGTCTTGCCCTAAGCCAATCGTCCTGTGTGCTGCTGCCTCGGTAGAGATGTCTCTTGTTGTTAGCATGTAGTAGTGGATATTTCAGCGGATAATGCTGCAGACTTCGCTGGAGAAGCTGAGGTCAGGAAATCGGCTATTCTTAGTGTGACCTCAGTCATATTTCCCATTATGTCTGAAAACAAATGGGTATAACTCAGATCACAAAATGAGAGTCTAAACTGTACAATAAAAACTGACATTGGTAAATCTGTGTTTGTCAGATAATGTGAGTCAGGACGACACAATGGGATGCTGCTCTGCCAGATTTCTCTCGTTTCCCTGTTGGTGTTGGTGTGTCTTTGCATCAGCGTCTCTGTATGAACAACGGGGAGGGAGGAAAGAAGCTTGTGTTGTGTGTGTGTGTATGCTGTGGTCGGTGTGTATGCGGGAAGCGGTGCATGTGTCGGTGCTCAGGTGGCACATACCCTAGGTAAATCATTTCAGATCCATTTATTCAGAAGCCTGTGTGCAGACGACACCTGCACAACGCTGCCAAAGAAGTGTCACAATGTCAGCGACTTCGTTTGCAGCTCTGCCCCCCCCCCCCCGGCTGCCGTGTGTGTCATTGTCCATTTTGTGTGTAAGCATATATATATATATGTATATGTATATATGTATACATTCATCTGTCTTTTTGTATTCTGTGTCTTTATGTTGCTGTTGAGAGAGAAATAACAGCAGGGGAAGCTTTTCTGTCATCTGAACGTCTGTGTTATTGCTGTGTTGCTTTCAATGATTCGTGCTTTAAATCTAGCTTCACTCCCGAGGATGATTAGTTAATTTAATTACTCTAATGGATGCTAAAAAGGAGGATTGTTTGGTTCTTAAATAGCAAATTAATTTTTTTAAACGCCTGAGATCAAATTGATGGTATTTTTAGTCTGGATGAATTTTTTTTTATTTTTTATTTTTTTTTTTATATATGACAGCTGTCTTAATCTGTGTTCAAAATGAGCTCGTTTGTGTGTGTCATTTGCGCGCTGACAGTCAGTTGTGACAGTTGTAAAGTGTTCTTGAAAAAGCGCCCGACGTGGACACTCAAGACAGCCAGACGAAAGATTTGCAGGTCTGTGATGTCTGTGTGTCAAATTACTTATCTCACTAAGCATATGCTGGCACTTCAGAATCATATACTTCAAACCCGCGGCCTTCAAAAGCGTCAAAACGGACTGTCTTATTCAACACATCAGTCATGTAGCCACCAGCAAAATGAGTGAGATGTCATTTGCACTCAACAAAAAGCTTCCCGAGACATTTAAAGACACTCTTGATGACTGTTTCAATTTGGAGAGGCTGTTAATGATATCGTCTCAGCTGCCTTTTGCCGAGGGTTTTTCGGAAGATACAAGTAAATGACAAAGAGTACTTAGATGTGCACTTCAGCTAAAGCTTTGCCAATTATTAATTTGAATTCTGAAGACAATTAGTAAATTACTATGGCACCCATTATCCAGCTGTTGCCCTGGATTTTTGAAGAGCGAGCCAATCATAGGGTCATTGTAATCTGCCAGTTCTCTGGGACATGTTTTCATGCTAATCGAATGCGTCTCTAGCTTTAAACAAGCTATCGGCAAACAGGTGTTTAGCTGCTGACGCTACCTTTCGGGGCAGAGGGTAAATCACTATTTTATACCACTAACAAGGCTCAAAATAGCACCACACTTCAACGGTAGCATAATGAGGGTCCATATATGTAAACTGAAACATTGAGAACTTTGTAAGTGTACACACAGTTTATTACAAAGATAGATTATAAAGACAGTAATGTTAATGTTTACATGCGGCCACCATCTTAGAAAACAGTCATGAGCAGTTGAATCACGAACGCTGTGCAACCAGTAACATAGCTCAAACACAGCGTTCGTCTGTCTTTATAATCTATCTTTTTAATAAACTGTCTGTACACTTACAAAGTTCTCAATGCTTCAATTTACATGTAGGGACCCTCATTATGCTACCGTTGAAGTGTGGTGATATTTTGAGCCTTGTTAGTGGTATAAAATAGTGATTTACCCTCTTCCCCGAAAGGTAGCGTTAGCAACTAAAAACCGGTTTGCTGATAGCTTGTTTAAAGCTAGAGGTGCATTTGATTGGAATGAAAACATGTCCCAGAGAACGGTAAACTAGGTACACATATGTTATTAACCCCTAGGTTCATTTTGCGCCAGAATTGTCCTTTAAGAGAAAACATAAAATAACGGTTCTCTCTATCACACTATCACACATGTTGCGTGCCAATACAAATCTTCTTTTGTGTGATGAGCCTAAAATAAAATTCTACAAATAATATTGACCTAATAATAGAGAAAAACAACAAAAATATCTTTACCAAACACCCGCTGTGCTTTCTTATTCACAGTTTTCGTTAGTTTGAACACACACACACACACACACAAACACACACACACTCACACTCACCAGGCCTTGAGCTCCGAGCTTGGTTTGTAATGTTCCAAGTGTGAGATAGGGTTAAACTATTTCATTGCACTAATTGGCCAGTGTCATTTCTGACGTTTGGATAAACAGCGGAAAAGAGAGAAAGCTGAGACAAATGATGGCTAATTAAACGTGTGTGTGTGTGTGTGTGTGTGTGTGTGTGTGTGTGTGTGTGTGTCTGTGTGTGTGTGTGTGTGTGTGTGTGTGTGTGTGTGTGTGTGTGTGTGTGCGTGTGCGTGCACGCAGAAAGAGAGAGAGAGTTTTGACAGAAACCATCTGACAAAAAAAATGACAAAACGAAACACCCAGCTTGACAAAAGCAACAACTACTTCTTGCGATGGAAACTTAACATGAAGAGAAAACTACTTTCTGCTTTCTTTGAAATCCTCAACTTCTCTCTAATTGGGTTTCCTTCAGTGCTGACTGGGAGGGAAAGGGAAACAATGATTGGACACATTTAGCTTGGAGTATTTTGGCAGGAGCAAGCTATTTTAGACTTGAACTAGATATGTTTTATCCGGATAAGAAGTTTTCTTTCTTTTTTTCAATTTCCTATATTGAATGAGAATTTTCATTAAATAGCAGTCAAAGGTGTATATGTAAATCTTTCTCTAGTTTTCCCTGGCCCTCACGGCTTCTAGTGATCTGATAAAACAAAACTCTGATAAAAAAGCATCTTAAAGGAACAAGAAAAAGGAAGATAGAGAGAAAGTATGGGGAAGCGAACTCTTAAAATGAGCTGAGGCATGTCTGAACTCCGACCCACAGGGGACATTTGTTTTCAGAGGTAGCGTGTTGGCCCACCACATCATCCCCAGGGAGATATCTTCCTCACCATTTCTCTGCTACTTCACCTCGTGTTACAGCCTCTCTCCCTCTGTCTGACTGACTCACACATGTGGACGCACACACACAAACATACACACATGCTCACATACAATCCCTCAAACCCTCGCCCAACCCCCCAACTCGCCTTTCTCGCATTTGACCACTTGTCAAGGGATGTTTATGGGCCATTGTTTGCAGTGCTGATGATCATTGTCACTGGTTGATTCCATTACCCATAGTCCTCTGATGGATGGGGCCTACCCTGACGTCCACTGATATGGGTGTCCTTGACCACTGGGGCAGACGCAATGAATGGAGGGGGGGTGGAGAGTCGGATCTTCTTCTTTTTTTATTCAGTAGAAACAATGTATCATACTGTTAAAAATATTTTAAGGTGCTCGATTTGCAAGTGGAATGAGGCAGAACGGTGGTAGACAATAGATTCTAAAATAGTTCCATAAAATGTTTAAGCATGCTCAGCACATTTCTGAAATGTTGGCAAAATAAAATATGAATGTGTTTCCAACAACAATGTGACAAGATTACATATTGGATTGATGATTTTTTTTTTTTTTTTTTTTTTTACATTATTATCAAAAAAGGAGGTTGGTTTTCAGTGTGGGCATTAGCTGTAAATTAAATGACAAAATACATTGTTTGTAACTATTCTTTAGAAAGACATTGTGGTTACGTATTCCCGATACAACCAAAGTTCTATTTATTCTTTAGTCTCAGTAACACTAAAGCAACGTCAAAGTAGCCTAAAAACCTGACCTCCCATTCAAACCACGGACCAATCACAACCGTTTATCTCACATGGGGCGGGTTGGTCTGGCTAGCTCTGAAAGGTGTATTTCAGAAAAAACAAAATCATGTTCCAGCATGGGAACTTTTCCACCTCGGCTGAGCATAAAAAACGTTTTTGCAATATTTTGGCCTTTTTTTTTTAAATTCTTGCATTTCCACTCATTGTTTTTTATGTGCAAAATGAAACTAAACAGGTGGATGGAAACATACCTAATGAGAGTGTTATCTACTGATTTAAGAAATCAATACATTTGTTTATACACAAATAAACCAATTACTGTTAATAACCAGACTGAGGTCGTAGTTTGTTAAGGCATGTGCAAAGCCCGCTTATCTAATAACACAAGTTTGTTAGTTGTTTGATAGTTAATGTCCAGAATGATGTGAGGTACAAGAATAATAGGAAAAAGATATAAAAGAAAATGCAGGGACTTTGTTTGTGAATTTAAAGAACTCCCTAATGCAATGTATTAAATGCAATGTTAGTTCTTCCTTCAAACACGCCACTTCAGACAAACCACTCTGTTGATTAAGAGTTTAAATGACAAGAGTAATTTAAAAAAAAAGATGTTTAATCATGTTCTGTTTATCGAGTTTTACATACTCTGTTTACGACCTCAATTCATATAATAAGAGTTAACATTGATTGTTGTAGTAATTTGTGTATCTGTCCTCTGGTCTTAATCACATTATTACAGTGCATGTAAACACACCGAGGGGTTGCCCGTGGTCCGGCCTCCTGCAGTGCTCAAGTGTCACAACATTATTTGAAAATTTCTTCACCATCTCATTGAATTAGTGCTCCACACTCACTTAAAACAGATGAGCTTGGAGTGAGGGAATCGTTCACAAGTCACACATCACAAGCAGACAACTGCAATTACTGATGGGAGAAGATGGGTTTGGATTTAACCAGGCTGAGGCCACGATGTAGTGTCAGTGAAGGATTGGCCGTGGTGTTTGGTGACGGGGGATGAAGCAGTGTTGATAGCTAAAACATTTACCGCGGCTCCAGCTATCGTAATTTTTCACAGGGCCGGGGCGTCATTGATCAGGATGATATCTGGCGGAGGGGAACGTGTAGTTAAAGGCACATGTTTAACAAGCTTCTCCCAAAATTTGTCACATAAAGACTTTCCATTATTATTCTGAACAAAGACAGAGTCGTTTTCTATCCCTCAGATCTGTCTTTTGTCAACCCATCCTCGCTGGACAGATTACTTTTCTTTAGGAAATAGCTTTGCTGGATCAGACAAAATATTGTTCTCAGATAGAAACAAGGCCACATGCTGCACTTTGAGGTAGAAATTAGCCCCATTTTGTTAAAGTGTCTTAATGATGGTTGAGTTAAAGCATTTCTATAACTATCGAATGGACTGTCTTGTCCTTATTCCTTTAAGACAATTCCAATGTGGAAAAAAAGCAGGAAAACCCAAGCCTCCAATAAAACTAACATTAATGGCACTGCAATATGCAAAGCTATGCTAATTTTATGCATACTGTCAACCTACATAGTGGCTGTTCTTCGGTCATTTCAAAAGATATGACTGCAATTAGACGACAGTTGATTGAAATCATTTGCTTTTTATGATTCTGGTACTTTTGAGAGCTGACAGGGTGTTGTACAATTCGCTGACAGTATATTTTCTCTGCATGCTGAGATTAACTGCTATTATTGACCCTGATGCAAACCAACGGGTAATACATTTCAAACAAACTGCTCACTATCTCAGTGATTTGCATGTGGTGTGTCATTTACCATATTCCCTGATTACCTAATGATTTATGCTTTAATATAATCCACATAAGGCCTTTCAAAGCAATATGTGTACCATACCTTTACAGTGACTTAACATGTTGGAGACAGAGAAAAATTGAAATGATAGTTTAAGGGCTGCGGGGAAAAGAGAAGTCTTATCAGTTAAGACTTTCTTTGTATGTAGGATTTTTTTCCCTTCTTTCCTTGGAAGGCAGGGGTGCAGCTGATGAATTCTTAAGCAGATCTGGCTGATAATTGTATTTCATAACTGTCATGCGGAGAGGGACTGTCCGCTGAGAAGCTATTTGTGTCACTGCATCTCTCTCCCTCTCTGTCTCTCCCTCCCTCTCTGCAGCCTCTTCAATAAAACTCAAATCACGACAGAGATTGTTAAGTCTACCTCCAAGATTATTAAATCCAAATGGAGAATTTACGGGTGACACTTCATAACAATTAATCTGAAATGCTTGATTAATAAAGTTGGCTCACCCCCCTTCCCCTCTTTCTCTCTCTCATTCTTTTCTGTCTTCACCCTCCCCATCACTAAAGTTAAAGAGGAGGAGGGGAACAGACGTACGGTTGGCAGGATGGTTGTCAGGGACGACATGAGTGTCATTCTTTTTGATTAATGGAGCATTGTGACCCCGCCCCTAACCCTCCTTCTTTCCCAGCATGCCCACTCTCACCTCTGCAAAGCCCCCCCCCAATAACAGGTAAAAATAGATGTGGGCCAAGTTATACTCTCCCACTTAAATTCAAGCTAGACATTACCTGATAGGGAAAAGTAAGAAGGGAAGAAATAAAGGACTAAAATTTAAAGAAATATAGAAAAAGTAAAGGGAGAAGTGGAAGAAAAATAGAAAGAAAGAATATTAAAAAAATTAGAGAAATGGAAAGACGTGAAAAGAACAAACCAAAGAAAGGAACAAGGAAGGCTAGAAAGGGAAAAAGAAAGAAAGAAGGGAAGCATAAAGACAGATTTTTGGAGAATGTCACCTACCTAACCTTGTCACCATGTTGAGTCAGCTGTGATTAATTAGTTGAGTGAGAGTGAGCAATTAGGTCAGGAGTTTGGTGTGTATGAGTACAAATGTGTGTATGCATATGTCAGTGTGTGTTCATGTACAACTTTATTTTTTATCAAGATCCTTTCATGACCAAAGTATGTAAGCAGTATGTACAACATATGATACAGTTTCTTTTTTTGCTTCCCCTTCCCTCTCCATGAGGACAAGAACAAGAAAAATCCAGTCTGACAAGAGTACAAACAACATTAAATAAATATTTCATAATTATAAATAATTAAGTTAGGTGATGGGTAAAACATGAAGAAGGAAGACAAAATGGCAAAATATAAATGCATAAATTAAATTAAAAGGCATGTTACAAGTACAGTTTATCGGCTTCCTTGTTTTCAAAAAAGCATTTTAGGATTGATTCCTTAATGGAATACTGAATCTTTTCTAACTAAATGTAATTCACGACATCCTTAACCCAATGCGTATGGTTGCAGTGGCTCTCTCCACTTCAGAGTGGATGTCCTACAGTAGCAAGCGGCAAACAGAACCATCACAATGGCATAAGGGCCACACCTGTGAACATACCATGGGGCGACCTCAAACAGTGCAGAGTGCTGATTGTTTTGATTGTTTTTGTAAAAGTGTTAAAGATGGATTTCCAAATGGCTGTTTTCCATCGGCCCCATGACAGTCCGCTGTCATCTCACACAATCCTGCTTTGCAGCAATGAAGCCGATGTACAATTTTGAACAGTTTGATATGCGAGTTGCATTTGAATTCCGTGTCAAATCTGAATTTACAACAAAATGCAAATGTGTAAAATGGTCATATATTCAGTTTTTGCTTCGTTTGCAATAAAGAAAACCGGGGTAAAAATAAGTGTTTTTATTAAAGGGCCCTGTGGTGTATCATCGCAGAAATGTGGCTCTAGATTCCTTTAAAAGAGTTTGAGGATAAGAAACCCTTAAACAAATCCTTGAACCAGTAAAGGCTTACAAAAGATCATATTTAACAATGATGGCTATATATTTTCCTTTTTGCAATTAAAGAGTCCCTCTGTGTAATTTAATGCTTCTTTTCAAGTGTCGGGTCCCCTGAGACTTGGCCTGTAGCTATGCCATCGCTCTTGGTGATTATCATTAATGAATGTCGGCTAGGACCATCCCTCAATGTGACTAGGGAGGAAACACAAGCCCTAATTAAAGGTTCCTATTCATAAATATATGCCTCAAACTGCACGGATCGACAGGCGCTGTGCACACAAGTCATTTTAATGTCGGAAAAAGCACCTTTTTAAGAGCGTTTTCTTCCTTAATGTACAGCACACCAGCAGCAATGACAGATTTCTGCAGCCAAAGCCCACAGCAAGAGATCTGTGCAATTTGAGATTCACATATTTAAATTTAGGAGTAAAGATGAAGATTAGGATGCACTAATTTGACATGTAAGAAGACTGAAAGCAAAATAGCTTGACTCCTTACTGTAGTCTTTACTGTATATTGGAACATTATGATACAGTTTTTGCATATAATCCTCAAGAGACTCTGGTGTGTTTTATCACAAAACGTTATAGGGAGCTCCTTGTGTTAAGAAGTTATGCACGAAAACGTATTCCTCTATCTAAGAAGTGGAAATATTTACATAATTAAAATGTTTAGCTGATTACAGGATGTCACTGAAAAAGAAAATAATCCTCATTGCTTGTGTTCTCTCATAAAAAGCTATTTAAATCATTTTATTTGCTCCAAATGCAGACTGACAACTGCTCTCATAAACGCTAGTGGTTGCATCGTCACATCAGTTTCTCAGACAAAGCTATTGGTAATTGTTACGTGAAGAAGATCATGTTAACATTGAGGATAATATTGAGTCTGTCTAAATGTATTTTTTTCATGGGGGCTCAAAGAGTCTTGTCGGAAAAAGGAGCCTGGTGAGATAAACATTTGGCTGCTTCTCTTTCCTCCTTAATGGCAGAAAAATGCTAATTGGAGTGCATGCGTCAAGGAAAACAAAAGGGAAAGGCAGAAGAGAGGGAAAGTGTGTGTGTGTGTGTGTGTGTGTGTGTGTGTAAGGCTGGTATTTTGAAACGTGAAATGTGTCACTTTATATGGCCGAGATAGGAAGGATTTTTTAGCAAGGTTGTTTCCAGGAAGCAGGAAATCTCAGATAAAGTTCTGCCTGTGGTGGTATGTAGCTCATGTTTAAAAGAAGAACCAAAACTGGGCTCTCTGACGCTCAGTATATATTCTGCTGAACAATTATTTCATAGTTCATGTAAACAATCTGAAGTTGCGTCTACTCCTTTCAGCTTTCTTGTTGCTATAAAATAACACCTTGAATCCCTGCGAGACTCGGATCCTTTAATAAACTTGCATCTGTCTTTTGTCTTCCAAACTGACAAAATCAGAAAAAAAAGCTCAGGTGGGGATTACAAACCTTTAATTGCATTGTCAAAACTACAGCAACATATCATTTTTTTAAGTCTACACATTAAACAAGTCATGGAAAAGTAAATCTCAATAAAATATCAAAACCTTTCTCTCTCTCTCTCTCTCTCTCTCTCTCTCTCTCTCTCTCCATACTCAAACTTGGCATTTTAATTATGCAGTCTTATCTGATAGATGTGGAGATATAGCTCATGTCAAAGTTAGAGCCTCTTCTTTATTAATTTTTTATTATATATTCTTATATTCAGCCTGTCAATGAGTGTCTGGAATCTGATAGGGCCCATCATTGATTGAAGATTACTCAAGATTATGAAGAGAGGCATTATCATAAACTGTAAGCCTTCGTCATTCCAAATGTTAACTTATTTGAATGACGCTAAGGGAAAAGATTACACTCTATTTCAGTCCACCAAGAATAAGTTTAGATGTCGGGCACTGTTGCAGATCTTGAGGCAACTAACATTAAAATATAAGAGAAGAGGTTCGTCAGAAAGCATTTCACAGAGAAGTTAAACACCACGTTAGACCCCTGACAGCAAATTTGTGGTGCATTACTCATAATCGCATGCCAGAATAGCCCAAACCTTTTGACATGAGAGGTTTATGGCTGCAAAATAGTCCGGGTGGTTAGCCACAGGCCAAAATCTGCAATACAACATTAATTATTTATGAATATTAAGAGGTAGGCATTACATTCTTGGTTTATATCATGATGATTTTTGTTGATATTTGCTAAATATATCCTTATGTTTTAACTGAAATGCATCAATTTTACCAAATTAAGCAAAGATTTAAAGGATAGCATATTTGTATAGTGATCTGTATACTTTCAGTACAAAAACGTTTCTATACTGCAAAGCAACCATTTCCACTAAAACTGGTTGCCAGCTTGTTTACTGGTGTCAAACAAGAATGCTAAATGAATTAAATCATGCTACAGTGTGTGGCTCTGACACACGTTTTATATCATTTTAGTGTGGAATTTCTCTGTGACAGTGATGATGATGATAAAACTATAGGAAGAAGGATAGAGATAGAATGTGAATATGATGAAGAATAGAGAAGACAAAGAGGAAGAAACAAGGAGAGAAGGTCATATTTACTGTGATTGTGTTTCCAGACATTTTTAAAGTTGCATATTTCTTTGTGTTGCATGATTTCAGCAAAATGTGAACACAAACCTCAAAGCATGGTTTTATTTTTTTTATTTTTTTTTATTTTAAACCTCTCATTAGATTTTACAAATAATTTGCAGAATTGATAGGTGGCATACAGAAAATGGTCCAAAGGAAAATAGCTAAGTTGGAATTGTAACCCTGGGAGTTCATGTGAAAAATGTGCATTACAGTTGACATTTATATTTGACACATACATATTAATGATGATGTTTCTCACTCACTATAAAACTTATTTGATCACATTTATATGAGTAAATGTATATTGATGGCATATCATTTAGAATAGTTTTGTTTTATTCCTATATGGGAACCACACAATGTTATTCAGTTAAAGAATTTACATGAAAAAAAGTATTTTTGTCAAGATTTGGTCATATGAGTTTAAACAAGGTCCCTCACCTCATTTGACAACCTGCAGATCTCTTTTGCAATATGATCATCCAGTAGATCTTATAAAGAGCTTCTCTTTGTTCATGATCACGTCAGACCTAGGAGAAAAAAAGACGAGACAAAAGAAAGTAGAGAATAATACATGTAAAATATGTGACAACTATATGGATGTTGTCACCCGCTCTGAGGGACTATCACCACACAGAAGAGAAGGAAACAGGATGATGTGTCATCACGCTGTCACTGTGCCACAGTATATTGAAGAGGAGCTTCATGTATACAAGTTGTGGGTGGTGGGGAAACAACCGTTTGTGCGCTTAGCTTTTGTCATACATGCACATGGACATGTGTGGTTGCATCACGGGTGGTGTGTAACTACTGTAGCAAGCAATTTGGATCATGATGTCCTGATTGTGTGTGGCTTTCTCTTTCGAAAAATACGTACATAATAAAAGTCACTGTATATTGAACACATTGGTCATAGGTTATAAAGAGAGTAGTGCAAATTCCCAAACAGTATATATATTTTATTTATCTGCTGTGAAGTTTAAATTTCTGTGACTTTCAGGGATGAGTATTTAGTAAATTCTTTTAAAATAAAACCCCAACTGATACACACAAATACACATCAAATGACATTTGTGGAAATAAAAATGTTGGGCTTTCACAGTAGTTGTATATGTGCCGTCTAAAGAGACGAGGGACAAAGAAGAAAAGAAAGAAACAAGCAAGATACTATGAAAGGAAGAGAAAGACACTGTGAAACAAATGTATACTACTACAGACAGAAAATTTGTTCGTAATAACATAAAACTTTGTCATTTTAACATGAAACATGAAAATGTTTAACTTGAACGTGCTCTCGTTCTGAATAAGTCCTGCTCATGCAGATATTTCAATGCACAGATGGTTACTACCCCTGCCTCTTGAACCACATGTCCCCCCCTGCTGGCCCAGGATCAGATCCTGCACAAGCTTCTCTGCTGTGATTCCTCTACTGTGACACTGCTCCCTAATGCAACCTTTAAAACAAGAAAGGATGCCCTACTCACTAAATTAACACCAACAAAGTAAAAATAACTACATTAATATGGTCTATAGTTTATATTGTATATTCTGACAGAAGCTTCATGTTGTTCTCAGTGTTTAGTCACTGACCTCAACATTTCCCAATACCTTTCTGAACATAGTCCTGCACTGCATAGTCACACTGCATGAGTTTGCCTCACAGAAAAGCAAAGCATTTTACTTTATATCCAACAACAGTATTTACAATTATTTTAAGGAAGCCAGCATAGGCTGCAAAATAAGGCATTAAAATGAAACCTTGCATGGGTTTCGTGTTTATATACGATCAGGTTTTCAATGTGATCAGTCTGAAAAAGTACATTTTAAATTAGTGTAAAGCATCTCCAGTACAATTACAATAATGTATTATCTGCAGCTCGTCTGTCTGTCTGTCTGTCGACCGGAATGGAAATAATAGTGACGTAAGTCGGCTCCATCAATCAGCGGGCAGCCCGCGTTGACAGACAGGGATAGACAGATGTTGGGGCGGTACTTGGTATTTCTTTTACCACATAATAGACGACCTCAGACATCCTCTCTGCGCAGTTGATCAGTTTTTGCAACCAGGCAGTGGCTCAAAAAGCGTAAAGACGCAGAAATGTTCACAAAACGGCTTCACTGCTGAGGAGACACCCGGCTGTTTGTTGCATGTATACTGAGAAAACGTGAGGGACGTTGGATGGGTGAAATTCAGAAACTCACCAGAATCAGTTAAACCAGAACGTGTTGCAGAAAGTTGTAATCCAGTTTTTTTGAAAATGATCCTGTCCAAACCTTCGGTCGTAGCCCGGACTGGAGCCGGTGTAACTGGGTGGATGATGTCCTATAAAGTCGTATGGCTGGCCGCAAACGGAAGAAGAGCGCATCCAGTCTAAACTGAGCCAGCTCTTATGCCATCCGAGTTATGCTGTGATTCTATCATTCAGTAATAAAAACAAACTTTAGACTTGTTTCTTTTCTATCTTCTTCACTATCCTCTCCAGTAGTAAACGGATAAATCATGCTGTCTCATTTGAGATAACATTAGCCAACTTGTGTGCCCTTTATAAACACTTTATGGTGGATAATAGTTAGGATGGAGTGTAGGCTATTAATGGAGCCTCTTGTGGATTCAGAGCCCCTCCCCTTAACCACAAGCCTCGCTAAAAAGGTGTAACGAATCGATCTGCAGCCTCCTTTGTCCCGCTAAAGAGGTCACCGAAAAGCTCCACATTTTAGCAAACTTTGAAGCACAGCTAAGAGCTGATCTGCACTGCACACTTAAACTGTCTGAGTGAAACTACGGATTTTCTTACTTTATGTGCCTGAGTGAATTGTGTTTTCACAGTTTAAACAGTTTTACATGAATTATTAGTGATTGGTGTTTCAGGGTATAATCCCAATAATCAGTCAGGCCTAATTTCGCTGTGCTTAGTTGTAGCAAAGATTATCCTCGTGTCCATCAACATAGTCTAAAAGGTTTATTGATGATTTTAGCGATTATATGTGGACATTTTATTTGTTTATTTGTATATATTTTTTGCAAATTAAAACGGCAGGATTTGTATTGCCGATGAAAAATATGATGCAGTCCTCACCTGATAGGCCTACTATATCTTAACTGACTGTGAAATAGCAGCAGTGACTAAACCAAATCTGATTTTGATTGTAGAAATTATTCTCTCTCACACACACAGGCTGCACGTCAACTTTTTGAGGCACCTCTCATTCATTTGTTTGAGTGCAAGTTTACAAATCGGCCACTTGCACGTTCACGAACAGGACGCGCTTCTCCTGTAGTAGCCTATATGTGCGGAAAGGCGTTGAAATGAAAGCCATCCCAGTGAACAATTAGAGCAGCAGATTGACAGGTGGGCTCTGACTGTCAGGGTGACGCTTGTGGAGGGGTGGAGTAAAGGAGAGGCCGGAAAGGCAGCTGGATGTGTCTGTCTATCAGTGGGAGCTGTCTGAACGCACCGCGCATCACCAATGTGCGCACATTGCACTGCGGAGAATATCCAGGGACGCTCGTTAGAATAAATAAAAACAAATAAAAAGCAGGAAACAATAACAACAGTATCTCACAGTCTGCGGCTCAGAGGGCGGGCCTGCTCGTTGTGTTTTGGGATGACTTTCTGAGAAATTCGTGAAGTGTCCGTGTTGACAATCGGACGGACAGCGTAGCCTATATGTGAGTATTTCCTTATCCAAGGGGTGTTTTCAGGGAGACGGGGTGTGAGCTGATTGCTGCGGGCTTTCTCCGCGCGCACACTTGACTGATTGACACACACCCAGCCCGGCTAACGTGTTACTCTTTCCTCTCTTTTTCCTGATTTCATCCCAAAGACTGTAGCGGAGATTGGAGCCCGGAGCTGGCACTTGGTCTGACGGAGGGAGCGAAACACTACAGCGCAGTTTGGACCCGTCTCTACCGCCGAGTGAGTTAAAACGCAAGACGAGGAGCTCCGTTTTCTTCACTTTTGCTCTGAATAGAGGTATGAAATATTCCATTGAGGGGTGTTGATGGAAACGCGGCGAAGAGCTCCCGTATATATCCCCACTCGATAGACTGAGATCCGCACGGAGCTTTCCGCCAGTTTTTCGCCGAGCCAGCCTGCGATGACTTTCTGTGATCGGCAGAAGTTAACGGACGAGCCCCCTTTTTGCTTTACATGATTTGTAATCTTCGTTTTCTCGCCGGACATATCGATTATAAAATGATCAGTAGAGATTAAACCTCCACTTCGGTAAAAAAAGAAAGAAAGAAAAAAAAAGAGACTGCTTCACCCTGCGAGGGATCTACACTTTAATTCTAACATCCCGCTGAAGAAGTGAGGAAACGCTTCTGGCTTTGATTTCCACCCTTGGTTTCCTCTCCAGCCTGTCAGCTATTTTGATCTCTGCATGAAAAGTCAAGCGGAAAGTCTTGCAGCAGCATGCCGAGGAGAAAGCAGCAAGCACCGCGGCGGTCAGCAGGTAAGCCCCGGCTCTTCAAACAAACACCCCCTGATCACAAGCACACGCACTTTATTCTTCCCACAGTTACGATAGCCAGCCAGGAATTAGACTCGGTGTGCAGACAAGTTTAAACAGCAGCGTATAGGCCATATGCAGGACACAGTACAAGGACAGCAGGACCTCTTATAGTAGTAGCCTATAGTCAGTAGGCTATGTGCATTCATTGTTGGGCAAAGCAGAATGTCATTATGCATAGTTTACCAACATCTAAACAGTATATAAGGCGTGTTTGACTGGCAACAGTATTGATTCATTTAGGCAGCCACGCTTCGATGCCAATTCTGCCTCTTGAGAAATGAATGCGCTCAGCTGCACTTCAGTTTCAACGCTTTAAAGCTGATCGTCCACTAGGTTGCCAGCATCCAAGTTCTCCAAACAAAGCTCGTCTTATCTCATTTTTACAGGCTAACGTGTTTGATGTGTTGATGCCAGTAAAAAAAGAAAGAAAGAAAAGAAAGCAAGCGAGAAAAAAAAAGAGAGAGAAAGAAAAGTGTATTTTCAGCGTTCCGCTCTGGGATTGCCATCCTTGATTTGATGCTTGATTGATCGCCTGTCATGCGACTGCCTTTGATCTATTCAGTCCTGATAAACATCAGTAAATCATTCACCATAGAGACACGCATGCGCCCCGGCAACTGGACTCCCTCAAAGGATAACTTTTTGCCCCCGCCGAGGAGCAAAGAAAAGACAAATTGAAAGAAAAGTTCTCAACCGGGATAAATGCTTTGCGATTAATACCCAAGGGGGAGGGAACAAGGGAGGACGGGTGCTGGGGCGTTGCGAGATCACAGAGAAGCATCTCATACAGAAATAGCCCCAAAACTGCAGCGTGAAGTGGGGAGGTTACCTCTAATGGTCACTTCACGCTCTTGACCTGACCTCTGTGTTCAAATCTTAGAAATAGGAAGTGTTGTAAATCTCTCATAAATGTTTATGAGGCAGGCTGCAACAACAACATTATATACATCTGTATATGCAATCACTATTTGGTACCAAAAACTTGCTTAAAATAAATGTAAATTTAAGTATTTAGGTGTGTTTTAGATGAGCATCTGCCATATTAAGTACCTAAAGAGGTAAAAGGTAAGCACACATTTTAATTTAACAGGCATTATTTTGTTATGTTTTCTTAGAAAAAGGGCGTAAGCTAAAGCAAATAATTACTAATTTTCATAGAAATGCTATGCCACTGTTTGGGCACCTACGTATTGCCGTTTGACAGTCATGCCTACATGTTGTCGTTAAGTTGACCAGACATGAACTGTTCTGAGAGAGAATCGCATGTTTGCCTGAATCCATTTGATGTCCCTGGGCGATGTGTGTGATTGACATGCATTTTCAAATGACGGGGAGAAAAGAGGAGCCTTTGAAGTAGTGCAGTAATGACCAAAGCCGAATAAAACAGCTGTAGAATGTTAAGCAGGCGGTGGAAATGTGAGGTTAAGCAGACTTAATCAAGGTTGTGACAGAAAGACTTTGAACTCAGTGGGGCTGTAATTTCTAATTGACGCCAGGCTTTAGTGATGGATAGAGAGAAATGTGTTTGAAGAACAAGCCTGAAAGTGAATAGTGTCGGTTTATACCTCCGCCACAAATAGTAGTGAAATCCCCAAAAGAGAGCATACAAAAAAGAAAGTGTTTCCTGTGTTCCAGCCTCTTCTGGTCACTCAGCCGAGCTCTGAAGTGGCCCCATTCTGGCTCAGCTTTTGAATATTGATTTAATTGTCTGTTTTGTGACAGACACATACATCACAGGCAGTAATGGTCAATCCCAGCTTGGCAGGCTTTGTCTCTGTTATTTCCAGTGCATGACATATGGTCAATCCAAAAACTTTAACACCTCTACTGAAGTGTGTGTGTGTGTGTGTGTGTGTGTGTGTGTGTGTGACTGCTTCTTCAGTGAATTGGTGTACACATCTTTAAACACAGGCTATTTTTTACGATACATTACCAGATATTTCCACAACCTGGATTTGTCACTTTGGCGTTGCACTAAGACAAAACAAAATGTTGCATATGCTCCTCAGAGAGAGGGAGAGAAAGAGGGAGGGAGGGAGGGAGGGAGAGAGAGAGAGGTTTGTAATGGCTCTTTGTATGCCATTTCAAATAGGCTCTGTTTCATCAGTCACAGTGAGGATTTCAAACCCTGTAATGGTGCTGTACCCTATCTAGTTTATGACCAGTGACAATACATCAGTGTTCTTTCATTTGGAACGACATTACTGCATCTGTTAGTTTTGGCAGTTGAGTTCAGTGCAGTGCAATTTGAGCAGCAGAGACTTTTGCTGCAGTCATTTGTCGTCATTTTCAGTTTTTTTTCTGTCTCCTCTCACTGAAGTGCTGTTGTGTTGTGAGTTCTCATAGGACCTTTAGGTAAACAATGTAGTGATATCATGTAAATATGATGAGAATTAAAATGTAGTAGTAGTGAAATTTAGAAAGACAAACAGTATTGGGGCTGCGAATCAGAGCGAGTTTTGTTTCTCTGTCTTGGATGAATTCTCATGTTGACCATTCCAGGATAAGACAGCAACAACAAAGTGTAAAGCTAAGGCTATTGTGCCAGTATTGCCTTTGATTATGTGCAATCAAAGTTAGCGCTGAAACGATAAATCGATCCACAGAAAATGAATCGGCAACCATTTTGTTTTTGATTGTTTACATCAATGATCACGTAAACAAAAAGCCAAACATTCTTTGCTTCTAGCTCCTCAGATGGGAGTTTTTGCTGCGTTTAATATCATCGTAAAATGTATATAATTGTTTTTTGGAATGTTGGTCGGACAAAACAAACCAGTTGAATACATTACCTTGGGATGTGGGAACTTTTAAGTGTAATTTGTCAGTATTTTCTAACGTTTTAGAGACTAATCGATCAATAACAAACAATCGTAACTGCAGTAATCAGCACCTATTTTTATTGCTGTTTAAAGAAAACCGTGCATGATATCTGACTGTTTGCATCAGTAGCATTAGCATATTTAAATATAACAACATAATGTACATATTACAGCTAGATAAGCAGTAATTAGTTTAGTTTGTATTGGATACAAGATATACAAAGAAGCCATAATTCTGTATATGCCATGATACTGAGGTCACAGTTTTGATTGCTGTTGGGAAATGAATGGTATTGCTGCACGTCTGCTCTCGCTTTAAGTTTGCCAGCCACAATATCTTATATCAAACACTGTCACTCTAAGTAATGAATCTGTCAACTAATCATTCAACACGTCAGTGTGATTACAGTGCGACACTGTGTTGAATTTATTCCTCAGAAGCTAAAAAGGTCTACCTGGAAGAAAATATCATTTTTTATTACCGATCCTGCACAACATTTAGTTTAACGGAGACACAGGAAGAGGCGGGGCAAACTGTTAGTGTCCAATCCACAGTGGGATGGACTGGGATACAGGTCCATAAATGTATGGGATTGATGTCTTTATACTCACTGTTCTTTGGTTGAATTAGGAAGGGAATCTGAAATCCACTCAGTTTCCTTTCACTCTTAGACGTGTCAGTTTGGAAATATTTGATCCTGTGCTGGATTCTTATCTCCACTGAGAGCAGAGAGAGCAGCTTTTACACTGACAGAATTAGTACGGGTCATGAAGGGAGAGAAAGTGACATGCTGTGATACTGTCAAACATGACCGTGTGAAAATGTGTTCCTTTATAGCCGAGGACCGTAATTAGTTTGCCTTTGTCTCCTCTTGATAGAAATGTTAGGCAACTGGCTAGGTTTCGGCCACTCACACACTGATGTCATTAATTAAAAAGTTTAGCACTCTAAACATAAATCATATATGATTCAGTGTCTCCAATAAACGGACTTCAGTGCTGCATTTTAATGATCTGTCTGTATAGCTTAGCTCAGCATGTGTTTAATTAAAGCGCTCTGCAACATTTGTCCATATTGTAGACACAATGACATACACACTGAACAGGATGCACAGACAGTAACTTGCCTTGTGAGCTTCTCCACTGATATCAGCGACTGCTTAAACAGATCCCCCCCTTTACTGCCACTATCACTACCTCAATGCAAAAGGAGTCTCTTAATTATGACTCGTGGGTGGGGGAGAAGTTGAGCTTCCCTTCTTCCCGACGGCATCGTTAGCCGCGGTCCCTAATTATCCAGGTAGCTGACGGTTCAGTGACAGGGGCCCGCCGATTAATGCTTACAAATTCGGCAAGGTGTCAAGTCTGCAAGCTGCCTTGATATAATCCACTGGGTGTTAGCCACTTCTCATACACACACCCCCAGTTGTTCCAGTGTACACTCAACAGCAGAGGTTGCTTGCAGTGTGACGTGACAAACCGAAATTTGTGACTTGTAAAGCCAAAACCGTGCTGGACACAAACCGCCCTATAACGAGTTTATAAATGGTTGTAGTCTCAAGTCTGGATGTACACTTATGCTTAGTACACTGTAAATAGTCAGTACAGTTTATGCAGTGCAGGTAGTTTAAAAAAGTTAAAAGAATAGCTGAACATATGTGGCTCCCATTGAATGTGAAAGATTTTCTTAATACTTTGCCTTTCCCTCTGATCTTTCTAGTAACAGCTTTTTGGTTTGTTTGACAGAACAGGAACAAAGTTCTAAGCCGAGCAGCATTAATATATTTTGTTGTTGTTGTTATTTTGCATTGTATTTCCTCTGCAGAAATTTTGCTCACGGCACCTGTCAACTAAGAAGCCATCGCCTTGGAACCTCGTGTTGGTTTTATCAGGATGTTTAGGATAAAGTATTTAATGACATTTGTCAGGAGTTGAAGCTGCACTGTGAAAACAACTTTTTTGAAGTGAAAAGTCTGTAGATGAGAACCGAGCACGTCGGTGTGTTTGTGTGTGTACGAGTCACTGAGCAAGACGAGCAGTTTGCACAAGCCTGCGTGTGTGTGTGTGTATGAATGTAGAAATATTCTGATCCTGTGATAAGGCAGTGTATGTAAAGTGTCATTATCAAGTGACATTGACTGAAGGAGTCAGTGGATATATTTGCTATCCCACACGCCGCTACACCCGCAGTTTCATTTGCATGTGGTGTCAGAGCCAGTAGGCCTTCAGGAAATCAAAGACGCACACTAATATGCACACTAGCACAACTACACTCTCTGTCCTCATCTTCGTAGAGGTTAAGTGACAAATGAAGATCGATGACTGCTCTTATGGAAAAGAGAGGGTCGGATTGAAAATATGTGGGAATTAGGCTCGCCAGCAGGGTGACGATGTAAAGGCATTCAGGGCTGCAGCCGCAATGGTAAAACTATCCCAGAGCTTAATGAGGTTCAGAGGAAGCAGGAAAACCTGGATTTTCACTCAAGCATGACACAAGGAGCTTTGACAAAGAAGTCAAGAAAACAAGGTCATTTTTTACAGGAATAAAACTCACTAGCATCCTCACTCTTAAACACATCCTGCATGTATTTATTGTCTGTGATTTTTAGTGCATCTGTTTTCCATTCGCAAAGATATCTTGGCTCTGAGTCAAAACAGCTGCACAACAAAAGCCACAATGTACAGTGGGGATGTAAAATAATAAGAACAGGAATAATAACAAGAATGAACTTATTCACATGACTTATCCTTGAGGGCTTTAGAGCTCCGGTTACTGGTTATTGTGAAGCACACACACACAAAGTTTTGCTACTGATTAAGTAAAATTGTCAGTTGGGTGAAAGGAGAAGAGGGTGAAATCACAGGCACAGTTTATAAAAATAAATTCTATTGATTGCTTCATACGTTTACATTAGCAGCAATCTTATTCACCCTTGTATCCAACACAAACATATGGATTTCACAAATCATATGCAACTGTGGGCCTTCATCCTGGCCATCATGATTCATGGATAGGGCTGCAACTAACAATTTATTGCATTATCAATTAATCTGCCAATTATTTTCTCGATTAATTGAATATCATTTTGTCCATAGAATGTCAGAAGGTAGTTAAATGCCTGTTAAAAATTTCACGAAGCCAGAGGTCTTGTTTTGTATATATATATTCAGTTTACCGTTATGTATGACAAAAAAAGGCATCACATCACATTTAAGAGACTGAAAACAACAAATATTTGGCATCTTTGCTTAAAAAAAATTACAAACGATTATGCGATCATCAAAATATTGACTAATCGCTGCAGCTCTATTTTGAACAGTTCTTTATGTTACACATGTGAAACAAGTAAGAGTTCAAGTTTTTAGACTCAACTTTAGGCAACTCAAAATATGCTTGAAGCTGCACACTTTGGAATAGTCTCACTATTTCTGTAAACTTTGGCAAAGCAGCAAAGGATTGTGGGCAATCAGACACCAAAAGTGGGCCAGCTGCGATTGCTTCTTCACTCAAACATTTATCTGACAGTTTCTCTGATAATTCAAGCTGTTTTAGAATCACACAAAAGAAACGTGTGGGAAAAGGAAAGAAATATGCAGAAAAGAAAGAGAAAAATGGGAAGTGATGATTTAAGGCAAGAAGACGGGAGGTCCAGGGTACACTTAGAGGTCAGTGTGTACTCAGGGGAGTCTCAAGTCTAGTGTGTGCGCTTTCTGTGTGTGTTCTGTTGTTTTCCCATATTTCCTTTGCAATACAGCAGTCTTGTATGTCTGTCATCTAAGTACTGTAATGTTACACCAGAGTATCTGTATGTATTGTGTGTCCTTGCATGATTGATGCTCTGTCGGACAGACAGATGCCGCTATTGGAGAGACAAAGTTAGCCAGTGTTGTCTGCTGTAATCTAATTTGTCCAAAGCCAAAAAGACTCAGCCCTGATTCGGATATTTGTTTTCAGCATTTTACTCGGGTGAGCTCAGAAATTACTCTGCATCCTTTTTTCTTTTCCTTTTTTTGTGCTACACTTGATGTATTATAAATTGCCACTGAAGCGGCGCCTGTTGCAGTAATCATGGTGATCATGCTAGAGATAAGACTGGAGATACATGGCCACCATAGCAGGTGCGGTGAAGTTTAAATTACTCTTGGTACTCGTTTTTGTTGAATCTTTTGCTCCCCCGTATTGCTGATACTTGAGTCAAAAGCTGAGACTGGAAAAGTGCCTTTGATTCACAAAGTAAACATTAAAAAACCATGTGTTAAGGTTAGTGAGTTGCCACCGGAGGCCCTGTGCGACCCAGCCCTGAAGTTATGCTGCTTCTGTTAACCAACCTTGAACATCTAGGTTGAAGCAGGGTGGGTAAGAGAGGGTGTGGGTGAGGGGAAGAAGACAACAGAGAGAAAGAAGGTCTCTGAAGAAAAGGTATTAAAAGTGACAGATGAACAGGACTTGGTTAGACGTTCTCCTGCAGCAGCTGTGACTGCTGCCATTGCTTTGACAGGTGTCAATTAAGAATTACTGTCGAGGCACTGTAGTCATTTTTTTCCTGCCCAGCTGTCTGTCTGTGTGACTTTTTGAGAAATAACACTTTACCCTTGTCACTGCTTTAGCGCTTAGCCACGGTCGCCCCAGAAAATGAGAGCATGGCGGGCACGCTAATCGATAACCATTGTATTAGCAATTATTTTGCCCATTGATTTACAGTGGGGCAGCAACTCCCACTTTGTTATTACGCGCTGATTATACACCTGTGCTATACTGCAGACATGCACGCGATACATACACTTGCTTTGCTGTTGCCAGGTAAATATATATTGTATCCTTAGAGCTAAGTACACAACAAAAAGAATCATACATTTCCTTCTTGATTGTCAAAGTTTAGTCCTTGAACTTTTATCTTTTAAGGACAGTTAAATTATGTTTTAAATTTACCAAGTCTGGTTACAGAAACCACTTTCACCACTAAATTGTCATATGACTGCTACAGTAATACACAATTTGTATTCAGTCGAGACCACCTAATTGTCACCTTGTGGGTTAAGGAGCCCCGGTGCCGCTGCAAAATATCCTCAGGACAGAACTTGTTTTTGTGGAACGTTGTGTGGAATGTTCAAAAGTTGTTTTAGCAGAAAACTCAGATTCGAAAGATAGTCTAGCTAGCTGTCTCAATTTTTAGGAGCAGTTAACTATAGTCCTCAGAAATCGACCGGAGTTTAAAATTCCAACACAAAGAAAACTTAAGGTAACGGACAACCAGCCGAAAAGAAGAACATACGGCAAAATTTCCGGCAGCAACGGAGCAATCCCTGAAGTGGAAGGTCATGGACATGGACTAATGCCCTTGAATAAAACAGCATGATGTTTAAGTTACGAATGCACCAATCTGTTCCATATTGGGGCCTATACTGACCTAAATAAGCAGATCAGTTATTTGCCAGGTGTGACAAATCCACATTAAAATACAGTTTCCTCATCAATAGTATCAAGAGAGAAGAAGTTGGACCCCTAGTAAACCTAGCATCCCTAGTTTCATCTCAACTTTTGATTTATTTACTTCAATTCTTTAACTTAAAGCTAATTAATTCTTACTGATTTCAAAAGGGGATGCTAACATGCTAACAATATCTACAATTTGCAGGGAGGCTTGAAACAATTGTAGAAACTGTATAGCGAACAGAAATATGAGTCATTTCAAGGCACTAACTACTGCAGTACTCTTTGGCTGAATATTGTATCTCAGCAGAAATTCCATTAAAGTTCACTTTTCAACAGGAAAGTGAAAACTTTGTAATAGAGTTGCATCAATTCTTCACGCCAAACTATAAAGAAACCCTAAAAAGGCTGGAGGCGTCCGAATAGAATTAGTGTATTTTCTTTTTGTTTTTCTGTGGTTGCCAATGCAAAGGCTGGATATGGGCTGGAATATTTATGCACATGATATCTGTGCACTGTTGGTGCTTTGAATATAACCCCCTGTAAACATCAGGAGAACATTAATCAAACATATGCAAACTAAGCAGCAGCTAGTGCTAAAGTTTCCCCTCATAGCTCTAAAGATGGTTGTACTACATGTATAGCGTGCTATCAAGAAGCAGTACTGTATATCATGAGAAAAAAAGGTACTTGTTTTTATCACATGGATAAAAGCTGGGTTCAGCATAATCCAAACAGCAGTCGGTGCAAGTGGAGGAAAGTCAGGGGGCGGAAATTTCTATTCCCAAATGGGTGTTTACTTAACTGATAAGGTGGGTTGAAAAGTAATGAATATCATTTTTTGGACACAAATTTACTGCAGATAAGCCATCTGGGAATGAATACAGTTAACAGTAGGGGTGTAACGGTACACAAAAATCATGGTTCGGTACGTCCCTCGGTTTTGAAGTCACGGTTTGGTTCATTTTTGGTACAGTAAGGGAAAAAAACAAATAAAGTAAAGAAGCAACACAATATGCTTGTTTTATGATTAACTTTTGTAAATAATCAGTTTACAGTTTTTTAAACTTACTTTTAAATGAATTGTAATAAATAAAATAGAGTAATAAATACAATACTGCTACAAACTACTACAAATAAGTTTTCCAATAAATAAAGATTTTAAACCTATATATATATATATATATATATATGTGTATGTGTATATTTATAAAGCAGTTTTTGCTTGTTCATAAAGAGCTGGTAAGACTTTAAGGCTGAAATGTGGGCGAGAAGGAATTTCATACCGGGCCTCAAACACCTTCACCGTGTCGTGTGTTTAAAACCTGTGTTTTCAACAACTCAATATGGTTGTAGATCTGCTGCTATAAAAACACCAATAGCATTTGTTAATGCTTTGGCCCGATCTGAATTACCAGCAAAAGTCTGTTTAAATGCTGAGGGGAGCTGCGTTTGCACTACAGTCATTTTTTTTCTTGTTGCAGCGATATTCACATTTGCAGGGTGCCGTTTCAAATGAGTTAGCAAGTTTGACGTGTTGCCAGCAACATTCCCGATCACTAATGAGCAATGTTGGCACATTACTTTCGTCTTATCCACTTGTTTTTGTCGTTTTTGTATTTCACCTGGAAACTGAAGTGTTCCCAAACAGGAGACCTCAATGACAACAGAGGGTCTTCAAGCTCTGGCTTCTCTACATTGGCCATGACGTTAGCTGGCTAGCGGGAGGCTTGGCCGGTATAAGCATACTGTGTGTAACATGGATGCATGGTGTGTAAGCACTCAAAGTGCAGGGCGGAGACTAAACAAACTTTTGGTCCGCCACTTAATATGTTTGTGTGGGAACTCGGAATTTAAGTATGTTCCACACACAAAACAAGCCTAATCATTTCTGTTAAAGATTGCATACTGTGTACCGTTCCGAAAATCCTGTACCGTTCCGAAAGTCCTGTACCGAAGCGGTCCGGTACAAGTACATGTACCATTACACTCCTAGTTAACAGATGACATTTTTCCTTGAGAGCAGACGCTGGGGAAGGTCTAGTGCCACTGCCATCCTCTCCTCACCTTTTTATCTAAATTATATCTCAGCCTGCTCCCTCCCTCCCTCCCTCCCTTCCTCTCTCTCTTTCTTTGTTTTTGGAATTACTGGCCCCCTCTTTCTCTCTCTCCCTGTAAGCCTTTTCTCATCTTCCTATCTGTCATCAATCTCTATCTTACTGACTCAATTCTCCTCTACACTGCTCATATTTTCTTTCATCTTCCTCCCTGTCTCTGGCCCTCATCTATCGCTCTCCCTTGCACCATGCTCAAGAGTCAGTGAACTGGTTACAAGAACCTGAACCCGACAGTGGAAAAGGAGAGCGTAATATACCCACTGGCCTTGTTCTCATATCTCAAGAACCTCTTTTTGCAATAGTCTGATTTCAGCGACATCCTGCAGTTGCACTTCTGAGTTGTAAAAATCTGAGAGGTCACAGGGCAGTTAAGTCTTGTCATCTTCTTTGAAGTCTAAACATATGACTGTCCCATATTTTACAAGAGACATTTCCATTCTCATAAGGCATGTTGCTCAGGAAAATAATCAAAGTGTATTTTGTTGCTATTCAGTTTTGTTTGACTTTTACATTTGAAAGAAAACCATTGACCACAATTTGCTCGGGGTTACACAAAGTAATCACTTAACAGTCGTCAGCTTGATGGACAGTTTAAAGGGAATATGTCTCTGGATCCCAGTCGATTCAATAACACCACATGCTACCCCCCAAAAAATTCCTCTCAAATCTTTCCTGAGCCGCCGTGTTGTCTCAGACAGTGACAATCACAGGGGGGGTGTAAGCTCAGCTCTGTCCCGCTAAGTCGTCTGTCTCAGAGAGAACAACAGGAGGCCTCTTGTACACCCAAACGTCTCCCCTGTTAGTGTGTCTCTCTCGTCCTTTAGTCCCTTGCACAGGAAACCAGCTCTGTCTGTCTAACTCGCTGTCCACTTGAGCATCTGTTTCTGATCACCTTTCTGACCCAACTGTCCTGTTTACTTGTCTGTCTCTGGTCCATCTGCCTCTCAATGGTACATAATGACAGGACTGCCCCTGCATCAAACTAACCACCCTGAAAACATTTAAATAATGTTTGTATGATAGTCTGTACAACATTGAACTTTGACGTTATTATAACAATGAATGATGTCTGGTGTAGTCAGTTGTGGAATTTAACTAAATACATTTACTCAAGTGCTTTATTTAAGTACAATTCGGATGTACATGAGTATTTTTACTTCATACTGTTACTTCACTACATTTTAGAATAAGGTATTGTAATTTTTACTCTACTACATTTATCTGACAGCTGGAGTTACAAGTTACTTAATTGGAGTCTTGTAGTCACTGTGAGGTTGCCAGGTAATCAGCCGAGACACTAGGAAGTTACTGTGCCAGGCCAAGAAATAGTTATAACATAACCCCCTATAAAACTACAAATTGTTGTTTTTACACGTCAGTTTTTATACGGATACAACAAACGAGATGTAACATGTTAATTATTGAGATTTAGAGGTGCTATTAGGTGGATTTTGTTACCATTGAACAGAGCCACCAGGCTAGCTGTTTCCAGACTTTATGCTAAGCTAAGCTAACCTGTTGCTGTCTCTCACTTCATATTTACTGTAGGCATTTTTGTACTTTTACTGAAGTTACTTTTTGAATGCAGTACTTTGACTACTGTATTGCAGTATTTTTTACAATATTGTATTACTACTTTTACTTAAGTAAATACTTGAAATTGTGAAGAATACACTGAACATTTTGTGCTTGTTTGTGTTTGCTCCCTACTGCAAAATATCGGCCATGAAAAGCATCTGGTTCCTGTCTAACTGGTCCATTTATGTCCATTATTTGCTTCTACCATACTTTATATTTTGGGTAACGCTTGATTGTTGTGAAGGTCTGTGTAATATATCTGTCATCTTCCAGAATACTTACAGTATATTTGGTATTTGTCTGGCCTCACATTCAAAGTCCAAGAATGGACACATTCCCAGTGTGTGTGCGTCATTTCTAGGTGTGAGTGTGACATACTTTTTGTTTTTTACATTTTCTCCATCTTCTCACAGTTTGTCACTTCATTCCTTCCCTGCCTTGCCTCATAGTTGGAGCCTCATACTTAAACTTCTCTGGTTTAACAATAACTGCTGTCAAATTTTAACAGAAAATGAGCCTAGATAAAGTTATGCCATACACATTGAACTGGAAGTTGGAAGTGATGACTCAGTAACAATATTTACATTTACGACATTGGACAGCAACCATCAGCTAGAAATATACTTTAAATTTACCAAAACTATACTGATAATGTACAATTTCATTTGACTTGATTGTGATTCAGTGTGCTACAATTTGATTTAAGGTTGTAATTTTAAGATTATTTTGATAATCAATTGATCTGCCAATTATTTTCTTAAATATTCAATTAATCGTTCGGTCTATAAAATTCTGAAAAAAAGTTGAAAAATTGCTATCACATCTTACTAAATCCCCAATGTGATGTCATCAAATTGCCTGTTTTGTCAGAATAACAGCCCAAAACCCAAATATAGTTTGCTCTCACAAAAGATTAAGAAAAGTTACAAATCCTCACAATGAAGAAGCAGGAACTTGGAAATGTTTGGCATTTTTTCTTCAAAACAATTAATATTACATTTGAGAGGCTTGATACATCATAATGCATTTTTTTATTCCATACATATGTAAAACATTAATTAAAACGGCATAAACATTAGTATCCATCAGGAAAACGTTCAGATGAATTCACTTTCACTATCATATATTAACACAGCAGAAGTATACAAATTCATAAGTTAAAGTTTAGGTTACATGTTAGTATGATTTCCATCCTCCTTCTACCCAACAAGAGAAAGAAACGTGTGCAACTTTGAACTTGCTTGAGGGGTCTCTGGCATCCTTCTGAAAAAAACCCAGCTCTGGACTTTGCTCTAATCTAAAAAACATAATAACGTATCAGTGTGAGAAGCAGGAGGTGCATTGTAGGCCTGGAAAGGTTGGATCGACTGTAAAATGACAACAACATAATTAACAACCACGTTGATTTATCAGGTTACTTTATTTCACAAGAAGAACTGGACAATATCCGTTACGTAAATACTTTTGTGTGCACAGGGTGAAGCTTTTGTCAGGAGGGAGAATGTGCATGTCAGGATTGGTTAATTAAACTTGGTCAAACTGAAAAAGATCAAGGAGCAGAATTGCTTGCGCTGATTAACATCAAGTTTATCAAGTTCAGTCAATTATCTCGTTACTCTCTCTCCTCCAGTAACTTCACCACGGTATATAACAGCCAGAGAGAGGCGAACATTAATTAGTTTTCAAACAGACTTTGTGCATTGATGCTGAATTGTATGATTGATAAAAAAGATAAAATCACTACATATCTAAGAATTGCTTTTTTTCTCACCCATTTTATAGCAATCTGCATTTAATATAAAAAGGATTGTGTTCGCTGTGAGTGACAAAGTATTCTGTAAGACTGCATTATTGTTCATCCAGGACACTTGCATCTAAAGTTATTTTAGAAAGATGTCTACTTTTGGAGCATCCCTGGTTGTTGGAGAAATCTCAAAACTTATCATCCTATTTCCAAAAAGACAACATATGACATTGTGCCGTGAGGTTCAATTATAAAAGTTCAGAACACCTAAGAGCTTAAAAAGTTGTGCTAAGCCATTAAAAGTGCTCTCCTTGGGACAGGAAATTAACACACACGACTGGACAGGCCTGTCGGAATAGAAGTTGGTTGAAAAAAGACGTTTTCACATATTCATAGGAAGCCTTAAAACTATTTTAAAACTACAGTCAGACATTTTTAGCCTTGCAGTGCCAGACAGTGGAGCTACTGTGGAAGCAGTGCTGATGGCACAATCCTGAGCGGGTGAAAATGTGTACCCCTCCTTTTGATATTTGGGATCTATTATGTATAGAGGAGCTGAGTGTCTACATGACCGGGGCCAGAGAGCTAGAAAGGACTGAGTGAGGCACTATTGTGTGTGTGTGTGTGTGTGTGTGTGTGTGTGTGTGTGTAAGTGTAAGGAGGGACATAAAGGGGTGAAAAAAAGGAGAGAAAAGAGTGACAGCAGACAAAAAAGAACCAGGGAAGAAAGAGGGGGGCAAGGGAGAGAGGGAGGTAGGGATGAGGGAGTGGAAAAAGAGGAGGCAAAGCAACAGAGGAGTGAAAGAGAAATGACTTGAGGGGTTGAGGGATGGAGAGAGAGGTGAATAAAGCGAGAGAGAAAAGTATCAAGGCAATGGAGAAGAAAAAAAGAGAGCGAGATAGTGAAAGCAGTTGGATAGTGGAGGAGAGAGAACGAGAGGGGGAGGATGTCACCCATGGCTGCCACTCATCACTCACAGCTTAATGATGCTGTTTTTTTTTTCTTTCTCCCGCTTCTTTTCTGTGGGAGAGGAGGGGGGAGGAAGCTCTGCCCAATCAAACAGGTTCATACAGAGTTCATAACCTCCAGGTGGGACTGTCCTCCACCAGGGAAATGTGTAGCTTTAAGGATCGTCTAAACCCATGGAGATAGTTTAGTGACGTCGTTTTGAGAAATTCTTACCAACAAATCTGGTGAGGTTTGGAATAGTTTTAGGATTAAGGGTAATCAAGTTGTGGCGAAGGTTTTTTTTTTTAATGTCTAACACTTCTGTAAACATGGTTAAGGTTTAGTTTTCTCTGCCTGTCAGCCTCTTTATGTTGGTTAAGGTGCAAACGCCTTGTCCAAAATTTGTGTTCATGTGTTTACATATGTGTATGTTGAAGCATGTGTGTTTACGTGTGTGTGTACGCACATTTGTTTTCAAGAAAACCACTCCGGCTGTCTGTTGCTTCCTTCTGGGATTGGCTTGATTCCTATTTGTGTGTGTGTGTGTGTGTGTGTGTGTGTGTTGTGTGTGTGTGTGTTGTGTGTGTTGTGTGTGCGCGCTCAGCTCCTCTTGTCCTCCTTACGGATTCTGGGAAGCATCAGCCGTTTAAAACTCAAACGGCAGGATTTTATCCCTTGCTCTCCTCCTCGCACCAAATTTGGGGAACAGCTGGGGCGGCCACGGCAATGATTTGTCTCCCTCTGCCCGTCTGCCTGACAGGTTGAGAGAGACACACATACACACACAGAGACACAGGCACATGTACACAGACACTCACTAATAGGCACATACACACAATTAAACATGCACTGTGTATCACAGACAGACAGGCACAAACACACAGACACATACCCCTTATAAGAGGCCATGTTCTCAGGGTGCTGCCAAAACACTCTGATTTCCTTTAGCCTGGGCGGCCATACATCAGCTCGGGGCCTCCCAGTCCGGATGGCAGGGGCTGACAGAATGACATGTGTCATTTATCAAACGAGGGGCGCCAGGCCTCAGGAAAAGAACAGACCGCCGCGTGACAAAGCCCCCCGAGAGCTCTCCTCCACTCGCAACGAGGGGAGTGTGTCATGGGATAGACACTGACAAATCTGCGGAGATAGAACACACATGGATACATGCTGACACCAACACACAAGCAGAGGAAACACACACTGAGAGGCATTTCCAGCACAGATACAAACCCAGTGATCACACTTTATATCCAAGCTACATTGTGGCTTTAAAAGCAGTTTTTTTTGCTTTTGTTTAAAGAAAGAAAAGTGTTGTTAAACACTCAACTAAAGCAAAAAAAAATATTTTCTGGATTTTAACGTGCTGGCACTGGACCTACAAACACACATACCCACACATACACCCACATATATGTTTCCCTTGCAGGCAGAGAAGCTGCATGCCAAAGCTTCTCCTGTTGCCAGCAGCAGGCCTGTCTGTGTGCCCGTCCTTCTTAATGAACGGTCACTGGCTGCCGAAAGGAACGCTCCATCTCTTTCCTTTTATATCCATGCCACCACATACTCACAATATCCCTCTTTTCTTCTTCATTATGTCTCCCTCCTCTTTATTCCTTCCCTTCCCTCTACCCTCTCTCTGTCGTGATCCCCCTCCACCCTCGTTTACTCTTTCCATAGCCTGTTCATTTGTCTTCATAAGCCTAATTTATTTTCTCTGTCAAATGCAAGCTGACAGCCATCAGTCTCTCACCCACATACACTGACGCACACACACCTGACCCCTTGACATGCAGACAAATACACTACCGTACGCACAAATGCACATAGCTGTTTTCTCGCTTTTTTATTCATTTACGCTGTCTCTATTACACACACACACAACCAATATTACCTCACACTGCTCTGAGGTCAGCTCTGCAGTCATATACCCTCTGTTTTACCCCTGTCCTCCACCCCCTCCAACCCCCAAAACCCTCCCATTAACATTACTGAAGATGGATGTGTCTTCATAGCCGAGATTGATTGCGGATATAGTGTGTGTGTGTGTGTGTGTGTGTGTGTGTGTGCGCATGCGTGCGTGCGTGTTAGAGGGCACTTTGGGAGGCAGCTTGGAGCTGAAATGTGAAGGAGGCAGGCTTTTCTCTCGTTTCCAGAACCTTCCAGCCGTTCGTTGTCTGTCCACAGTCTGATATTGTGCTCTGTTGAAGGATTGCTTCCTCTCTTCCTGCCTCTTTCTCTGACTGTGAAGCTGTTCGTAGCCATTGTACGCACACACACACACACACACAGGCATGCATAGTCGCACACAGACACAGGCTAAAATGGCTACTGATAGTAGTCCACTTTGAAAGCCCAGTACATAATTTACTGACTTTCTCCAGGGACCGTTTTTCAGCCCCTAATCCCTCCTCCCTCCTATCATTTCTTCTTTTGTCACTTTATTGCCATGGTCATCAGCAAAGGGAGAAAAAAAGCTCCACACATACACACTCCAAGCTGCTGTGTGGTACAGCGTATGCTTTTGTTATATCGTTTTGTTACGCCCCTATGCTATTCATCACGCTTTAAATCCTAAACTAGTGTTGAAATGAAATGGTAGAACTTTGTTTAATGGAGCGCCAGACTTCAGCACTAACTCGTCACTTGAGCAGGCAGAATGAAAAAAGAAAATGTGGCGATGCATAAAGGATAGCGTTTTTGATGGCGCACAATTACTGGAATTTCCCTGGTGACACATGCAGTTAAAAGCACTAAAATGTTTGGGGACATTTGGTTGTCCTGACCAGCCTCCTGCCCTGAGGGTTTGTGGTTCTTATTAATTTCCCTGAAGTGACTTTATAGTTTTTAAAGTTATGATTTCTTTGTCTCTCTGAGGTCATGTTCTCACAAAGTCCTCTGCATTCTTGTGTTAACGCTTGTGATGCATATCTGCTGTTTGTTTTGTTTTTGAATTTCTTACCTTGAAGTAGATATGGGTAGAGACGAGCTGAAGCAATATATTGATCCAGAAGGAGGGGGGGACCTGCTGAATAGTTTAAGTTCTGGCCACACTAGCTTTTAAAACTGCATACTTTTGTAAATTTATTGTGTCAACTTCAACTTGTGAACTTTGACATGTGAATTTGCACTGTTGACAAATATGAAATCGTACTGACCTTTGGGAGTCCAAAATGGAGGAAGATAACGTAGCTTATGTTGTTGTACTATCCACTTATAATTACCCTCCTGTTTCAGAATAAAAACTCCTCCACAAAAGAGGAATGGTTTATAGACAGTTGTGAGACATGAGGCAATGGTACAAACCCTTTTTGTTTTGAATGATCTGTGTGAACTTATTGTCTTGTTGGCGACGGAGCTAACAAGCTTGCTAGCAGAAAGTTAGTGACTGAGCTAATGAGCTTGCTAGCTGATAGTTAGCATGCTGCTCGCTATCTCAGTGAGCTTTTTGACTAGGCTACTCTTTTTTGAATGAAATTATGTTAAATCTTGAAAACTAAATGTCAGGGGGAGCAAACAACCTATTGTAAAGAGTAGAAAGAAGCCCTGAGAGCTCACGAAGAGTAGGAAGAGGAATGTCCAAAAAAGTCATAAAAAAACATATCCAGGCACTCAAGGTTGGTTACAAAAAATAAAAGGCCTTTAATTTATTTGGCAAGACATTGAAAAGTACAGCAACGCGAATTGGCTTGAGCCTTCCTCAGGGTGTGAGCTGAGAGCTATTGTGACCGACTAGCGCTAGTGTGTTTCCATCTACCTAGCTTGTAAGTTGTTAGCTCTCCAGCTACAGTCACCAACTAACTCTTCAAGTGTTTAGCTAGTCACCAGCCAAATATTTTGCAAAGACACATGGATGAGTTTCACTGTGCCATTTTCTGGTGTGAGTGGGTCTTTAGAGTAAAGGATCAGACTCGGGGAACTGTGTATGTATTTTTTTTCTCTCCCTCTGTCTCTTTTGCTTCTCTATGCTTTGTTCCTCAGCAGTGTACAAAGTGGATGGCCTCTGTGAATTGAGGGGAGGTCTGACAGCGTAGAGAAGGTTGATTGATGGCTTATTGTACAACTGGACTCGGCTAGACTGAACTGGTTAGGTTGTGACCCTATTTTGGTCCTGTGCCCTCTCATTTTCCACTTTTTTTACTCTCTCCTTTTCCCTGTATCTCACTGTCTATCTCTGTCACTATCTGACACTCAACCACACATACAGTGCATAAATATGCACCTATGTTCAAACAGTAAACACACTTCCTCTTTGTGCTTCTTCTCCTCCCCCCCCCACCACCACCACTTCTTTCGTGCACTAAACTCATCATTGTTGCCATCATTCATTCTTCGCTGTTTCCTTTCTTCCTTCCTCTGCCCACTTTGTTTTCTTTGTCCCTGCTCCTTCAGGACAGGTTTTGTCCCATGAGTCATTTTATCAGGCTTCATTTTACAGCCCCTATTCAGTCTAAAACACTGGCCTCTCTCAAGAAAAGCTCATAACGACCCTAATAGTCAAATCCAATTGCCAGCATAAGAATCTACCAACAACAACTGCAAGTCAACAAATTCATGAGAGACAAAGTTAACCTAACACCAGACACACTAGTTTAAATTGTGGTTCGGCCTGTTTTTCTCTTTTTTCCTACAATGATTTTCTGCTTCTATTCTCCACACAACCATAGTGATTTATGGTAATTATCCATCTTTGGGGTCATCCATCAACTGGTTGTTGCTAGGCGATGGGAGCAGCTGTTGTTTAGTCGGGGGAAGCTCCACTGTCAGGGGGAATGCAGGTGAATTCAAAAGACGGCATCTATGAAGAAATTATGAAACTGTGTTATTTTGTTAGCTTGTTAGTTTGTGATTCATTCTCTTCTGATTTAAACAGAACACCTTTCTGTCATGTAACGGCCACCCCTGATTGAACCAAAATAGAACAACTTAAATAACCTAAATGGTTAAAGATGTGTGTAGTCCCCCAAAGTGCAAAACTATAACATTACAACAATACAGATATTTAAATCTGAATTTTGATGAGGCTTACTTCTTATGGATGGTAAAGAAAGTGACAATATTTTCTTTAAAAATATCAAACAAATGGCATCTGTCTAATGCAGCCTACATTGAATCAGTGCTTGGCATTGGTTGTGTAATTCTCACTCACATCATCTTTAATTAGCATTAGTAATGCTTTATCTGTATTTTGCCTGAAAACAAACCAGATGGTTTGAAATATGTGTGCAGCACCAGAGCAATGTTCAATTGTTGGGTGTGGGGGGTTTTGGCTGAGAAAGCAGAGAGGGCAGGAATCTGCCGTGCCGATGATCTAATGGCTGTTGTTTCATCTCAGAGCAAGCAGGCACTGACAGTTCAGGGAAAAAGGTGATTTATAGACCACAGTCACTGTCATGGCGTGTCAAAACTGGCTCACTGGAGATCTGAACAAACAAGGGCAGAAAGAAAGAAAGAGAAAAAAGAAGAAGTGGAGAAATGTGCAAAGCAATTAAAGAAACTGGAAATCCTTTTCTTCAGAAGAAAATGGCTGCAGTTCTCCAGATTTGTTGATTTCTTTCATCACTGATCTATTCTTTGAGCAGCCATCATTTGGTCTTTCTCAGTCACACATATCCTACTAGTAGTGGCCATAATGAAGTTGAGCCAGAGGTAAAATGCATGCATGTCTATGTGACCCATTTAAAAAGGCTATTAGTATAATATGAGTTCAAGTAATTGCAAATTACTTGGAAAGATATGTGAAAGCCCTCAGAACTCTGTAGTAACAGAGAAGAAGAAAAGTCCAATTTAAAATGTTGTTTGCACATGTAGCTACCAGCATGAAGAGCAGACTGCGCTGGCTGTTTTGTTTTCCCCAACTGGAAGAGTCATAGAAGCTGAGAAGGTGGATTTGTATGACACACAAGCTATTAGAACCCCCAGAGCTATTGTGCCATATGGTGGAGTATTTTATGTGGGTTAGGAGAGGAGGGCAGTTAGGTAGGTTTTTACATGTCTGGTCAAGCAAGCTGCGGGTTAAATTATTGCTAATACATGGTATCCGTGGCAACCCTTATCTATATACTGTAGCTTTGTACTGAGTTGGGAGAGGGTGGCGATATTAAACACTCACTTGAATTTAGCCCTGCAAAGTTGCTTTCCTCAAATTGAGCAACAAACTGAATTCCAGTTACTAGAAAGACAAAAAGAAAATTTAACTAACTTTTCCAATAATTTGGATGACATGAAAATTATCAAATTATTGATTATTTATTGATATATGCTGGCAGAAATCTGATGTCTCTGATGAGCAGAATTGTATGAAAAGCTCTATTAGTTTGGTAGTTGACTGTTGGGTCTGTGCCAGTTTGCTTTAGTGTGTGTCGTCCACAGAGTAGTCCAAAGAGAGTGTCAGGTTCTATGAAACCACAGCCACGACTATCCCAGAGAGAGAAAAAAGAGCAAGAATGAATAGGACGGGGGAGAGCAGAGAGAGAGAGACAGAGATTGCCTGACATACTAAGCATTACCATAATTGGCTTTTCTACATGATAGGACAGAGGAAATAATAATGTCATTTTATTTACAGCCTTCTCTCTGCTGAAACACACACACACTCATGCACGCCGTACAGGTCAATGACACACACTGATCAGGCCTGTCCAAAGCCATCAGAGGTGAGTGGCAGGGAATGGAGGGGCCGGTGACAAAGCGAAACAGGAGAGAGAAATAAGACTGCTTCGCCAGAGCTCCCATTTTGAAGGGCCACTAAACGGTATGAGGGAGGCTCGCCTGCTGCCCCGCTCCGAATGCAGCGCTCAGCCACGCAGGGTAAATCAGCAGGGTGAAAGCTGGCGGAATTGGACATTAGCACTGCAAATGAGAGCCAGGATTGCCCTCTTCTCCGAGACAACATGAATAAATGAAGAAGGTTTAGAGCTGTGTGTGTGTGTGTGTGGGTGTGTGTGTGTGTGGGTGTGGGTGTGGGTGGGTGTCAGAAAGAGATAGGGGGTAAAAAACAAAATGTGATTGTGCCAGTGCCATGTCATACTCAAGTTATCTCACCTGGCCTGGTGTTTTCTCTTCTCTCAGTATGTCTGACATGGATTTGTATCTATAATAAAAACATATTTTAATATGTTGTGCTATTGGGCATTCAAAGTCATAATTAATGTAACTTTAAATTGAAAATGAATTTACAATTGTCTGTTATAATATTTCTTCCCACTGTTTGGCACAGTTGTAATGATTGTGTGTCCAGGCTAAGTTAGGGCTGGGCTTTGTTTGACATTTTAGATACTAGTCGTGATGAAATACCTGAATTTCTTTCAACAAACTTGACTTGCTAAATATCTTAACAAAAACAGCCATACACATACTTTACTTAAATACAGTTCGGTTTTAAATTGGCAAAATTATGATTTAAATCAGTAAATATCCAATTCGAGAATAAAAAAAAACAAGATTATGAATCTGCCCAGACATCCAATGCCAACATTTGGTACTTGGTGTTTGGTATTTGGTGCTATGGACACATTTCAGTTGGTAAGAACAAGTATTGAGGTTTGATATCAAGGCCTACATGTGTACATGTTTGCATGATCATTGCATGTGTGGTACATGAGTTTTGGTAGCAAGGAAATTGTTTTCTTAACTGTGTTCTCCGCTCAGTCAAATTTGCTCTTTCAAATGTTGATAAAAACGCAAGGTGTTTTGTGTGTGTGTGTGTGTGTGTGTGTGTGTGTGTGTGTGTGTGTGTGTGTGTGTGTGTGTGTGTGTGTGTGTGTGTGTGTGTGTGTGTGTGTGTGTGTGTACCTCGCACAGCTTCCTGCCTTGGGGGAGGGATGTAGTTTAGTGTGTGTTTGTGTGAGAGAGAGAGAGAGACCGGGGGGATGTCCTACTGTGGTGTCACCTGTCTCCAGCAGGAAATCCTGGACTCTGGGCACAACAATAGTGACAGGCTCCTCTCCAGACGCAGATGGCTTCGCTTTCCCCCCACCAGCCACATTGCATCCCCGCATGCACCTGACACACCGTGACACTTGACACACACAAGTGATCAGCCACACCTATCCTACACACACTTACAAGCGTGCACACACAGCAGAAATTTCACTACTTTCTCTCTCCTGATATTTCGTACATAGTTTGTTGGATGTTGTTTAACTTGTTTCCCTGTCACGTGAAATATGTGCACACACCACATACATAACACACACCTCTTGTTCGCTGGCCTAAACAGCGAACACATCTTTTCTTCTCTCTTTTGAAAACTTCCCCTCTTTTCCCTATCCTCTCTGACAGCACAAAGTGGGCTTACGTTTTTGACTGACAACCACAACAGACACCTTCCCCTACCCCCCGTTTTAATCCTATTCCTCTCTCCCTCCCTCCCTCCCTCTCCTCTTCCTCTTTTGTTCTGTGTGACGCTCGAAAGCCGCCATGTCAGCATCTTTTCCATCTCTGATTGCCTTATTAGCCGGCGGTGGCACCCGCAGCTTTTCTGACACAGATGGTGAAGAAGAAGCTTGAGCAGGGGGGTGAAAAAAAATGGCTGACTTGTGTTTGTTGTTGTTACTTTCCCCTCCCACCTCTTCTTGAGCTTGTTTGCGTGGACACTGACACCTTGGGCTGACACTGACACACTCCTGACACTGATGCCTGTCAAGGCAACATACGGAGGATGGCAGGGAAAGACTAAAATTTAGTGTCAGTGTTTCTGTATGTGAATGTGTGTTTGTACTGCTGTCAGGCTTCTCTCACTTTGTCAGCCAAGCTGCTTTGTCTTTAACTACTTTCACCACATTGACTTTGAATAGGTTCAGGTTGGCATTTATTTCAATACAGTGGGCTGCATCTTGATAGGGAGGACTAGACAGGTTGAAAGAAAGCTGTGCAGCTGCATTATAGCAACAGATTAAAATCTTCTAATTTAGTGACTAACTCAAGTAAATGATTTCTGTGTAGCCTGTGTATAATTACAAGCTTACAGTTAAGAGCAAAACTGGCACAGGAGTAGTTTAATTAAGAAGAGGAAGGTTGTACATTTGAGCATGTACATTCTCTCTCTCACACACACACACACACACACAAACACACACACACACACACACACACACACACACACACACACACACACACATACATACGAGGCTGAGAGTTGCAGCTGTTGGACCTCAAGCTTTTCCCAGGCAGCAGTAACTGGCACCTCACAAACATCAGGTATTACGTCCATTCCGATTATGGGATAGAGAGCTACGTGCTGTTTGAAGCTGACAGCACATCTGCCTCCTCACTGGAGACTGATTCTGGCACCTCAGACAAGCATCTTACGAGGAATGGATTGGGGGAGCTGCCTTAGCATATTTAACCCTCTATTTGTCCCTCTCCCTGCCTCTCTGTAATATTTCTCTCTTAATCTGGTTCATCTATTGTAGAGAATTATTCCTTTTAATTTATAATTTTTTTGATCTTGGTCATCTTGAGTTTAAAATGAATTGTAATGCAGATTTTTATCATTTTCTAAACAAGTTATTTGTAAAAATCATCAACAGTTACAGAGAGTGGGCAGCCATTTTCCATTGATACTCTAAATCTCTCTCTTTTTTCTTTTAAAATGGCACACTTGAAGCTGTGGGTACTCTGGGAGCATAGGCAGTAACAACACGGCTTGTCATGTCCACTGGCCGTTTCCTAGCATCACGCTGTGAGGACTTCCACAGCCGATGCCAAGTTGACTCCAGCCAACCATGGCTTGGCAAGGCTGATGCAGCTGGCATTTTCCTCCACTATCTCTTACTTGTGAATCCATAGTATGTGTGGCATGTTGGAAGAATAGAGCAAATCAATGTCAGGAAAAGATCTATGTTGGTTATACAGCAGCAAAATAGACAATGAAATACTCTCTGAGTGTATGGCTGTATGTAGACTGCTCTGGCATTTCAATTTGCTGATAAGGGAAAATGTTTTGTATTTGATGAATATACTGAAATGTTTGCACCTATGCAGTAAATTCATCTTATTAATACATTTTTAACACTCGGTATATGTTGTGAACGAAACATCAAAGTGAGTCTTTAACAGCGCAAAGTGAGGCATGTTTTCCTCTTTCCTGTTATTTTCTTTTTCAATGGTGAAGAGACAAAAATATCTTCATTTCTATTGGGATCTAACAGATCTCACCACATGATTAATAAGTATCATCTGCACTGAGGATTTGTTCTCTATATAATTTGAAATGTTGCTTGTTTTTAGTTTTTAAACTAAGTGGAAACATTTCTGTGTCTCATCTCTGCTCTCTACCCTTGCTGAGCTGTAGTGTTCAATAGCTTCATTAGGCAGCGCAGTGAAGAAGACTATCCATCATTGTCAAGATATGGATCTTTGCCACTTTATTATTGTAAACCTGTGTCCTCTGCTGGGACAATTGACAAAAATCTCTTTAGGATTATTACACATACCACCTTCATACAGTATGAGGGATAGATGCATAATTAATGTAATTCTAATGTATAAAACATATATTTATAAACAATATCTAATGTCAATTTCCTGCTCTTTTGTGTTTTCCAGCTTATGGACCTGAAGACGAATTTAAAGCGGATAAGATTGATGAAGAGGAACATCTGCAAGATGATGGCCTTTCCCTGGATGGTCAAGATGCAGACTATCTTTTCAATGATGACGAGGATGCAGGAGATCGTTACAGTTGCCAAAACTCTCCACTCAGCAATGGCACCAACCCAGACGCTGGGTACGCCTCTCCACTCAGCACCACCAGTGATCATCTGGCTGACCTTAAGACCATGTCCTCCTTTAATGATCAGGACAAGGTAGAGAAGAAGCTAGGGGAGAGCATGGAGTCCATCAATGGCCTCTCACTACAGGACAGTCTGGCAAAAATGAAATCTGTCTATGCAAACCTGATCTCGGATGCCTCCTGGTCCAGTATTGCTCTGGACATGCTTAAAAGTAAACAAAGTAAAAATTACGCAGCTAGCAACGACAATGGGAGCAATCACAAAGAGAGCAATGGGTTCCTTAACAGTCACAGCCCAGGCAACATCCATCTGAAGAGCAGATGTAGTACTAGCAATGCCTCAGCCACTACTAATATTACCATCAGCAGTACCACTACCAGAGCAGTGTCAAGCAACAGCAACAGTGGCACCAGTGTAAGCTCTGGAAGCACAGGAGGATTATCTTATGATTGGCACCAGGCAGCATTGGCCAAAACCCTACAGCATACCCCATACCAGCTCCTTCCTGAACCAAGCCTTTTCAGCACTGTGCAGCTTTACAGGCAAAACAATAAGCTCTATGGCCCTGTGTTTACTGGTGCCAGCAAGTTCAGGTGCAAGGACTGTAGTGGTGCATATGACACTTTGGTTGGCCTGACGGTGCACATGAACGAGACGGGCCACTACCGTGATGACAATAAAGATACTGAGGATGATCGAAGCAAGAGGTGGTCCAAGCCACGTAAGCGTTCTCTGCTTGAGATGGAAGGCAAAGAAGATGCCCAGAAAGTTCTTAAATGCATGTACTGTGGCCACTCTTTTGAATCCTTGCAAGACCTTAGTGTTCACATGATCAAAACTAAACACTATCAGAAAGTGCCTCTAAAAGAACCAATGCCAGCCCTTACCTCAAAGCTGGTACCCCCAACCAAAAAAAGAGCATTTCAAGACTTGATGTCCCCGAGCTCGCCAGAGTCCGTCTCATCTGGCATACTCCTGGGAGAGTCTCCCAAAGACCAAAAAGTGGCTAATCCTTATGTCACTCCAAACAATCGATACGGTTACCAAAATGGTGCCAGTTATACTTGGCAGTTTGAGGCACGCAAGGCGCAAATTCTCAAATGCATGGAATGTGGCAGTTCACATGACACCTTGCAACAACTGACAGCCCATATGATGGTCACAGGGCACTTTCTTAAAGTAACCAATTCAGCCTCTAAAAAGGGTAAGCAGTTAGTTTTTGATCCTGTCATTGAGGAGAAGTTTCAGTCAATTCCTCTGCCACCGACTACAACAAGACTACCAGTACCCAATGGGAAGTCACAGCCTGACTCCCCATTGCCGCCAACTAGCCCTGAGGAGAAAACCGAAGAAACAAATGATGAAGAGGCAGAAGAGGAAAAAATGGACGTGATGGAACCAGAGAAAAAAATAAAAGAGGAGAAAGAAGATCCTCCTGAAAAAGCTGATAAACCTAGAAAGGCCAGATCTTACCAATATCTAAGAGAAGAAGACTTGGAAGAGGCGCCTAAAGGTGGCTTGGACATCCTAAAATCTTTAGAGAATACAGTTTCAAGTGCAATCAGCAAGGCCCAAACAGGCACACCAACCTGGGGTGGATACCCCAGTATTCATGCCGCCTATCAGCTCCATGGATCCTTGAAGTCTACTTTACCGTCATGTGCACAAGTTCAACCTTTGTTCAGCAGCAACAGTTTAAAGTTACTGTCCTCTGATTTAGGCACTCTGATCCATTCACCAAATAGCCCCTCTCCACCTCCCAGTCACAAGAGCAATGTGCTGGCCATGGAGGAGCTAGTTGAGAAAGTGACAGGGAAAACTTCTGTAAAGAGTGAAAAAGAGGAAAAACCTGTACAGAGTAAGTGCAGGTCTGCAAAGTCTCCATTGCCAAATCCTAAGGACAAACATGCTTCACCCAATCCAGAAAACCGCTCAAAAGCAGTGACAAATACTGCAGTAAAGGACCAGAGTCGAGGCAAAGAAGGAGAGCAGACAGAGAGTAAAGGAGAGACACCAATAAAGAGTGAAGTTGATTCACCAAAAAAGCCTGTAAGCAACAGCTGCAATAACCTGAGCATCATCACTGATCACTCACCTGAACAACCACTTGTCAACCCTCTCAGTGCTTTGCAGTCTATCATGAACAACCACTTGGGGAAAGCTACAAAAGTGGCCACCCCCTTCGTAGACCCCTTTGCAATGCTTTATAAGATCAACAGCAACTCTGCTCAGACTAAGTCAGCAGAGCCTGTGAGTCAGTACTACGATGATGATGATCAGCCCATGGACTTGACAAAATCCAAAAACACCAATGGAAGTACACCTAAGGGTACTTCTATGCCAAACAACAATGGCAGCATAAACAACAGCAAACCAGCCTTCAAAGATTTCTCACAGTCTTCATCTCCGCCACTACGGGAGAATGCTTTGATGGATATTTCAGACATGGTAAAAAATCTGACGGGCCGTTTAACACCAAAGTCTACGACCCCTTCTTCCGTCTCTGAGAAATCAGACCTCGATGGCTGTACTTTTGAGGACAGCTCGGAGGAGCTGTCTCCCATCCAAAGACGGAAGGGCCGACAGTCGAACTGGAATCCACAGCACCTCCTAATTCTCCAGGCCCAGTTTGTCTCTAGTCTTAGGGAGACTCCTGAGGGAAAGTTTGTGATGAGTGACTTGGGACCCCAAGAACGAGTCCACATCTGTAAATTCACTGGTCTGTCCATGACTACTATCTCACATTGGCTGGCCAATGTTAAATACCAGTTAAAGCGGACAGGTGGCACAAAGTTCCTAAAAAATATTGACTCTGGCCAACCTCTGTTTTTGTGCAATGACTGTGCTTCCCAGTTCAGGACTCCTTCCTCGTACATTCACCATTTGGAGTCCCACCTTGGGTTTACCCTGAAGGACCTCTCAAAGCTTTCCATAGATTTAATAGAGCAGCAAGCAGTCAACAGAATAGAGGACAAGACTTTCAGTTCCTCTGGACTTACAGACGAAGACACTGGCTCGATATATCAGTGCAAACTGTGCAATCGGACATTTGTGAGCAAACATGCAGTCAAATTGCACCTTTGCAAAACACATGGAAAGTCGCCAGAGGACCATCTTATCTTTGTGAAAAAGTTGGAAAGGTTTGACAAACAATGAAGCTAAAGCTGAAAGCATGACAGATTACTGTTGCACTATAACTCTAAGCTACATTCATAGCTACAGTCATAACAGATAGTGCCACAACTGTATTGAGCATTGTTACGACAGATATTGTAATGAAAACATGGTAGCTTTAATACCACATTCTGTAATTATTCAGTTATCCATAAATGGCAGGACCTTGCACTGCAGAGGCTCAAAGCTACATTGTATTGAGTTGAATGTTTGGTGACAAAAACGTACCAAATTGGTGCAGCAGCCATGGCACTATATAGTCACTGACTGATTCTTGCTTTCCTAATGCACTGCATCTTATCTGAGCCTTTGGAAAAAGTCCATCTGTTGTTTTAAAACTGGACCACGCTCTTATTTTAATCACTCATTTTGAATGATTTTTTCAAGATGAATATATTTCAACACAACTTGCATATTATTTATGAGACAGTTTGTGCATGTTTTTTTATGTAAAACTGAGCATATTATGTCTAATGAAATTTCAACCAGGAAGATAAAACTGATATCCCTGTTTAACAAATTGCAGGTATAGCCATTTATATGAAGGTATATGGTTGTAAAAGTAGCCATGTGAAAGAAAATATTAAGATCAGCACTTTAAGGAAGTGTAAACTGATGAAGAAATGTGTGGGTAAAAATGACAACACATCACCCTTTTGAGTTTTAATTCCCTTGATTAATATGGCAATTTGGGGGAATAACTATAATGTTTTGTATTTGCCATAAAATCACAAAAAGTCTTACAAAATGTTTAGAATATTTGTTTCTCTAGTAAAATATAATTTCCTGGTTGTTTCAACATGTACAGTATTTGCGTTAGTAGGCTACCAATTTTATTATTGTGAAGACAGTTGTAAAATAATGAAGTTTAAAAGTTATTGTATGAATAATCAGCAAGTATGTATACATGTATGTCAGCATATCTTGCTCTTTACAGTTCAACATTATTTGTACTGTGTGCATTTTTATAATGTTATTTTCTAGACAAATATGTATAAAACTACAGAATATTGTTGGACCACAATGTCATTTTTCAGTGAAAAGTAGGTCCTTCAATGTGGTTTACATAAAATGACACAATTTTACTGGCATCTGCTGTGATGCATGGTCCTGTACATACATAACATTGAAAAAATAAATTCTCACCGAATGATAGATTTCCAGGTTTTATCATCAATCCAATTATTCAGAATGGCATTCTGCTATCCTCAGTTGTAAAATAAACTCCATGTCCTGGATTAAATTGTCGTGTTGTTTGAGTGATTTTGAGATATTGTGAAATCCAGACAGACCTAAAACACAATATCATACTGCAAACTCTTGCCAATATTTTTTTCGAATAATGTTTGTTCTTATTTGCTTATTTTTAGGTGCTATGAATGGTTTTCTAAAGAAGACTTTTTTAGAAGACTTAACAGACAGTATATCTCTGCTGCATTTATATATTTTTGGACAAACTATATGACAATATCTAAAGTAAATTCTATGAAACAAGTTTATTAGTTAGTTTATTAGTTATAAGTTGTGAATTGTTGCTTTATGCTCCACATCAAAAACATCATCTACTTGTATTTTATATAGGAACAGGGGCTTAACCCACCTGGCAGTCAACAAATTGCATCCTGACCCAGGTATAACAGTTATAGAGGTTGGCACAACACAAAATTGGGGAAATACCCTTCAGTTCAATAAAATATGGATGTGTGGAGCTTCTTAGATTTGTGAAACTGACTAAGCTCTGATATGATTTGATGCCAGCTGCTGAGTAGTCAGACTCAGAAGGAAATTAATCCCGCTGCAAGCATCCCATTTAAGTGTTCACCATACTACAAGGTAGAGTGTGATCTTATTCCAGATTGCACTGAAATGTCCATCCAACCATCTACTGTCCAGTGTGACAGCCTGGGTTTTGACAGCGCTCTGACAGCCGTTGGACTCCGGCTTTAAAGCGTAACTCTCGCCAAAATGCAACCTAGGGTCTTTTTGTGAATGTACCCGAGTCACTTTCGTTGAAAAGCATATTTAGGACGGAAGCGTCACTTTTAAGATGTACCGTATTTTCATTTTTCGGTCAAATGGCTTTTTGAATGGGAGTAATAGGGGCACTTTTATGCTAGCCTCAAAATAGCTATTTTTAAAACACTAAGAAGGCTCGACACAACATGAAACTTGTATGACCAGGGTCTCTACACATGAACTCGAGCATTGAGAACATTGTTTGTGTACCCAGAGTTTACTAAAAAGAGAGGTTTTGAACAACTCACCGTAGCTCTTGTTGTTTCCGGCTGCTACCACCTCGGCAGTCAAAACGAGTCGATATCAAAACAAGTAGCCACAGATTTAGTATATCCCTTGTGCACCGGTGTAGTTAAGGTGTAGAGACCCTGGTGATACTTGGAGCAAAGTTTCATGTTGTGTTGAGCATTCTTAGTGCTTTAAATATAGCTATTTTGAGGCTAGCATAAAAGTGTCCCTATTACTCCCATTCAAAAGGCCATTTGACCGAAAAAAAAAAAAATACGGTACATCTTAAAAGTGGCGCTTCCGTCCTAAATATGCTTTTAAACGAAAGTTTGACTTGGGTACATTCACAAAAAGACCCTAGGTTGCATTTTGGCGAGAGTTACGCTTTAAGCAGATAAACAGACTTTTTCTGGATGGATGTGTGTATAATGGAACTCTTCATGGGGGAATGTAAGGCTCAAAAGGGGTGAACAACTCGGGGCATTTTTGGAGACGAACACTAGGTTCATATCTTCACCCCTCCCATTTTCAGGTAGGATTTAATTGCGATGCACCAACAGAGCTGGGACTAAGCAACAGCCACATCAAATCTCCTACATTTTTGTCCTCAAAGGGGGCTTGCTGCCGCACACTGGACCATCTCCAGGTCCCACTGAGGGTGCTGCAGCTTTTCCGCTGTAAACCACAGCTCTTCTTAATCTGAGCAACTTCCATAAGAACTGAAGTGTATTTGAAACCATGTCTCCTGCAACAGTTTTCAAAGATCACCCTGCAGGCTTGTGATCTTGGACTCTGACATGGCTACAAGCTCAGTCTCCTCAGGTGCCAGACAGAGCTTGAGTCCCTTGGGTGAGGATGATAGCAGCTTCTTCCAGACTGCACACCCTCATTACTTTTTAAGTGGAAGCAGACTGCAGGGTTTAAGTCCACTGCTGTGTCACTGAATCAAAGCTGAGGAGGGAGGTGAGCCAGCTCAGAGCTCCAAAGAATGATCCACGTCCTTTTAACATTACCTAACTAACAGAGGCCATATGCATGAATATGGACGGTTTAAACTCATCACCAAAATTTGACAGGAATCCATTTATTTCAGGGCTGTCGATTTTTGACGAATCTTATAAAAGTATCTTTCAGTTAACTTTCAGAGTAATTTAAAAAACTAACAACTTTATAATATACAGTATATGTATACTGGGTAATTAAATTGTTTTACATTTTTGATTATTTAGCTTATTTAGCTACTTTAAATATGCATGTCTTGCGCCTTAAAATAAAGCGTAAAGATGCAGTTTTACGGGAGGTTATGTGCTGGACTATTTCTTGTCAAGACGCAGTGACTTCCTGGAGACTTCCTGGTTACCAGGCTGGCGAATAAGATCGGTCACATAACACCTCGTAAAACCACAACTTGTTTTCTTTATACCTCAGTTTGTGTACAGATTAAACAAACAAGATACAACGTGTTAATTATTAAGCTTTGGAGGTGCCGGTATGTGGATTTTGAGCCAGGCTAGCTGCCCCAGCCCCCCCTCCCCCCATTACATGAGAGTGGTATCCATCTTCTCATCTAACTCTCGGAAAGAAAGCTAATAAGCATATTTCCCAAACTATGCTATGAGAGAAAAGGCAATTTTGCAAAGTATATGAAGCAGACATCGCTTGCTGCATTAATAAGTAACCAAAATTATTACATTTTTGCTTTTATAGGGTAGAGCAAAAGGTCTAGTTTAACGGGCTGGTAGGATGATGGCCAAAAATACACTGTAGCATATACAGTATATGCTTAGCACAAATGTTCTAATGCAGCCTGGTAGCTTGTGAGCACGAACATCTTTTGCATATTTCTTTTACTATATGTTTTACTACACATTTCCATATAGTGGTAAATGAATGTGAGTTTTTTTAAAGTGGCCATATTATGCTCATTTTCAGGTTCATAATTGTATTTTGAGGCTGTACCAGAATAGGTTTACATGGTTTAATTTTCAAAAAACACCATATTTTTGTTCTACTGTACATTACTGCAGCTCCTCCTTTCACATGCTGTCAGGTTTCTGCTTTAGCTACAGAGTGAGACCTCTTAACTTCGGTAACATCTCTGTTGTCAGTCACACATGCGCAGTAGCTAGGTAAGGATTACATGAGCTAGCTCCAACTTCGGCCTGTACAAGGCAGGATTAGCTGGGAGACTTCTTCTAAACTAGGGCGCACTTCCAACTTTGCGTGGAATACCTGCAGAACAGGGACATGTAAGTAGTTCTATACAATTTATTTTGTAGATGAGGGTGAATTTGTGTGTGTTGTAGCCAGGGGCGCAACTACCCAGTGTCAGAGGGGTATTTCTTTTTAAATAATAAAGGTTTATTTTAAAGTATATCAGTCCCTGTAGGCCTAGCATAATTACAAATAATTATATGGTATCTATAAATGTACTTTATTTTCATTACAATAAATAAATCATCATTGATGGCACATTTATTATGCATGCTACCTTATATTGACCAGTTGTTATTTTACATTAATACAATTAAGATATGCCATGCATGGGATTGGTACCATAGGGTTTAACCAAAATCTAAATGTAGCTATCAGCAGCATTGGTTTGCATTAAGCTAGCCGTAAACCCCACTTTAGCTGCTAGTGTTAGCAAACCCTAGCTAGTCTGACAACAGTCTGTTAACATGAATATTTGCAAGCCTCCAAGTTTGGTAGCAAATATATGCATGATTTCATGGTAAACCCCCATTTGGCTGCTACATTCCCAGTGTTAGCAAACGCTAGCTAGTCTGTTAACATGAATATTTGCAAGCCTCCAAGTACAGACGTCACACTTTGAATCCTACCTATTGCCTTTCACCATCCACTTATTTAACTGCTGTCACATCCCTTGACATGCCATCTCCTTTTCCCTCTTTCTTTTTCTGTTTTTAGCCCCCAACAACTCACTACTCGTACGGTCGTACCTGCTTGCTCTGCACTCACGGCACCCACCCTCTCCCCTCCCTCTTCTATGTTAACATTCTATGATGAACTCTTATGAGACAGGGCGCCTACTCTAGCCTGTTAGTCCTCTAAAATGTTATATAACATTGAGGAAATGCAGAAATGACCCAAAAAATAATTTAAATATTTTTTTTTTTTACCATCGCTTTGACGCCCCCATATAGCGCATACCCACTTTTTGCGCCACTGGTTGTAGCAGTGTTTTGCCATTGAGAACAACCTAGCATGCTAGCGCTAGCATGCTAACGGTTAGCCCCCTAGGCCCCTCGTCTCGGCTAGTGACGTAGAAAGCCGTGCAGATTTTGAACAGCTTGCCCGGAGACTGAAGGGAGGCCTCATTCAGAAACCGTATCTCACTCAAAACAGCATGGATGGTTTTTTTTCAAAGTTTGTATGCGCGTGGAAGTACCAGAGACACAAAATAACACCCCAAATCCCAGAAAAAGTGTTTTTTTCATAATATGGGCATTTTAAGTTCAGACACTAAGATGAGCCCCAATTTAATGAATGTGAATGAGCAATTTCAAATAGAGACATAATCATTTTTAGGGAAAAAAGTGAATAAAACATTGTCATAAAAACAGGATTTGACTTTATGGTTTAACATATAGCTAAGCTTTATAGTTCAGCTAGTGAGACACCTGATAAGAGAGGCCATGGCATGTCTCTACTGAAGGTATTTAAGTCGACATGCTCCCACCCCACGCAGCTCTTGAACACTAGCCTAAGGCATTTTCCCCAAGAAACAATAGAGTTCCAGTGCCTCGCAGCATGCTCTGTGTGGCAGGGAAACATAAGAAGCAGCAGTGAGAAATACAGAGAAGAGTCACATACAATAGAAGTCACATATGATAGACGGCAGCGTGCAGGAGCTAATGTACAGAAAGTTAACAGATGTGTGGAACAAGGAAGGCTGATTACCAGAAACATGATAAAAAGGATATTAAACGATTTGGGAGGACCTTCAACTTCTTTTTCATTAATTCTTGTCTCTATAAAGAAATGCTTGAAGTTTAGAAAGAAAAGAGCATAATCCACTTTTAACTTTGAGGATTTTTCTAGTTTACTTTTTGCGCATGACTTTCCTTTCTTCATTTTCTTTTTTAAATGTGCTGTTGGGCTGCATTTTGCAGTGAAGATTGTCAATGTGACAAATAGTATACATTTAAACATTGGAATTTGTCAGAACAAAACATGTTTCATTTTACTAACCAAGTGGTTGAGCTTTGTAAGTTAAAAACACAGATACAGTAGGTTTGTTTCAACATTATAAATTAATACTTAAAGTCAGTTTGGGTTGTTGTAAACAATACCTAAGAAAGAAAGTACAAAAAGTAAGTAAACAATTTACATATAAATGAAAATCATTGATTAATTGATCACTTTTAAATAAAAGAATAATTAGTTGCAACCTTGACCTTCAATGACACCTCTCTTTTGCCTTTATAATCAGGCAAAAAAGTAACTTAAAGGCTTATAAATTCAAAGACATATAGTGCACATACTACACCATTACATAGGATTACACAGAATCTACTTTATAGCTGCTTTTGTAGAGTAACTACATTGAGGTGTCCGATTCAGGATTGTTCAGTCAATACATTTATTATGATGTCTCATACATGGTCTCTAAAACAAGTCATCTTTGTCTTGTCACAACAGATACAAAAGCTCCATGTACGACTTTGTCAGGCAATCAACGTTTTGTTTGTTTTCTCTCGTGACTCTCGTTCGCTTTAAGAGCAAACACAAAATAAATTGGCTCCATGTCATCACCATTACCAGGTGAGCAGAGGCTCACGAGACAGCAGCACAAATCTAAACTTAAACAAAAGGGTGTTTATGACAAGAGGTGTCGTGATGCAGGATGTTATCCATGTATAATATCCATAATGGAAAGCTTAGAGTCGCAGTAAGCTGCTCTGCTACTGAGTGGTAACATCTGTACATCCATGAAGTATTACTTGTCAGCGAGATGCACACGATGGTGCTGGGCAGTGTTTGAATCCTTGTGACATGCATATTGTGTGTAATCATGCCGACAGCAGGGATTTGGTGAATTAGCCTCATGCTCTCTTGTGCCCCCTCACTGCTTTCTGGACAACCTTGTGTTGATCACAGCTCTTTACAACAAGACCTCACTTTCAAAACATGTGTGCTCTCTAGAGGGAAGGATATCTAGAGACATTTCTCTCCTAATGTGGAGAACATGCGGCTCAACAAAATGCTTTCATGTAAGCTGTTGAATGAGAAAAGATTCTGGAGCCACATTTCTGTGTTTCTAATTCTTTTTAGAGCTAGGCTATAAGCTATTTATTAATGAATCAAGTACTCGTCAGCACTAGTTCATTCTAAATAAGCATTTATCTATTATTTTATTGTCAGTGTTCGTTGTTCTTACTCTTGCTGGTTGCCACGCTCAGTCTGTAGTCAATAGTCTGGTGGTCAAGCTAAATGTTAAAGAATATTCAGGTGTTGTTGATCGTTCATTCTTTGATTAGTATGAATCACTTCATCCCAGGTGACGACTCTGATGGTGTCTGAAGTCGTAAGGCGTCAATCAGAAGTGAACTTACTTGTTTCTCACATAAAAAATAATTATTCCTGAAGTGGCAGACTCATTTCTTTTTGCTGCAGACATTCTGACAGCAAAACAATATAGCACCTTAAATTTTCGGAAAAACATTAAGCCTCAATGCAGGATTTGAAGAGAAGCTGAAGGTTTCAAATCACCCGAGACATCTCATCATGGACAGAGAGTTCAATCCGATTGCTTGTTGACACGTTTGTCCCCGCTGAGATCTGCAGGCAGTCAAAACCATCTTGTAAAGTGTTATGTACCTGTCAGGAATGAGCCTTGTTTTGGAAGATACAGACGACGTAATTCATCAGGCCGAGGGAGAGGCTCTTGAAGAATGGAGAAGTGACAAAGTCGATTCTTTCGAGAATAATGACGGCTGCCAGCGTGCTGAATGGATGGAGTGTCTTTTAGGATCTATCAAAGCCTTTTACCATTGCTGTAAAGCCCACAGGTGTGATGTGAAGCGCCTTCACTGTTGTGTCAAAGTATCTGAAATATATAGACATTATATATAAATGCATTGTTTTTGTGGATGCCGTAATTTCACCATTATATTATTTCATTTAATCATGCGATGGAGTGGACCTACCGCAAAAAAGTGGGCACACAATAAAAGAGCACTTGAGAAAAGAGCTGTGATGGAATAAGTAGTTAAATCACACTATAAAAATACTCCATTACAAGTAAAAATACAGAATTTAGCAACAAAATGTATCTGAAGTGTCAAAGTAAAAATACCTATTATGCTGATTGCCCCTATCAGTGTTATATATGCATATCCATATTATGCGCCATTATTATGAATAAATGTGTAAGAGGTACTTTAATGTCATAACTTAGTAAGTTAATAATGTTAACTACCTCATGTACCTCAGATTGTATAAACTAGTCATATCATTGTTATGCAAACTGTACATTTTGAAAAGTAACTATAGTTGAAAAATAAATATAGTGAAGTAAAAAGTACAATATTTCTCTCTGAAATGTAGTGAAGTAGAAGTATAAAGTACCATAAAATGGATTTACGTAACTACCTCAAATTTGTACTGAAGTACAGTACTTGAGTAAATGTACTGCTTTCACTGCAAAAGAGACATTTCTTTAGTATGGTTTCCACTACAGGGTTAAACAGATATACTTCCTATTTTCAATTTGTAAGACTTCTTCATGACCATAAAATAGGTTTGATTCCATCTTCTTGCCTGTATTTATTTTTTATATGAGCTAAAGCTATAAAAATGCTTTCTATTTTATGTAATTTACAATTTCTGAATCAGCTTTTCTGAATAAAGGGTAACTCTCTAACGGGGCAGCAGGGTGCATGTGCTTCTATGTGTTTAGTAATGGACTCTGCATGTTCCTATTGGAGTTCGGCTATGTGCTATTTAGGACCTAAGAAAAAGTAAATAGGTTACACTTGTGGTGCTGTGGTTCGTCTCGCAAATTCCTCATTATTTTGAACTATTCTTGGTATTGGTTGCCAGGTTTGAATGTCAAATGTCGTATTTATTTCATCTTGAGCTGTGGGAGAACCCACTGTCATGTGGTTGGGTTTAGACCCGCGGACAGTGTGACGAGTCTCATTCACATTCTGTCCAAACCTGACATCATTTGCATGAGAATAAGCCCAAACTCTGCAAACGTGACACTTCCCAGACAAGGGATCACAACTTGGCTGTCATATTAGGCCGGTAAATTCAGGTGACATGGATCCTGTGTCCTCATCTGGGCCAACCTGACAGTGGTTCATGTTCCCTGCTGTCTTTTTCTGAGGGGCTTTGTGAGGAGGGGGTTGCTTTTAATCAGCATGACGAACCCTGCCACCCCGCGCGCGCGCACACACACACACACACACACACACACACACACACACACACACACACACACACACACACACACACACACACACACACACACACACACACACACACACACACTCACTTACATTCACACACATATGTGAGGGTGGGCATATGCTGAGGGGCAGTGGGCTGGCCGTTGTGCCATCATTAGTCCAAGCCTACACGGCAAGCTTCTGACACATGTCGAAGGAGCTTCATTCGACCTACAGAAGGTGCATCCGCATTATGCAAAGGTAGCAGTGTCTTTATGTGCAGCACTACTGTCAGAGGCTTGAAGGAAGAACTGAGGAAGGAAGTACAGGGACCTAAGGAGGGGGTGAGAGTGAGAGAGAGCGAGAGAGCGAGAGAGAGAGAGGGAAGGAACAGACATGGAGAGAGAGAAGTTGAAATCAATGAGAGAAGTGGAGCGATCTTAGTGATAATTATGTGCTGCAAAGTCATATTTTCTAAATATATGAAAAGAAATGGCTGATTTCACTTGTTTCTGATTCAAATAGGTTAAACAATATTCTTGAATCCAGTGAAACACAAATGATACCTTATTTGAAGGTGTTATTTTAACAGAACATGAAATGATCTATCCTCATTGTCTCAATTTCTTTAGAGAAAACAAGACTTTTGACTCGAGATTGGACTGAGGTTTCTTTTTTTTTAATGATGTAGCAGTGAGGGGCGTTTGTAGTGGCGAAGTGGCATTTTTATTAAGACAGTAGGTTGTTTTTTTGTCACCTGTGCCCTCTGGCATTTTGATGACTCACTCTGAATTGGACTGTGTTCAAGTTAAAGGCATAGTAGGACACGTGTCAGTGATGATCAAATGCTGCAGTGCAGCAACATTAGTGTCATGGACTGCATGACGCCTACTCACGCCAGGGAAAAGTGCACACGGCTGTGTTTATTAAGTATTTTTGTGGCTTTAGTGTGTAATTCATGCATGAAGCAATCTTATTGGACTGCTTCCAGACTATTTGTGATCACACTTGTATCTCTTCAGCAGAAAAATATGACCTTTCTTATTGTAATTGTATACATACAGTATGTGGCTGTGACCCAGCAGTATATAAAGCAATTAACATTTGCTTCACCTTTACCAGCTGCAAGATTAAAGTGATGTACACTTTAAAGCATAAATAATTATAAACCAGTTATATAATGTGTACGATTCTGAAATGGGTCATTCTGCATAATTAGTGTACCTTTGGTACTTTTACTTGAGTACGATTTTGAATGCAAGACTTTTACTTATAACAGACTATTTTTTCACTGTAGTATTTTTACTTTTAATTAAGTAAAATATCTGAATACTTCTTCCACCACTGCCTACAACCAACTATTGCAACACGTTCTCATACCTAAACGACAGAATCGTAGAATATTTACTTTAACTTAAGGTGCTTTTCACTTCTCATCCTGCATGGCCCAGTGCACCTTGAGTGTCTTGAACTATGGACTAAACTTCACACTTTTTCCTACATATGTACATATATATATATATATATATATATATATATATAATCTTTTGTAGTTTGTCACTGCACAATTTGCAAACACTGTCCCTTTAAACTCCATTCTAATTTAATGAACAGATTAAAAGCAGCTACTTTATTTGGTTATTTTTCTACTGTTCTATTTACTTTGTACAAATAAATTATTGGCTCACAAAGAAAATTTCTTACTGAAATATCATCTTACCAATGAGTGCATTTGTAAAAGAACATAAATAAGTGCTGAGTGTCACAGATGTGAGGCTGCCTTTGTCGCAGTAGACGCTGATAATTACAAAGTCTCTTTAATTTTGATGCTTTTTTAAATTATTGGCTGACTGGAGGTCAACTGCCATCCCATCTGATGCATGCATGCTCTGCTCTCAGGACAAAATGCTCTCATCTGTACAGACAGACAGGTAAAAGTTTGAAAGAGACATGAAGCAAAAGGAGTCATAAATTATCACGTCATCTGTGTTCCTCTTTCGCCTGGCTTCAAACAGACGCTCAACGACTTACACATCTTTAAGAGATGTGTTAATAGCAGAACCAACAATCCACTTAATGCCCAAAGTGAAGGGTAGAGTCATTTTTACAAGTACAGAGATGAGATTCTGCTTTCATTGCCCACGTCAGTATAATGATTTAGTACCAGGCCCTGCCAGTCCTTTGTCACTTGGGCACTGCAATCTTTCTCTGTCAGTTGCCAGGGGGAAGGACTGAGATTCAGTTTTTCCAATAACACTAAATGCATCGCCAACAGTGCATGGTCCAATAGCTCATGAATATGAATATACATATAAATAGACAAGTTGAGGAGGCGGATGGATGTTGGCCTGTCACTTTTGCCTTGCCTAACATCTCCACTGAGGGTAAGTTGTGTCCTGGATTCACAGCACAACCAACTTCCTGCAAAGTCACACCAAGGCTTACCTCCTCTCTTGTGCTGTGTTAAAGGCATTGCATATAGCACTGTTTTATTTTCTCGCCCCAAATTAAGTCACAATCATTATCAGTGAGTTAGTCATCTCTTATTAGCAGTTATCCAACAATCATGATCACAGTCGGAAGAGTGATAGAGAAATGACAGGAGGAGGGCGGTGGAGGAGTGGCACATGCTGACAAGTGTGGACTTCTAAACTGTATTAATATGATGAGTTAGTTTGATGAGCTACACACTCAAACAGCTGTTTTCATACAGAGGGGCCGCCTGCATCTGGGTGGATCTAATCTGAGACCATTACAACTCAGATAAGAGATTGAATATGAGATGTTTATATTGTGACTTAAGGGGAACTCTGCTTTATTACAGAATGAGAACTGACAACTAGTGTGTGTGTGTGTGTGTGTGTGTGTGTGTGTGTGTGTGTGTTTACTAGATTAATTACTGTGTTGTACTTTCTCTGGAAAAATTATGTTCATCTTTCACTGGTTTCTTTCTTCCTCACATGAGAGACTATATTACTAATTTGACAGCTAGTCGATACTTTTGAGAATCCAGTTTCCTCTTTTGTGTATTAATTCATTATACAACACCAAATGGCATCTCATCTTTTTCTGATATGTAATCAATATCAGGAGAATCACATTATTTTCCAGTGAAGACTTCAAAGAACGACTCCTGTCTTCACTCTGTTATTGGAAGTGTGTTTAGTTACTGCATAGCTGTGCACTTAAGATAAGCAGCAATAACTTAATTTCCATCCACCTGTTTTTTTTTGCATATTCTTATTCTCAATTTACGCATAAACAACCTGAGTGTTAATGCAGAAAATGCAGAAAAAACTGAAAATATCACAAAAACATATTAACGCTTGGCTGAGGTGGAGAAGTTGGGGTATCAATAAAAAAATCAGAAACAGACTTAGACGAATAAATGACATATGTCTATTTAAGTTTAGGCTTAACTGGAGAGAGAAAAATGGCAGCAATCGAAAACATCAGATCTGTGTGGACACAAACATAAATGCCATATTTTCATCCTGTTTTCCATTGTTTAAGGTTTACTTGCTTTTACAGTAATTATATATTCTAGTTGTACCCCCTCTTCTGCAATGGATTAATGGCACCTGATTGAAAAAAACTTTATCTCAATGTGCTCAACTCCTAATATTCTCTTAAAGCTATAGTGCGTAGTTTCTGTCACCCCCACAAGTAATGACGACAACACTGTCGGCACGTCCACTTGATACAAGCCTTCTGTGATCGTGCACCACCCCCACCCCTCCTCCACGCGGTTGCTAGTAGCCAAGGAGGACACGGAGCATTAAAGAAATATGATGGACTCTTCAGAAGAGGTAATTATCTTCACTTGAGTTTCTGAGCGCGAAAGTTGCCGGACAACACAATCGTCTGAACATCAGCCATACTGAGAAATACAGAGAGAGTTGTGTGGAGCTGATAGTCTTAATTAGCTTTGTAGCACTCATTTGGCAATGGCTTGAATGTAACGGACGTTCATTAATATAAAAAAGTTACGCACTAAAACTTTAACAGCAGCAGATGGAAACGCACATTAATTAGCCTTTTCTTTTGCAGACCTTCTGAAAAATGTATTAAAATGTGCGCTTCATTTGGATGAAAACCTGGCTATTAGAACTTAGGTCGATGAAGTTCAGTTAGTTTCTTAAATCATGACACCTATCTATGTATCCCCCGAAATAGCAACTCTATGTCATTTGATGAATGAAAGGAAGTCTTCTGAAGGTCCTATAAAGAGATATTGCAGTCATCTCTGTTAGATGGCCCAAAAAGGCTTCGTTTGATGCTCTTCAAACAACTTTGTTCAATGCAATGTAGTACACTCCAAATGTATCTTCTCAAAAACTGATGAATTCCTGTCTGTTGACCTTTGTCAGGATGCTCGTTGAAAAATGTGTACATTGATGACATACTTTGTTCAAAAACTATGCTGGAGGAGAGTATAGTAGTTGACTAATTCAGAAAACTTAAGTACTAAAATTGCAGAACAAATACATAGCTTCTCTAAAGTTCACCTGTTAGCTCCGTTAAACTCATTTATCGAATTGGAGGGCATCGAATATTCGTAAAACCACTCAATCCTCTGAATAAAAGACAAACTTTATTGTGAAATGTATCTGTTGGTGCACTGGTGGAGCTTTTGGCTTGAGCCTCCTTCCAGTGAAACTACACATATTGCTCTTGTCATACCTGTCCAGCACACAATGCAAGGAGAGCTTTGTTTGTCAAGACACTCACCAAACTTGGCTCTCCAACTACTGGTTTTACTCCCACACTGTCACTATCTGGCTTGCTTCTCCACCGCCGTGGGAGTATTAACGCGTGACATTTACAATGGCCTTAACACAACACGCTGAGATTGAGTTCCTCATTCTGCCTATACGCGTCTACTCTTACCTTCACTCTGAGTTAGGCCAACCCCACTGCTGGGAAAGAGATGTGACAAAACCAGGGGGAAGGGAAGTGGAAAATAAGGAAACGCCAAAGCCTAGCTGCCACTCAGCGACAGGCGTTTTGACAATCATAGGCTGTCGTCACTTTCTGATCAGACCTGTCAGCAAGAAATGCGGCAACAAGACAGCGCTGCAGAAAGAACATCCGCATGTCTCCCTCCTTGCTGTACACACACACACACACACACACACACACAGATGTTCAGAGTTGTGTTATTTATGTACACACACATCACACCGAGACGTGCAAACACATCAAACATTTCAGAAAGTGCTACGTACCAACCCTAAGAATAAAACAGGTTTGGTTACACAGTGAATTGGCTGCGCTTCCTGCCAGTGCTGCAGGGATATCCCCCCCAAAAAAACAGAAAGGCAGCATACAGTGGCTTTGCAAACTGACGGCTGATGAAAGAAAATTATTTTTGATACAATTGGAAGAATAATTTCAGTATTGAGCTTGATTAATGTGACACTATGGTCAGCAATCAACTCCATGAATCCTTTAGGTGCAGCTTTCTTACTTAAAGGACAATTCCGGCGCAAAACGAACCTAGGGGTTAATAACAGATGTGTACCCACTCGATCGCTCTCTGAGACATGTTTTCATGCTAATCGAATGTGTTTGTAGCTTGAAACAAGCTAGTGCGGACCGCTGATTAGCTTACAACACTAGTATTCGGAGCACAGGGAAAGTAAAAACAAATCGCTATTTATACCACTAAAAAGGCTCAAAATATCACCAAACTTCAACGGTAGCATAATGAGGGTCCCCAAATGTTAACCGAAGCATTGAGAACATTGTAAGTGTACAGACAGTTTATTGAACGAAGAGCTGCGGGAAAGGGCTACGAGAGAGAGACAGCTACCGGTAGTCAATGCTGCAACACAGCCTCGTACTTCGGGAAACTGGTGGTGTACCTGCGGACATTGTGAAGCTATGGCCACCGAACAGGAGTGTCTTTGTTGCACGGAGTGGGACCTTTTGCGTCGCGACATCCAAGAGACGCAGTGTTTTGTACAGTCTGAAGATTTCCCCTCTCTGATAAACAGGGCTGTACTTAAAACTTTTTTCCATGTCCCGAAAATAAATTGGAGATGGCGACCCAGACCGGAGGGACCAGATGGACAGTTATCCACTGAGTCAGTACACTAGACAAGTTATGCAGAGTGCGATTATTTCAGATATATTGAGCAAATTGCTAGTTTGCATCGCCAGCTGTAAGTCACGACTGGTTTTCAAGACGGCGGCCGCATGTAAACATGAATGTGAGTGTCTTTATAATCTATCTTTTCAATAAACTGTCTGTACACTTACAAAGTTCTTAATGCTTCGGTTAACATTTAGGGACCCTCATTATGCTACCATTGAAGGTTGGTGATATTTTGAGCCTTTTTAGTGGTACAAAATAGCGATTTGTTTTTACTTTCCCTGTGCCCCGAATATTAGCGTTGTAAGTTAATCAGTGGTCCATGCTAGATTCTTTCAAGCTACAAACACATTTGATTAGCATAAAAACATGTCCCAGAGAATGATTGAGTGGGTACACATCTGTTATCAACCCCTAGGTTCATTTTGCGCCGGAATTGTCCTTTAAGACATATTTAATTGAGTGAATCCAGTGGTGGAATGTAACTAAGTACATTTACTTAAGTTCAAGTTCAAGTTTAAGTTTAAATGCCATTTCAACAGTGCAGTTAATAGGTGTCCCCACATATACCACCTAATTGACAACAGTGTACCAACATAACAACACATTGCACACATATACCTCACATATTGACATCAAATGCACAGATACAACACATATTGCACTTTAAAGTGTGTAAACGGGTTGTGGACCAGTCCATAAAGTGCTTGGTGCAGGAGGCACAAGCCAGAGCTCATAGTGCAACGGCGAGTACTGTACTTAAGTACAAATTTGAAGTGCTTGTACTGTACTTGAATTTTTTTCTTTTCATGCCACTTTCTACTTGTACTCCACTACATTTCAGAGAGAAATATTGTACTTTTTACTCCACTACATTTATCTGACAGCTTTAGTTACACGTTTCTTTACAAATAAGATTTTTGCACACAAAACACATGTATTTATTTTATAAAATATGATGTTTTAGTACAAATTATGCTACCAAACAATATAACAGCCTACAAATCCAGCTGAAAATATAGACCATTAAACACAGAACAGTTTGGATGGTTTCCAGTTTCTAAAATGAGTATTTTTCTGCATTGAATACTTTTACTTTTAACACTTAAAGTACATTTTCCTGATGATACTTACACATATTTAGTTAAGTAACATTTTCAATGCAGGACTTTTACTTGTAATGGAGTATTTTTACAGTATGATATTAGTGCTTTTACTAAAAAAGTAAAGGATCTGAGTACTTCTTCCACCACTGAGTGAATCACATAGAATCACTCTCTTGTGCTTGTTGTTCTCTGTGTTAGCCACAGTGTTAAATCCTGAAATTTAAAGAGTAACCAAAAAGGTGCGGCAGTTTGAAAACAAAATAGAGCTAAAACAGACTTATGAGGCAAACTGAGAGAGTCGTACGAAATTCCATCCAATAGATCCCATTATCATTCTCCGTCCAAACAGAGAAAAACAAGAAACAGAGAAATGAAATAACATCTGTCATGTCATCTGAGTCTAACTGCCAGTCAGAGGAGCCAAGCTGCCATCTGCGTGAATAATGGAAATGAAAGGAGATGTCTAAAGCATTATTTATTTGAATTTTTTTAAAGGCACAAAGTAGTGGGAGGACATTGTCCACTTGCTTCATCATTTTTTAAGAAATATCAAATTGGATATTTGAGTAATATTGTTTTTGATCAGCTTTTAAGCTTTAATCTGAATTTGTTTTATCTAATATTACCTAGATGCTGCATGTAGAGTGACCTAAATTTCCTGTTTCAAGCTGACAGATTTACTTTGTAAAATATTTTTTTTTGTAAATTAGGCAAGGACCCAAAACAAGGCTCACCTGGTTAAATTGGTATTTATTAGAAACTCACCCAATGCAGGGTTAAAAAAAAACATTAAATCTAAACTTAAATGGCACATATATCCATTATATACACATAAAAACAACTACAACATGGGACCAACATGTTTTATTATTTTTTAGAACTTTAAATACATTGAATGACTGTGACTTACAAATTTCCCCACAGGTAAATGTAAATACATAACAGGAAGCCACAGTCAGCTGTATCAGTGTATCTAGCTTTATATAGTTTGCTGTCTTTGTCTGTTTAGTTGTGGGTATAAACATGTGAAGAGTCCATCATTACACTGCAGCTATGGCTTTTTTGAAACCAATGATGACATCAAAAGAGACTCCAGCTTCATGATGTATATTTATTTATATGCTCCTGCTGTTCATTAGCTGCACATATGTCACTGCTGATGATAATTATAACACTAACAGCCACTAGAGCTGGAAAATTATGCTGGAGCTACGAAAGACATCAGAGAGGCCTGAGTGGCAGCTGTCAACCCAAAACGACATCTGAAATGAAACAGTCTTAACACACAAGTCATGTCAGTGTAAAGTGGTTTAGTCAATGAATAAAACACTAGAAGTGTCTAATGTTTGGATCCAAAGTGTGCTTTCAACCTTAATCAGCTTTCCCTTTTTTATGGTTGAAATGACAATTCAGTGGCTGGGTTAGCTCAGTTGGTAGAGCAGGTGCACATGTAGAGGTTTACTCCTCGAAGCAGCGGCCGCGGGTTCGACTCCGACCTGCAGCCCTTTGCTGTATGTCATCCACTCTCTCTCTCCCCTTTCATGTCTTCATCTGTCCTGTGGAATAAAGGCCCAAAAAATAATCTTAAAAAAAAATGACAATTCAATTGAACTTGAATGAATTTAAGCAATCATTAAAATGTAATATAAAATGCATGTAAAATCTGTGTAATAAAATTATATGCAGAGATTCAAACTTTTATTAAATCTAATTTACATAAAACCTTGAACAAAAGTTTACCTAAAAATTAAACCAGCAAGTTTGTCTGGCTTCTTTCTTATTTGTATGGAACATTTGTTGTAAGTCAACACCAGTATGTCAAGCTGCCATTTCTTCAACAAAATTCTTTGAATAAAAAATCTAAACAAATACCATGTACTGTAAATAATATTTTCTGAGTTCTTGGCACGACTCATTAGATTTTTTTTAACCCATCCTTTATTTATCTTACTTTCTTTATTTTGCACACCATATTAGATATTTTTATGAAACCCTGAGAGGCATATATTAAATTCAAACAGAAATGGTGCTGAATCCCAAACACATATAGAAACAGTATTTACAACATGTGACCAGATGGTTGTTAATATTAATATATTTCTTATAATATTATACCTTTTTCATTCAGCCCTTCTTGCACAATTTTCACTGTCACCTTTTTCTTTTGTTTCCAATGTTATATTATTTCCCTGCTGGTTTCGTCATTTGCACAACCTCGACCTGGTTCAGAATCTAATGTGGTCCTTTCATAAACTCGTTACGTCTTTACCATGTAAATTATGGAATAGCTATTGGAGATTGAATAGAGACTGAATTTCACACTAGAGGTTTACAGAGAGAAAATAAGCCAAATAGCGCTGATGAGTTTGAATTAGACTACTTCAAATTTTAAAACAGCACTGTACAGGACTAAGGGGGTTGAGCTTAGAAGCCAAAGTGTATTACACTTTGTGTAGATAGATCGTAAAGAACAGGTGCAGATTAGGGAAGTGTTTTGTGTGTTAATTGTATGGTCCCATACAAGGAGTAGGATATACAAGTCGGGACATTTTTACCAGCTCCTGAGAGGAAAGGTTGTATCCTTGTCAGAACTCTCATGTTTCTGTAAGTAGTTTACTGCAGATTGTGTCATCAGTGTTGTTGCAAGCTCAGGTGTACATCTTTTCTTTAAAAAAAAAAAAATAAATAAGATTCCTAATACATTCATATTACATTATAAATGTAAACAGTATTTACTCTTACACACATATACATATGTTTTCTAATTTGTTGTCCTCTTCAAGCTGCTGCAGCTACATTGTGGAAAAAATGACTTTTCACTTGAAATCAAGGTGGTTCTTCCTGCCAACTTCACATAATTAGAAACATCTTTTCCCGGGCGCCGCGAGCCTGCCTCGGCCCGAAGCTCCATGCAGCACTGTCCTGGATCACATTTTTCACACACCCCCATCCCACGAGGTACCATTGTGCTCCAGGATGATTATGACAAGAGAAACAAGGAAACAAGAGGAGATGGTCCGGTGCTGTGGCAGGCGAGGACCAATAGTCTTTCCTGTCACCCTCTGAAGCCACCATCTAGCAGGAAATAAACAACAAACAAGACAACACTGGGATGATCTAAATCAGGGCTACTGCAACAGCTTCCTGTTCTTGTTTTTGTTCCTTGCACTAACAACTAAACAAACACAGCTCCCACAACCTTGTGAGTGACTGTTAGCCTTCATCGTGTTTCTCTTTTTTCTTCTTCAGCTCTGTTCCTCCCACTCAGACATCACTCCGACACACATCAGTGTTGTGTAACTTCCCTGCTGCTTGATGAACCCATGTTAAGTGTGCAGCATCTGAGGACGTGTTTGTGGCAGCTCTCGGTGTCAAGGTGTTTGCAGATATTAAGTGATTGTTACACTAGACTAATTAAAAAGGTGCATTTCAAAAGCAGTACATGAATATGCAAATGGTCTGTGTCTGCGCCTCGTTTTCTGAAGCAGTGATAACAATGTGGCTCTAAGCTCTTCTCTTAACTGTAATTTCTTGATCCACCGTGACAAACAAACAGAAACGATAATCCTATTATATTTTTAATGGTACAGTTTTGTTTTCTCGAGGCAGTCTGTGAGAGATGTTGTGTTTTTGTGTGCAGTTGTGTTCTTCACCGTCACTGACAGAACTTGAAATCAATTTTCAGCCACTTCTGTTTGAGTCTGCACAGTTTTGTTCAGCTTATTCCTGCTTCTTTATGTCTTCATTGTTGTGATGTGTTTACGTCCTTGTACCGGTCAACTAAAGAAAGCACAGTTTTCTTTCTCCAGGGCAGAATTTACATTAAGTAGCTTAGCATCACTCTGGGTTTATTATATGCTGCCATATTTCATTATTGTGGGAAAGATATGTCCATTTGTTTTGGAAGGTTTTACAAAAATTGACATTTGGAATATTCTGTTCTTTCTTATTAAACCATTTGAATTAATGTCTCTTCAGTGAAAAGTTGTTTTATCCACATGATGCACTCTGCTTTATTAACCTCAAACATAACAGGCTGTGTTGTGTACTTGTGGCTGACAAGAAAGTCAAACCAAATATAATTCAACTGCCTCCCATTTCTATACAATAGAGGCAGGAATAAGCCATCTATAATAGTGGTGGAGTAATAATTTACATTTTTAACCTGCATGGACTATAAATTATCTGCTTATTAGAGGTATGTGTAAAGTATTTAAATGTAGTAAAATGTATATATATATATGCATACTGTAGATATCAGACGAAAAGAAATGAGCCAGTCAAAAAAGTAGTCAAAGCATCCCAATGTGCACCGCATCAGTTCCATAGCAACAATGTAGTCAGAGGACAATTGTTCAATAAGAACAGACAACAAGGTAAGTGTTGTTTTTTAATATTCCTGATAAAGTACGCTTTAAGCGTTATCTACTGTAAATCAGAAATGATTTATCTTGAGAATAACATTAAAAAAGAACCACTCCATTTAAACCCAAATAAATGTTGATTCCTTATGCATTCATAATTGAAAACGTTATTCTTTATAAAAAATAAAAATATCACAATTAGCTGACCTGCTGTGCACTGCCTTCTAAGACTCTCTAGCTTACATTAGCAATGAATTTGGATTATTATTGATGGAGTACTTATTGGACACTGTCTCTATTTTTGCCCATAATTAGTACCCAGTTACATTATTCTTTCAAGGAAATTACTGATTATTGGGATTTTTTTTAGGAAAAAACAGACCCCTAAAATAAAGTGTTAACTTGACTTTTATGTGGTATTGGCATCTCTTAATAAACGACTGATAATATTTATAACATTTACACATTCAATCTGTGGTTCTGTACAAAAATACCAGCCCAGTATAAGAATTGCATATCACTATTTATGTCCAATGTCAATTTTTAGTGATAGTGCAGGAAGTAGTAATTTGTGCTAATTGACAGAACAATCTCAGGGTCCACTTACTGGCTAGTTCTGGAGCTTTTAACCGCATTGCACGGTCTTCATCAGCAGATGGAGTTTGCTCAGACTGTGTGATATGGCTGAAGTGGACCTTGGGTTGAGATTGTTTCGTCAGACTGCTGTTTTAAAAGTCAAGATAATGTCAAAACACTATGAAATGCCATCGTTATTTGTCAGTATTTTTCCCTGAAGAACTTTTCTACACCGTATGTGCATCTCTCTCTCCTCAAACCAGGTTTTGACAGTCACCTCTCAGCCTGCCAAGTTCATACAAATGGCCACTCATGTTTGCATTCAGCAGCACCGGTCACAGCTGCTTGGACGTCTGACAGGCCGTCTGGAGTTCAGCCACCCTGTCTGTGTTGACAGCTTCTGCTATTAAGGACACCAGCAGTCCACGGCTTCCCACTGAGCTACTGACTGGTTAAGAGAACACCGTGTGTGAGTGTTTTCCTTCTAAACTCCCCAGCTTTAAAGTCTTCAACGTGAAACTTGAGTGCAGTAATATTATAATATTTGTCTATCTGCAGCGAGGTCAGAGGTCATAGCTGGATGAAGGATTTTGTTTGCTTAAAGACACAACGGACATAAAAAGAAAGAGAAACCCCAGGTTCAGATATGGTACTGTATAAGTAACTTTCAGTGTGTGCATTAAGACCGAGAAGAGCTAAAAACGGCAAATTAAGCACACAATGTCAACGCTATAAGCAGGATAGCTTCAAGAAACAACTTTGACAACCAATGGCACATTCATTTCCCAACTAATACCTGAACTAAATACCCTATTCCTCTTAAACTCCAAAGGAGTATTATGTTTTTTATGCCATGTGTCCTAATCAGTGAATAATAGTAAAAAAAAAAAAAATCATCTTGAATAAACAGCACAGGGTACTTATGTTGACAATGTAGGAGTTTTATTTGAAAATGTGTTACCTTCTCCTCTAGCAATCAAGAAAAGTCAACTTGTAATTATTGTGGAAGTGTTTGTTTGAATCTTAGTCGACAGAGGTATTTAAGAGTCTGAGCCAAATCCTCATGCAGTCTCCCTTGAACCCGACAGAAGACACCGAGACCCCTTTAATCTTGGCGGTAATGCACTGACAAGCTCTTCTGACGCACCTTTCATTTGAAATGTTTTAATGTCTCTTCACATTCTGCTCCTGTCGTCTTCCTCTCCTTTTCTTCTTCATTCTCCTCATCCCTCTTTCTGGAGGTAGGCGTTGTCAAACATATGAAAAAAAAGGAAGTTTGAACTAACTTCTGAGGAACATCAGTCCAGCTTTAATCAGAATTTAGTGCAGCTTTTTTGGAGAAGTTCATTTATTAAAGTGATGGCATTGTAACATCCTGCTCTGCACCTGTTTTTGCATTCCCAAGAGAGGACAACCCCAATCATTCCCAGTTCTCCTCCGTTAGAAGCTGGCATGTACAGTATTGTATCCATTGCACGGCCCCACCATCTTCCCGACACAGACTTTGTGATGCTTTTGCCTTTCTTTTCTTGTTGTTTTGCTTTGTAGTCGTTGTGTATTTGTGGTTTTGCATCTCTTTACAGTAATTTTATGTTTCATGTGCTCATTTTGTGTCTCTTTGTGGGTACTTTGCCCCTTTTTGTAATTATTCATTTTGCATGTAAAGCCCAGGGGGCACCCTTGGTTCTCTTCAAGTGACATTTTGCAGGTAAAGCCCCATTTTTGGGGCTGAGGGTCAGGATAATGGATGTTTTTGTGATGCACAACCTAATTTCTAGATGTAGTCCTGCCTGGCATTGCTTTAATGCAAGGCAGCCAAAGATCACAATTTCCATTTCCACCATGTATCTATCCAAGAGGCTTATTGTGTAGGGGTGTAATAATGGCTTTTGTTTGGCCATTCCAATCTTCTGTCTGTTTCCAGTTATACTTTTATGAAAGCCTTTAGTACAGTACGAAGCTTTGATGATGATTAGATTGTTCTATGATGAAACTATAAGCAAAAGAGAAAAAGGTAAGTTTCAAGGTTTCATTATCTCTTGTACTAATAAAGCTATGAAATTGACCTATAACACTAATTACAGTCTCTGTTTCCTCCCTGAGGCTACGTAATGGACTTATTAAACAGTGATCCTTAATCTCATGCACTTTGTTAATTGGAGCTTCTTAATTGTCTGTTTCTTTTCAGACATCCGACTTGTGTAAGAGGATTGAAATGCTTCACGTACTGTACTTTTGAAACTGATTTGTCTTAATACCAAACTAGACAGCTGAAAGAGTTTGAAGACTGTGTAGCTGAAGGTATGAGGGGTTATGGGGTCTAAACTGTCAGCGTCCCACTGTGTCCACCACAGGGGTGCACAACTTGCCATATGGAGAGGAATTCAGATGTTTTAACATGAGACATTTGGATACTGCTTTAATCCAAAGCACATCACAGTATTATAGTGATATATGGAGTATATCAAGAGTATGCATAGCTGCCAGGAGAACCTTGGTTCATTCAACTTTTGCTCTTGACTGTATGAGGATTTTGATGTTCTTTTGGGCCCTCAATTTTCTCAATACTTTCTTAGTATTTTCCAAGACGTTTCCTGTAAAGAAATACATTTGAATTAATGACATTTTACTTGAGTGTAAGTGGAGCTTAAGGTATTATTTGTACCATATCATATAGTTCTTTTCAGGAAACTACCCAGGAAATTATGCAACCTTTCCAAATTACCTTGTGGTGAAAAACATAATCTCTGCCTGTATATTCCGAGGCAACATTTTCTTTTGAGTGTTTCGGCAACACAAGTACTTTGGTTAAGGTTGGGGAAAGATTGTGGTTTCAGTTAGATGTTAATAAACACATTGTACTTTTTCTGCATTAAATATTAAACAAGACCATGATCTTCCCGTATCTTACCTATCCCTAACCCCAAGTGTTGCCTAAACAAACATAAACATACCATATAAAAGTTTAATAATTCTGTAGTCACTACAAGCAGATATTGTATTGCAAGATCGGATAATTGGGCAGAAAACCAATTAAATAAAACGTTCAGATATGGTAATTAACAGCATTTCCTCATTATGTTGATAAAAACGTAATACGGCGGGAATTACCTTACCTTCATTATTATAGTATTTCAAGTTGTTTTAGTTGGTTTAGTTGGTTGTTTAGTTCTTCTTTAATCAATACAAATATTATGTTGGAGTCAGATCAGCTACAGCCAGAGTCAACACTGCTCTTTATCCTGAGTCTTACACAGAGCAATGACATTACTAGAAGTGTATTGTGCTTGTAATTTTTGCAGTTAGAGAGAGTCAACCATTAGAATTTGTGCCTCATCCGCTCTGACCTAAGCAGCACCTTGTACTACAAATATAGATGGTTTTACTCAGTTTGTAAAAGTAAGGATAAATCCAATAGTTCAAACACGTTACACTGCATTCCACAGCTTTAATTGTCTTTGATATATACCGCAAATCCTGCCTATTAAGAATCTGAAGAAACTTAAGAAAGTTAGATCTCTGAGCATTTTGTTGCATAATAGTTTATCTTTTAGTGCTTCAGTACACAACTGATTTGAGGCCCTCAATGCTGCCCAATAAAACTAGTTTGAACAACATTTTTACAACACAAGTTCAGAAATATAAAATGTTATATCCTAAAGACAATGATTGTAGTGCTGATATAATTTAGTGGCAATTAAAGGCCATAGCATCTTGACCTCGTCTGCAAACATACACAAATGCACAGATGCACACACACCCACACACTCACACACTCACACAAGCATCATTAATGTATTTCACTTCAAAGTCTTGGCAATTTTCTGATGACATTCACACTCCTCCAGGGTCAAACAACATCTCACTGACTCTGTATCAATTATTAAATATTTTAAGCAGCATCCCGCCTCCACCTCCGTCACCCCCTTGAGACAGATGCCGTTATCATTTTTGTCAGAGTCACTTTCCATCTGCATTTGTCATCCCCGCACACATTTACGAGTTATCAATCGCGGTGTCAGGATGCAAAATAACTGATGTTCTTTGGGGCGGGACTGGATGGGACTATCTGGGGCTTTCAATCAATGCATATTCTCTCTCTCTCTCTCTCTCTCTCTCTCTCTCTCTCTCTCTCTCTCTCTCTCTCTCTCTCTCTCTCTCTCTCTCTTTCCTATGCCAATACTCCCTCATAAATCTCAAAGCATTGTGGGGCTGTAATGTATTTGTGTGGGGTGGAGGCTCGGCTGTGGGTGCAGATGGGGTGGGGGGTCCTGGTGACAGAAGCAGTAGTTATATTATCAAACATTACACCTTAGGGCGAACACGGTATCAAGGGCTTTCAGACTGTGTAAGCTCGGCACGGTGGCAAAGGAGGAGGCACGACTACAGCACGCAGGACAAGAAGGGATTACTTTCTGTCGTCCATAAATCAACTCTCCAGCTAAACTAATCTCTCTGGCTGGATGGCAGAGTAAATACTCAGGGTATAGGGATGTAATGTGTGCTTGATGCATCTGGTTATGGCTGCCTGGCTGCACACAGGAAGGGTGAGAAGCACTCCGCCAGCAGTTACAAGTTTGTTAATGTATACTTTCCTGACTGCTATATCCTTCTCTATCTTGTTTTAGATGATTGTGGTGGGTTGGCCAGCTGCACAGTGGTGATAGTGTGTGTGTGTGTGTGTGTGTGTGTGTGTGTGTGTGTGTGTGTGTGTGTGTGTGTGTGTGTGTGTGTCATCTCCCATTACTGAATATTGGTAATAGATAACAATAAAACATTTAAGCTGTCCAATGAGTTGATGATGATTTGACAGGGCAGGCAGATGACCGGATGATGATGAATGAAACCAGTTTTTGCAGGTATTTGTATTTAATTTAGTTATCACAACCTCAGTACCTCAGGCCTCAGTACTGTAATTCAGACAAAGTCTATTTCTTAGCTGAACAAGTTGTCCGCTGGTTGCTGGTTATCTCCCTATGAGAACAAGACTCCACTTGGCCCACTTTGCGTGGCCCATGTCTCCAGTCTTTATGCTATGCTATGCTATGCTATGCTAAACTAAACCATATCTTGGCTGTAGCTTCTTACTTGAAATATAATAATTTGCTCTGTTTAATTATGGCAAAAAAATGAGGTTCGGTTCATAACTAACAAGATTGTAAAACTGTAAGTTTTTGCAATAATAATATCAGTCTGTGCAGTGTAAAATGTCCTTCAAATGTAATGTCGGCATTTTTAGAAATATTCTAAAACTGGGCTTCTCAGCTTTTACTTCTCGTCTGCTTTATGATGACCTGGAACTTAAAACGTCCTCAGCAGTTTGACAGATGGTTGCATAGTGGTAAAGAATGAGGGCATTACTATTTGAGGATACAGTACAGCAGAGTACATGAGGCTCCTTAATGTTCGAGCAGTAGGAGGGACAACATAATGAGAAGCCAAGCCGAGTCTTCACAGTAGCAATTTAAGTTCAAATCAGACCACAGGGAAACAAAGAAAGCCCTGGTGACATGTAGCCCGCTCAGAGTAAATCACCTCTTACATTGTGTCTGGGCTCACCTGATAACTTGGTAGGTTTCTACATTTCCCTTTGAAAAGGATTTTGTCACTCAGGTTGAGGACACCACTGGGGCCTCAGAACCCTAAATGACTATTTGAAATTGTAGCACGGACAATTATGCATAATTTTGCACTCCCTGTGGAAAACAGTAATTCACCCAGAAGATGCATAAATGACTGAATGTTTTTTGTTAGAAATTATCTGAACAGATGTATTTCACTGTGTCTGGTTCAGTTTAAAATAAAATAAATAAACCAAATCAGAGTTACAGCTTGTGTTACATTGTAAGGAGCAGACTTTAAATAATTAGTTGATTAATGAATTAGGTCACCAAAAGAAGATTAACCGAATAACCATCATATTTCAAGCAAAAAACTAATGCCCAAAAAAAGCCAAATGTTTGATGGTATCAACCTCTCAATTATGGAGAATTGCTGCTTTTTCTTGTCATAAATTAAAGTAATCTGAATATTTTTGGGGTTTGGACTTTTGGTTGGATGTCACATTAGCCTCTGAAAAATTACCTTTTTCTTACAGTTTTCTGACATTTTATAGACAAAGTGATTAATCAAGATTAAATGGCAGATTCATTGATAATAAAAAAAAACATATGTTATGAAAACAGGATGGGCTATTTTTAAATGTCTAAATGTTGTTTATCTATTTAGAGTATGTGGAATTAGAGCAAACAAACATCCCACGAACATAGTTCACAGTTCACGGTGATGAGCTTTTGCTGATGGCATAGAGCAGACAAGGATGGTTTAGCATTAGTTTAACATGTTAACGTGAAAACATTTGCTAATTAGCACAACGTACAATTGAGGCTGATGGAAATGTAATTCATAAGTACCCGACAAATTAAAATTTGACCTGATAATTGCGCTAGAGGAAACACCAGGGGATCACCGAAGTCATTAGGAAGTTTTAGTTAACATTTGAAATATGTAGACAACATTATACTGGATGCTCTTGAATGCAGGCTGCAAGGATTTCGGGGAGCTGGGAACCTACACTTCCCCTCACCTTTCCCTTCTCTGCTGAACTTGTGCGAATACTAGTTAAACGCTGTCTGTACGTGTGATATTATGTGAGTGATAAAATAGACCAGGAAGTGAAGCATCAACATGGTCTCCTGAACACTGAGATGTGGCATATGCTGTAGTGAAACCCCAATAGCATCTCTTGACCTTCCTTGTGAATGCTAACACGCATTTACCTCCTTTTCATTCCAGCAAACAGAGCTGTTTGCTTGTATGTCGACTTATATATGTCTGAATGTCACTGCCCAGATCCAGCTGGCCAGTCGCAATATTGCATTATTCATAAAACATAAACACACAAAATAGATTCCACTGGTCCACTCCCTCCAAAGTCAGAAGATTAATGAGTCACTCTTTAGGTTATAATTTAAAGTTCATCCTCACATACATCATATTTTGAAGCACATAGATTATAAGAGAGAGAACATTTATCATATGACAGGGCATACACAAGCTCTTCTGCACACATAACACACACGCAGACATGCACACACAGGACTCCCGTCTCCCGCTACACACACACACACACACACACACACACTTTCACTCACACACTTAACACAAGGCCCCACCAGAGTGAACCTCCTCTTTCACATCCAGTTATTCTAATTTTATTCAGACACATCTCCTCTGAAGCATTAAAGTGCCGTTTGCAAAAACAGATGAGAGATAATAGTCTAAGAAACTGGTCATTCCTATACTCTGCTGCCCTGTGAGAGCAAGAAAGATGATAATCATTCATCACAATAATCAAACCATGAGACAAACGCAGAATTTGATGCAGCTTCCTGCAACACCTGAATAAATACACTGGCACTTTTAAGTTAAGAATGTATGAACAGAAAACTGCAATTTGCCTGTGGAATAATTTTAAATAAAATGCTATACAATGATATTTGTAAGCTTCTCTAGCCTTGTGTCTTTCATAGCATTTGCATGACATGCCTGTTAGCAGCCATTCACATACTGTATCTATCTTAATGTCAGTACAAACTGTTCCTTAAAGTTTTTTTGTGATTATATGTGTCTGTTATGCTGACTTGTTTTAGTAACTATCTGGTTAGTAACTATTTCCTTGCTGAATTTAAGTTTAGTTGTCATTGTTTTATTTTATTTTTTGTGAGATGTCTTTATAAACCAACATAAAGGCATATTTGTTAGAGGAATAGTTAGATAGCGGCTGTGGCTCAGGTGGTAGAGCGGCCGTCTACTGAAGGTTGGTGGTTTGATCCCTGTCCCCTGCAGTCTACATGTTGAAGTGTCCTTGGGCAAGACGCTGAACCCTGAATTGCCCCCGATGTTGCACCATTGGTGTATGAATGTTCATCTAATAAGTAGGTGGCACCTGGTATGGCAGCCTCTGCCACCAGTGTGTGTGTGTGTGTGTGTGTGTGTGTGTGTGTGTGTGTGTGTGTGTGTGTGTGTGTGTGTGTGTGTGTGTGTGTGTGTGTGAATGGTTCCTGTAGTGTGTAAAGCGCTTTGAGTAGTTGTTAAGAATAGAAAAGCACTATATAATGCAGTGCATTTACATTTCAGGAAATGTGCGTATTCTGCATAGACTGGAGGAGTTAATACCAGCCTGGCTCTGTCCAGTGTGCAGTGACTTCCTGGTTGTCTGGCAACTGCTCCCGGCCAAGTAATTGTGCGACACTTAACTGTCCGTAAAACCACAACTTGTCAGATTAATCAAACAAGATACATGTTCATGAGCTTTAGAGGTGCTGAAAGGCGGATCTTGTTACCATTGGACACAGCCAGGGTAGTCTATATCCTCGATGTTCCACTTCCGGGATTGCTCCGGTGCCGCAAGAAATTCTGCTGGATGCATGTATTTTTGCCGATGTCCGTTTCCTTCCGCTTTCTTTGTGTTGGAATTTTAAACTCCGGTGGATTTATGAGGACTATGGTAACTGCTCCTCAGATCTCTGCAGGGTAAATCCAGACAGCTGGCTAGACTATCTGTCCAATCTGAGTTTTCTCTCGCACGATTAAAACAACTTTTGAATGTGCAATGTACCATGTTGTTTGTGCCAATTTTTTTGGAACAAAACTTAATAGTAGCAGGCATTGAGAAAAAATGGCAAAGCCCTGACAGTGACAGTTACATTCATGGAGCGCATAAACATGCATGAAAATGACAAAAAAGGGATGACAGACTCATCAAAAATAATTCATCTCAGAATACAAATCGGGTACATTGGATTAACTGCTGGTCACAAATGAAACACAGACTTCATCAACTTTCTAGCAATTTGTACTGACAGCTGATAACCTCTCAAACATCCGAGCAAACATTAACCCTGCCTCTCAAAATGATAGACTGTATTATGTTCTAATCTTCCCTCAAATACTTGATAAGAAAGGCTAATTTGAGTGCTGATGGAGTTGAGAATACAGCTGAAGCTCAAGAATAAATACAGATATCGTATCATAATCATAAAGAGGCCTGACTGCACACATTTAGAAACAAATTGGTCTCTTCACAAGTCCAATCACAGTTTTAGAGAGTTGATGCCGGCAGATTGAATTCTCTCTAAATTGGCATGGCAATGTCACAGATGCCACTTCAAATGAGGTTTGAACATATATTCATTCTGTAGCTCATTGGCTCATGTTAATCCTCTCCATTTGCCACTTGTCAGAGGCAAGTGTCATTTAGCGTTGCCATCATCGCACAGTATTTCAGCTTTTCATCAACTCACACAAGACGTGTCAGTCTTTCAATCAGGCAAAAAGGTTTCAGATCAGCTTAAACTTTTTTTGGACACTAATTAGATAATACATTATGCCAGAAATGTATCCAATTTGGCAAAATATGAAGGCTTTGTAGAATGATTTATAGCTCAAGAGTTTGTGGTGTTTGGATGTAGTTTACAAATCCTCAAGCACTGATGGACTTCTTCACACCACCATACATACTACAAGGGCATGCAACTGAGCACATATAGTTTGCATACTCTGTCCTTACTGGCATATACTGTTAAAAAATGTGCATTACCACGATGTGTCACGCTGCATTGGGGGCAAATCAGCTCTGATTGAAAGCTCCAGAACAGCTACTAAATGGACCTTGAGGTGAGATTGTTTGGTCAACTCTTATTTCTACGGTCAAGAATGAAATTTAAAACTCAACTTGTGAGCCCACATGGTCGAGAACAAGTCCTTAAAGTGCTGAAATTTGGAAAATTTTATTTTTGTGGGAATTAGACAAACTCCATCTGCTAATGAAGATCATGGAATGGGTGTTAAGGGAGGTATGAAAGCACCAGAACAGCTACTAAATGGACCTTACAGTGAGATTATTTTGTCAAGGATCCTTGTTCTGCTCAAGCAACATCACACCTGTCTGCATTGTTATCTCTATCATGACACTTATTATAGAGCTCACCAGCTCCAATGAGAGGCTCCAGGGATGTAGGTGAGAGAGGCTAGTGTAGGCTACAGTACGTTCAACCCCCACATCAAACAGAAGCCAAACAACAGCAAGCACATTGTGAACCAACTCTTGTAAAACATCTATATCATCCCACACAAACATAGGCTACGTTTAATGATCTGACGCCTGTAAGTGCGCTTCAACATTCACATTACAAACTCGCCTGGCTGCAACATAGATTAGCCTATATCAAACGCACATTGGATGAAGGCGATCTATCTATGACTTAAACCCGTCAAAGCCCCGCCCACTCGTTTGCCATGCGGCTCACCTGCCGGACAACAGGTGTGCTAAATATGCTGTAAAGCTGCGGCAAACTCTTGCTGCTGCTGTTTATACAGCGTTTATAAAGGAATCATGTTTGCAAACACATGCACACATGTCACTTTAGGGTTGCTTTCGGAAGGAAATGTTACCGTTTATTTCTGGTTCTGAAATCAGCTGAAGGCTTCACTGAACACTTCAAACCAGTTGTGGAGTTTTTTCACTCCTGTCACTGCAAATTGGGATTACATCAGATCAGATCATACTATACAGCTTCCCTTCATCGAGGTAAGTGTTTGCTGCTCCTGCTAACATGCATATTGTGAGTTGTTCTCTTGGCTCTGTTTAGTTGGTGTTCGTATGCAGTAACTTGAAGCTTGGCTGCTGACCTGCTGATTGTGCTCTTCTGACATCTGACGTCTGCTGTGTATTTCTGTTGTCACGCTGCTGCTGTCTGTGTGGATTATTTGGCATTATTTCTTTGGTGGTGGCTATGGATATTGTCCTTTGGTTGTTATATCCTATCTGCATTGTGTTGCCTTTATGCACTGAATGTGTTACAATGAAAATGGAAACTCACATTTGAGTATTCATAATGGGTTGTGTGACATATTTCCTCCTTGGCTGCTTGCTGTTTTTGTTTTGGAGTTTTGCTATTGTCTCAATGCAAACTTGAGTCTCCAGTAGAGGATTTAATTGTATGTTGGATTTAGGGATCTAAATATAAATATTGTTTTGCAGCATTTATTCCTGTGATGTGTCTGGGAAACTCATACTTTTTGTCACTTTCTTGATTCAACCCATTTCCTCCACCTCATGTTCAGTGAAGCATTCGAGAAACATTCAAACTCAAAGCGTGGGTTGTATGTCAGCTTGCTTTATACAGTATGATGTACTGCTGAGCTCCTGATCTGTGCTTTATGCTGCTGCTAAACCCAGCTGCACTCATTTCTCATATTAAGATTACAGTATATCCATGTACTCATGGCCATCTGATGCTTATTTTGGAGTTTATGAAGTTTATAATTATCTGCTGCATAATTGATGCTTATGTCTTAGCCTGCTGCTGCTGCATACTGTACCAGGTCAAGATCTTTCCAACTCCATTTACTACACTATATTCAATAGTTGGAAGTGCTTTGTTAGGTAATAGCCACATAGATATTACACATAATAGTTGATGTTGGGCTTTGTATTTACAGTTTTATACGGTTGCTATGACAATTGTTTCAATTCTTTTAACAGCTTTTCTAAACTCTTAATGCACCAACACACCTACAACACACAATTGGCAAAACAGTTCATTTCATTCTCAAAATCACACATTGTAAACTAAACTCCAACACTGATTTTCAAAATACAATAATACACTAACACAATGTACTATGTCTACCAAAATCAAATAATTCTTCCAAAACACTAACACATGTTCTCTTCCAACAGGAACATTTAGTCAATCGCTGCACAATGTCATACAAAACACTAATATCACATGGAATTACAGAAACTACATTATTTGATATGTGTCTGGTCTGTCTTATACAATAATAATAGACAATAGTATATTGACCATAGATTGTGTTTTGTACTGCAGTTTCTCTTGAAGCCTTTCTACATTTTTGTTTTGTTGGGTTTAGAATTAAATATAAATAATACATATAAATGTAATATATATTAAATGCATGCATTTTGTTTCTTTTGCTGCAGAAATTCAATAGCGAAAATGAATGACCCATCTCAGAGTAGCTTTATAGAATGTACGGTCTATGATAAAAAAGAAGACGGAGACAGAATTGTCCTGGTACTCGTCTTCCTCTCCCTCGTGCAGGCATTTTCCTCCTTTCTTTGCGTTCATCTATATTGTTCAAATAGGACCTCTTTTATGTACTACCATATGGTCATGCGATTGAAAGAACCTCAACACCTGAGTGTGTTTCCTAGATGTCAATCAGCTGTGATCAATCTATTTACATAACTTCAATCAGCTGTTTCTCAGTAGCAATAGAACAAAATCCAGGGGATATATTTGTGTTTCAATTTACAATATGAACAGCTGTTCACTTTGACTTTAGCCTATAAGTTAGGTTTAGAACATGTTGTTATCTGTTCTGACATACAGAGTGAATGCATTTGTAAATTTGGCAGTAAAGATCCATTGTTTTGGTCTTGGTTGAGCTTGTGTGTGAAAGAAGTTGAAGCATTTTAAATTTGTGTTAACTGTATGCATTTTGTGTCAAAGCAACAAGAAATGTGTTAATTGTATAGCCTACACAGACGGATGTTGTGCTAACTGTGTTAAGAGGTTAGGAAAGTTGTTACAAGTTTTGAAAAAATTGTCATAGCAATCGTAAATAACTGTAATGAGTTATGAGATATTACATTCACAAATATTAAAGGTGCTCTAAACGATGTTGGGTGACGTCACTTCTTGTTGACGTTCGAAGTATTGTCAAACAAAACGGAGGCTAGCTCGCCCCTCCCTCCTCCTCATCCCGTCCCCTCCCCCTTCCTTCTGCGCACTAACCCCCCACCCCTACCCCCAAATCCTCCTTGTCAGTTATTGGCTGGAACACTGTTTGTTATGGTTCGTGATGCAGATTGGCGCAGTTTGTTTTTGTCGCCGTTTGTGGAGCCTGGGTTGTCTAGAGGCCGCGTTTTTTTACAGTGGGTTCAGGGGACAGTCAGCTCGCGGATAGTGAGGAGATGTTTGCTGTATGTGACAAAAAATGTTGTAGCCTAAAAAATGCGTGACATCACTTAGAGCACCTTTTTAACCTTTTCTTTGGACATAATAAATCTGTTCCACATAAGTTAAAGCACTAGTTAAGTTAACCTGAAACTGTCTTTTCTTCACACATGTATTTCTTCCTTTATTTATTTGCAGTTTATATCTGTAATGGCTAGTTTAGTCAGTCTCATGCATGCACTCTAACCACAGGATTATTTGTGAAATCTGAAATTCATAAATGTTCAGGTTGCCGCGTCAATAATCAAACCAAACCAAAAAGTCCAAACATTTTCCATCAGTCTTTTTTTTTTTTTTCATATCTCAGGATTAAACGTCACAAAACAAAATGTTCAGTTCAGGCCTAAACTTTTGACAATAAAGGCACAAACACAGATCATATTTTTGCTATTACAAACAATTTCATCTTATTATTGTAACACATATTATCTGATCTTGTTTATCCAGCCTGCTCAATGAAAAATGCTTTAATTTTCCCCCCCCATGCTTTCATTGGCTGCCTCACACACTTGATTGTGCTCCTCGGTTCCCCTGAGGAGCATTGTGGGTAGGTCATGTGATCTCGCACTACTCATCATCTTCCCTTTGATGAACAAACGAGAAGTCCTGTGCCCTTTGAAGCATTTTTGTGTGCCACGTTCAGGCAATTAATGCGCACGTGAAAAGCCAAAGCGAGAATAGATGAGACACGATGACGAGGACGCAGGAAGGAAACGAGGGACGGGTTTCAAGCTTCATCACCTCTTTCCAGGTGTCTATGCCCGCATGATTTCATCTGTGAACTGCAATCAACTTCCGTAATGAAATAAGTAATTAACATATTATAATTGTGCTACAGTTTGATTTGACAGAAATCATTTTCCATATCTAATACTATGCTAATTTAATCTGTTCCTTACTCGCCAACATGACCTTTTGTGATTAAGTTTCATGGCAGATTTCTTCTGCGTTTGTGTGTGTGTGTGTGTGTGTGTGTGTGTGTGTGTGTGTGTGTGTGTGTGTGTGTGTGTGTTCGTATTTTAGAGACTGAAAATGTACAGATCTTACTACAGCAGATAGATAGATAGATATATATGTATATATATATATATATATATATATATATAGTACTGTGCAAATGTTTTAGGCAGGTATGAAAAAATGCTGTAAACTAAGAATGCTTTAAAAAATGGAAGTGTTAATAGTTTATTTTCATCAATTAACAAAATGCAGTGAATGAACAAAAGAGAAATCTAAATCAAATCAATATTTGGTGTGACCACTCTTTGCCTTGAAGTTTTTGAAGGAACTCTGCAGGTAGGTTGTTCCAAACATCTTGGAGAACTATCCACAGGTCTTCTGTGGATGTAGGCTTCCTCAAATCCTTCTGTCTCTTCATGTTATCCCAGACAGACTCGATGATGCTGAGATCAGGGCTCTGTGGGGGCCATGCCATCACTTCCAGGACTTCTTGTTCTTCTTTACGCTGAAGATAGTTCTTAATTACCTTGACTGTATGTTTGGGGTCGTTGTCCTGCTGCAGAATAAATTTGGGGCCAATCATACGCCTCTGTGATGGTATTGCATGATGGATAAGTATCTGCCTGTATTTCTCAGCATTGAGGACACCATTAATCCTGACCAAATCTCCAACTCCATTTGCAGAAATGCAGCCCCAAACTTGCAAGGAACCTCCACCATGCTTCACTGTTGCCTGCAGACACTCATTATTGTACCGCTCTACAGCCCTTCGGCGAACGACCTGCCTTCTGCTACAGCCAAATATTTCAAATTTTGACTCATCAGTCCAGAGCACCTGCTGCCATTTTTCTGCACCCCAGTTCCTATGTTTTCGTGCATAGTTGAGTCGCTTGGTCTTGTTTCTATGTCGGAGGTATGGCTTTTTGGCTGCAACTCTTCCATGAAGACCACTTCTGGCCAGACTTCTCCGGACAGTAGATGGGTGTACCTGGGTCCCATTGGTTTCTGCCAGTTCTGAGCTGATGGCACTGCTGGACATCTTCCGATTTCGAAGGGAAATAAGCTTGATGTGTTTTTCATCTTCTGCACTAAGTTTCCTTGGCTGACCACTGCGTCTACGAGCCTCAACGTGCCCGTTTCTTTCTGCTTTTTCAAAAGAGCTTGAACAGCACATCTTGAAACACCAGTCTGCTTTGAAATATTTGCCTGGGAGAGACCTTGCTGATGCAGTATAACTACCTATATACTATAATTGGTTGATAATACACCTGACTACAATCCTACAAAATCCCTGACTTTTTGCAAGTACCTATAGGAATTGATGCTGGTTAGAAGGCAAAGGGTAGTAACACCAAATATTGATGTGATTTAGATTTTTCTTTTGTTTGCTCACTTTGCATTTTGTAAATTGATAAAAATAAACAGATATTTATATTTTTGAAAGCATTCTTAGTTTACAGCATTTTTTCACACCTGCCTAAGACTTTTGCACAGTACTGTGTGTGTGTGTGTGTGTATGTATGTATGTGTGTGTATGTATATATATATATATATATATATATATATATATATATATATATATATATATATATTTATTTATTTATTTATTTTTAAATCTGTGGAGAGAGTGTGAGATAAACTAGCAGATTTCTTTTCTGTACGTTGAATAGTATCTCCTCCACCGAGTGTACATTAATCAGAGGATTATTATGAGGTTGGGATCAGTATCTGTGCGAGTCTGACCTTTTATTAAGCAGGTCAGGTATTGGGCATATACTTGATGTACATTAAATGCACTTTTTCCATCAGTGTTCATAAAATTCGGTGTTTCCACTATCAGTTACATTTGTTCTGTCATGACGGGCCACTGACTTGTAAAGAAGTAAAGCCACAGCTGATACTGTCTCATCACACCAGCATGTGCTTTATAATGTGAAGTGAGTGTTTTACAGTTTAGAGTGATGTTCAATATGACTATTGCCACTCTTGGTTTGATCATTTTACCAAACCTTTTCTAAAAACACTAAAAAAAGGAAAGAAATATGCCTTCATCCATGTGCAGGGTGTGGGTTAATACAATCCAATTCCAGACACTCCACCAGGCAAAGCACTGATGTAGTTTTAATAATATATGGGCCATATTCATAATGCACTGGCCCATATCAATTAAAGGCTTTTAAAAACTTTTTAATCGGACTCTTGAGTGACTAGAGATTTTTTTAATTCCACACCCTACCCATGGATAAAGGCATATTTTCTGCAAGTCATTTTGAAATATTATTGGAGTAAAATGTTTGATAAAAGAGGGCCTGATGTTACATCTTATTCACAATTTGGTTAGTTAAAGAAAAGAAGCAAAAACTGGGCATGTTATATATGGTAAAAATGTCAGCGTGTATTGCCAAAAAAGGTTAGTTTCTTTTAAAAGCGATTGTTTCCTTACCGGAACCAAGTCGCTTTTATTTTAACCATGATGACGGATTAACTCAACCAAGTTGTTTTTTTGCCTCAAGCTAAACAAACCTTTACTATAGCTGTGTGTGATTTATAAAACATTTTTATTTTTCCAACAATGATTTGTAAGGATTTTCAAAGGCACAGAAAATTTATGTTGTCCTGCCGATAGGGGCATCCAATCAGAAAAATGTGTCATCCTGGAGGGCAATTACAGATCATGTATTTCTTTCTGTTGTCAAAACAAATACTCTGCAAAAGAACACATTGATACAAGATCAAAAACACAAGCGATAATGTGACTACATCTTAAATATTCCCAGGGTTTCCAGACAGCAGCAGATCCCCCTTCATCTCCTGGCTGAGAATCAAACTCATCAGACTCTGTTCTCTCTGAGAAAACAAGCTGCCTTTAGCTATGAACACTAGCAATCATGCTCATGAGAGACTGTAGTCATGATGATCACATGAGACTCAAGCTATCATGATCACAAGTTTTCATGTTCCTGAAATTTACCCTCCAGAAAGAGCAAAAATAAATATCATTTTACGTAATTACAAAAGGTCAAGCAGTCTGCGAGGGATGCAGGAAGTGGAGAGGAAGTAATCAGAGCAGCAGTCTGGCATTAGGAAGACTGACAGAATATGTGCCAGCCAGTAACGAGACAGCGCACCGTAGAGCTTCTTGTTTTGCTGTATGATGGCTCCAGGCCTCAGGGTGCACTGACAACATTACCATACTCTTCACCTCCTATGTACAATACTCGTGTCATCATCGCCTTGGTGTGGCAATGCCCATTTGAGACTTGACACTGTTGCTATTTTAGAGTGTCACTTAAGGTTTCAGGCATGAGCTTATTAGTTCAATCAGACTCAGTGTGGATGCTTAGTGTGTGCCAACTTAAAATCAAATCTGAGCATGTTGCTCTTGAATGCCATCTTCTCCCTGTGTGGCTCTCACAGTTAAGTGTAAAATCTGATTTCTTAGAATAGAAGGTGGTTTACGGCAGTCACAGTGACGGATTTGAGAGGAGACTTTTAATTTAACATTGTGTTTGGGGAGAAGTGTTGCATTTTTAGGTAGATTTTACAGTTAAGAGAAGATGCAGAAGGTAATATTCATATTACTGAGGCACAAGTGTCTGCTGTTGTCATGCACAGTCTGTCCATTTTGATTTGTGTCTGCTTAGCGTTATTCCCTAGGGATTTCCTTTACTGTCACAATACTTCCTTTCATCTTCCCCATTTCTCACTCTCCACTTTCTTGCACAGTTGAGTCAGTCGCCACCATAATCACCACCTGGCTTTTAAATCTCATGTGAATGTGACCAAGCCAAACAACCAAGGTGAAAATAAATTTGTTTTGTGGCTGAGGCAATAAGCTCGTATCTGCAGGCACATGATTTATTTATTTCTACAAACTGTGAAAACTGCTTGATTTTATTCTTTTTCCAGCGATGTCCATGTCATTAGTTTACTTCCACATTCTATATATATATTTATATTATTTAAAGACTTTCCCCCGACATCTCATCAGGTCAAAATTGATATAGCCTACCAGAAATAGAAGAACTATTTTAATACATTATCATAGCAAAGTGTGGCCCTATACATCTTGATGCTCATGTCTACTCCCTATAAGTGTGACAAAATAATAGTAAACCAAACTAGGGCTGAAACTAATGATTGTTTTCTTTATCAAACAGCCGATTATTTCCTCAATTGCTCGTTTGTAAATGTCAGAAATTTGTGAAATTTTGTTCATCCCAGTTCCTCAGAGTCTATGGTTACATTTATAAGTGTTACATAAAACAGAGTAAATCAGCAAACATTCACTTTTTAGAACATTTTTGCTTGAAAAAAATATTTCAATGATTGATCGATTTGCAAAAAAGTTGCCAGACATTTTTCTGCCAATCAGTTAATCAACTAGGCTATTTATTTATTTTTCAGCTCTACACCAAACTGAATACGAAATGACACACAGTGGTATGATGGAAACCAAAAACCTTTTCTGGCCATGATGAAGATCCAGGACAGGAGCCAGTTTTTTAACAAGAGAGAATTTTTAAATTGTGTTACATTATAATCAATATTTCAAAATGTAGGAATCACTGACCTTTTACATCCTTTAGTTTGGTTTCCTTTCATTTGGCTCTTACTTAAAACTGAATTGTAAATCTGTGAAGGTTGTAGCTCAGTTTGTAAAGTGAGTGATTAATCCCAAATGCACGTTTCTATACAAACGTTTCTGCCAAAGGAAAAAATATAATCTAATATTTCCAGCATGTTGTTGCCCTATGCAGCGGTGAGAGATCTGTAGCTCAGATGGAGTTTTGTAGACGGATGCTCTTTATTTCCATCATTTACTGCAAAATATGCCAGCTGAAGTTTGACACCACTGGGCTTGAACTGTTGATGCATGATGATACAGACGTGGTGTGTGAAATGCTTTGCTTGCATTATCCTTGCTCCATTTTGCATTTGCATTATTGGCACTGACAGAAAAGCAGGTGCAAGCCAACAAGCCCATCAGCATTTGTCAACGGCAGAGCAGAACGAACTTCTCTCTCCATCATACCAGTGGATATATTAACAATCTTTTGATAATGTAAGCAGCATTAATGCAGAAAATTAACGCAAACATTAACATATTTACATTTATACTCCAGCCTCTTCCATTTTACATGCAAAATGATATTGTTGATATCAGGGATCAGACATTGCCCTCTGATGCATCCTCATATTGTCAGAACTGAGGACTGTAAATATCTCCACATTCACAAGTTGAATGTTTTGGCATGAATCGGGCAACATATTCACAACTATCACAATTATCATGACAACATGTTAAAACTTCTGGCATATGAGTGATCAAGAAAACAAAGTGTTTGATACATAAGCACACATACCTAAAATAAATACTGAAGAACTGGAATGTCACTTTTAATTTCACACCTTGCTGCTCATCACTTTGAGTTATTTTTAGGTCACCTGCAAAACCTGAGCACAAATAGATCATTAAATATGACTAGAAAGTTTAGGTTGTTGGTAATACGGAGTTATTATATAATCTATATTAAAAAGTAAGATATTCATGTCTAATTTTATTAGAAATTTTGAGTCATGCAACTGCAGTACTGTGTGGGCATGTGTGCGTGCGTGCGTGCATGCGTGCCTGCGCGTGCGTGTGCTTGCGCTCACTCACTTGTTCATGTTTGTGTCTTGGAAAGAGAAAAGAGCTTCAGGTTGGCCTGACAAAAGCTTGTTATTCTACCCGGCACTCAATCACACAACAGCCCCATGAAAAGAGAATAATGCTGGAGAATCATCCTCCTTGGCGCTTTCCCCTTCGTCGACCTCTGATTCTCTCTCTCTCTCTCTCTCTCTCTCTCTCTCTCCTTGTAGCTATCTCTCTTCCTCTCTCTCCCCCTGCGGTGTGTGTGAGTGGTATCCATCTGTCAGTTGTCAGTGCCAGGGAGTGATACAGAGAGCTGTCGCTTCTCGTCAGCCCGCATTGGTGAGGCCTTTTGCAGCTGCCCTGCTTTCCTCGGGGCCAGAGGAAGTGTGTGTGTGTGTGTGTGTGTGTGTGTGTGTGTGTGTGTGTACAAAGAGAGAAGGGTATTCAGAGGGCAGTAATGCATTTAAACTGGAGACAATTGAAGGAAAGCTGGAGAGAGATTGGAACCAGTGCAGGACACACGACAGATTGTAAATATCACATTACCTTAATATGCTCAGCGCTGTATCACTATGTACTCCACAGGACATGAAGTCATCAGTGACCTTTATCAACCTCTGTTGGTGACCAACAGGAAGTGCAACAACATTTAAAGACGTGTAAGTGTCTGGTACAGGCTAAACCCTGAAATAAGAAAAAATTGTGATTCTTTAGGTCGCAAACCTGACATTTCTTCTGTGCAAACATACCCAATTAAATTTGAAATACATTGTTAGCCTAATCACTTCTGGCTTCCTCACAATATTTTACGGGAGCTTATGTATTAATGGATTTTTAAGCTTTGAAAAAATGAAAAATTGGACAGTGCAAAAATGATTGCTAGAGGTACAATGATTTTAGTACATTTTGTGTAACTCATGATTTTAGTAAATTTAGTGTAACTCATGATGCTAAATACTGTTGTGTGGAGCAGGTGGAAGTGTTGAGACTGGGAGTGACCTGACATTCAACTGGTTTGTTCTAAAAAAAAAAAAAGTTGCAGACGTTTTTGACCATAAAGCTCCAGGAACTATGGCACCAGTGGAACCAAACTCAATAATTAAAGCAGGAACTAAAAGTCCCTTCTACACATTTCCTGTTTGCATTTTCATCACATCTGAAGAACCATAAAGATTAGACAAATACAAATAAAACAACTGCAGCATTTAAAACCCCAAAAGAAAAATGTTTTTTGAACTGTATGTACTGTTGCGCAACTCTCTTTGAGTTGGATGTATTAAAAGTCTGACATCTTAGCACTCACTTAAAAAAAAATAATAATCTTACTCACTTTTTACATTAAAGCAGCATGACATGCAAAAGAGGGTCCTGCTGCTTGTAAAAGGGAAAAGATTGAAACAACATACCCTAATATATCTATTCTATACTGAGCTTGAATGACCAGCATAATTTAAAAGATTTCATGTTTCTGTGTAAATTAATAGGACAGACTGAACAGCCATGCGCCAGTCCTCCTTGTTTAGCTTTTTTTTTTTGGTAACACTTCCGGGCTTTCCCCCGTGTTTAGTGTTTAACATCACAAACGCTATGAATTGTGGGTTATTCCCTCAGGCAAGGTCTGCAGAAATGACAACTCACAGAAAGTGTGCATAAATGCCTCAAAATGTCTGCGAGAGAGCCCGCAAGCACTTGACGATTTGACAGAAGTACAGGCCTAAGCCCTCGCAGACTTACCGGGAACATGCCTTTAAAGTCCGTCTGTGTGGACATTGGGAGTGAGCCTAAGGCTGGAGTAGATATAGCATGCTTTGTATTATGAGCCGTCCAAAACGACGCTTGATTTGTCAGCGTCACTGTCTCTTAAAAACAGCTGTATGACTCAGATGACATTTATACTGCACTGCAAAAGATATTTATTAGATGAATATGAACAAAGTTTGCTGTGTTTGACTTTCTCTAACTTGTTTTCCTCAGACGCAAATCCAATATGCAGGACAAGAAAATACAAGTTTATTAGTTTTCATATTCATCACGTTATTTAGAAGAACTACACACTCTGTAGAACAAAGCTGTTTTCATGTGCAACATGGACACACCTGTAAAATCATGTAAACAAGAAACAATGTCTTTATTATGAGGATAGATACATTAGTTTTTTGTACATTGTGGGTACTGATTATTAGTTGGCGATAAAGTTTCATTTACAAAACTGTTACTTATTACTGTACATGCTTGACAGTAGATCAATATTAACCTTAAATACGACTTAGCATTCAGTATTCATTTGATCTGATCTCATTTTATTAAATGTTCTCTTTGCTGTCTACTTGAGTGGTTGTTTTTTACATATTAGACCCTTTGTTCGATAATTGCAAGTAAATCAAAACAAATGTGTTTGTTTACAAGAACTTAATAGTGATGATATGTAAATGGCTCCGTCTTACATTGTGATTCATTTAACACTGACAGCAGTGAGTATTTCTTCACCTCTTTCCCTCCTGGCCTTTCAGAGGAAGCGACCTTCAGGAACATTGAAATGATGAGTCCTCTATCCTGTTGAGGGATCCGAGAGCCGGGCCTTTTCTTTCACTTTACCTTTCATCTCTCAGCTGAGTCATTTCAAACTACGATCGATAAAGAAACAAAGATAATCTACAGCTGCTACAGCTTCGGTATTGATTGATGTAATGCAGTTTAAAAACCAGTTGTATTGATTTGCAGTTGCACTGAGAGAGTGTGTGCAGAGACAGAGAGAGATGTGCAGGGTTTCTTTTAGAGTGCAACTGAATTCATAAAGAAGTGCATGGATGCCACAGCGGAAGCTATTTTCTGCTGAAGTGAGACTCGTGTTGTCATTCTTTGTCCTTTCACCTTTTTTTGTCAAATTAGGATGACTAATTTGGCAACATGATTGCCACCTTCAGCAACACTATAATTCAGAATGTGGCCAGAACTCACCGCTGTGATGAATAACCCATATCAGGGGAAAAATGTGTGTGTAAATGTGTTTATTGTGCAAGACCTGGAACGTATATGTTCAGTAGTGTTTTATAGTTCGGTCAGAAGGACATGTTTGCAGGAAGTGTATAGAAACCACGCAGATTTGTGTCAATTTGAGAGGTTAACAAATACATGTAGAGTTTATGATTGATTGTGTAACGTGACGCCAGCAGGCCCTTTTCAACGTAATTCATTGCTTAACTTAGCTGCTTGATGGAAATGCAGCAGGCTGGCCACGAGCCATCTGTCCCCATGCAGTTTTTCTCAAATCACAAAATAGAGGTGGAAAAGACGAATCACTGATGTCTTCATTTCAGTCATGCTGCTTGTTCAAACTGCAACAGAGTTATTTATCACGATTGTTTCTGTGGCTTTCAGTAAACTTTTAACCAGGAAGTACTCAGGGCTGAGCTGACAACATTGTCCTCCGTCACCAGTGAGAAGCTCCACTTCTACCCAGTGGTATATGCTGTATATTCTGTCTTATCATTTCTCTGATCTAAGTATGTCTGTGAGCGTATGTGCATTTTGTGTGTGCGCCTGGTACGTGACATTAGCAGGATAAATAAAAATCAAATGCTGTTTCGAGACAAGAAAAAACTGCACACCTTTTAAGAAAACTCTCTTCAAAGCCTCACCACCAAAGCTAGAAATTCCTTCCTGAGGCAGCAGTGAAATCAAAAACAACAAACATCGCACTTATGCTCCTCTTTAGTTACTCAAATGTTGTTTTTTTTCTGCTTAAAAGGAGCTATGCTCAAACACTATCAAAAAAGTTTCAAAGCACAAACACATACACCCCCCCCCCCCCGTAAGAATGTACCAGTTTTTGTCTTTCTAATCTCAGCGCGCTCAAGGCAAACGTATGCAGAGTTTGTTTTTTCTGCAATGTGGATTTGTGACAAAAGGTTGGCAAATTTTGACAAATTGCTTTACCCTGAATTGACCTCGTCTTTGTTGGATTGCACCAGAAAGAAAAGATTTCAACTAAAGATTTGTTTAACTATGCTTTTAAAATTCTACATAAGTTTATACCATGCTGTGATGCAAGAATTTAGATTAAACCATGTCAAACTTTTATAAAGTTACATTGACATTTTACATTTACACTGTGCAGACAAGAGAGAGAGAGCGAGAGAGAGAGAGACACACAGACTCTGGACGTCTGTTTTGCTTAAACGCACTCCTCCAATCTCTTCCCACATCGGAAATTACTTAATGCGCTGTTTACTGCCTAAACATGTTCATTTACCATACGTTAGGAATACTTGATGCTCTTGTAAATGATGATTTTAAACCTCACCATCCAAGAGAATTAATGCCATTTCTTCTTTAAAGACCTGGTTTGACTGTTTTAGTTCGATGTTCTCATCTAAACTCAGAAAAAGCTGAACAAACTTACTGAAGACATTCCCAACATAGATGATTACTTTGTTTCTTTTTTAATATAAAATCTGCTACTGAAATAAAATGAGACATTAAAACTTAAAAAATGTACATGAACTGTTGTTCTTAAACAAGACTAATAGTGTACAGCCATGCTAACAGCTTTATGAGGTTATGTTTAGGCACAGCGGTGCTTTGAGCTACATGCTAATGCCAGCATGCTACCATGTTCACAATGGCAACACTAGCACGCTGATCTTTAACAGGTATTATCTTTACAATGTTTACCATCTTAGTTTAGCGTGTTAGTATGCTAACATTTGCTAATTAGCACTAAACGCAGAGTACAGCTAAGGATGTCAAGGGAATGCCATTGGAATTGCAGGTATTATGTCCTAAACCAAAGTATTGGCAAAATACAAATTTCATTACATGCAACACATCTTTCCTTTGTACTAATTAAGACACATTTTAGGCACTACAAATGTGAATGTATTATCCTGAATCCGTAACCCCACCGCCAACAGTTTTGCCCACGGCGGTCTTGCTACCTCTCAAGCATTTTAAAAGGTAAACGGAGGGCGAGTTTTATTGTTAAGTGGGCTTGGACACAGTAAAGAGCCAAGAGCTGGTGTTTAACAGCACTATTAACAGCGAGATGGAAGATCAATACAGCAAGGTAGAGAGGAGGCGCATCTCTGTCACTGTGATGTGTTATTAGTGCCTGACAGTGGAGAGATCTGGCTTCTTTCCAGTCCCTGGGCCTTGTCGTGTACTTTGCTCTACAGCAATTAAACCAACTCTCTGTGCTACAGATTCAAAGCCTGTAAATAACCATTTCATAAATTACAAAAGCATTAACAAGTGTCGGCGTGCGATGAGATCTTTGACATAACAAATAATACCTTTAGCTGAGAGATTTATTTTGGCACCATCGAGATAATATTCTCTCTGTCTTTTTAACAACGGCAGTATATGACTGTGATACCTTCAAGGTCTTGGATGATGCAGACAGACTCTCTCATATTCATGTCCACAGTCAGGTTACTTTTTATCTTGTTAGAGATGCTATTTATTTCTCCACCTCTATTTCTCACTTATTTTAACAGCCAAATGCATCTCTATTCCAGAGTTCCTTTGAGGTGAAATAGTGCAGTGTTGTGGAGTAGGCTAACTGTACATTTAGAGTGCCTTTCATGTTGTTAATATTTTCCTAAATAAATGAGAAGTGCTTCAGGAAGCTGGATAATGTCTCCATATCCACTCTTTTTTCATTGAAAACGTTTTTCCAGCAGTGTAAGAGGCAAACAAACTCCTGTGCTGATTTGAAAGAGTGGTTGATGAAAAAATCACTGAAAATGTATTTTCTTTTTTGCCTTTGATTTGAGTGAGTGCTCTAAATTGCAATGACCAGCTGTTTAATTTTCTGGAAGTCCTGCAGGATAACGGGTCAAGAGAAGGATTATCAGCATGTCTACATCATTTTTAAGAATACAGCTTTCAACATAACAAAATAGTCACCGCCTATTAACTTGCATGTATACGAGGAGCTAAGAAAAAGCTCAGAGAGTAAGAGTAAGCTCCATTATGTTACAGTACCAACCTTTTGTATGCAAAATGTTTGAAATGGGTTCTTCTTTCACAGATATTGTTGAACAAATCGAACTTTTCTTCAAGTCTTAGTTCATTTATAGCTCTGGCATATGTGTTTTCAAACTGTGGCACAAAAATGATATTCTGCTTTCCTCAATGTCACACTCGTTCAATTTTCTGTTGTCTCTGACTTTAAGAACTTATTGCAACTGGTCTATTTTCTTACCTTTTCAGGAACTGCTGAAGGAAGCACAATAAGTAACGTGTAGCAAGATGGTGAATTACACAGTTCAAGAGCAAGATGAAATTAATTTCAAATTTTCTCACCTCAGGTCGCTGAGACTCAGGTACATCACAATGAGTGAAACCACACACTTTGACTATACTGTGTTTATACAGTTGTCTTACCACTCACATGCCTTAAATAAGTATTTAAAATGGTGATGTCTTGTTAATTGAAAACTTAGTATAGTACAGTATATTCAGGTGCTTCATCTAACTACAGTTATGTAAACATTCATCATGTTTTTCGCTTTTAAATAAGTGTTTTACACAATTTAAGTTTCAGATATTTTCATGTGTGGGATACATGAAGTGCATTGTAGATAACTAGAGAGTATAAATTGGCTGTTATTTGAGAGCAGTCAACTTGTTCACAATGTTTATGACACGTTCATGACAGTGTCATGTCACGATTATATCGATACCTTCAAGTAAAGTGTTACCGAACAGTCTTATGACCAAATACGAGTGTGTTTTACAACTTGAAGATTAAAGCAGGAATAATTAGAGTGAGAGTATTACCTCAGGTTAAAAAAATATATTTCATTTCATTTCCCCCTATTGACACAGGGAAATAACATGTACAGAAGAGCTTGAGGGCAGAAACAACAAACTCGGGACATGTTTCATTCAAGGAAATCACCCAAAGATGTACAATACAACATTGAGTATCTAGTGTGCTGCCGCAGGGTTTCTCATACTACATAAAATCTAATGCATGGCCTGTGTTGTGTTTCACTGTCTTCTCACTTCCACATGTTTTCCAACAGTATATCACTGTCAGCTATAAAATAAAGGCAAAATACGGTTTGAAAAATGTTGTTTTAAAAACAATAAAATAGTATATTTAGACCCAAATTTAAAGAGATTTGTTGTGCTTTCAGAGTTCCATCTTAGTGTATATGAAAAACCAAACACCACAGTATGATACAATACGGCCAACTAAAGCAGGTCACAGTATACTGCATAGTTCTGTACTATATTCTATAGTTTATTGGCACAAATAAGAAACAATATAGGCCAAAGAGCAAAACTCCTATAAACACACACACGTAGGCTATGGGCATTCAAACAAAAACCGAGCACACCAGGCTGGGGGTCGAGATCAACAACGGTTAAAGTTACAGATGAGCACAATCATTTGTCGGTACAATTAAGACAACAAATGTGAGGGTCACGTATCAACAAACCAGACTGGGTGGGAACGTTTTTTTCTTTGAGTTAGAGTGAATAAAGTTTTTGTTATTGTTTGTTATTGTTATTATTATTTTAAATATACACATGATTCCTGATGATGAAGATACAGAAAAATAGAAATGTATGGAAAATATAGCATATTGTCAATATTTTAGAGACCCTATTATCTATATGTCCTATTAAGAGGAGCTAAGCTCTCCCTGGTTGCCCTGTAAGTAGTTTGCACCCGGGCCTTATCCTTTGAAGTTGAGTTGAGTACTGCAGTGTTCACCTTGTATCCTGGGTGCAAATCATACCTGATTAGTAGAAACCAGCAGTGGAAACCATACTGTGCTAGTGGTTGTACAAATGGTTATTAATAAATACATTCTAAAATAAATAATGTAATAATCCAAGACATACGAATAGTATATTTTAGGTAAGATTTAAGCTTTTACAAGACATGGGTGAAGGTTTTAGCATTAAAAGGGTGATTATCAATATGACTTTCAAAGTAGCTGAGGGGATTCAATTTGAATGTATTGTATGCATCTTTGTCACCAAATTGCATGATATTGACTTTGCCAACCAACTCTATAAGTGATGGATGTCTATGATGACTGTCTGGCTTTGATATCTTTTTGTGGGACCTTGAGTATCAGTATTTTTAATGGACTGTTCAGACATTTGTGTGTGGTGTTGTGGCGGCGATCTATTTGATGAAATGTAAGGTTGTAACATGATTTTAACCGCGCAGTAGCATTATGCAACAAATCATTGGATTTTGTCTGTTTGTTGTTGTGTTTTACCATCTTGAAGCCGTGCCCATTGATTTTCTTCTTCTTCTTTAAAAGTGTGTTGTAACTGAGAGTGCGGTTACTATGTAAGTTTGTCCTCCAGATGTCTCTGTGAACTCCAGATGCTCTCAAACGCTGTCTCGTACAATCATCCTTCTTCATTCCCACTAACAATTAGGTAATGAAATATTGATTTTTAGTTAGATTCATATTGATGCTATTAGCTTTGCATTGATAAATCACTGATGCTGGGAGCCAGACCAGGAAGACATTACTGTGTGTTAATCTGATGGATATGCCTTCTTCTTCCTGGATGTCTCTCTCTACCTGGACTGTCACACTTCATCTTTGTGGTTTACGGTTTAAAGCAGGTTCATAATGATGCTCTCACAAACTTCTTTTCCCACTATATCTAAGGTCTCATTCTTGGTTGTGAAATGAGGATTGACTTCTTGATGAAGATGAAAACTTTAAAAGAATTTTTAATATTAATTGTTTGAAAAAGACAAACAAAAGTACCTGCAATTTATATATGAGAAAAAACTACCTCTTCTTAAGCTTATAATTATCCTTAACTTGATATTTTCCAAATATTTCTTGCAATAAATAAATGATATTGCATTTAGTGGTTGCTTGTATTTAAAGCATCCAACGTTGCACTGGTGCAGGTAGGAATCTTTGACCCTAGCAATTGTAATGCCATGCTCTAACAATCATGGTATACAGAACAACATCTCCAGTCACATGCATGCTGTGACTGCTGGGAAATCTCCTTATCACCAGTGTCCACCTGTCTGAGACGGCGCTCAGAATTTCAGTCTGCTGTCTAGTCATTACTGTCACAGTAGGGCCTCAGTATCGAAAACCTGAGACTGCAATACACTTTAAGGACCTGAAACAAATTCAAATTAACTTTTATATGGAAATATAACTACCTGCATAACTAAAGAAATAATATACAGATTTTTAAATATAGTTATTTTAAGAAAACACATAAACATATGGATATTTGATTAAAAGTAATGTTGTAAAGCAGTCAGAGGTAGAAACAGGAGGTCTGTCATTTAATGCAGAAGGTCGACAGCTTATTAAAAAACGTCTTATTACGACCCCTCGTGACAGAGTTCAGTGTGATTTTTACCTTCTTAGATTGCTTATTTTAATATATTGTAGAGGCCTGAGGAGGTAAAACTATAAAGCTATCACATAAACAATTTTGTGTAGGAGGCCTCCTGTCATTACCCGGATTTAGGGTCCAAGCATATTGGATGTTTGCCCTTTGAGGCAAATTTGTGATTTTGAGCTATACAAACAACACTTATTTGACTAGAGCAGAAGTAGTTGCCTTATTTAAACTCCTACTGTAAACTAATTATAATTTACACCACTGAAACCAACCCATTTTAATTTCCCACCCTGAAGGAGAGCTGTAGCCAGAATTTTAGAAATACTGAGACTTTAAGCTCAAATTCCCCTCTGCAGTACCCCACCCACCCATGACAATTTTGAAAAGCCACGTGCCAAACTCTATTTATGAACATCACAATTTATACTGATTCCAAATGTATTTTCTATCACATTATGTTGTGTTGTGTAACTCTGGCAGAGAATGCTACATTCCTTTCATTTTAATCTAATTTAAATATCTTTTTTGCCAAAAATAGTGGGAAAAAAAAAAAAAAAAGTTTTTTTATATGGGTATAAACTCATATTCGTGCAATGATAAACCCCTCAAAATCTCCTGTGATATTACTAAGGACGTGACTTCAACTTCAAACTACCTTTTTGCTTTTACTTTGACATTAAAGCCAAATCCTAATTCTGATTTATCTCCTAAACCTGAATTCTAACCTTTAAAGCACACCATAAGTAAAAAGTACACTACAATACTGTCTTCACTTGCGGGGTCTAAACCTCAGTCTGGTTCTCATGGACAGCAGTACAACAACACACACACACACACACACACACACACACACACACACACACAGTCTCTCCTGACAGCTGTCACTCCAATCGGCCACTAGTCCGTCTCTCCTCTCCGCTCGACAACAGCCAGTCGTTTCCCTGTCATACAACATATGCCACTGCATTTCTCCTGCTCCCAGCTGCCTGACAGTATCTACTCCCAGACCCTGTGGCCGGCACCAACTCTCAGCCCTCTTGCTAGTGGCGCTGCGAACATGATCTCTGTGTCTCAGGCAGCTAACTGATGCTGTCACTGAACCAAGATGTAACACTACCCACTGACAAACACATTGTGACAAGGACATACAGACACACATATGCTCAGTTGCACAAGTACTCATGCCTCGCCGATGTGCTACACAACAGTTGCTGCAAGTACAACCTTTTACAGTATTTATTTTCTTCTCTGGGTTTAAGCAACCAGATACGGTCAGCTGCACATTATGTTTACAGTCATACAAAAAAAACAGTTCAAATTAGGGATGTCCCGATCAGGTTTTTTTGCCCTCGAGTCCGAGTCCGAGTCATTTGATTTTGAGTATCTACCGATACCGAGTCCCGATCCGATACTTCTATAATAATTCAACTTTATAATACCTCCAGACCGCAGACATACTCGCACTTTCCGCTTCAAGCTGCTTCCGTGTTCTACTTTGCCGGCATTTAACCAATAGCGTCTTTGCAACAAAGTGATGTCATGCCGCACGCGTTGCTGTTTCTGTGTGGAGTCAAAAGGGTCTAACTCTGTGCCACCGCATAACTATAGATGTGTTAAAAAATAATGAGAATATATATACATATATATCCGAGTCCTGATTGGGAGGTAACGTCCGATTCCGATCGAGTCTGAAACCAAGTGATCGGGCCCGATTTCCGATCACGTGATCGGATCTGGACATCCCTAGTTCAAATGCTTTTTTGTGATGTATTTAAAAAGCTAAAATGCTAAAAGTTGCCTGTGGATTCAGTTTGGCCAAGTTTTGTGATTCACCACGTGATAATGTCTCAATCCTGCCTGCAGGCAAATAGTCTGATGATGGGAAAAAATGTCTCATCCATAATTTGAAGCTTTGTCTTTGTACTATGTCAATCTGTATACAGGGTCAGTTTATAGAGGAGGTTTTAGTGCAAACAGTTTAATGGGTAGGTGGTTAAAAACAGAAGAAATACAGTATAATGCCACATTAAGTCATATAGCCAGCAACCCCCCAAAAAACAAGGGGCGGATTTGTAACAAAACAGCGCCTCTATTTATCTATATATTATCTATTTCTTGGCATTGCCTACCATCTACTGGTAGAAGCTGTAAACTGCAGCAAGGATAAGGCCATATTTTATTATTATTAACTTTATTTAATCACAGATCAAAACCTGGGCTTTGGGTATTGGCTGATACTAGTCTTTATTGATAAGCTGTATGCCTCACTGTGTGCAAGTGTCGGGGATCATCCTTTTATGTGTAAGCCAACATCAGACTTCACTTTAACATTGATTTAAACAAATAAATACATATACATTTACTGGATTGTTTATTATTAAAATGATAAATCATGCACCAGCAACTTTGTAAAAAAATCTTAGAAATTAACAGGAATTACAATTCAAGTGTAAACCTTTTCAAAATGCAGCAACAAATCTGTCAAAAAAGGAATTCAAATACCATTATATAGTATATAAACATAGTATTGAATGGATCACCCCATTGTCACCAATCTATTTGTGTCAGCTATTTAAGTCAGTATCGGCCCATCCATCCATCTTCAACCACTTATCTGATATTGGATTGGTGCATTCCGGGTAGTTAGTTTAGTCAGTCAGTCCTGGGCTCTGCTCTGATGAGCTGTGGTTTTAAATGTTAGGAGGGATGTGATATACTGACGATTCATTAATAAACAAAAATAATAGTATATTTATCTTGTTTTTCATAAAGTACAAAGTGATGAGTACAATATGTATCTCCTGTAATGCAACAAAGGGCAGAGCAGAGCAAACATATTCAATCCTTATGTATTCTCTATATAAAAGGTACTGTCTAGATTCTACTAAAATAATATAAAATAATAATTTGAAGTTAAGTGTGACAGCTCAAAATAAACCACAAACAAGCATTTTTGGCTTTTGACCCCTTAAAATGAAGCAATGTGTATGTGCAATGCCTCATCATAGTCTATTAGTGGTGGTTCAACCAGAGTGGATTTTGCCATCTCAGGTTGGTTTATTTAGCATTTTAGGCACATTATGTGAAATTACACATTAAATCCAAGCAAAGACCATTTGTTAGAAAAAATAATGAGGATCTAGCCTGAAAAGCCAGACCCACATCAAGATGTTGGGTCTGGGAACTCACCATTGGCAGGGCTCAATCCGAGGGGCGGGATAAACAGTTGTCTTTCAAATTGCCTCTGCACGCAATAGGATAGCGCTACAACCAAACAGAGCAACGGAGAAGGTATCCAGTTGGCAAAACTCCGAACACATCTTCCTTTTTTAAGAATGACTTCAGTGCCGTTCTTTGTTTTTTTCTCAAAGAAAAGCTTAACTCCAAGTCTTCCAGAGTTGCGGCCAAAGCCGATTCCAAAGACCGCTGTTCGCCAGCAGCAGCAGCCATCGTCTTTGTTTTCAAGTAGCAGGGAATTCACACGGAACTGTCGTAACTCTGCCGTCATTATGTTAAGCCCACCCACCGACTCTATACACGATGTGATTGGCCCGGCTGGAGTTTGGCTTTTCCAGCTCGCAAGCCAACGGAGAGTTGCTAGACACCCTGGCTGCAAATTACATTTGCTGCTGCTAGGGTGCGTCTAGATTTCTAGGCTAATGAGGATCAGAATCTGTGGGTGTATGTGATGCGGCAACAACAGTAATACCATGATATAAATCTACATTGACCAACTTTATTTGTATATTGTAACAGTCAGACAAAATGTGTAACTGGTGAAAATAGAAATTCTGATACCAACATAATTATTAACTATGTTAAAACATGTTTTGTCTACATAGTCACAAAAATGTGAGAGCTCAAATTTAAGCTTTAGGTTTGCATAAAAGTTCAAGCTTGCATAAACATCGCTGTCTCACTGTTTCCTGTCACTCCTCCTCTGCTAAGCTGTCTCTTTACAGACAGCTGTTAGATCACAGGCTCAATGCAGGAGCATCACTCTGCACTCTGACCTCAAGTGTGTCACTGATTATTATATTTTTTTTTTTACATTTTCTGTTATTACTACAAATATCAAGTACTTAGGAGTGTTAAAATTCAATTCTTATCAAACAAAAATACCATTAAATAAAGCAATCATTTACAATATTTATCAAAAAACAGGTTTTCCGCATAGATCAAAGTCAATAGTCAAATAATAAATTATGTATTCTCAAGATCTCCCAAGAATCCATAAGTTGATGGCTTTTTATCAAATGCATAGACTACTTCTCTATGGGAGATGAATACACTGAATCAGAACTAAAATATAGACATGCTAAACAAATCTGCAAACAAAAAACACGATAACAAATTTGAGAACAAGATGAATTTCAAAAACAAAATATTTTGCAATCTCTTTAGTAGCTTGACTGGCAGATGTAAGTCAGGGCCACGTCAGTAGAAATTGTTATTGCTACAGTTTCTAATTCTACAAATCACAGCATTAAATTGCTACATCACTAGCACAATGTGAAATGAGTGCAGATGTTTACGCTATATTTCTGATATGAGAAAAAAAGGACAAATAATAGCATTTAAATTTCAAAATTGGAATCATAAAACAGGACACCACATTTCATTGTAAATCGGCACATAAATGTGTTTGACAGACTGGCTACAACTATGGCCACCAGTTTAGGTATATTTCTGTGGTTTTCTCACATTAATTGATTATCCATTCTGGATCTTAGGTTTGGCAGTAGCTATGGATTTGCCATAGATATATGTTGAGTGATAAAGACCATGGTGCTGCTCCCGCTGTTTGACATGGATATAAAACTGGTCAAAAACACAAGGAGTGGTGTAGTGGTATAATCTATAGAAGCTGTAAACTGGAAGTGAGCAGTTAGTTAACTTGGTCACTAGAACTGCAGAATGTAGCAGAAGACAAGAAGATACACTGATGATGCCCTTCAGCATGTATGTGGGTATATTTGAGTATATACTGATCAAGAGTGAATTTACATGAAGAAAATCCAATTTCCTTGAGATGCTCATCTTCTGTCAAAAGTATGACTAGGTTTTGTAGTATACCAAGTCTCTGTGTAGCAAATGTAATGTTTAGGAGAAATATTTTTGCCAGTTATTTGAGTTGAAGTCAATCCACAACTTGTGATTGTGGGCTGAAGAGCTTTTAGATCACAACATGTTCTCACAACCGTTCTCTTAATGTGTGTGGGGTGATGAGCTAATAGTGCTAAAGCCTGATTTAGCTCTAATTAAGCCACCCCATAGTGACTTACAGAGGGATCATTGTTCATTTTTAGTTGAAAACTGTGAAAGCAAACTTTTGCTGGACCTTGCCTCTTTTGATATTACCAGCACTATACTTGTCATAGCATAGTGATGGATGACAACTGTCTACTGTAAGATCAGGATTTTAATAATTATGTGAATATGGGCTTAAAACTGAAACGTGACAACAAGCTGCAATTTATATTTAATTGCTCCACTGCATAATATTCTGTCTATATCTATGTTGAGACAATCAAATACAGTACTAACCTAAAACGGACATTTAACAAGCTTGTAGATTACATAAAAACAACAAACTGAAACATATATAGAGAGGTAAAAGTGAAGTAAAATGTTCAGGTCACAGTTTACATCTTTGAAGTACTTCTAAATGTTTCTAGTGGCATCCTGGTTTTTAATGTTTGATGGTGGAAGGGGGGTGGTTGTATCGTTTTGCTGGATCTCACCAGCTAGAGCTCATTTTTTACACAAAACCAGCAGATAACTCCTGCGCTTTAGCCAATATGTCCTCTTTATCCTTTAGCAAATGTAGCTTCTCATTTCATTTCCACCGACATCACCCCTAAATGTTTATGTTTACAAAAAGCTCAAACGGGTTTACCTCATTTCCATGTGTGTTTTGGTAACTAACATATCTACACTCTTAACAAACAAAAACCATGCGCAACACTTCAAATTAAATCATATTACAAAATAATAAGAGTCCACCTCATTGCTTTGCATATAATGTGCATTATCCAGTGCCTCTGTCCTTTAGGAGTTATGGCTGGTTCCTTTAAAGAACAGCAGGCCTCTTTGATCAGCAGTATCATGCAGGCTGGAAGCCAACAGGAACACAATGTCACTTCACGTTCCTTTGTGAAGAGACCCTGAGGAGGAAGTGGAGCGGCTATTCACCTGCAGGGAGACAAGTGTCAAGCACACCAGTTAGATTTTATCTAACACTGAGAGGGAATGTGTGTATATGCACACTGTTATACTATCAGTTAATGAGCTAGCAGCGTATAACCAAATACTTGAATGTTCAAAATCATACATACTTAAAGGGAAACAATGCTATCTGAAATCACAATATTTAGATTTCTTAATATCATAATTACTTGACAGTTTTCTTTAGTTCATAACAGCTACTCGGTTATCGTTTAATGACTACATGTATTTTCAACAAGAGCTATCAATTTGAATCAGTTACTTATTATGGCTTGGAATATTTAACTGGAAATTTATTTTACAAAGTTTGTTAGTTTTTATTTTAGAATGATATTCCTTTCATTTATTAAACATGTAAAGCAAATTTAGCGTCACATGTAGGTTTAGGCTTATACGTTTAAGATATTCTGATGAATTTTGCAATTTTAGCATTTTAGCAACACAGTTTTGTGTAGCATATAAAGAATGACTACCTGCTCAATTTAAACAACAGAACTAAGTACATGGGGAATTGTTTACTGATTAATTTGTCACAAAAATGTTCTTACAGTAGCCATATTTTAAATACTCAAATGTCTGATGACATGATGTTGTCTAGTGCAGGCCCTGTCACAATATGCTTATATTGTATGCAGTAGCTACTGTATTAGATGACCTAAGGTGTCAGTAATGTAGAGCTACACATAAATAGGCTTCATGTTGTGGTATATGTGCATATCATGGACAGAGTGAAGCTGGTGCCTTCTTAAAAATGAAAGTTTAAAGACCAGAAGACACAAGAAACAAAGAAAATGAAACAATAATTTCTAATTTGTCAACACAAAATATGGTTTAATATTACTGCCCCCACCATTTTATCCATATTGGATAATCTGATTTGTAATTCCTCACCCAGATTGAGCTATTGCCCATCTCTCGTGTTTAAAAAGTTGCCCACATATTACTCTAGGGGGAAAGAGGAGGAAGCAAGAACAGTTGTAGGCAGCATCAGGGTAGGCTTGACTGACACACCATATGGAGATGCTGGGCGAGTTTTACCCTGAGGGGGACAACAGTGTTTTTGTTATTATTTGTTTGCCTCATCCCTGTCAGCCTCTCTTACGGAAACGAGAAGGAAGAGACAGCCAGGTTGGGGAAGCTGACAGCAATCCACGCAAACGTATGAAAACACACAGACGCACATGTGCACAGAAGTGACAGACTGTATTCAGACGCAGACAAGGTACAGAGACGAGGACAGGAACACAGTTGGCGAAGACATGCTGTACATACTTGTGAGGGATAGAAGGACTTTTATGCTGTTCTTAATTTTAGAAAGTAAATTGATGGATCTTTAGAGTTATATATTTCAGTTTAACTGTAAATAAGGCCAACATCTCTGATGTAAACAATTGACTGGCATTTCCTTTAGTACAATGACAAAATGTAAGATATAATGCTTGCTTAAGGGGATAAAGGTCTGTTTACATTAGTGATGTTTCTATACACAGGACAGGATTTCCCCAGAAAGTTGTTTAGCAGAGGTGGTGAGCCACCCAGATCCCGACGCATCTCACCTTGTAATCAATTTATTTACTAAATGTCAGGAGATTACAGTCTAAACAACAGCCACCCTCATTAAATGTATGGCATTTGTGCGAAAAAGCATCTCAGCTCTTTTTGCTGTAGGTTAATGTTTTATTTCTTTATTTCTAAGTGTATTCAGTTATGTTTTAGTGAAGGTGTCTTTACTCACGTCCACTATAAAACACACTGTAGGAAACCTTGGCAGCAGTAACAGGTTTATATTTTCAATTCTGTTAACTTTAGAAACTTAAAATGGTGATTTTTCATCTAAATGTAAAACTCTTCAATTATACATATAAATATATCCGTAATATAAATAGTAAAAATGGCACGATTGGGCCTTTTGTTTATTAAAATAAAATCCACCCATTTACTTTTCTGTAGGCTGAAGACTAGGAGACAATTTCTTACAAACTACAATATCAGTGGCTGCAAGACAACATACTTGTTTGGAAGCTTCAGAGGTGGGGTGGACTTCTTTTCCAAAATTTCCATTTAACTGCAACATTGCTGTAAAAAAAGCATGTAAACATAAATATCATGGTCATGTCTCATTCTGATTTGCACAAGACATTAAAAGGCTACTGCTGACTCATCCTTCAGTGTAAAACATCATAACATTAGAGGTCCCTTATCCTGGGTTGCCAGTGGGTAAACGGGCATTGTTGTTTAATCCATTCTAATTTTAATTTTAGCAATCTGACAGCTTGAAAAATTAATATTCAGTTGATTGATATGGAATCCCATTTCCACCAGTAAAAGAAAAAATTAAGGTTAAAACTTAGCCTTGAGTTGAAAAAAAAAGATCCTGTCAGTCATTATGAAAATCTTTCTCAAAAATAATGACTTAGTATGTCAAAATAAAAATAAACTTTAATCAAAAGTCATTATTTTTGAGATTCTTTGTAATTATTTCAAGAAAGTTTCTCATCTTGAGTTGAAGGATCTTTTTTTTCCCCCATCACATTGGTGGTAATGGGCTTCCATACAGTTACAGTAAATTTATCACAAAAACAAAGCTCCTACTCACCTTGTGGATCAATCCTGGGATCAACAAACCCCCAGTGCTGGTAAAGAGCAGCAAGATCATGGGGACTGTAGTTTTTCAGGAGACTCAAAATATCAATGTCCATTGGCATTTCTCCTGTTGATTCATTTTTTACCTGAGCAAAACGGAGTGGTTCTAAATATGCTTTGTGGCCCCACATGTTCATGGCAGCCCACAGATCAGGATCCTTAGGAACAGAAGAGGAGTCGCATGACAGCCTGCGGGGATGAGGTCTATCTGCAGAAGCGTTAGATGAAGTCCCGTCATGATTTCTGGCCAACATGAAACCTAAACCCTCCTGAGGGAAGTTTCCTTCCACTGCAGCTATGTGGCTTCTGTGTTTAGGGCTGTTTGTAGGCTGGAAACTAGGGGCACTCTTGCTGTGCACAATACTGCTTGATGAAGTAGCTTGAGTGCTGGAGCTTTTACTTCCCCCCTTTTCTGCCCGGTTATGTTCACCAGACTTCTTCTGAGGTAGGAGTCCCATCCTCCCACTAGACTGTGTTCCATCTGAAGAACGTGAGTCCTTAGACTGATGCTTGGACTTAGGGACGCCTGATTTGGTCTTGGGGGCTGAGTGCTTGCTGCTGCTGCTGCTGCTGCTGCTGCTGCTTGTCAAAGCTGGAGGCTGTGTGCGCTGAGTTCTTGGTGCAGGTAAAGCAGGGCAGTCCTTGCCTTCGAGAAATGGTGGCGGCCCTGTGCGTCTCCACTGGGTAGCACCTGCCTTTAAATTCTTGGGGCTGTTAGTGCAGGGTGCCCACTTGGGTGCCATGGAGCTGCTGTTATCCACCCTGTGTGCAACCCGCTGGTGGATCCACAGTACTTCTGGGTAGTTGGTAGTGTGGGAGCAGTATGGGCACTGATGTCTCACCAGGCCCTCTGTCTTTATTGGATAATTTACAGTGCCGTCTCCTTCATTAATGGGTAATGAAGACAGATTAAGAAGACTATCAGCATCATTAGTAGTGTGTCCCTGCCCTTTAAACTCAGTACCATTTGATTTTTTTGTTTTAATGTTGGACTCTGCTGACCCCTGGTCAGGCGGACATGTGTAAGGATTCCAGAATGGCTGACTGAGCAATTCACTCCTGTTTCTGAGGTAGTCCATGTATCTTGAGGCCTTGGAACCACTTGGGTTAATGTTGTCCAAAATGGTGCTTTCTTTGCAGTAGGGACTCAGGATGTCCTGGTGCTGCCTGTGCCGGTGAGACCTGAGTAGTGAGGCGTCGACAGTGTGGAAATCACAGTGCTCGCAGAAGTATGTTTTTTTATCTGTAGGTAGGAGCAAAAAATAAATGTTAAGGACATACATAGAATTTAAGTGTTGTGTCATTATGTGTATGCATGTGCTTATACGATGCCCCTATATGTGTGTTATGTTGTTTCACCATTCAATTGGTGTCTGCCTGGTCTTAAAAAATTGTTACAGGCAAATTGGCTTTAAATTCCTGATTATTGACTTTTCTGCATTAAGACAAAATCTTTCAAGATAGAACCGCAATGCATCTAAGATTTTTTTTTTTCCACCCCCAGTAACATAATCATTAGCAGTAATTATATTAGCAAGAAAAGCATTGTTTAGGCCATCAGGGGTCTGAAGTTACATTGGCTTATAGAAACCATACTAAGAAACCATAATACATTTCATATTGAAATAAACATCTGCTCTAAGTACATGTGAATGAGTAAATATGTTTCATTGCTGACATTGATGTTAGCTCTAAATCTTAAGGTGGCAGATTTTGACACATTTTAATGAACCTTTTGACAAATATGAATAAATCTGGGTCTTACAATAAATGTTTTAATGCTTAAGGCACCTGTTGTCAGTGCAGCTGTTTCAAGTGTTAAAATCATCAGATCTTTAGCTAACAAAACAGCTAAAGGTTAAAGGTGCTAAACTTAATACGTCCCTTTTAAAATCTTCTGAAGCAGGAGCTTTAATGGGCATGCATTTTCAAAGTATAAACAAGTGCAATAACAGTTGCTGAAATTCAGTTATAAATTCACTAGAGGTCTCCCTTTTCCACAGTACAATGTTAAATTCTAAATAAAATCCACATAAATGGCCTGGTAAGTTTAACTGACCTGGCAGCAATATCAGAGAGTCTGATCTTGGTCTGTCTATATTAAAGTCAGCCGTTTACTAGCAAAAGTGGCACATCCGCATGTCCACAAACAAAACCTTTGATATCTTAATTTAAATAAAAAGGGTACACTATTCAATACAAAGCAAATGCCCACCACACAAGCTGGGCCTGGTAATTGATTCCTATTATAAGGTTTTTCAACTATTGTCTTGTCTAAACTGTAGCACAGATATTGTAGTGTGGTGTATATGGCTTACCCTCCTGATCTTGGCTGCTGGTGCTGTTGGTCTGTTTAGGTGTGAGGTGAACATCTTTGACTTTCTTAGTCTGAAGTGCCTCATAAAACGCATGACCAAGTCCGTTCAACAAAATACGGTCTTTCTGGGAAATCTTTTTGTCAACACCTTTAGTGTGAGTCAAGGTGTTTGATGTGTGATCAAGGCCTGTGTCACCCTTCATCTTCTTAATGTTGGAGCTGGAGGTGTGGATTTGCTTCCTCTTCTTCTCCTGCTTCAGGGGTACATACTCGCCCCTTTCTGTGTTATATGCCACCTCAGCATCTGCTAGCCTCTCCTCCCATCCCAGACATTTCTCTGTGGCCTCCACTAGTCGTCCTCTTGTGGCCAACTGCCACGCTTGATAACTGCAAACTGGATCCAGCTCTGGAATTCGCCTGCCCAGGCTCTTTTCCTCAGGAGTTTCCCTTGGTCCAGCACATGTGAGGTTCAGGCTTTCCAAAAAATAACTCTTAGCAATGTGCAGCTCAGGAGCTTTAATGTCTTCCTGTGGTGGTTTTTGTGTCTGAGTGCGGCAGTGGTTCGGTTTATGTAGCTTTTCATGTATTCGTAATGTCTTGCGGTCATAGAAGAAGTTACCACAGCCAGCACAGAGCTCATAGAGGCACTCTTCATTTGTCAGCAATTCTGGGTCCTGAGGAACTCCATTGATGGTGGCAGGCAGCTCATTGCTTTTGCCACTTCTTAGCTGGGCTTTGACCCGGTGAATGCGCATATGACTTTGGAGGAACCATGCTTGGCGGAAACGGCGTCCGCAAATCCGGCAACCGTGATCCTGGGAGCTGCGGTGCCTTTTCATGTGGGATTTAAGGAGTAGGACCTGAGGGAAAACCTGGCCACAAATGCTGCAGGTACAGGACCCATCATCAGCCCCATCACCGACCTCAACACCATCTTTACTCTTAACTTTTTTCTTGGTTCCTTTCTTCTTCACTTTCCCGTTGACATTATGAGCTTTGTCAGATGTGCTGACGATTTCAGGAGGGTCAGGTGTCTCAGCGTTATCTTTCTGCCCTTGATCTCTTTCCTTCTCCTTGTCACTGAGGTTATGGCTGAATAGGCCCAGTTTATGGCTTCGAATGTGGGCCTTCAGACTGCCCTTCTGAGCCGTCCTGTGCTCACAGTATGGACACTTGTACGGCTTCTCCCGTGTGTGTCTTCTCATGTGCTGCGACAGAGAGCTGAGAAGAGGAAAGCTGCGGCCACACACCCCACAGGTGTGGCCAGAGGTCACATCTTCCTTTATCTCTGCCTTTATATTAGCTGTGGGTTTTTTTGAATCATCCTCCCTCTCTTCTGTCTCCATTACTTTTCCTGGTACGTCAAAAGCCACAGCTGTGTTATAAAATCCTCTAACTATGAAAAGTTTATCTTCCAAAAGTTAGTGAGTTCTCAGAAAAGGCATTTCACAGCTTTAGTGTCCATCCTGATTTTTGAAAAGATGTTCTTTTCCAGGTTGCATACTGTTTTGGCAAGAATACCTGAAAAAATAGAAAAAGAAATTAAAAATTACACTTATGATCCAAATTCAAAAATGACATCAAAAAAGGTCAGTCAAATATTATTACCAATATATATATATAAAATTATTCTGTATATTTTTATATATATATACAGTATGTGTGTATATATATATATATATATATATATATATATATATATATGTATATATATATATACACACATTCTTAAGAGCGAGATATAATATCGCTAAACAAATCTCTTTTTAATAACGATGAATTCCAAAATCTTATTAAAACACATCCTCATGTATGTGAAGTTAAAATAAGATAGGCCTAAACCTTTTTGAGCTTAGTTTAACTGCATCACACAGAGCATTCCTCCAGATGCACTTAGCACTATACAATAAAATACATTTAAAAAAACCAAATCAATAAAAAAGGCAATATATACATTCAACAGTAAAAAACAATAAGACCAATAAAACCACAAAGAACATACAATTCATAAAACGTAAGCAGACAATACTTGAGGAAACCTTTTTGGCGATACCTATAAAAAGCTGGCGCTATGCAAAGAGCACCAAACTGTTATTTAGTTTTAACAGTGATGATACATATAAAGAGTATGTGAGCACACTACAGGCTGTCATGCCTATAAGGTTTAAAGTCACCTTTCAAATTCAGAATAGTAAGAGAAATGGTGACAATTCTGCCTAAAACGCACTATTTTGTTTTCCCAAATCAAAGAACTGCGATTGATATTTTTCTGTCAAACAAAATCACATTTATTTTGTTTCCTTTTGCTTATACGTAGGTACACAGAACCTATCCAGATAGGCAGAGACTGGTTTAGCTTTGAATACACTAACAATGAAAGCTAAAGTTGCTTATATGTAAGGTAGTTTCACCCAGTATGTGTAAAAACTACAAACTGAGGCCATTTGCATCACACAGATTTTAGAATAACCATTGTCCCTCAGTGGATGAGCGACGCCTGTCTGTGCGTATTAGAGCGCGGGTCAGCGTCTCAACATGCGTGTGTGTCAGTCCTTTGGTTTACTATGCCTAAATTGAGTGTGTGAGGTGAAGCATGAAGAGATGTATTCATTCCTGGCCAACAAGGATGAGCCCTGAGGGGCAGTCTACTCTAATTCACGATCAATACTCCATTATCAACTAACTTAGCTCACATCAAGGACACACACAGCCCTGATTCTGGGGTAAGTGCTTACATAAAATTGTGGGTAATGGTAACAAGGTACATTTCTAAATATTACTGATGGGGAGAAATATCCCATTGTCACTAACGCAGGCAGGGGGGTGATGTGGTTAAACATGTTCCTCAGGCAAACATGAATATTTGTTGGATTTTAATGGAGAAAGAAAGTACTCGATGGCGTATAGCCAGCCAGGCAGTCAAAAGAAAAACCTGCCATTGTGTCGGCCGCACCAGAACTGTCACATCGCCTCATGTCTGGCCCTCCACCCCTCATTGGGAGGTCGAGAGAGTTATTGTTAAAGCAAGGAGGCCTGGGCCTACACGTCACTGTCTTCGAATACATGTCTGGGCAAAGAGGCAGGACAAAAGGCGACTCTTGTTTGTCTTGTCAGTCTTTAGGAAAAACTAGGTGCACATAACACATAAAGGCTAGAAAAAGATATGGTGACTCTGGTATGATTTTCAGGGGAATGAGGTTTGCTGTCTAATTATCTGTATCTGCCTCCAAGGTCGCATCTGCCTGCATGCATGCCTGCCTGCGGTCATGTGTGCTGATCCGCTCATGCTGGAATGGGTGTTGTATCTGGAATATGGGAGGAGTTTAGAAGGTTTTTCGGCACATGGCAGGTGTTTGGTAGGCAGACGCCATCAGATTAGTGCATGGGCAATGTGGCACACTGTCTCCAAGAGGGGGAGGATGTGCAAGGAAAACTGAAGGGTGGCAATTAAGGGGTTAAGGTTAAGGCAAATGTAATGAGTTAACACAATGGGGATAAAGTCAGAGAGCTGAGGGCAACAGATGGGAATAAACCGGCCATTAGTATGGAGTTAGCCGCCTCTACAGTATGAGCTTATGCCTTTGTCAAAGCAGCCTACGTGCTTAGCGTGTGCTATATATTTGCATTTGCAGTATTCTACTTTTGCTCAATCACACAAAGAAAATGCATTTGAAAATTGTTAAATAAGAAATTTGTTTACTGCATTTTTTACAAGAAAAATCAATCTTATAAAATAACTTGAACCCTCCAGTTTTCTCTTTTTTCCTCCCCTCTCTGTGCGTCACTATGTTTTCCACCTTTTCTGCTTTCATCCCATAACTACTGAAAGCCATTTGGAAGATCTGTTAAGTAATGCAAATAGCCAAACATGTTGCTGCAGGGGCTTAACTCATTTCTTTTAGAATCCCTCGCTCCCTTTTTCTCTCTCTTTTCTTTGGCAGATGAATAGGCATGTCCAGTCAGCTGTCCTCGCATTGATTCATCCTGACGTCCCAACCAGCTCAGCACAAACTTCCTATGGTCAGGGCACTGATGCTGTGTGTGTGTGTGTGTGTGTGTGTGTGTGTGTGTGTGTGTGTGTGTGTGTGTGTGTGTGTGTGTGTGTGTGAGAATCCACTGTTGGTGTGTCATATGTGGGTGCACTGCCTGTGTGCCTGTTTGCTGCACCGAAACTGTGGGTGTAATTTCCTGCTGGGATCTGGAAATAGCATTTTCCCAGAATTTATTTGGCAAGATACTATAGCATCCAACACCCCTTTTTGTGTAAGTAAGAAATGTCCACTTAATAGCTAATAACTGCAAAAATTCTGCAACTGTAGACGCAAGTATGTGTGAACCCTATGTATACTGTATGTTCCTGTGTGTGTGTGTGTGTGTGTGTGTGTGTGTGTGTGTGTGTGTGTGTGTGTGTGTGTGTGCGTGCTGAAGTCATCCAAATATTCTCAACAACCAGCAACAAGCATGTGCCAACATACCCCTGACTGGAGATAGCATGTGACTGTCCTTATGCTAGTGTTCAAAGCCATAGTCACTCGCTAAGCCTCAGCTCGCATCTACCGTTTTGTGTCCAATAATCCTGTCTGTTTCCACCAACTGCAAACACAACTGAGGCATAAAACAAAATTATTACACAAACTGAGGATGTTTCTTTCCTTGGAAAATAGTCTACATGCAAAGGCCAGATATTTTCAAAGCTTTTTTTTCCATTAATCTTCAAGTCCTTTTAGCTTTCCTAAAACTCAGAAGCCTGTCTGCTGTAGAAAATGTGAATGTAATCGCACACAAAATCAAATCACTTTTAAAACATTGTTTCAGCTATTAAATCATTACAGAAAATACTCAATCATAAAAATGGCAGTCAAGTTCCTGGAGGCTATGTGTTCCAGAGAAAATATTAAACTGCATACTGAAGGCAAAGTCACCGCTAAAAAACTAGATTTTTACTGATTTCTAATATTCTGCCGGGACATGTTGCTGGTTACAATTTAGAGTAGGTGATGTGCAATGGTTAATTCATATTTTTATAGCAACTTCCCTACACTGTATACAGTATGCATTCCCTCACTCCAAGGTGTGGAGTATCATTATATTAACTGACAGATTTAGTTGTGTGAAAACTCTTTTATTTCTCTTTTATATCCAATGTCTGAAACACGTTTCTTTAACTCTAGCCTGCATTTTAACCTATAGTGTGTCTACAGGACCAATAACACATGAGCTTTCTGCAATAAATCATAAATCCTTTATTTTTCAGTAACTCACACTGGACCATCTAAAATAAAAGTCAGAGACTATAGCCATATTGAACATCTGTACAGAATGATGCTGCAGCAAAGGAGAAAATGTGTTTCTTATCTCTTTACTTGTGTTTTGGAGCAAGTATGCAGAAAATGTAATCTCGGCTGATGCAGACGACTCCTTCCAGATGTAGGGGAGTCGACACACACTCCCAGGTGCTTGCATAAGACGACATGTTTAATGACTATCCAACAACACAAGTTAGCATGCTCAGCATTCAGGTCTGTAAGCTAAATAAGCTTCCACTTTAAATTCACAAAAATGACTCTGAATATGTATTACTCAAAGACCCCACTGTCAAGGTAATGTCCTTACAACATCCCTATGACCACAGAACTATGTTAGAGCAAAGTGCTAAAAAAATCAATAATCTTGCATTATTTCCCTAGCATAAGACACACTGTTCTGTGTTGTTCATGCTGACGACATAATGAGCTCAATTGATTTGACACATTTTGATATACCTGAACAGAACCTGGTATGAGTGTATGATTTAGGCATAACGTGTATTCAGTACCAACACTGTTCCAAGAATGAGTTAGCCTAATTGTATACAAAAAAACTGTACTGTACTGTAGACTAACAGCCTAATGTACCTAAGAGATTAGACATCCATCACCTCAACAGTCACAATCATGGACAAACTTGCACACATTCGTGCCCATCCCCCTCCTTGTCCAACTCTGCACTCGGTTACACAACATATACAGGGATTACTCTTCATAGCATGAGATGAGCTGCTCAATGAGTGGCCTTTTATCATGGATACCCCTTGGTGCTATAAAGCACACACAGGGAAGGGAAACTGACAAAGAGAAGAGAGATTCTTGGCAGAGATTTTACCTGTTGTGAAAATGTGAACAGTTACTCTAAATAATACACATGATGTCTTATGCAGGCCCAAATGCAGACATCAAAAACTAACTGAACAATGCAACTGAAAGCAGAAAGGCAAAGATGAAGAGATGTGATTTTTGGAGACATTTACAAATGACTTGTAATTTAAGCTTCTATTTATGATGTTAATTTATCTGCTATGGTAGGCCTGAGAATCCACTGTGGACCTACTCTCTTTTCAGTGTGGATTGGCTAGTGTTGGAGACACTGGAGTATAATCTGCTGGCATTAACTTGCTCTCTAAAAAAAGCACTCTCGACAGGGATTAGATTATCATTGCAAGGTCAACTCAGACTTGCTTTGACTGTCTCCCTTTATGTCTCTCTATCATTTTGCTTCCTGTCTTTCACTTGATCAGTTTTTCTGTGATCCTGTGTTCTACCTACTACCTCTGTCAAGTGTAAATTGTAAACACTGACATTCACTTCAGTCTCACCTTAAGTATAGAGCACGCTGCCAATGCAACATAAAACATACCAGATTAACACAGATTAAATATACAGGACGTTGTAGTACGTGTCCTCCTCCAAAGCTTGACGCCACAGAAAAACTAAAACTTCAAATACCCACACCATGTTTGATAGATTAAAGTGAGATTAGATTACATTAAGAAAAAGTTGTTCTTATTTGGTTTGACCTGGAAAATGAGACTGATCGTCACACTTTGTTTATTCTCAGTGGAGCAATTCCAGGATTAAACCCCTGATGACACCAGTTTGAATGAAAGTACTTGATGTTGTCTTTGAAAGAGACTTGTCAAATTTTAGGACAAATTCCTGTCAATTTGGTTGACGTGGTAATATAGCTGCAGCTAATGGTTATTTTCATTATCTATTAATTTGCTGATTATTTTTCAGTATATTGGTTGGTCTACAAAACATTTAAAAAATTGTGAAAAAGGGCCATCACAATTCACCAGAGGCCAATTTGACACATCTAAATAGCTTGTGTTTGTCTGACTAACAAAAAGTCCAAAACCCAAGGTTTTCAGTTTACCATCACGGCGCAGTAAGAAAATCCATACATTATCACATTTAAGCCTTTTAAGAGGCTGGAACAAGTCATGTTTGCTCAACTTCTTTTAAATTTTGATCGACTCATCAATAAATTAAGTAATTGTTTCAGCTTTATATGTAAATTAAGTATCGAACCTTGAACATTGCATGGTTGTAGATCACATAACAGAATAGAAATTGCTTAATTCAATATACTCCCTTTTTAACCAGCTTGATCTTTTGTGATATAGGTATTTCATCTCAATAGTGGGCATAGGCTGGCTGTGGTTATACTGAATTACACTCATAAAATACTAGGTAAAGAAAACTTTTGTCACACACAAAGGTAACGTGTCAATGATTTGAGCGTTTACACTTCGCTCCTGAGATTTGGATAAGAATCTCATGAGGACAACCGGTACTTGTAAGAAGTTTTGAAATTGACTTTGCCTATTAGATTGCACAAGATGAATGCACTAGATCAAAATTCTCAAATTACATAGAAGAAGTTGAGTTGTAGTACAGAACAACGTGTGTAATTTCCTATTTCCTGCTATGATTAAGGTAAGGATTGAAGGGTAAGGCGATACCTGCGATTTTACCCTGGAGCAAAAGAATGACAGCTGGCAGCAGGGTCTGGATTAGGTTTCCCATAGGGGGTATTGCATCTTTTACACCACCGCTCCTTTGGAGTAGAATGGGCCGATAAGTAACCTGACTCCCTCAGACTCATCCAATCTCGTCTCCCTCTGTCTCAGTGGGGCCAAACAGAAGGGATCTGTGAACGCCTTACTCATCCCTCCCATCTTCCATCTGGACATTTTGCCAGTGTTTGCACTACAGTTCCTCCAGTGGAGCCTTAAAGGGCTAGTTCTTTTTTATCTGATTCATCACAAAACCTATTCAATACTTGCACTATATTTTGTTTTGGTGGGTGAGATGTTTACAAAAAAGCTGCCTTATGACCAGAGAGGAACACTGCACTGTATTAGTCCAGTACCTTACTTTAATTAGATTACAATGCAATTCTTAAAAACTAGTACTATTGTAAGTAACAATGGCAGACACATTCAAACAGTTCCTACAGTAAATGCAAATGTTTCCCATTTTCAAGACATGTTTGACATGTTCACACAGTAGTTATATTTTGACAGAATGTATTGACAGATCTTAACATTAACTAGAATACCTGTTATTTTTATTAGTGGATAATTCTAATTTCTTAACTTAATATAGTTTGGTCTATCAAATGCCAGAAAGTAGTGGAAAAAGTGCCAATGTCGACATATGTAAACATAAAAATGCAAATATTCATATTTAGAAGCTGAAACCAATGAAGTTGTGTCCACATACTGGTTGTTTTGGCTCTAATTAAATCCAATTTCTTTTCATGGCATGCAGCAGCTAGGTAAATCCTCTTTTGTCATTCAAAAAGACATTATTTTATTTTTTGGAGTGCTTCCATTCCCATCTGTTTACCTGTAGTCACTTTAAGTTGTTTAATATGTTAGACTCCCCAAGGTCCAGCTTGAATAACACACCCCATACAGACAAAAACAACATGGGAGAGACAGGTAGCATATGTTAACACTGCACTAAATCTGTATGCTCTGCTGTTAGGTGATAACATCAGAAGAGAGGATGCACACTCAGCAAGAATGTGCACGTTTTTCCATAATTTGCAGACTTGTGGCCCTGTGCAGTTACATTTAAGTGTAATTATTACTGCTTAAAACATGATATATATTTAGTATTGAACCTGCTCATGCTTTTTATTGTAACTTTCCTTTTGATCACAAAAACGACACAATGAGACAGGGAAAATGTACAGTACCTCAAGATATAAGTGTAATAACAAAGGTATTCAACAGTTAAATACTTAATAATTACAGTAAAAGAAATTACGCTTTTGAGATATCGGCAGCAAGTGATGACCTACCGTAGCTTTTGAAAAAATCAATTTTGTTGATATAATGGCTGTAACTTACTGGGATGTTTGTGCATTTTTCAAATGGTGATGGATGAAAAAAAGGAGTTGGCGTACAATATATTTTTGAATGTGAGCCCCCGGCACATGTGGCTTTAAGGTTTTAATGACCTCACAATGCATTCACAGGAACAACAGCACAATGACTCTGACCTGTTTTGAACACCGATTTCTCCTGGGGTTTTCTCCTTTTACAATGCCCTCTCCCTGAAGTGCCTTGCAGGACTTTAAAGACTCAAAATGTAATTTGTCGGGGTCAGTCATCTCCACAATTTCTTGTGGCTATTTTTGAGTTTTTTTTTTTATATTATTAAATGCTGTTAACAAAGCTGTTTTCATTTACTCCAGACTAAGGAAAACAAAATGTCTCAGCCCATTGTCACACAAGGGAGCTGCCCAAAGTAGAGATGGCCTTACCCCCTCACATCTTCCTGTCTGCGCCCCTCCCCCCTTCCAGCAACAAGCCCCTGTCCAGACCCCAGTCTCCTGACCTAATCTAGATGATTAAATCATTTTTCTTTAGCACAAATTTTGTCCCTCGCTACTCTTGTCTAATAGTCATCGCACACCCTCCCCTATTGATCGTCATGCTGAGGAGATTACCCTAATAGCTGGGATTACCTCCCCACATGTTGGTTGGCCACATACAAGGGGGGAAGGGGGGAGAGCTGGGGATGGTGCATGTTGTGCATGATGTGCAAGTGTATGGAAGGAGGGTGGGAGGGGTGGAGGAGTAAGAAAAAGAAATTCTGGTTTTGTTCATTGTCTTTAAGTACTTGAACATAAAAGAGCTACAACCGCTATCATGTGTGATTGCCTGTGGGATGTAATTAGACTTTTAACAGCCTACATAATTTATCCTTCAATGCAAACACTGATGATAAGTCATGAGACAACAGCAGGCAGACAAACAACACCCTGAAGACCTATTTGACAAATATTGTTCTCTCGTGCTCATTAACTCTATACATCCCGGGTTTAAGTTTAAGGGCCAGTGGCATCACCTTGCAATGCTGTTTACTGGATATGAAACAATTAGTTGTTGATTAATCGACTGACAGAAACTTAATCACCCACAATTTTGATAGTTGGTTAATCGTTTCAGTCAGTTATCAAGCAAAAATGCCAAACGTTATCATCTTTTCTCTGTTAAGTCATTGTAAATGAAATGCCTTTTGGTTTTATACTGTTGGTCGAACACAGCAAGTAATTGAATGTCACCATGGGATATTGTGGCAGTTATTTCCCATTATTTTATGACTTTTTTATAGACTAAACAATTAATCAATCAATAATTAATATAACTTTTAGTTTCCATCCTACATGGCCTCATAACAATAACTACAACAATATGCTGTCCAGCTCTATCCCATCCACATGTTTCACGATGGCTCAGCTGGACATCTCTGGTTTGGTGGCTGCTGGCTGTGAGGTGTTTTAGTTTACTGTTTCTAACAAGTGCCAGCAGTGGAAGAAGCTAGAAATCAAGATGTTATACCCACAGAGGGAGGCAGGCAGTGTGAGAGAGAGACTGGAGGCCATTGAGACAGTGCAGAGAAAAGGAATTCCGTTAATCCGCTGCTGATCTGGTAGGCTACAATGGCAGCCTTGTTGTCTGTCCCATTTGCACTCACTTACCACAAGTTTGCGTGCGTTGACAATGTTCACTGATAGCCAGTTCACAGTCGTGCCAAACCACAGTAAAGATAACATTAGCACATGGTGATGATAATGTGGGGAGCGAGGAGACTTGTCGTTAGTAGCAGCCTGCTCCAACACGAGATCCAGCGGACACTTGGCCGAGTGTTTTACTACGAATGACATCCATATTACTGACTCACTAACCGACGGGATGTTGTAGCTAGTTAACTTTCGCTACATAAACTCCTAAAAACAGAGCACCGCACTTACAACACACTGACTGAGCCACTACAGCATCCTACCTATCCTGTGTGCCACACTATCTTTTGTTAGTTAACCGTCGTTTAGCATCTTACCTTAGAGGGGTTAACGTTTGGCGGCAGGTTGCTCCTGAAGGCATCCCATCACCGATAAAAAACGATGGCGAGCTTCGTTTAACAGATTAACACTTGTCGAAATCAGGACGCCTTCCGTCCGCTGTGGGTTCATCTCTTTTCTTCTCGGTAGCGTTAAAACTTCACTGTCTCTCAATGACAGCGGTGCACCTGGACCGCAGTCCCGTCCTCCTCCTGCGCAGCGGCAGCAGTTGTTGTTTGGGACAAGAGTGACGCGAGAGATAACGTTATTAACGTTAATAACAAGTGACGCCGAGTGATCTCTGCGTGCGCGCGGCTCTGCCCCGTTCACTTCAACTGAGCTGAGAGGTGACCAGTAGGCGCGCGCGCGGACATTATCTTAGATTTATGCGTTAGTTTATGTCGTAGCCTATAACACATTTTATTTATATAGCGCTTTTCATGGTACTCAAAGACACTTTCCAGTAAAAACCAGCACATATATCACATTAAAAACAGATAAGCAATAAAACCAACACATAAAACAAGCATATAGAAGCAATTAAAAACAATAAAACTAGTAACTATCAGGTGAGAAATGTAAGACTATTGTATGTGGAAAGCTAATCGGAAGAGGTGTGTTTTGATTAGTGTTTTGAATGTGTCCAGGTCAGTACAGTCACAGATGTGTATGAGTTCCAGAGGGAGGGTGCTGCAATGGTGAAAGCTCTGTCACCCCAGGTACAGTGCGTGGTCCTGAGTGGTGGGGAGAGGGGGTTGTGGCGGTGGAGCAGTTCTGTGAGGTGGGAGATAAACAACAAAACTGAAGTAATATTTGAGGTGAAACAGAAAATCATCAAAACAAGAGTTATCTCAAGACACTTTACAGATAGAGTAGGTAACCATATAATTTACAAAGACCCAACAATTCCAGTAATTCCCCCAAGAGCAAGCATTTAGTGCGACAGTGGCGAGAAAAAACTCCCTTTTAGAAAGAAACCTCGGGTGGTGAGGAAAACTTCCTTTTAGGGAGAAACCTCTGACAGACCCAGGCTCTTCGTAGGCGGTGTCTGACGGTGCCGATTGGGGGTGTGATGAACAGTGGCAATAATAGTCACAATAAAGATAATGGAACTATGACTAGAAATAGTAGTTGTAGTAGTTCATGGTGTAGCAGGGCACTGCAGGGCGTTACAGGGTGTAGCAGGGTGTAGCAGGGTGTGGCAGGGCATAGCAGGATGTAGCAGGGCACTGCAGGGCATAGAAGGGCATAGCAGGGCACTGCAAGGCATAGCAGGACGTACCAGGACGTAGCAGGGCACTGCAGAGCATAGCAGGCTGTAGCAGGGCATAGCAGGGCGCGGAGCAGGACCATGACAACAGCTGCAACCATGATTTAGGTGCCACCCTAATCCAAGGAAAACTGCTGGGCGAAAAAACGTAAGGACTCCGGGGAATAAGCTCCCCAGAGCTAGGTTAGTAACAAGCATTTCTGGGAAATGGATGCACATAGGTGGAAAGAGAGAGGAGCTCAGTGTGTCAAAGGAAGTCCCCCGGCAGTCTAAAACTATAACGGCATAATTAAGAGCTGGTGCAAGGCAAATCTGAGCCAGTTCTATAAGGGTTGGTAGATGAATCTGACGACTATGAAGAGAAGCAGAGAAGAGAAGGGGTGCCGTGTCTGCAGTTATACACCCTCCCCCGCCGGTCTAGGTTAATGCTGCAACTCCTCACTCCCTAACTATAAGCTAAGAGGAGAGTTTTAAGTTTACTCTTAAATGTGGTGATGGTGTCTGCCTCCCAAACCCAGATTGGGAGTTGGTTCCACTGGAGAGGAGCCTGAGAGCTGAAGGCTCTGGCTCCTATTCTACTTTTAGAGACTCTAGGAACTACAAGTAACTCTGCATTCTGGGAGCGTAGTGCTCTAGTGGGACAATAAGGTACTATGAGGTCTTCGAGATATGATGGTGCTTGACCATTTAGAGCTTTGTAGGACAGGAGAAGGATTTTAAATTCAATCCTGGATTTTACAGGAAGCCAATGCAGAGAAGCTAATACAGGAGCAATATGATTTCTTTTCTTAGTTCTTGTCAGAACACACGCTGCCGCATTCTGGATCAGCTGGAGAGTCTCAAGGGACTTATTTGAGCAACCTGATAGTAAGGAATTACAATAGTCCAGCCTGGAAGTAACAAGTGCATGGACTAGTTTTTCAGCATCGTTTTGAGACAGGATATTCCTAATTTTGGCAATGTTACGAAGTTGAAAAAAGGCTGTTCTTGAGGTTTGTTTTAAGTGGGCGTTAAAGGATGAATCCTGATAAAAAATAACTCCTAGATTTCTGACAGTAGTGCTGGAGGCCAGGGCAATGCCATCCAGAGTAGCTATATCTTTAGATAATGAAGTTCGGAGGTGTTTAGGGCTTAGCACAATAACCTCGGTTTTACAGTGTAGAGTTTAACATCAGAAAATTGTAGGTCATCCATGATTTTATATCTTTAATGCATGCTTGAAGATTAGCTAACTGACTGGTTTCGTCTGGCTTGATTGGTATGTATAATTGGGTCATCCGCATAACAGTGAAAGTTAATTGAGTGTTTCCTAATAATATTGCCTAGAGGAAGCATATATAAGGTGAATAGAATTGGTCCAAGCACCGAGCCTTGTGCAACGCCATGGCTAACTTTAGCGTGCCTGGAGGATTCATCGTTAACGTTAACAAATTGTGATCGATCAGAGAAATAGGACTTAAACCAGCTTAGTGTGATTCCTTTAATGCCAACTAAATGTTCCAGTCTCTGTAACAGGATGGTATGGTCAGTAGTGTCAAATGCAGCACTAAGATCTAGTAAGACAAGTACGGAGACAAGTCCTTTGTCTGAAGCAGTTAGAAGGTTGTTAGTAATTTTCACCAGTGCCGTCTCTGTGCTAGGATGCATTCTAAATCCTGACTGAAAGTCCTCAAATAAACTATTGCTATGTAGAAAGTCACATAACTGACTACCTTCTCAAGGATCTTGGAGAGAAAGGGAAGATTAGATATATGTCTATAGTTGGCTAAGACCTCAGGATCAAGGGTGGGTTTTTTCAGAAGAGGTTTTATCACAGCTACTTTAAATGACTGCGGTACATAACCTGTTAATAAAGACATATTGATCATATCTAGTAATGAAGTGTTAACCATGGGTAATGCTTCTTTAAGTAGCCTCGTTGGGATGGGGTCTAAGAGACAGGTAGATGGCTTAGCTGAAGAGACCTTTGACATTAATTGTTGAAGGTCTATAGGATAAAAGCAGTCTAAGTATATGTCAGGTCTTGTCGTTCTTTCTAGCGGTCCTGCGTTTAAAGGTGAACCGTTAGAAGTTGAGGGCAAGAGGTGATGAATTTTATCTCTAATTGTTAAAATTTTATCATTAAAGAAGCTCATGAAGTCGTCACTACTCAGAGCTATAGGAATAGATGGCTCAATAGAGCTGTGACTCTTTGTCAGCCTGGCTACAGTGCTGAAAAGAAACCTTGGGTTGTTCTTATTTTCTTCTATTAGTGATGAGTAATTGTCTTATCTGGCATTTCTGAGGGCCTTCCTATATGTTTTCAGACTGTCTTGCCAATCTAAATGAGATTCTTCCAGATTGGTGGAACACCATTTACTTTCAAGTTTTCGCGAGGTTTGTTTTAATTTGCGAGTTTGGGAGTTATACCAAAGTGCTAGTTTCCTTTGCTTCATCATCTTCTTTTTGAGAGTAGCAACAGAGTCTAAAGTTGTCCGCAGCGAGGCCATAGCACCGTCTACAAAATTATCAATTAATTAAGTAATAATGTGTTAGACCTATACCCACCATATACTCAGAAGCCTGCGGTTGCTTAACCAATAGCAGGCACAACATGAAAACTTTAGGAGATGTAAAGAAGTGTCTACCCTATAACATTAAAAACATGGAGATGCTATTTTTTTTTTTTTTTTTTACAAATTAAGATTTTAGGACAAAAAAATCCCCTAATTTGCATATTTATTTATTTTGGACCAAAAGTACTGAAATTGTGGATAACCTTTTTTCTAAGCTTTCTGATAATCAAATAATCATACTGTTGTGTTTTTTGTTTAAAGAAGATATCTTTGTCTTTAGGTGGGCATCCAATATGGGTCCAACTTTGAGGGCCTTTGTCTTCTGAATAATTGGTCATTCTTTATAATCAAACCACTCTCTCACAGAGGTCAAGATGTAGGAAAAAAAGTGTTCACTTCGAAGGGGGTGAGGTCATAGAGTGATTGATTTCTGACAGAATGTTTTTAGGTCTACATGTGCTCATGTAGTTTTATTTCTACAAAGAAAGGCTTTGTATAATGTTCTTTTTTCATGTATGTTATATTCTTTCCCTGAGCAACGTCTCCCCCCATCATAGAGTAAATGGGCTTGTTGTTAGGTCAGACATCTGTCACCAGAGGGCTCACTTTCAGAGAGAGCCGTAAACATATAAGGAATCCTGTTCCAGAACACCTCCTCCTCTTGACACAGTGTGTTAAGTGTTGTATTCTTACTTTTACAAAGGGTGGCGACAAAGTCACATCACTACAATTTCACCCTCTTCACAGACCTCGCTAATTCCCCATGTCAAGCAACACAACTCAGCTGGCATGCTCATGCACACACCATGGTAGTGTAGCGTGAATCCAAGTATGTAATCCATTTATAAACATGGAACAGATACATCGGACCATCTCATTTGTGTTTTGCATAAGTAAATCCTACATTTATGACACGACTGATTCAACTGTGGGTTCCAATTAGCATATTTTATTAAATTACCATATTTGTCTTTGTTTAACATTTTGGGTAGTTTTTATAATTTATTGACATTTACAGTTATTGTTGTAGAGGTGAAGGGGCCTTTACAGGGATACATTGTCTCTGAATAGCATTTGCATCACTAATTTGATGTAAGACTGCTTTTAACATTCAAATATCAAGGGTGAGAAAAGTCTAAATCACTGTTTTTTCAGAATAAGATTCAATGACTTAACCTTACCATAAAAAAAGTGAATCTGTCTGTTTTTCTATTATTTTTTTTATATATATATATATATATATATATATATATATATATAAATGCTGTGTCCCAGCATCTAAAGAATCATTTACAGATAAAGATCAATTTATAATAAAGGATTTATAGCATTTGTAAAATGTAGTAATGAACACACCACACCTGACTCTGTTTCACACTATCTTTTAACCAAACATTTGTGGAAGATCATAATTTTCTTGCAGGGAAGAGTCATAATGTTATAAAGGTACTGATGTTTCCCCTGTTTCCACTCTTGGTGCTAAGCAAAGCTAGCTGTTTTCAGGCATGAGTGTTCTGTGTCAGTGCTTAAAGTTGAAGACTAAAATATCAAATTCCTGTTTTTGTCCAAGTAGTTGCAGTACGGTGTTAGTGAAAACAGGGTGAATGAGAGCAAAAAGCCAAACTGTTAATGTTAAAAAGCACAATGCTGAACAAGATGGATGCCAAAAGAGCAAATTTAACAGATCTGCATCTCTGCTAAAATGAGGCAATAATACATCGGTCAGTTTGTAGATGCAACAAATATCTTTGTCTGGTGAAAACATCTGTTTATTAAATAATATGTTGTAAGTTGAAATATTTAGACAGTTTCTTCCTTCATTATGATAAAGCTGCGCAACAGAGGAAAACATTCAGTTTGGAATTAACCCATTGTTTAGCATGTTGTTGCCAATGAAAACATGATCACTCGGGGAGTTGCATGTTTTGTTCAGCTAGTCTATGAAGATGGCTCAGTTTGGACAGACCAGCATTAATCAACTTCCCCACTCTTCCGCCTATTCCAAGCTAATCTCATTTAGTCATTCATTGCTGATGTTCTTTCCACTATCAACTATTTATAATGAAGAATCATCTCTGCGGGTCAATCTAATCTTGAAGCAACGCCCCGCATATAAATAGAAGAGAAAAAAAACTAATTGGCTTTGGTACATTTTTATTTTCTGTCAGAGTCTTCTCATTTTTTCACCTGCATGTAAGGTCCAAGTGCCTTAACACTACCATCAATATGTTAAGCACAATGGGCCTCATTCACCAAACATTCTTAAGAACAAATGTGTTCTTAAACCCCACTTACGCAGTTTTTACGAAGATTCTGGCATTCACCAATGTTTTCTTATTTGGGATTTGTTCTTAGGTAAGAACAGAATCTATGCACACTCAAGAGCACTCTTACGCACAATTGAGAGCTGACATGTTATCGCAAAATAAGTAGTTATACCGTTTTCATTTTTCGTTCGTCAATTTCAAATTTAATATTTCTCTCCATTATAACTTTTTTAACTAATTATTTTTATTTGATCTTTTTCACATAATTATATGTTTGTTTGTTTTAATAAATACACACTACATTTACACTTATGCTCATTTGTAAAGCACTTTGAATCGCTGTTGTGTATGAATTGTGCTAGGCCTATACAAATAAACCTGCCTTGCTTTGCTTTCAATTTACATCAATTATGTTAACAGGGAACCTTCCTATCCAATGATAAGTGATTGATCACTCTTTTTATAGCCCACTGGTCTGTATCTAAATCCTCGGCCGATGGCACACCCAAGAGGGCTGTCTGTCCAATTAAGGCCCGATGCCCTGGTCCAGCTCAGATAGCTCCTCCCCCTTAGCATCTGTCTTCTATGTTTTGAATTTTTTTTTTTTGCCTCAGTTTTCCAATCAAACCATTTCTTTTTTACTTCATCAGTTTTGTGCCCTTCTCCAGACACAGCATTCACTGCATGAGTAATTGCATTCCATGCATCGGCTTTATTTGCTTTGTATCCACTGCTGACACTACTAAATATGATGTCTCGTTTTTCACTAACTTCTTGCAGCAGTACCTCCACTTCAGAATTACTAAAGTTTTTCTTTCTTTTGGAGTCGAGGCCTCCACCGTCTTTACCACTAACACACTTTTCTCTAAGTGTGCACACGGCCCTGCCATCTCATGCCCTTTTATGGGAATTAACGGGGCGTTTACCTATGCTAAATAGGAGCACAAGCTTTCAACTTACGAAGACATTGGGATTCATCATTCTAAGAACACACCTGCGAAAACATTCTGCTGTTAAAGAACACGTCATGAATCAGACGTAGACTTTTCTTAGGAACTTTCTTAAGAACAAATTAAAAAAAAAACTTAGGAAGATATTGGTGAATGAAGCCCATTGTTACCCGAAGCCTCTGTGCAAAGACCTAGCAAGACTAATTAAACCTTTAATGTGAACTGTTTTCCCTGTAGAAAGAATTGTAGTATGTGCTCTATTTAATTAGGGCAGAGGCAAATAATAGTAAGCAATAAGTGTAAATGTTGAAAATGTAGTAACGACCTTCATTAACCTTTCCTGACAGAACTTTTCAAAACACAATGTTACAAAGTGCTTTACAACTAGATAAAATCAGACAACAAAACCAAACCCAACAGTTAAATATATGTTCTGGTCCATAAAACAGCAGGTAGAGTTACAATAAGAAAGAAGGAGGGAGGGTCAAAGTACAAAGACTAGACAGCACACAGAGAGTATTTAGTGCTTTGCACAGGTGAGTGCAGGTGAGATCAGACTCATTACAACTATGATGTGGTCATTTGAATTCATCCAGTTGCTGTAGCATCATAAAAAGCCAAATGCCAGCATATGACACGATTGCTTTGGCTGTGCAACTGTATTTTCAACTGCATGATGCATTCAAGAGTTCAAGAGACTGTGAATGCTTACCGGTTATAGGAAAACTATGGAATATCAAAAAAACATTAAAAAAACAAAACAAATCCATAACGTTTTGTTGACAAAATGTGATGACAATCTAATGAAATGTGGAGTGAAAAAAAAAGCTGAATCAAGGAATCCAAGAAGAAAGATCTGTTTGTCAGAATTCAAAAATTAAGTGATTTCTCTTTAAGGTATTTTGCGCTTTATTTGGGTTCATTGTTTTTTCTTACTGTATCATTTCACCTTAATCTCTGTTGTTTTTTAGTATTTCAGTAGTGCCATTATAGGTGATTTCCAGCCTGAAATAAGCAGAGAGAAAAATATGATTGGGTGGAGCATGAAATTGGGGTGGGTGACATCCACAGTGTTGCTGTTGTTGTTTTCCACCCTTGAGATAATCTCATGTTGTGCTGCAGAGCTGGTGGCTACAAGAAAACTGTTGCTACCTGAATATTTACCTCCTTTATGATATTCAGGTAAGATTTGTTTTTCTCCATATGGCTTACAATATATATATATATATATGAATAAGAATTAGACAAACCGCTAAAGTTGATTTTATCTTAAACAGGCAAGAATATTAAGTTTACTGTTTATGTCTGACAGTTGTTATTCCTAAGAAAAACTAACAAATCACAGGGTTCTAGATCTCTTTGTTACTTTAAAGTAAAATTAAAAGAGTTTAGATTTGGTTGTTTATTACACTGTTTATCACAAGTTTAAAAATATATGGAAATATAAACCTGAGCTAATGTATCTGGCACAATTTGTTTCAAAATGTATTGTTGTCTTTGGAGTTTACAGCCTCAGATCTGATGGTTTTCAAGTGACTTGTACACAATTTTGATGATGAAAACATACTGACATAAATATTTGAGAATTAGGCAATTTGCTTATAAATAAGTTATGGTTAATACAGTTACAGTAAAATGTCAAATTATTGGCAATTTGTTGACTTACAGATTTATTTTGAAATATTTTGACTGAAGACCTGAGGAGAAATGAAAAAAATGTTCTGATCTACAGTAAAGAAGTTCCTTAGTGAGTGCACCTGTATCTTGCTATTTATCCTCTCAATTACCCAGATTTGATCCGAATGTTAATGTTTAACAAATCAAACATGTATATTGTTTCTATAAACAATATCAATACTTTGAATGCTTAGTCACACACTTGATTATGGTTGGCAGTATATATTCATATATATTATATCAATGTAGATTAGATATTGTGTAGATATTATTGATACAAGATTAAGATAAAAATAGACTGGAGGAGTGGAGGAGTCTTGACAGGCTTTTCCACTTCAAAGGGTGAAATTAGTTTAATCACTTCATCTTTTTATTCGTGTTTCCTCTCAGAGAAGTTCTTTGAGATCTAAATTAGATTATCTAACTCTGGGGGTAACACTTAAGTGTAATTTGTTTATCTGACAAGGCTAATGTACTTATTTACTCATAAACTGCAGCGCCTATTATGTAATAATCATTTCCTCTTTCCTTGCAGGGATAGATGACTGTCAGCTAATAAACAGACAACCAGAAAATAAATATAAAATAACAGCTGGACAGCCTTAATCCTCAGGATTACCTTCAGGGTAGCAAAATGTCAAACACTGACTTCAACGTACTTGAGCTCTTCAACAGTATCATCAATGGTTGCAGTGTAGGCCCATCCTGTAATAACTCCCATTTGATTTTCCACAACACAAGCCCTGACAATGGGCTGGAGATTCTTGATGATGATGGATCCCCCTGGCTAAGAATAGTCATCTCTGTGGTGTATTTTGTTGTGGCTACAGCAGGAGTGTTGGGGAATCTGCTAGTGATGTTCCTGCTGTATTCTACTCACACCATCACCACAGGCACCATCAACTTCTTTGTGTTCAACTTAGCTTTGGCTCACTTGCTGTTCTCCCTGGTCTTGCCGTTTTGGGCCATAGACATTGCACTGGACTACAGCTGGCCCTTTGGCTTGGCCACATGCAAGGCTGTGTCCTTACTCACTGGGCTCAACGTCTTTGCTAGCTGTTTTTTCCTGACAGCTATGAGTTTGACCCGGTACTTTTATGTGGCTACAGCTCTCAAACCCAGCACCTCCCTGTGTAGTAGATCTTGCACTTATCCGGTGACCACAGCTTTTATCTGGGCCGGAGCACTCATTGCTGCGACGCCCAGAGCTGTGTTCGCAGACCTGAGACATGTGGGCAGTGGCAACGACACAGCATGCTTGCTCCGTTTCCCAGATGGTACAGCCTGGCTTGGAATGAACCAGCTCCTGCGAGTGGTACTGGGATTTCTGCTGCCCTATGCCATTATCATCCTCTCCTACCTGCTACTGCTGCGCTTCCTCTGTCGGCATAAACTGAAGGGCAGCAACTCTCAGCGAAAGACTGATATTTCAAAGTCTGTGGCAGTGGTGGTGCTATCATTCTGCGTCTGCTGGTTTCCCTACAATATCCTCACACTTTGGGGTGTCCTGATCCAACTTGACATCGTTGATATCAGCCCCTCATTCTACTTGGCTCAAACATACTTTTTCCCTCTGGCCAACTGCTTGGCTTTCACCAGCAGCTGCTTCAACCCTGTCATCTACTGTCTAGTGAGAAAAGAATACCGTGTGGCTCTCCATAACGTACTCTTCAAACTGAGCCTGGCTATCATGTCAAAGATACCTTATGGCATTAATTCTGAGGAGGGGTCGGGACAAACTGGGCAGCTGGCCATTCCACTTAATGACATATACAGCGAGACATTTCAAACTTCCACAAGAAACTATGCACCTCTGTCAGCACTTCCAACAGTGGTATCCCCCCTCTAAAGCCACGGCACAATGATGAAATGATTTACTCTACTTTAGTTTTAAGTAACAAGGATGGTGTGTTTTATTTTAGATTGTGTGCTTTAGGAGGATCTGTCTTTTCCTGTAAGGATGTAAAGTATGTATATTTCAGATCTGTTCTCTCTCTCGCTTATGTGGCTCTTGTGTTTTACAATTTTAGCTTGAGTCTTGTTCAGTGAAGGCGTAATAAAAGTTTCAACTTTGAAAGAATCTTCACTAATTCACTACAAATTTGTTGTCCAAGATGTCTATCCTATTTATTTTGTTCTCCATCTTCTTCATATTGTTGTATTATTGGAAAACATCATGTACAAATGTCTACTACTGCAGTTTGGAACAATTAAAATGTCTGCACTGTATGTCTGGATTGTGCTTGTATTGTCCAGGTGTGAACACATTTCTGTCATTTGTTTGAATAGAAATTAATAAATGAAATTGGTTCTGACCTGCACTTTTACTACTTATTGTCTTTTTGCATCATCCAGACCCAAGTTTGCTTCTTATAATGTGCAGTAAAGCTTTAATGCAGGCTTTCTGTGACTACATTGTTTTTTTGTTTTGTTTATTTGCCTTGTGAGGCTTTGACACCCAAATTGGTGGCCACTGTCTTAATGATGGTTGGACAGGTTATTCAAATGTTAACATGTTTTAAACATGCTATACTATGACTTTTTATCACTTTTTTCAACATGCTATACAATGACCTTTTTCAATATACTATACTATACTATGACTTTTTATCACTTTTATTGTCATACTATATACTATGACTTTTTATTCACTTTTTTTCCCCACATACTATACTGAATTTTTAAAAATTTTTTGCACATGCTATAGTATGACTTTTTAATCACTTTTTTCCGCATGTTATACTGTGACTTTTTATCATTTTTTTCCACATACTATTTTATGACTTTTTAATCACTTTTATCAACATACTATACTATGACTTTTTCATCACTTTTTTCGACATGATATACTATCACTTTTTCATCACTTTTTCAGCATACTATACTATGACTGTAATCACTTTTTTCGACATGCTATGACTTTTTTATCACTTTTTTCGACATGCTATACTATGACGTTATATCACTTTTTTTGACATATTATACTATGAGTTTTTTCAACATACTATACTATGGCTTTTTCATCACTTTTATTGGCATACTATACTATGAGTTTTCATCACTTTTTTCAACATACTATACTACGACTTTTTCATCACTTTTTTTGACATACTATTACTTTTTTATCACTTTTTTAATGTGCTATACTATGGCTATGTATCACTTTTTTCGACTTACTATACTATGGCTTTTTCGACATGTTATATTATGACTTTTTAATCACTTTTTTCCACATGCCATACTATGACTTTTTATCACTTTTTTCCACATGCTATACTATGACTTTTTAACCACTTTTTTTACATACTATACTATGGCTTTTTATGACTATACTATGGCTTTTTTCGACATGTATACTATGACTTTTTATCACTGTTTTCGTCATTATATACTATGAATTTTAGATCACTTTTTTCAATACACTATACTATGACTTTTTTATCACTTTTTTGACATACTATACTATGACTTTTTTCAACATACTATACTATGGCTATTTCATCAACTTTTTCGACATACTATACTATGGCTTTTTTATCACTTTTCTCGACATGCTATACTATGACTTTTTCATCACTATTTTCGACATGCTATACTATGACGTTATATCACTTTTTTTCTACATATACTTTTTTCGACATACAATACTAAGAGTTTTTTCACATACTATACTATGGCTTTTTCATCACTTTTATTGGCATAGTATGACTTTTCATCACTTTTTTCAACATACTATACTAGGACTTTTTCATCACTTTTATTCAACATACTATACTATGACTTTTGAATCACTTTTTTTGACATACTATGACTTTTTTTATCACTTTTTTAATGTGCTATACTATGACTATGTATTACTTTTTTGACATACTATACTATGACTTTTTATCACTTTTTTCAACATTCTATACTATGACTTTTTCATAAATTTTTTTCGACTTACTGTACTATGAGTTTTTAATCACTTTTTTGACATACTATACTATGACTTTTTTCAATATACTATACTATGGCTATTTCATCAACTTTTTCGACATACTATACTATGGCTTTTTTCGTCATACTATGCTGTCTTTTTAATCACTTTTTTCCACATACTATAATTTTTTATCACTTTTATCGACATACTATACTATGACTTTTTATCACTTTTTTCCAAATGTTATGCGTTGACTTTTTTCAATATACTATACTATACTATGACTTTTTATCACTTTTTTCCAAATGTTATGCGTTGACTTTTTTCAATATACTATACTATACTATGACTTTTTATCACTTTTATCGTCATACTATACTATGACTTTTTATTCACTTTTTTTTCAACATACTATACTGAATTTTTTTATAATTTATTTGCACATGCTATAGTATGATTTTTTTTATCACTTTTTCCATATGCTATACTGTGACTTTTTATCACTTTTTTTAATGTGCTATACTATGACTATGTATCACTTTTTTCAACATACTATACTGTGACTTTTTTTATCACTTTTTTCAATGTGCTATACTATGACTATGTATCACTTTTTACGACATACAATACTATGACTTTTTATCACTTTTTTTCGACTTACTATACTGTGACTTTTTAACCACTTTTTTTACATACTATACTATGGCTTTTTATCACTATACTATGGCTTTTTTCGACATGTATACTATGACTTTTTATCACTGTTTTCAACATACTATACTATCACTTTTTTATCACTTTTTCGACATATTATACTATGGCTATTTCATACATTTTTTCGACATACTATACTATTGCTTTTTTCGTCATACTATGCTGTCTTTTTAATCACTTTTTTCCACATACTATAACTTTTTATCACTTTTATCGACATACAATACTATGACTTTTTATCACTTTTTTCCACATGTTGTGCGTTGACTTTTTTCAATATACTATGGCTTTTATTCACTTTTTTGTCATTCTATACTATAAGTTTATATCACTTTTTTTCGACATATACTATAGCTTTTATCGACATACTATATGATGTTTTTTTATCACTATTTTCAACATGCTATACTATGACTTTATATCACTTTTTTTCTACATATACTTTTTTCGACATACTATACCATTACTTTTTATCACTTTTTTCAATGTGCGTAACTATGACTATGTATCACTTTTTTCGACATACTATACTGTGACTTTTTTTAATCACTTATTTTCAACTTACTATATTATGGCTTTTTCGACATGTTATATTATGACTTTTTATCACTTTTTTCCACATGCTATACTATGACTTTTTATCACTATACTATGGCTTTTTTCGACATGTATACTATGACTTTTTATCACTGTTTTCGTCATTCTATACTATGAATTTTTATCACTTTTTTCAATATACTATACTATGACTTTTTATCACTTTTTTCAACATACTATACTATCACTTTTTAATCACTTTTTTCCACATGCTATACTATGACTTTTTAACCGCTTTTTTTACATACTATACTATGGCTTTTTTCAACATTTTTACTATGACTTTTTATCACTGTTTTCGTCATTCTATACTATGGATTTTTATCACTTTTTTCAATATACTATACTATGACTTTTTTATCACTTTTTTCAACATACTATACTATCACTTTTTTATCACTTTTTTGACATACTATACTATGACTTTTTTCAACATACTATACTATGGCTATTTCATCAATGTTTTCGATATACTATACTACTACTATGCTGTCTTTTTAATCACTTTTTTTCCACATACTATAACTTTTTATCACTTTTATCGACATACAATATTTTAACTTTTTATCACTTTTTTCCACGTTATACGTTGACTTTTTTCAACATACTATACTATGACTTTATATCACTTTTTTCTATCTATACTTTTTTCGACATACTATACTAAGAGTTTTTTCAACATACTATACTATGGCTTTTTCATGACTTTTATTGGCATAGTATGACTTTTCATCACTTTTTTCTATCTATACTTTTTTCGACATACTATACTAAGAGTTTTTTCAACATACTATACTACGACTTTTTCATCACTTTTATTCGACATACTATACTATGACTTTTTCTATTTTCCTATGCCATGACTTTTTTTGTGACTTTATTGACATACTATACTTTGACTTTTTTTGACGTACTATACTATGACTTTTTGTGACTTTGTTTTGACATATATACTATGACTTTTTTTCAAAGGTTTCGACATGCTATGACTTTTTTCGCGACTTTGGTTCACTGAAAATATTTCAATGACAATAAACTGTTTATTGTGGACAAACGCCTCTGCCAAGAAACATACACATACTATGACTTTTTTTGACATGCTATAGTATGACTTTTTTTTTCCAAGTTTTCGACATACTATACTATGACTTTTTTCGACATACTATACTATGACTTTTTCGACATGCTATGCTATGACTTTTTTTCTACATACTATACTATGACTTTTTCTATTTTCCTATGCCATGATTTTTTTTGTGACTTTATCGACATACTATACTTTGACTTTTTTTGATATACTATACTATGACTTTTTGTGACTTTGTTTCGACATATGACTATGACTTTTTTTCAACATACTATACTATGACTTTTTTGACAAACTATACTATGACTTTTTTCGACATACTATACTATGACTTTTTCGACATCCTATACTATGACTTTTTTTTTCGACATACACAACGTTTTTGTGACTTTTTTGACACACTTTACTTTGTAGATTTGAACCCTGTACCTTCTTCCTGTGAGGTAACAGTACTAACCATTGGGCCACCATGCTGCTTTCCTATATCATGTCTTTTTTGTGACTTTTTTCAACATACTATACTATGACTTTTTTGTGATTTTTTCAACATACTATTACTTTTTTTGATATACTATACTATGACTTTGTTTAGACATACTATACTGACTTTTTTTCAAAAGTTTCGACATACTATTGTGACTTTTTTCAACATACTATACTATGACTTTTTTGTGACTTTTTCGACATACTATATTATGACTTAGTATACTTCTTCTACTTTTCGACATACCATATGACTTTTTTTGATATACTATACTATGATTTTTTTTCAAAATTTTCGACATACTATACTATGACTTTTTTCAACATGCTATACTATGACTCTTTTTTGATATACTATGCTATGACTTTGTTTTGACATATATACTATGTGGATTTGAACCCTGTACCTTCTTCCTGTGAGGTAACAGTACTAACCATTGGGCCACCATACTGCTTTCCTATATCATGTCTTTTTTGTGACTTTTTCGACATACTATTACTTTTTTTGATATACTATACTGACTTTTTTTCAAAAGTTTCGACATACTATGACTTTTGTTTCTACATGCTATATTATGACCATTGGGCCACCAAGCTGCTTTCCTATACTGTGACTTTTTCGACATACTATACTATGACTTTTTTTTGATATACTATACTATGACTTTTTGTGACTTTGTTTCGACATATGACTTTTTTTTCAACATACTATACTATGACTTTTTTGACAAACTATACTATGACTTTTTTCGACATACTATACTATGACTTTTTCGACATCCTATACTATGACTTTTTTTTTCGACATACACAACGTTTTTGTGACTTTTTTGACACACTTTACTTTGTAGATTTGAACCCTGTACCTTCTTCCTGTGAGGTAACAGTACTAACCATTGGGCCACCATGCTGCTTTCCTATATCATGTCTTTTTTGTGACTTTTTTCAACATACTATACTATGACTTTTTTGTGATTTTTTCAACATACTATTACTTTTTTTGATATACTATACTATGACTTTGTTTAGACATACTATACTATGACTTTTTTGTGATTTTTTCAACATACTATTACTTTTTTTGATATACTATACTATGACTTTGTTTAGACATACTATACTGACTTTTTTTCAAAAGTTTCGACATACTATTGTGACTTTTTTCAACATACTATACTATGACTTTTTTGTGACTTTTTCGACATACTATATTATGACTTAGTATACTTCTTCTACTTTTCGACATACCATATGACTTTTTTTGATATACTATACTATGATTTTTTTTCAAAATTTTCGACATACTATACTATGACTTTTTTCAACATGCTATACTATGACTCTTTTTTGATATACTATGCTATGACTTTGTTTTGACATATATACTATGACTTTTTTTCAAAGGTTTCGACATACTATGACTTTTTTCGCGACTTTGGTTCACTGAAAATATTTCAATGACAATAAACTGTTTATTGTGGACAAACGCCTCTGCCAAGAAACATACACATACTATGACTTTTTTTGACATGCTATAGTATGACTTTTTTTTTTCCAAATTTTCGACATACTATACTATGACTTTTTATCACTGTTTTCGTCATTCTATACTATGAATTTTTATCACTTTTTTCAACATACTATCACTTTTTTGACATACTATGACTTTTTTCAACATACTATACTATGACTTTTTTTTTATGTCTATACTATGACTTTTAGTATAGACCTACTATACGTTGGCTTTTTTCGACATCCTATACTATGACTTTTTTTTTTCGACATACACAACGTTTTTGTGACTTTTTTGACATACTATACTTTGTGGATTTGAACCCTGTACCTTCTTCCTGTGAGGTAACAGTACTAACCATTGGGCCACCATACTGTTTTCCTATATCATGTCTTTTTTGTGACTTTTTCGACATACTATTACTTTTTTTGATATACTATACTGACTTTTTTTCAAAAGTTTCGACATACTATGACTTTTGTTTCTACATGCTATATTATGACCATTGGGCCACCAAGCTGCTTTCCTATACTGTGACTTTTTCGACATACTATACTATGACTTTTTTTTGATATACTATACTATGACTTTTTGTGACTTTGTTTCGACATATGACTTTTTTTTCAACATACTATACTATGACTTTTTTGACAAACTATACTATGACTTTTTTCGACATACTATACTATGACTTTTTCGACATACTATACTATGACTTTTTTCGACATACTATACTATGACTCTTTTTCAACATACTATACTTTTTGGATTCAAACCCTGTAACTTCTTCCTGTGAGGTAACAGTGCTAACCATTGGCCCACCGTGCTGCTTTTCTATACCATGTCTTTTTTGTGACTTTTTCGACATACTATATTATGACTTAGTATACTTCTTCTTCTACTTTTCGACATACCATATGACTTTTTTTGATATACTATACTATGATTTTTTTTCAAAATTTTCGACATACTATGACTTTTTTCGACATGCTATACTATGACTCTTTTTGATATACTATGACTTTGTTTAGACATACTATACTGACTTTTTTTCAAGAGTTTCGACATACTATACAATGACTTTTGTTTCTACATACCATACTATGACTTTTTTTGACATACTATACTTTGTGGATTTGAACCCTGCACCTTCTTCCTGTGAGGTAACAGTGCTAACCATTGGGCCACCAAGCTGCTTTCCTATACTGTGACTTTTTCAACATATTATACTATGACTTTTTTGACAAACTATACTATGACTTTTTTCGACATACTATACTATGACTTTTTTCGACATACTATACTATGACTTTTTTCGACATGCTATACTATGACTCTTTTTCAACATACTATACTTTGTGGATTCAAACCCTGTACCTTCTTCCTGTGAGGTAACAGTGCTAACCATTGGCCCACCGTGCTGCTTTTCTATACCATGTCTTTTTTGTGACTTTTTTCAACATACTATACTATGGCTATTTCATCAATTTTTTCGACATACTATACTATGGCTTTTTTTGTCATACTATGCTGTCTTTTTAATCACTTTTTTCTACATACTATAACTTTTTATCACTTTTATCGACATACAATACTATGACTTTTTATCACTTTTATCGTCATACTATACTATGACTTTTTATTCACTTTTTTTTCAACATACTATACTGAATTTTTTTATAATTTTTTTGCACATGCTATAGTATGACTTTTTATCACTTTTTCCATATGCTATACTGTGACTTTTTATAATTTTTTTCCACATACTATTTTATGACTTTTTAATCACTTTTATCAACATACTATGCTACGACTTTTTCATCACTTTTTTCGACATACTATACTATTACTTTTTTATCACTTTTTTTAATGTGCTATACTATGACTATGTATCACTTTTTTCAACATACTATACTGTGACTTTTTTTATCACTTTTTTCAATGTGCTATACTATGACTCTTTTTCAACATGCTATACTTTGTGGATTCAAACCCTGTACCTTCTTCCTGTGAGGTAACAGTGCTAACCATTGGCCCACCGTGCTGCTTTTCTATACCATGTCTTTTTTGTGACTTTTTTCAACATACTATACTATGGCTATTTCATCAATTTTTTCGACATACTATACTATGGCTTTTTTTGTCATACTACGCTGTCTTTTTAATCACTTTTTTCTACATACTATAACTTTTTATCACTTTTATCGACATACAATACTATGACTTTTTATCACTTTTTTCCATATGTTATGCGTTGACTTTTTCAACATACTATACTATGGCTATTTCATCAATTTTTTCGACATACTATACTATGGCTTTTTTTGTCATACTACGCTGTCTTTTTAATCACTTTTTTCTACATACTATAACTTTTTATCACTTTTATCGACATACAATACTATGACTTTTTATCACTTTTTTCCAAATGTTATGCGTTGACTTTTTCAACATACTATACTATGGCTATTTCATCAATTTTTTCGACATACTATACTATGGCTTTTTTTGTCATACTATGCTGTCTTTTTAATCACTTTTTTCTACATACTATAACTTTTTATCACTTTTATCGTCATACTATACTATGACTTTTTATTCACTTTTTTTTCAACATACTATACTGAATTTTTTTATAATTTTTTTGCACATGCTATACTATGACTTTTTATCACTTTTTCATATGCTATACTGTGACTTTTTATAATTTTTTTCCACATACTATTTTATGACTTTTTAATCACTTTTATCAACATACTATGCTACGACTTTTTCATCACTTTTTTCGACATACTATACTATTACTTTTTTATCACTTTTTTTAATGTGCTATACTATGACTATGTATCACTTTTTTCAACATACTATACTGTGACTTTTTTTATCACTTTTTTCAATGTGCTATACTATGACTATGTATCACTTTTTACGACATACAATACTATGACTTTTTATCACTTTTTTTCGACTTACTATACTATGGCTTTTTCGACATGTTATACTATGACTTTTTAACCACTTTTTTTACTTACTATACTATGGCTTTTTATCACTATACTATGGCTTTTTTCGACATGTATACTATGACTTTTTATCACTGTTTTCGTCATTCTATACTATGAATTTTTATCACTTTTTTCAATATACTATACTATGACTTTTTATCACTTTTTTCAACATACTATACTATCACTTTTTTATCACTTTTTCGACATACTATACTATGGCTATTTCATACATTTTTTTCGACATACTATACTACGGCTTTTTTGTCATACTATGCTGTCTTTTTAATCACTTTTTTCCACATACTATAACTTTTTATCACTTTTATCGACATACAATACTATGACTTTTTATCACTTTTTTGTCATTCTATACTATGACTTTTTTCAACATACTATACTATGGCTTTTTTATCACTATTTTCGACATGCTATACTATGACGTTATATCACTTTTTTCTACATATACTTTTTTCGACATACTATACTAAGAGTTTTTTCACATACTATACTATGGCTTTTTCATCACTTTTATTGGCATAGTATGACTTTTCATCACTTTTTTCAACATACTATACTAGGACTTTTTCATCACTTTTATTCGACATACTATACTATGACTTTTGAATCACTTTTTTTGACATACTATGACTTTTTTATCACTTTTTTAATGTGCTATACTATGACTATGTATTATTTTTTTGACATACTACACTATGACTTTTTATCACTTTTTTCAACATACTATACTATGACTTTTTATCACTTTTTTCAACATTCTATACTATGACTTTTTCATAAATTTTTTTCGACTTACTGTACTATGAGTTTTTATCACTTTTTTGACATACTATACTATGACTTTTTTCAACATACTATACTATGGCTATTTCATCAATTTTTTTCGACATATTATACTATGGCTTTTTTCGTCATACTATGCTGTCTGTTTAATCACTTTTTTCCACATACTATAACTTTTTATCACTTTTATCGACATACAATACTATGACTTTTTATCACTTTTTTCCACATGTTGTGCGTTGACTTTTTTCAATATACTATGGCTTTTATTCACTTTTTTGTCATTCTATACTATGACTTTTTATCACTATTTTCGACATGCTATACTATGACTTTATATCACTTTTTTCTACATATACTTTTTTCGACATACTATACCATTACTTTTTATCACTTTTTTTAATGTGCTATACTATGACTATGTATCACTTTTTTCGACATACTATACTGTGACTTTTTTTTATCACTTTTTTTCAACTTACTATACTATGGCTTTTTCGACATGTTATATTATGACTTTTTATCACTTTTTTCCACATGCTATACTATGACTTTTTAACCGCTTTTTTTACATACTATACTATGGCTTTTTATCACTATACTATGGCTTTTTTCAACATGTATACTATGACTTTTTATCACTGTTTTCATCATTCTATACTATGGATTTTTATCACTTTTTTTCAATATACTATACTATGTCTTTTTTAGCACTTTTTTCAAAATACTATACTATCACTTTTTTAGCACTTTTTTGACATACTATACTATGACTTTTTTCAACATCCTATACTATGGCTATTTCATTAATGTTTTCGATATACTATATGGCTTTTTTTGTCATACTATGCTGTCTTTTTAATCACTTTTTGTCCACATACTATAACTTTTTATCACTTTTATCGACATACAATACTATGACTTAGTATACTTCTTCTTCTACTTTTCGACATACTATATGACTTTTTTTGATATACTATACTATGATTTTTTTTCAAAATTTTCGACATGCTATACTATGACTCTTTTTTGACATACTATGACTCTTTTTCAAATTTTTTGACATACAATACTATGACCTTTTTTGACATACTAAACTATGATTTTTTTTTCAAAATTTTCGACATACTATACTATGACTTTTTTATCACTATTTTTAATGTGCTATAGTATGACTTTTTATCACTTTTTTCGACATACTATACTATGAATCTTTTATCACTTTTTTCCACATGCTATAATATGACTTTATATCACTTTTTTCGACATACTATACCAGGGGTGTCAAACTCAATTTCACTGAGGGCCACACTGGAAAAAGAGAATCACATCAAGAGCCAGACATTTATAGTTTATTGACATGCTTTTATTTCATCGAAAAAGGAAAATATCTTTGACTCAATTATTGCGTGTCTCATATAGTCTTCTCACTTACAGTTTGGTCCACATAAAGCCCTGAAAAAGTGAGCAAAGACGTTCAGAAGCCATCCTAGAATTTAGCAAATCAAGCAAAACAATGATTACATTTTCTAAGTAGACCACACAGCTGACTCACAACAACCTCTTTCACAGCCTGAATATGCAAACTTTCTGGAGTCTCAAAGTCGGCAAATTTGCCAAATTGTGCTTTGAGTGTTCCATAATTGCAAGTTGAAAAACAGTTTCCCATGTTTTTGATTTGGCACACAACTAGGTGGGCCAAAATGTATTGTGAACCTAAATAGATATGCGGGCTGGATCAGAATTTGCAAGGGGCCGGACTTGAGTTTGACACGTGTACTATACTATTACTTTTTTATCACTTTTTTCAACATACTTTTCTTTTTTTGACATACTATACTATGACTTTTTCGACATACTATACCATGACTTTTTAATGGCTTTTTCGACATATTTTACTGACTTTATCACTTTCTTTTGATATACTATACTATGACTTTTTATGACTTCATGACTTTATCATGACATACTATACTAGGAGTTTCTTAAGACATTTTTATGACAGTATAATATGCCTTTTCATGGCATTTTTATGGCATACAATACTATAACCTTTTTATGGCATACTATACTATGACTGTTTATGACATTTTACACATACTATACTATGACATTTTAAAGACATACTATACTATTACTTGTTATGACTTTTGACAGCATATGTTTACAGCATACTTAGATTTATATTACACATTGATGACATTTCCATGATAAAAAAAACTGTATTTAAACTATAAAATATACAATTTACAGGTAAAGTGGATGCTTAGAGTTACAGGGTTATTGCACAGGAATTTTCCTTACCCTGAGGACAGCCTGTGTTAATAAACTGTTTTTGTGTCTGGCTGTTTTGGCGTACCCTGTTCTGTAACGTGTACCAGTGGGGAGAAGTCAAAACGGGTTGTGTGAAGGGTTTGCAGTGATGTTTTCTGACTTTGGAGATGTATAAGTTTTTATGCAGTCCTGATTGTCCATTGTAGTCAGTTCCGTTTCCTATTTGGTTGCTGATCCAAACCAAACAGTGATGGATGTACAAAGAACAGACTGAATAATTTGTTGTAGAATTGGATGAGCAGCTCCTCAGGCAGGCAGAAATATAAAAAAAAGTACAAACATAAGAGTTAAAAGTAATAAATAAAAAAGCTGTACAGTTGGTGTGACAGATGTAATTGTGAGTTCCAAAAATGTATTGCACTTTATCAGAATTACAGAGAAAGTAATTGTGAGTCCAGTTTGAGTTGGTGTTAGATTCAGAGTCACCACCGGCAGGAATCATCTCCTGTGCCGCTTGGTGGAACACCTTCGGGGTACGAGTCTTTGGCTGATGATGCTCCTCTTCTCTTCCCTTCTTGTAGTAGTTCGTATAGTATAGTATGCCATATAAAGTCATAGTATAGTATGTCATAAAAATATCATAGTATAGTATGTAATTAAAATGTCAAAGCCATAGTGTAGTGTCATAAAAAGGTCATAGTATAGTATGTCATAAAACGTCGTATGTCATAAAACATGTCATATTATAGTATGTAATAAAAAGTCATAGTATAGTATGCCATAAAAAGTCATAGTTTAGTATGTCATCAAAATGTCATTAAAAAGTCATAGTAAATAGTGTCATAAAAAATCACAGTATGTCATAAACATGTCAAAGTTATAGAATTGTCATAGTATTGTATGACATAAAAAGCTTATAGTATATACTTTCTCAAAGTGAATTGCGGCCCTCAATCATATTTCCACCAAACCCCCCCTGGAGGATCTGGTCGAGTCCTAGAAGGTAGTACAGTATATAGTTACCTGAGCTAAAAAAATAAATTAAAAAAAGATCTTCAGTTAGGGATTTATTACTTTATTTAAATCACTCGGAAAAATCACCTGAAAAATGAATACATTCTCTTTGTTCAAACAAAACAAATCATATCAATCAAGTATACTTACACTAATAATAGTAATTACAAGCGCAATCATACCTACAATAACTACCATTATAAATAAAACTACCAACATTTAACATCCACCATACAACATCAGGGGACTGGAGGATATGGCTTATCCATGGGGCATGGCTTTTTTCAAAAGAAATGTCAAGTAAATTAAGGTATACATCCAGTAGGCCCGATTCAAGTCAGAAATCCCACCAACTAAATATGTGTGACACAGTAGATCAATTGTGCAGAATAGCTGCCAAGAAAAATACTTTTTTTCATTCCATAATGATATACATCCATTTTAGTAACATAAATATGTTGAAAGGTGTTAAATACCCTTATTCAAAATATACAAGGTATCTCTTTTCATTTATAAGGTCCTGCTTTAGCTGCATCAAAGCGGCAGTTATTCTCCCCTGGATCAACAAAGGTTCATACATCCTCTAAATAATCTCATGATTTTGTAAACATAAAGCACTTCTTCCAACAGTAATATATTAATATGTTTCAGCATGTTTCATTACGCTGAAGCATTTGTCACATTTTTCATTTGTGCCAAGAAACCAAACTTCTGTTCCCTTTTTATCTAACAAATAAGGTGTAAATTAAACTATTTATAGGGATGAGATGTGGGCTGGGAACCAACCAAAATAAAGAGCGAGTAGTTGTCTTAGCACAAACTCCTCATTTCTTGTTCTTTTTCAATTGTATTTAGCTTTAATGGTCAAACATTGTGTCTCAATATTTTTGTGCATTTGGCATTGAAGATATCAAAAGTTCTTGTTAGCAATATCTCTGTTTCTTTTAACACCTGTAACAGAGTCTGATGAATACCTGGAACATGGTCAATCTCATCCTGTAATTAAAAGGAGATTTGTATGAATATAATGGTAACGGCACTTTAATACAATAGTATTGATGGCAAAAGTTATATATAGGAAATCCGAAAATAGCAATGAAAGAGCAACCAGGATAGAAATTTAAACGGAGGTTTTCTAGCCACATGGAATAAAGTATCATCTCAGGTAGCAGAATGAAGATTTCAGAGGTAGCACACTGTACCACTGTAGTTAACACAAAGAAAGTTAGAATACATGGGCATATCATAGATTTGTATGTCTTTATAAACATGTCAGATTATGGATTGCAGCATAAAATGAAAACAGAAGTGCAGTATAACATTTTCAAAATACTGTATTGCAATGCAGGCCTAATAAATAAAACCTATATATTTCAAAAGATTACTTAAAAATGCAATCCAGTATTGTTGAAAGCACCACTGCTATTTTGGTAACACAAACATAGGTGAAATACTTTAAGAATGTATCTTATTATTCCACAGGACAGAAATGTGCTATGTTTGGAAATTATTTAGCTTTCATCCCATGAACACGTTGCTCTCACGTGGCACTGTCGTTTCTGGATTGCAGCATTAAGAGTTAATAATATAAGAATCAATTGTTACCACAATTTCAACATGCCTAAAGGCCTACCCTTGATTTGAATACATATAAGAATAGATATACATTAAGCTATTTTATACATTTCTGGTAACATAAACATATAACTATCATTTTATATTTATCTTTAAAGAAAATGTATTTTTAAAGGCAGGAGGTTAAGATAAATTATATCAATCATGAAATTTGCAATATAAATGTTTCTGACTAACATACAGAGTTAACCAACACGCTGCGTATTAATTCATCACCTGACTACAAAAAAAGACATTTAATGTACAAAATGTACAGGTTTCTTTGTATTGGCATTGTTATTTGGGGCCTTGTGGCACAGACTGTAAGGCAGTCAAATCCTATGCACATATACTACACATCCCTGCTTGGAAACTCTTTATTGTTCTGTTGTTTTCACTGTCGCTCCTTTTTTTGTTTTCTGGTCATTTCTCTCAGTACTTTCATGTTGTATAATGCAAAAGGCTGAATGCCACCCTCTTCTGAAAAAACGGAAGAGTCAGCAGGTTGAATAAAAAAAGATGCCTTCCAATAAGAAAGCCACGTCAAAGGGTTTTTTGTACATTAGAATAATATCTGACAACTAATCAACTTACTCGTTCTTGCATTTAAAAAGCACATGCAGAACTTTTGCACACCTATGCTTCAGAAACATTAAACACAACAGATGAGTAATTCACTACTTGCTATTATATGATTTGTTTCCAGTTGCACATGTTTATAATCATAGTTATTAAAAAATGTATTCATACAGCACTTTTCAAACCAATGATACAAAGTGCTGTACAACAATACATGAAAAGGCTAAAAGGTTAAATATAGAAAAAGGGCATACATGATTTCTTTTTTTTCTTTTTTTATTTCCAGGTCGATTTATTACTTTTCAGGCTTGGTTAGTTTAGATTGGCTTTAGACTAAGTCTAAAGCTAGTCTCTTAGATGTAACAACTGTAAACTAAATATGAGCTGGAGCCCTGATGTTGCTTCTTGAGGAGCTAATCATCTTTCAGATATTTCTGATCACCTTTCTTAAAGACAATGTTAAATAGAAACAAAAATGTATATAAAGGGGGGAGGGAGCTCTGGTAGACTCTACTTTTTTTTGGTACCTGTACTTTTCTCTTTTCGTTTTCCACTACAGATAGTACACCCTCAGTGTAGGCAGGATTATCTGCCGATCGCCATTCGCTGAGACTTTATGACTTTAAAAATTTAAATTCAGGGGTTTGTGCAGGATGTCCTGTGTTGCGCTAGTGACGGTTCTCTCTGACAATCAGTGGTCTGCAGTACCAAAAAAAAGTACCAGATACTATCCACAACCTTTGCAAATGGAAAACCAAAAAAGAGCGAGTGGAGCCGTACCATGCAGTGGAAAAATGGCATTAGAGGTCTTGTACTGTAAGAGACAGATTATAAAAATGATCTAAATCAAAGCAGCTGAGATATGCCAAAATATCCAGACTCTTAGATACCATTTACACCTGGAATTAACATGCAATCTGTATCTGGATGTCTTTTCAGGGTATGGAAAAACACAAGGTGTAAATGCACATTATCGGAAAGTGATCAGATTGTCCAGACCACATCTGTTGGGGGTAAGACTTGCAAAATGATCAGATCCTAATCAGGTGTCAATGATATCCATATAGTGTGACCATATTCTTAAGAAAAAAATGAAACAAGTAGTAGCAGTAGCTAGTGAGTCTTCCCATGCAAAAAGTAAATTAGTAATACCCATTCATGGCAGAGCTTAGCATACCAGGTGTAAATGCAAAGGCCCATGGATTGGATGCCATTATCCAGATAATGTATCCAGATAGAGATCACATGCTTATACCAGGTGTAAATAGAGCCTTATGCTCAACCCTACATTTCCCATAATGCAACCAATAGCATCTTTTCATCCCTCCTTGGTTAATGCCCATGTCTGTCAAACTCCACACCCCCTGTTTGTAATGCACTCTTTGTGTTATAAATTTGGAGACTCCAAGCCCAAGCTGAGAAATAAAACTGTTTTCATAGGCTGAGTACTGTAGTACAAGTACTGTACTCCGTAAAATCGGTTGAGTTCCCCTTTAAATTCAATATTTTCTTACATGAGATGTTTCTTTCATGTCAGGTCTTTTAAAAAGCACTTTGTATCACCGTTTTGAAATGTCATATATTCTTTATTATGATTAATATTATTATTACAAAGTGAACAAAACACATTATGATGTCGGATTACTTATGTAAAGTATTTCATTTTTTTAAAAGGTTTAGTAGTTTTAAGAAATACTTCTTCTATACACTGAAAGTCAAGAGACTTTTGTTCTGGCTTTACACTGAGTGCCAAAGGAAAATCAACTGACGAGAAGGTTTAGATTGTTTGTAAAGCAGTTAGTTGATTGTAAGATTTGTTTGGCATCTATTCAAATGGGATGGCTGTACTATAAAGGATGCAAAAATCATAATGATAAGCAACTTTTGTAAGTAAAAATACCTTTGCAAAGAGAATATGTTACTAAATGATTCATTCAGAATCAAATAGTAATATGGGTCTTTGCTTGGGCTCTGCATCCGAGGATCATAGATGGCAACTGATTAACAACATGCTTGTTGCTTGTCACAGGCGTCACCATGAGGGGATATTGTGCTTGTAAAAGCCTTTTCTACATTTTGTCTGCAGCCGCTTAAGTGAGAAGCGATTGTGCTGCTTGTCGCGGGGGAAATCCTGAATCCATCGTCATTCCTAGTGTTTAACACATCTCTTCTCACTTCTTCCGATTAAATAAAGAAACTCATTAGGTTCAGTATTGCCATTGTTGTGGCATTGGCTTACATTTGTCAAAATGTGCAGACGATTCACTGCACACATTGGTCCTCACGCTAAACTGATTGTCAAGTTCTGGTACAGGCAAAGTTCGAATATGTGCAAAGTTTTTTAAGAAAGTTGTGAGATGAAGCCTCCAGTGGTCCTGCTGGATCCACTGCAGAGCTTCTCTTCATGGGTTTTGTAGGATCTGAATCAGTCTTCTTACACGCGAGTGACCATCATGAACTCTGGTCACTTTGGAATTGACAGTCAGGATCCGGGGTGGCCATAGCCCTGGTTGAAAGACTGAAGGGAGAGAAAACAGATGAAATAACATTTTGTCTCCATTTCCAGCTTCATGAGGGTGTCTAAAGGAAGTCTAAAGGAAAAATAGGTTTATTTTCTCTTAAAAATACTACTCTCATGTCTGTAACGGTAAACATGTAGCATAGCTTAGCATAACAACTGGACACAAGGGAAAGGCTAGCCTCACTCTGTCCAAAAGCAACAAAATCTGCCAACCAACCATTTTACAGGGTGCTATGTGCTGAAGTATTTCTTGGCCGGGAGCAACTAGCTGAGACTCCAGGAAGTTACTTCTCCTGTCCAAGAAATAGTCCAGTAAATAACCCCTGTAAAACAGCAAATTGTCGTTTTTACACTTTAGTTCTTACTTTTGGACAGAGTCAGGCTAGCTGCTTCCCTGTCTCCAGTCTTTGTGCTAAGCTAACAAGCTGCTGGTTCCAGCTACATATTTAAAGGGGCTATACTTAATATTCAGAAAGAAATTGGTCTAGGATTGCCTTCACACGGCTCTCACAGACGACTCCCCAACTTGCCAAATACCAACGCTTATTCACGGCCCTCTGCATCTGATACCGATGCACAAGGCACTGACATGCACTCACATGCTTTAACATGCACTCGCGGATTGACCGGCTATCAAAAAAAAGAACAGAGAAGCTCAGATCACAACACACACAGAGGGAGTGTGACTCCATTATCTGCTCAGGACACCATTACACACATTTATTTCTTTACATAGATTTGTTTGCTACTATATTCATGTTCTGTATGACGAGTTCAGACCCTTGAACTTACAGACACGTATCGATCTTCGCATCTAACTCACGGCAAAAAAAGGAAATTAGACGTATTTCCCAAAATGCTGAACTATTCCTTTAAATCTTAATTCTCTGTTTTCTGTCTGTGGGAAAGAACTGTTCACACTCGCGCACAGTAATTGACACAACTCTCCCAATCGGAAGGAATAGCATTTCTTAACATTTACTTGGACTTTGAGTGCAATAACGGAAACATTTAATATCATGAGTGTTGTTTTTTATAGCTATGACTTAAGTTTGAGCCAAAAAAGGACGGCTTGCAAAATAATCCTTCACTACACTCTAAACTGGGCTGCTGAGTTTATACGTCTATTCTAATTACACACTCATTTGTTAAAGTAGTCTGTTGTAAAAACAATTACAATCTCTCAGCAGACGCAGTGGAGAAACACTTCTATATATGGTCGAGTTTTCAAGAGGCAATTTGGTCTATTTGCTCTTGATATTGAGTGCTGAAAGAAGGTGACAGTGTATTTCAATGACAGCAAAAAGTTATTTCCTATTCACCTGCGTCACAATCCAGCCCACATGCTGCATTCACAATGTTGAGCCCTGCAGAATTACTGTGATGCAGCTGATGAGTCACACAGTCAAGGTTTTCTAATGATGAATGCGTTCTGTGGTATAATAATCATCTTTTTGAAAATAATATTCAGTTTCAGTGTTGAAGACTTGCTATTCCTTCACAGAACTAGATTAACCTCTGTACATAAATTTAAAATCAATCCAGCTCCTCATTTTTAGGAACAGCGCTGTGTTGTCGCTCTCCTCTCAAGCGCGTGGAGTAAAATGGTGAAATGTTCATTCAGATGTGACATAAATGTACTTTTGAAAGATGGGATAGGTGAAGAGTATGACAGCTGCAAACTTTTCCCCTGCACTGGCTTTGGCAAATGCGCTGAATGTGATGTAGAAATGATGCAAGCTATTTTAGGACATGACTGGTTTAGCAAATAGGGATGATAAAAGATGTAGACACAGGCACAAACCTGGTCTGTGAGGATTCGAGGCTTAATATCAGGTATGGCACCCCCTCTCAGCTCATCTTCCACAGCCATGAGTCTGACAACAGGGAAATAGAAACAAACATACCGGTTGACAAAAATAGAATCAGGAAGCCGGTGTTCTTCAAATTTACTGTAGGATTATGTGGCCATATGATGATATTAAGGTCTTAACACATTTCTGGGTGCCATCAGCTATCCTCAGAGCTTCCTGAAACTGAATCTAAAATGCCTTCAGAACAATTCAGGCAGTTTAAATTCAGCTATTCAGTTTTGTTTCAATTTTGGCAGGATAGTTTAGTGTGCACCCATCTGCTGTATCTGTATTCAGAGGAAATGTTTACTTTAAAGGAACTATGTGAAGAAATGTACATGTAATTATTGTTTTGTATTGCCAATGTGCGGACAGATTGTAACGTAACTTAAAAACCAAGACCTATAGCTGCCTGAAAAATCCAAATGATGTGACGTTTATGCACCCTCCCAAGTGCTTAGCCTCTCTTTAGCTTCCCTACAGTGCCAACAGTGTGCAACACCAGCTAACGTTAGCTTAGAAAGTTAGGGAGACACTGGTAGCTCACGGGTTAGAGCGTGTACCATTAAGGCTGAATCCTTACCGCAGTGGCCCGGATTCAAGTCTGTCCTTTGCTTCATGTCTTCCCCTCTCTCTCCACTACCTTTCATCTCTCTCTCACTATCAAATAAAGCAGAATTGCCTAAAAAGAAAGGAAATGGAGTCCACTAACGTTATCAAACATACCACCACCTCCAACAGTGTCCAAAACAAAGTCCACGTAAGCACAAAAAATGGGTGAAGCCTGTCTGGCCAAATGGGAATGTGACCGTCGCCAGGGGGGAAAACTAGGGTCAACATCAGTAGTGCATTCAACTGGTCACTCGCGCCTATGAAGTGTGAACGTGAGTAACAGGATGCTGACAGCAGTTCACCTAACGGCCCCCGGTGTCATTAATAACAAGGATTTTCTGAAAATTACACAAAGTACCTTCAACTCAAGGAGGCTTTCTACCAAATGAGATGAGATGTAAGCTCTGTATACTGTATACTCCAACTATAAAAAAAAAACTAGGCATTTCATTTGGTAGGAATCACACTTTGTTCCTTGAAACATTTCCTTCAAGTATAGCTAGCATCTGTTTTTTCCTTTTGTCCTTGTAATCAGGTTACTGAAAAAAATAAAATGAATCTCGTGAAGTGTTTCATATTAAAAGTATGAGCCTAATGGGTATGATTTTTGGTATTAGTTGTGATATTTAAATGAGCTACATTTAAATGAATAGTTCCACATTTTAGGAAATATGCTTATTTAGATGAGAAAGTCGATACCACTCTGTCTGTGCATTAAAGGTACCCTGTGGAGTTTTTGACTGCTACTGGGGCTATGGAGAAATGTGTTGATGAGTAGGTCAATTTCGTGTTCTACAGGGTTAGGGTTTTAGAAAAATCTGTGAAAGAAAATGTGAATTAATGTGTGTTTCTATCTACCACTGTTATGCAAATATTAGGAGTTGGGTTCATTGAGATGACTTTTTAAAGAGCGCCAGTCAAAACTCAAACGGAAATGGAAAACAATGTAAAAAAACATGATGTAAATATGGCATTTATGCTTATTTCATGTATTATTTGACGTTACTTTCTCATCATTGCTCCACACAGATCTGATGTTTTGGTCTGCCACCATTCTTTATCTCTTCAGTAGACGCTTAAGTTAAATGCTTCATGTATGTCATTGATTTATGGGCCAAGTCATTTTCCATTGGATTTTGTTGCACTTTGCTAGTGGTAAAATGTTTTTTGCGAATATTTAATTATCTTCCAAATATCCTGCATTTTCACTCAGGTTTTTGCATGCACAAATTGAATATGTGCATAAAAAAAGGTGCATATAAACTGACATAATGATTCACACAAACGCATGTACTTAGATAACACAATACAAATTGTTAAGTCAATATAAACTCCACAGTGTACTTTATGTCTGGAGCTAAAGCCAGTAGGTGATTAGCTTACTTTAGCATAAAAACTACCAGCACCTCTAAAGCTCACTATTGAACATGTTGTACCTCATTTCTTTAATCCAAATAAAAACAGAAATGTAAAAACAACAATTTGTAGCTTTAAGGTTAAGAAGTCAGCTAGCCTGGTCGTGTCCAAATTAAAAACAGTTTGCTCCTGCTTCCAGTTTTTATGCTAAGCTATGCTAATTGCCTCCTGGCTCCAGCACATATATGAGAGTGGTATCTTCTCATTTAACTCAAGAAAGCAAAATGGGGTATTGCGCAAAATGTTGAACTATATCTTTAAAAATTGATAGATATGACATCATGCAAGTTGCATTTGAGTGGAAGACTTTTACTAACATAGTTTGTTAATCATATATTTTGAAGGTCTTAAAGTTTAGGAAAGATTGCCGCTTAATACTTCTTCCTTCACAAAGCACAGATGTGTTTGTCTGAGTACACATACAGCAGACCAAAAACATTTCTTTAAAGCAACACTATGTAACTTTTCCCTCTACCCCTACAGGTTGTCTCATTGGAACTACAGCTCGCCCGAAGAGGGAAAAGTTACATAGTGTTGCTTTAAATGGGCAATTTATAAAACCTCACCCCTTTTAACCACCTTTACTTTGTAAACAACTTTTGTATAAAAATTGTATAACTTACTACACTTTAACTTGTTTTCTGATTATAATTTATTAACTTTGTAGAAATATATGTGTGACTAATTTGTTTGGCATTGAGAAAGCCAAGCAGTAACTGGCAGCTCTACTTCAACCTGAACACTAATCACCTGTTGATGATGCCTTTAATTTGTGAGTCCTTTTCAACTTGCTGCTGCTTTAGACGGCGCTCACTGTCTTCCAGGCGGTTCTGATACTGCATTAGGATCTTGCTTGTCTGCTGTTCCTGCGACGCAAGTCTCTGCTCATATTCTTCAAGCTTGCGATGAGACATCTTCAGCCGCTCCTTCAAGGAATATATCTCTTCTTCGTACTCTTTTACCTGAAATAAAAATACAGTCACTTCACCAATGTCCTCACCAGTGATGGAATATAACTAAGTACAAATTTGACGTACAAATGTTCATGCATTCATGCATTCATTTTCATGCCACTTTCTACTTCTACTCCACTATATTAATCTGACAGCTTTAGTTACTAGTTACTTTACACATTAAGATTTTTGCATACAAAACACATGTAGTTTATAAAATACATGTTTTATTATAAATTAAACTACCCAACAATATAACGGCCTACAAATACAGCTGAAATTATTAGCCGATTAAACGCAGAACTGTTTTGATCGTTTTCATTTTGTAAAATGTGAGGATTTTTCTGAACTGAGTACTTTTACTTTTAATAAACTTTTAAGTACATTTTCCTGATTATACATATTTTTCAATGCAGGACTTTAACTTGTAACAGAGTATTTTTTACAGTGTGGTATTGGTCCCTGGTATTCAGCAATATTCCTGAATGACGAGGGATTTTATCAATATAGACAGTGCTCTGTAGTGCAGCTCTCTTTATGCTAAGCTGCATGTGGGAAAGACCAGACAAAGCTGCAGTGGAACTGTGGCCAGCTTAAATGTGTGCAACAAGCACTACATGGACATGTGTTTCTAATACAGGCAAGAGTGTGGGAGTTGTTCATCACACAAAATGCACAACAGCCACCATTATGCAACTCATGCATTATTCTGTTATAGCTCTAATTTATAGTTGCACTATGGCAGAACAGTTAGAAACAGTTTCACCTCAGTGCAGGTGATGCACATGTAGAAATTGTGATTAGGAAAAGCTTCTGAAAAACCCTTCTAACGTTTGAAAAAAAATCAACTGACCAGATTGAGACTTTTTTCTCACACTATTTGGCCTAAAAGAGCTTCTTTACTTTTTATTAGTTCGCTGAGTTTTTGTTTTAGAAGAAGAAAAAGAAAAGTGCTGACCCTCTCTAATCGTGACTCATCCATGCTCTTGGAGTACTCTTTCAGCTGACCCTCACGGTCCGGCCGCAGGCTTTCTATGTCAGCAGAGAGATGTGGCATGTTGGACACCCAGGCGACTGTCCGTTCATTGAGGGCCGGGGTGCTCAGGGTCGATGGAGAACTCTGAAACAACAACAACAACAACAACACAGGTGAGTCATGGTTTAAATTCATGGGTTCATATTAGAAATGCCTTGAAAACATGGCAAAATACTTGCATGCTATATAGAATAAGACACTAAAGAACTGCCAAGCTTTAAATTAAGAGACTGTAGTTAGAGTGACCTGTTTATTGCCTGGTTTGAGCAGATGCTGCTGTGGCGGCTGCAGTTGTGTCTGTTGAGACTTCTTGGTGCTTTTTGTGGGCGTGTCTGTTGACTCCTCTGCAGCTGCCTGTGCGCCCGGGTTCTCTTTAGCGGAGCTCGTCTGATACGGGAGTCCGGGAGCTGGACTGTCTGTCACTGACAGCTGGGATTCCTGTTGTTGCTGCTGAAGTTGCTGTTGATGTTGCTGCTGTTGATGTTGCTGCTGTTGATGTTGCTGCTGTTGATGTTGCTGCTGTTGGTGTTGCTGCTGTTGGTGTTGCTGCTGTTGGTGTTGCTGCTGTTGGTGTTGCTGCTGTTGGTGTTGCTGCTGCTGATGTTGTGGCGGCTGATGTTGCTGATGTTGTTGCTGCTGCTGCTGATGTTGTGGCGGCTGCTGAGAATGGCGCGATTTCGGCTGACTGCCGCTGAAGTTTGTGTCAGAAGAGTCGAGGAGGAGGTTCCTGCTCTGCGGGCGAACCTTTGGTGGCGTGGCGGTGGCTGGAGTGTTAATGGATCGCTGTGACTTGAGATGTTGTGGAGGAGCCATGGATGACTGGCGGCTTGGGTGCACTGTAGTAGGTGGTGTGGCCAAGGAGGCAGGGGTGCCCGTCCCAGTGGCTGTCTGAGATACGACTCCCATCAGGTGCTGCTGCTGGAGAGACTCCTGAGAGAAGAGATTAAGGTGAGAGACAAAAATAAAATTGTCAAAAAAAAAATAATGTGTAAAGTTTAAAAAAATAAAATCCAACTTTGATGCCCCCCAGTGGTAAAGTCCAATGAGACACAAAGCCAATCAGGACACCCAAGACGAATGAAAGAAGCACATTCACTGCAAAATATTTTAACCAGACTGGCTCATTTCTCTACAGACAAAAACTCAATAATTTGAAAGACAGAAGAAAGAAGTACAAAAATAACCGAAGAATAAAAGCAGTTGGAGCAGACATCAGGTTTTCTGGGTTTGTTCCAGATATGTGGTGCAACAAAAACTTAATGATGATGTTTTGACAGAAGCATACCTGTCTGGATGGTCAGAAATGTGTTTTGGCCCTAAACCATTTAGTGCTTTATAAAAACAACCGTAGAATGTATGAATACATGTATAGCTTGCTGTGTAGCTGTATAGACAGATAGATAGATAGATAGATAGATAGATAGATAGATGACCCTTTTCTGACACACCATCTGTATTAATAAACGGGAGGCTTGGGATGTTTGTTCCATTAATTCCCACACAGCAGGACAGAAATAGCTCAAGACTACATGACTGTATCATTAAAACACTATATTTTCCCACGGACATGCTGTAGTAAACGAGCAGTCCCTGAGTACATCATCAAGTCACAGCCAAAAAGGTCAGTTTAGATTCATTAAAAGCTGTTCCAAAAAATACATGAATCCAACTAAACTCCATCATCAAACAAGTGACAGTTTAATTAAATTGTATAATGTGTGTTCCCATGTGTTTAAAAACACATTGACACATTATAATTGCATATTTATAAAATCAGCTTTCTCTGGAAATGCTCAAACTCCAGTCAAGATCAAGATCAACACTTTGATCAAGAGATCAAAGTCTGATCAGTACACAGCGGGTTAAAGTATGCATAATATAATGATATGTGCAGTATCAACAGTTATGACACTCTTTTCTGTCCTGTTGAAACAAGGACACAGTACAATTGATGTCGAGCACCCCACAGAGTTCAGCAGACCAGTGAATGATCCTACTTTAGTGTGTTGTCTGTAGCAGAAGTATCCCTCAAAAGTGCCCTTACATTACTGTTAGATTTGCATATTCTGCTGCTCATGAGAGGGCCATTCCTATTTTATTTGGAACACAGTAAAAACAAAAGTATAAGCAGGATCTAATGTACTGCGAGGGCGAATCTGAATTCATGCAGATATTTTTGTTGCTCAACCAAGGTGTTGGGCAATTTGGCTTGAAATGGAAATAACAATCTTATTTTAAGAAATTAAAATAAATTTGAAGTAGAAACAAATGAGGGACATAAGCCAGGATATCCACTGATATGTACAGCATAAAAAGAAGAGGTATGTGAAGTTTCAAGCTTTGGGTTTTACTCAATAGAAGTACCTTATGGTTTCAAAGTAAAACTTGTTTTCCCCTGAGTAACTCTTATATGAGAGATATCCATTCTAATCTACTGTGTATACTGTGAAAGGTGTGACAGCCAGGCAACAGCAATGGCAATGTGAACATTGTGAGTGTATGGACAAGCTAACAAGTTCTCCACCTGGTGGTGCTCTTTAAAACACAATGCCATTCTGGATATTCAGCTACACTTCAGTATGTAGACCAATTTCTGTCCCGATGGAAATGGTCTCTTCCAGGTTATACACTCATTAACAGACTGAGAAATATTCTGTGGCCACAAGTTGAGGTTTACAATCTATGATTTCAGTAACCTCACTTATGGAAGGTCACTGTCCACTGCTTTTACCAAAATCCTAAAATATGGATTCCTACAGTATAGAGTGATATTGCATCCATAAATATATTTGTAGACACCAAACAGTTGAGGTTTCTTTATATTATGGGGGTCCCCTGTATAGATAAAATGGTACTATAATGTAAGATTTGTAGATATTTGTGAAAAATAAGGTTACCCTTTTTAAGCAAAGATATTGTTGCATCATTACGTGTGAAGATAAGTTAGAAATTCCTACCTGCACCTGCAGTGACAGCTGGTGCCAAGCGTAGTCATTGCTCTGATTCTGCCGGGTGAAATCATCACTGTAACTGTGTGAGTGGACAATGCTGGGCTGCACCAGACTGCTTTGTGACCGCAGGGCGGATAAATCCTCGCTGCGGGAGAAAGCACTGTTGCCAAAGGCCGGTGCATAGTCGTGGTGGCCATTCTCGGGCTCGGGGGCGAGGAGGAGAGGAGGGGGATGAGGCTGAGATTGAGACTGAGCTGGGGAGTTCTGGGCAGCCAGATGGAATAGCGGGTTCTGGAAAGACAGGGGGAAGTGCATGGCCGCTGCTGCCTGCTGCTGCTGTTGAGAGATGGATTCGGTGGGCCCCCCTATGTGGCCCATCTGGCTCAGCCTCAAACCTGAGCCAGCTGAGCCTGCTGGCATATGCCCTCCCATACGAAGAGGACCACAGAGGTTTCCGAAGCTGTGGCCCAGGCCGGCGATGGAGGCTTGAGAGGAGGTGAGCATGTCTCCCACAGAGTTCAGGTTGGAAATGCTGTTCATTCGGGAGTCCTGAAGATCCATCATGGACACACTTTTGTTCACACTATGGACCTGAGAGAAACAATAGAAACTAATTAACTAATTAACTTTTGTTAATACAGATGCATTTTATTCAGTGTACAGGAAATGTGTTATTTTAGTTTTAAATGTATTTATTTTTATAATGATATTGATGCATTTTAGACAGCTAAATGCATTTAGACAGTTATGCTAGACCAATGTTTAACTCTTCTATTTTTTGTTTTATTCCATTTTAGCTTTTTTTATTGTCTTGTTTTTCTTTTCTATCTCGTCTTGTTGTTGATCTTAGGTTTGTAAAATCAGCACACCAAAGTCATATCAGAGTTACACCATGTTGTATTATTTTGTAAGGGAAATATGCTAGAAATTTTTTGATGGTATTTTATAAAACAAATTATGTTCTGATACCTGCAGAGAAGACTTAAAAAGCTGCAGAATTAAGACATAAATCAGCAAACCTAATCAGACAATTTGACATCGTACCTTTGGATCTGGTTCAGTGATGTCCGAGCTGCTCGTGCAGTATGCAGGACTGGATCGAGCCAGTGGTGGACGGGTCACGTAGAACACTTCCCTTGACGAGCGGAGGTCTCGTTCTGCGTGACGCCTCATGTTCAGATTCGATGAGAGGGATTCTACAGCCGAGACTCCAGTCGTAGGGGATGGGAGGCGAGAGATGTCTATTGAACTGCAGATACACAACAAAAAACATGTTACAAATTGCTTTCGTGGGTTTATTAACACTGTCTCATAAATATTTTATACTTGATTCTATTTTGCATTATCCCTATAATTTTAAACAATGTGGGCCATATGGAGAGAAATAAAAGTGTAAGCCCAGCTGCTCCCAACCCTTTTTTTTCACCCTTTAATATGAGGCAATATCTCCTTGCAGTCCCTCATCATTGCTTGCATGGCATTGCAAGTTGTGAGCAGTTTAATCAAAGTGTTTTTTTTAGAATGATTTTCAGAGGCCTGAAAGGAGACGAGACTGCCTACAGGGAGGAAGTACAGAGACTGACAGACTGGTGCACAGAGAACAACTTGGCACTTAACACCAAAAGAAGAACTGATTATTGACTTCAGGAAGAAACAGGTTGATCACCAGCCACTGTTCTTTAAAGGGGATGGAGTGGAAAGAGCATCTAGTTTTAGGTTTTTTGGCACTCACATTTCAGAAGATCTCACATGGACAATAAACACAAACTCACTGGTTAAAAAAGCACAACAGCGACTCTACTTCCTGAGAACACTCAGGAAGGTAAATCTGTCACAACAGCATCTGGGGCCTCATTTATAAAACTTGTCACGCAAGAAAAAGTTGCGTGAAGCAGGGTGAAATTTGCTGTCGCAACATTCCTTGCAAAAGTCGAGATTTATAAAGAATTTCCATGCGTAAAAATGTGCCCAGTTTTCCGCAACCTATTGACCATGCGTGTGATCGTGCGTAATGCTCCCAAGGTTTTGTAGGCTGCGTTTTAGTGAACTCCGATTGTATCCCCGTTTTCCGAACCCAGCCCAGTTTTTGTTTTCCTGAACCCAAGCCGACCCAGAGCCGGTCGCGGCGCCCGGCGAGGGGCTGCCAGCAACGGGGAGAGGCAGGAGATCCTCCCACACCGTGCAGCGGACGCTAAAGGAGACTTTTAGCGTCAATAAGAACGAAAGGCACCTGACCAAACGTCCGTATTTTACGAGATGGGAGTGAGAATCTGTTGATGTGAGCACACTCTAAATTTTAATAATAAAGAAAAATTATGCTATTTATTATTTCTGCACCTGCTATTCCCACACAAAGTTACAAAATTGTTACATTTTAAGCACTTTCACCTGTTCTGATTAAATTCTAAGAAATAAGCACCAATAATGATCAAAGATCATGTTTCTATTTTTTTACCATACCTTTTCTCACAAAAAACGAAAATGATCATATGATCGTAAATGTGATCTCACGGGGTAAATGGCAAATATGAACCATAAACCATGTATATATCATTGGTAATTGAGCTAAATCTGTTAAGTATTAAGGCTGTGTAACAAATATATGAACACCACACAAGGGTTAAGGCTTCCAAACAGGATTTGGTTTCGATGTTGTTAGGCCTACTGCTGCTAGGTAGCTCTCTCTCTGCTCTTCCCCTCCCCTCTGTCTGTTCTTTATTGCAGGAGTGAAGTCTGGTGTGCGGGAGTCAGGGTTCCAGCTGCAGCTCATTCACCATAATCACCTCAGCCTTAAATACCCGGTCAACCTTGCCACTCATCGTCAGATCATAGCCAAGATTTCCACGTTAGTCTCGCTGCTGACTCAAACCTGCTTGTTTGCCTTTCGTGTTTTTGGCCTGTTCAATTTATATCTTCTCCTGTGCTACAGCTATTCGGAACCCGACTCCTGCCTCCGCTTCACTCCAGCCACCATCATCCTGCTTTCCACTACTGGGCGTCATTTGGATTCACCACGGACACGCGGACAGTACGGTACCACTCCTGCTCAGAACTCTGGAACTGTTTCCCACTCTGTAGACCTGGACCTGCTCTTCCCCTATTGTTGGAGACCTGAACAATTTAACTTTATAATAAACCTGTTAAACCTTCTCTGGCTCAGTGTTATGGTCTGCATTTGGGTTCAATTCAGTTTTAACCGTGACAGATGTTCTACCTCTGTTAGGAGCACCTCGATCTCACAATCACTGAATCGTGTCTTTTCCCCATTTTTTCGTTTCATGATTGGTCATCAAGGGCTTCTTTACAAGGCTGCAATATTCATTGATTAATTAAGATGGACCTTATTAGGACAAATATGGGACGACCTTGGGAGGAGCGTGAGGCTCGTGCACGACCGCATAAAGTAACGCACGTCCGTATTTATAACGAGAAGAGTGCGTACCGGGGTGCGCCGCAAGGTGTTACAAATCAGAATTTTGTATTTGCGTACGAAAATTCTGACTTTTTGGCACATGAAATCTTTCAGAATAGAATCATGCACCGCTTTATAAATGAGGCCCCTGGTGTCTTTCTGCAGTTGTTCAATTGAGTGTCCTGACCTATGGGAAACTTTTATGGTATGGCAACAGCTCTGCAGAAGACAAAAAGGCTCTGCAAAGAGTCATAAAAACTGCAGAGAAATCACCAACATTCATTTGCCTACTTTAGAAGACATCTATACCTCCTGAAGCCTGCGGAAGACATTCAGAATCACAAAGGACGTACATCACCCGACACATGAACTGTTTGAACTCCTCCCCTCTGGGAAGAGATACGTACACGGCCATCAGAGCACGGACCACAAGACTGATGAACAGTTATTACCCTGAAGCCATCACCACACTGAACTCTGCACTGAAATCAAAGACCTTATAGACCCAACTGTGCAATAGGAACTTTTCTTGCAGTTATCTTTTATTTATTACTACAAATGGTGCAATACACAACACCTTTTTACTCTTTTAACATGCATATGTTGACATTGTGTATGCGAGTTGCATGTGTTTGTAGCACCGTCTCAGGTAGTGCACGTGAATCTCATTGTATGTAAATGCAATGACAATAAAATGAATCTTATCTTATAAAGCAGCATTTTACAAGAAAAAAAAAAGATTTATTTAAGACATTTATCAGAATTTGTTTTTTTTCTCATTTCCCAATTATCTTACAACTCACTAGATTCATCTTGTGACACCTAGAAGGAGTCCTGCCCATGTCACACCTACTTTAGCTTGTTAATTGTAAATTAAATTTCAGACAAAATAAAAAAAAAGTTAAGTTTGGTATCATATTAAATTATAAAGATGAATTCATAATTTGATAAAACAATGGTAGCATCATTCCTTTGTTATTCTCATTTCATAATGAAAAATGCGAAGAAACCATCAACAATTTGTATTCACAGTAAAGAGTTTTTGATCCTATGCACCTGTCTAGGCATTTTAATGGTGTGCAAGAACTACACCACTTTCATTATACCATTGTTGCATAAAGAAACATTTGGAAATCCAGTAAGGAAAAGGCATAACCTCCATCCTGTCAGTTGCCTGATACCTCTGGGGTTAGAGCTACGAGGAGTGGCAGGTGTGTTGTTTCTTGTGTTGCTTTTCAGATGTTTGATCACTGTCCTTCTCTGTCATTCTCATTCAATTACATGTTTACTGCTGCAGCTTTTGTTCCAACAGACTAGTACTGGGTATGATAGTAAACACGAAATAGCTGCAGTGGAGTCCTCTGAGATTACTTACTGTTTTTCTCTTACTTAAAGAGTTCTTATTTAAACATTTATGCTGTAATGAGAGCAACTGTCTCTTGACAATAGGAGAGTGCCGATATGAATTAAAACACAGAGGAAAGAGGTTTGGGTAGGAGAGTCTGGGAACAGATGGTGCTGGCAATTATCAATTGATAAACTACTTAAAAAGCCTGAAGAGGTGCATTAGCATTAGCACTATGGGCTCTTAGAAATATGCCAGTGTTTTGTTTTGAGCTACTTAATTCTCATTTATTGTGTATTCTTGGCCTTTGTATGTGCTACTGTTAAATACACCCATGTGAAACTGTAATTCCTCTGTTTATGTGCATATTTGTAATTATGACCATTCACATTGTTTTGATAAAGTCACAGCATGGATCAATGATCTGTTCATGGGGTGGTGATGGCGCAGTGGATATGACACATGCCTTTGGTGTGGGAGATCTGGGTTCAATTCCCACTATGATACATCAACCAATGTGTTAGACACATAACCCATAGTTGCTCCAGAGGCGTGCGTAAGTTGCTTTGGACAGCTAAATGACATGTAATGTAATGTAAATGTTCAAATGTAAAAGCATAACTGGCGCAGTCCTCTTTAAGGACATGCAAATCCAATTTCACATGTAGAAGTGATAACAACAAAAATACATTACAAAGGAAACCATGAGAGGATACCTGTTTAAGTCACGCATCATAAGGCTTTGGAAGTCAGAGGACATGAGACGATTGAAAGATGGCCGTGAGAAGAGTCTGTCCTTTGGTCGGTCCGGCTGGTGATTTGTAGGCATGTGGAGCTGCGGGTTCCTCAGGGCGACGCTGATGTCATTCAGCAGCCGTGGTAGGGGTCCGAGTTTGAGAATAGCATCCTACAACATAGAAAGGTTCATGGAAAATCGAGAAAATCCAAAGCTCATATGCCTTATACCAGGAGTTCCCACCAGGGACCACTTTATTATGTTGTAGCTCTCCAGACAACTGGGGGTGGGTGAGGTGAAATGGATTATCTCATGCACGGATGACCTACTTTAGTTCAAAGTCATTATCCTGCTAATGTATGTGTTATAAATATTTAATTTTGGGTTTAAAGAGAGCTTTGTTCTCAGTATTGGCAGGTATCTGAATATGTACTAGGAGAGATATTATTTAGCGTTTTCTGCAGCCCAGTAGAAAATTCCGCGGCCCAGTACTTGTCCGTGCCCCAGGGATTGGAAACCTCTGCTTTATACAGTATGATTCATTTATTCATTCATAAAAGTCAAATGTCATTCAGAAAAAGCAGGGAAAACATGAAACAAAAAATACAGCAATTCAAAAGCACATAATGTTAAGACAATTTAGGGCTGAGCATAAAATATTTATAACTTTCATTATGTTACAACTACAGTACCATTTTAATATATTAACAGTGTAAGTCCTAGACATAAATATTAAAATACTTATTCCACCTCAGTTTTACTGGAGTTCAAATAACATTCATCCTGTGTTTGATAGAAAACACAGGATCTCAAAAGCAGGACCTCATTTTCCAACTCTCCTCGCTCTACATTCTTCAGTTGGAGAAAGAAATCATATTAAAATGTTACATTTCATTTTCCAGTGTGTTATTACACCTACCTTGCTAAGCTGGCCCATGACTTCCCACAGCAAGCTGTGGAGCATGGACAATTCTCTACCGAGGTCAATGTAGCCCTCAAACCCTCCAGCGTTTCCTCCGGCGTCCATGTTGGAAATCTCATAGAGAAACTGCTGCATGGAGCCCCACTCCATCTCCAGGAACTCGTTCATGAAATACATGTATTCCTCCTTGGGTCCAAATCTGCAGAGACAAAAATGACAGGATACATAAAGGCAGAGAAGAAGATGGAAACATTCTGTACAGCGCACTGTGGAAGTGGAAGGATCTTATATTTACAGTTCAGGAGTCTGTAGGAGTTTAGTTAAATGTAATCTCATATTTTGTAAATTAAAAAGGTATGTGGACAGTGATTGTTCTGTACTTTTGATGTCCTGCACATATTCATTATGTAAAACAATATATAAGCCTATAAACTGTATATGCCTTCACCATCCTGGGGAAAAAAATACTCGCCATTGGGAGCCGCCCACTTTGAGCTTCATTTTGGCTCTTCAGAAACCTATGGGTGACGTCACGGAGACTACGTCCATATTTTATACAGTCTATGGCTCAAACTTATAACCAGGAAACTCCAAAAACCAGATCATAACTGAGGTACTAATGTGCATGTGAACACATGCGTGAGTATTTGGACATGTGAAAACAGGTGGGCGTATATGAGGGGGAGATTGTAAATCCTGTCCTTTTTAAAAGTTTTTCAGATGCTTTTTCAATTAATCATTTAGTCTATAAAATGTCCGAAAAAGTTAAAAGTCCTCAAGAAGAAGCCCGAGAAGATGATGTCAAATTCCAAAAATATTATCTGAACAGAGAAAAGCAGCGGATATTATCATTGGAAAAGCTGGAACCAGGTTTTGATTATTTTTTTTTATACATAACTTGATTTTTACAATTGATAAATAAAATTGTTGATTCATTTTCTGTCAACCAACTGTTTTAACACTATAAGGGACCTTGAGTAAATATTATTTAATCAAAATACAACATATGCCTAAGATAATGATGACCTACAGTACATTATATACTTAATGTTTCAGGATGCCAAAAGTATATATGTCTGATCATTTGTATCCAATGTCATTGAAATGTACAGTCCATTAAATTACCACCAAACGTTCTGTCTCAATTATACAGAAGGTGCAGTTAATATTCAAGAAAATGTCAGTAAAGGGTACAAAGTGAAGGTAGGAGCAAATTTGTCGCAGCTGAAAGCCTTGGAAATAACTGTGGGTGAGTAACAGTTTATACCCTCACAGTCAAAACTGCAAGCCTCTATTGATGTCATGTTACTCTGCCACATGCATCCCACCTTACACAAGCGTTGTCTAACAAATCTAAAAATGAACTGAATTAAATTAACATTGGTGTAAGAGGACAGGTGCTGACAGGGACTCACTTGCTGAAGCTGGCCAGGTTCTGCATCACCTTGGCTATGAGCGTGAGTGTGCGGGACGTGCGCTCAGCGGGGTACTCCTGCATTAGGTTGAACAGGGAGGGGGACATGATGGCTGGGCACATGAAGCGAAGAAATAGGGAGGAGCTGATGAGGCTGTCGGCGAGATCCTCTCTTCCACGCTCAGCACATCTGGCTCTCCATGAGGCAAAAACTTCCTTCAGCTCCCGGGGAAATATGCTGAAACAAGAAAATGTTATTACCCCATTGTCAAGGAGAATGGCAAGATCAAATCCAGCAGCTTACCCACAGCCTTCAGGAACTCAGCAAGGTCAGGGGACTAAAATATACGAAAAATTACAGGACCAGCTCAGGATGGAGAATGTGTTTATGATTACATAATGTTGATGATTTTACTGATTACATCACTGGATGGAAAACCATCTAATTATTAAAGAATAAAAATGTTCAAATTCAGTTATTTCTGTTTCAATATCACAGTTTGCATAAATAAAGCTTTCATATTGTTGTTACCATGAAGACGAATGGGGGCCAAATGTTTTGTAAATTGAAAAGACAAAAATTGTAAATGTAAAGCTGAAATTTTAAACTGAAAGCTAGATCATAATTTTGTCCCTGGAATTATGAAATCATTTTAAAAATATTTATTTAATCTTTAACCATGGCAACTACCAGCAACGAGCTGAGTATACATGCTGCCTCCTGTTTACCCCGGCACACGCATGCCCAGTATATGAGAATGTTCATGAGATATGCAGTTTGGGCGTGTTAGTTTAAATGGAGATTAGTTCTTCTACTGGAGCTAAAAACACCTGTGTGCACAGAGTTCACATATACCTATACCATATACCAAAACAGATCAGTGTATGCAGTTTTCTGAGGGGTATAAATGGGGAAAAACTAACCAGAGAGAGTTGATGATCTTGCAGAGTAACAGCTCACAACACATTCGTAGGTTGGCTTGATGGTCAGCGAGGACTGACGGCGGGACACGCATGGGATCCACCTCACAGTTCTCCTCAGACTCATATAAGGCTCGAATGAAGTCACCTGTAAATTGTAGATCACACTGTCATTATGTTTCCCAAAATGCATCATTATCCAAATGTTTAGCGCAAAACTGCTTTGACAGATGAATCAGGAGTACATGATAGTGCACGATAGTGCATATGCTGTACCTCTAAAAGCTGTACCTCTCACAATGCATAAAATAAGAAAATTACATCATGTAACATGATTATGAAAATGTTAAATGACCTAAAATGTAGGTATATTACCAACCCAAACAATGGCCGTTTGGAGGAAGTCAATATTAAAAATTTTAAAAAAAAAGTGAAAAATGTCTTTTTAGTATTACAGTATGCTGAATTGTGTGCATCAAGAAAAAAACCTTAGTTAATCCAACTAATCTTTCCATTTTTCTTTCAATGTATGAGAGAATAAAAGAATACATTAGCATTTTATGAGGTGACAGAAATGTTACCAAAGCACAATTCCTATTTGTTGATTTAGAAAGGTCGTCATAATATAATGATGCTACCACAATAAATGAGTTATTTGGAAAAATGTCACAAAAGAATATCAAACAATCTCAACAATATTACAGTAGTGTATTGCTAAATGACATATGTTTATGCTGACATTTAGTCTGACAGCTTCAAATACTCCTTTCATCTTATTACATACACAGTGATGTGCAGTTGGGTTTATCTACAGCAGCCTCACCTATAGCATCCTTAAGGTATCTGTGACCTATCAGTTTGAGATACTCTTCCACAGCCTTTGTAGCTAGCGTGTTCTCACGAAAGATCAAGTGCTCACGGTCCATGAACCGATCCACCTCACACATCGCCATGTCAGACAGGAACTCCTAAACAGGGATTAAAAAGGGTAAATCTTACTTTGATTTTAATTATTGCTTATTGCAATGAAACAAACCTACAATTCATACAGATAAAAGCAATGATTTACGGGAAAACAACGTGCAGGTTACATTTCAACTAGTGTTGTTTTCGTCAACCAAAATTATGACTAAATATCGTCATCAACGAACCTTTATCACGTGACGAAAACGAGACGCAATGTAAATGCAGGTCATGTGACGATTACTATAATTAAATGTATAATGCAATATTGTTGACGAATAAAAACGAGACTAAATGTGGTTTACAAAATAAAAACTATGCTAAAATGTCTCTTCATTTTCGTTGACCAAAACGAGACGAGACAAAATGTTATAACGTTATTTCGTCTCGTTTAGTCACGTTATTATTATTCGGGTCGCACTGCGCAGACGCAGGCGATGTTACTTCCTCAAGCCCTGTCGCGGCATTATTCCATTTAGAAGATGCAGCGGTGCGTTACGCTGGTGATCCATTCGTCCGTGCGACGCTTCTGTCGCGCCCCGCTCCACTCTATTCCTATGGGTGACGTCAAGCGACTTCAACGCGCCCGCAAAGCATTCCGGGAAGGCGCCGCTGCATTTGATAAAATGCTGCGCGTCAAAAAGCTGGCCGATGCCCATCTTTATGCAAATGAATCCGCTGAACGCGACGCGATTATACAGTAAAAGTAGAGAAAAATCTTTCAAACTAACCTTTGTCGATCTGAAATGAAGACAGATTCAGCAACTGTATGGTGCTATTTCTCGCTTTTCAGAAACACGTTTCGGTGAACTATTTTCGTTAAATATGAGATCGTATTTTGTCTAAGCCGCCATGACAGTCAGTTGAAATTCTCGAGTAGCCAGACCCACGTGACGCGTTCATCCAACATGGATGTATTACGTCGCGACACCATGCTTCAGTCGTGTCGCAAAGATGGATCAGTAGCTTAGAGAGTGAGACGACCGTAAACTACAACACACAAAATTAAGTCTGACACAGAGATAGCTGGGACCGCGGCCGGCCAGCCGGAGTTCGTCTTTGGGAGAAAAAGAATAAACGGCATTTGGAAAAACTTTCATTACATAGAAGTGGAAAAGAAAACGGAATGTGTTGTGGAAAAAGATGGGGAGAAATGCGGCCACAAAATCACAGGAAAAAACACCACGAACCTTAGGAGACATCTCAAGCCATTCCATAATGAAATTGAGGCAAGTCAAGACATTAACGTAACGTTACTTTCTATTTTAGAAAGCTCATGCCAACTCATGAAGCTGTGGTCAATGTGTTTCATTTTAACGTTAGCTTTAGACGTTAGCCACTGGAGCTGAAAACGACCGAGACAAACGTGTGTGTGCGTGCGTGCGTGTGTTCTTAGTTCCTCCCTGACTGACTCCATGTGTACTAAGCATCCCTTGTTGGCCAACATTTTGGTTTTGTCTATACTACTAGGTAATTATACTATATTGACTGGATTAAATATAATTGCATTACTAAAAAGAGACTAAAATACTTTTCATTGACTAAAACTAGACTAAATGTCATCAATTTTCGTCAACTAAAACTAGACTAAAATATCATCAGTTTTCGTCGACTAAAACTAGACTAAAATAGTCATGGATAATTCTGACTAAAATAAGACTAAAATGCTCAGACTTTTAGTCGACTGAAACTTGACTAGACTAAAAAGAGCATGAACGTGACTAAAACTAATAAAAACTAAAATGAAAGCTTGACACAAAGACTAGACTAAAAAACTAAAACAAAACAACACTAATTTCAATCCTTGTTTACCTTTGTCTTTCCTGTGCTTTGCAGGATGTGCACCAGAGCGAACGCCACCTCCTCTTTGCTTTTCACACTCAACAGCGGCTCCAGAACTGCACACAGTGTTCGGTAGTTGTTGGTAATGTACTCAGCGAACTCCTTGTACAGCTCCATTGGAAGAATGTTCATTGTCTGGTAGCGAGATTTGACACGTAGGGAGGCGTTGATCACTTTGGTACTTCCAACACCACCGCTTTTGGCCAAGACACTGGACTGTACCACCGGGTACCACTGCTCGACAAACTGCCGCCCAGTGATGCTGGAGATGGGGATGCTGACAAGGCCAAGATATGTGCTTTTCTCCTAGATCACCAAGCAAGACATTTATTTTAAATATTTGCACTAGGGCTGTCAATCGATTAAAAAATTTAATCTAATTAATTACATACTCTGTGATTAATTAATCGAAATTAATCACATACATAATTAACGGTGCCTGAACCGAAGTAAAAAAAAGAAAAGAAAAAAAAGGGTACTAAACAACAGTCGGTGACATTAAAGAACGGCTTGTTTATTGCTAAGGCCATATGGTCAAAATGACATGATTTAATAATAATGTATAACAATAACAATAACTTATTTCACTAGTAAATTGCTGTTGAACGACAAAAACAACCACCAGATGGGAAAAGGACATTTACAATTAACTTCAAATGCACCACGAGGCTGTAGTTTACCAGTTTCATTGAATGCACCGTCTGTGTTGTTTTTCCGACAACGGCAGTTGCACATTGTTACATGTGTTGGAATCCTCTACAGTAAAACACAGTCAAACTTTACACCGTTTAGCGTTAGCTGTCAGCATTTTAACAGTGTTTAATCCAGCTACTAGCTAGCGGTAGGCTAACGTTAGCTGCTGTCGAGTATAGTGTTAACTAGCGTCACGTGCAGCGGTGTTTGTGTCTGTTTCAGAGCATCACAGAGAAGCGCAGACATATCAGTGGCACCAGATTTCGGTAACCAGGGTTGGCAGGAAGAAGATTTTTACAAGTAAATGCTCCAGTTAATGATCCAGGCAGCACATTCTCGTCTCCCTCCTTCATTTTACAGTCGAATGGTGGCTAGAACGGCTCCGGGTCAAACGTCAATATGAAATGGATTAATCTGCATTATTTTTTTTAACGTGTTATTTTTTCTCAGATTAATTAATCGAAATTAACGCGTTATTTTGACAGCCCTAATTTGCACAATAAAAAAAATTTCGACAAAGAAGATTTTTTTTTTATATCAATAAAGAAGACATTACCTTGCGTCTTTTTTTGTCAGTTTCCTTGTAGAGGTGCAAACGAAGGCTACGAATGGTAGGCAAATTGTTAAATTCAAAATGCTCGCCCCAAAAGACGGTGTCGGTCCGGGGTTTGCTTGTGGTGCGCGCGTACAGCATGTCATCCAGACACAGCTCACAATAATAACGTTTCTTAGCCGGAAGGTCTCGAGCTTCAATGATCCACAACTTGAGCACATTGTCCACTCGTCTGCTGTTGTCCTGGAAGTAAAACGAGGAGTCCTGTTACTGCATTATAACAGTCCTTATTTACATCAGTCCTTAATATTACTACCTAGATCTTGTGATGAAACAATCTATTGTATCTACCTTGTTAGGTTTGACAGCGCGTTGCAGATTTTCAATCCACTTGTCTCTCTCAGAAGCTGAACGGCAGGCAAAACATTTTGTCCCTGAATTGGTGGTCACCTGCAGACAAAAAGTTTTGGTATGTTTTTTTATTGTAAAATATTCCTGTAACTAACAATTATTTTCACTATCAATTAATCTGTTGATTGTTTTTTCACAATTAAAGGTGCTGTAGGTAGGATTGCGAAGATCCAGGACTTAGCCAAAAAATTTGAACATCGACAACTTCTCAGTCCCTCCCCCCTTTCTGCTAAAGCCCAAAACTGTCTCCTAAGCCCCTCCCCCCACAAGGGAGAATGAATGCGTGTGCATGAGCAGTGACTGACACGCAGTTAGACACCCCCCCTGGCCCTGATTGGTGCATCTGAACAGGGAGCAGTGGATTTTTGCAAATCGCACTACAGGCTGTAGGTGGTGCCAGAGGAGCCAGATTTTTTTTTTTAATTACCTGCTTCATGTAGTTCTACTCGAACATAAGGTCAGTTTCAGCAAATGACAGAAAGTTAGTTTTATAAGTCTTACCTACTGCACCTTTAATCTGTTCATCTATAAAATGTGCTATAGATTATGTAGCGTCTTCAAATTGCTTGTTAGGGCCCGAGCACGAAAGTGCAAGGCCCCAACGGTGCCTTGCACTGAAAGTGCGAAGGAACCTATTGTTTTTCATAAGATTATTATTTTTACCAATTCCTCGTTGCATTTTTGAGGGGGTTAGCATGCACGAAAACTCACAAAAATTTGCACACGTCACAACTGTTGAAAATTGCAAAGTTCTGTAGTCATTGGGCTCGGGCGTTGCCAGGGGGCTCCATAGCGCCCCCTAACGTGCGCCTTAAATTGGACAAAAGTATTAAGTTAATATACCAACTTTTGAGGGAACATAGGTCTCAGCTTCAAGTCCATGGTGCTATTTTTAGAAAAAATTACAAAATTCTATAATTTCCAAAATATTGGTTTTCATGTAAAAATCTTCATTTTACAAACACTTGTTTGAGGACTTTAGGATGCACGAAAACTCTCAAGATTTTGCAGCCATGTGCACAATAGTAAACTCATCTGAATTCACATTTAGGCTTGGGAGTGGTATGGTTGCTCTATAGCGCCCCCTAATTGGTTTTAGCACTTGGGCACATTTTTGACGGCCTCAATATATATGAAAACTCACAAAAATTGGCGCCCACATAAACACCTGGGAGCTTTGCAAGACTGTACAGCGATTTGGCCCATACCTGTAAGTGGGCTCCATAGCGCCCCCTAATGTGTGGAAGGCCTTAACTTGGAAATAGTTGCTCCGATCTTCACCAGATTTAATACCCATATTTCTCTAATCATTGCGGACATATTTCCCATTTACCTTCATTAGCTCCGCCAAACCAGAAGGCGGCCATTTTTAATTATGCATTTTTCAGGTGTTTTACATTCTTTCGAACTCGTCCTAGGCCATGATTTCAATCTTCTTGAATCTTTGCAGGTAGTATCTGTTGACCCTCATGATGAAAAGTTATCCAGAGAATTTTGATAGTTGAAAGAATGCGCAAGTTACAGCAACTTCCTGTCTAAACAGGAAGTTGCGTTATCTTGGCAACAATTATTTCGATTGACCCGAAACTTGACAAGCTTGTTCGTCATAGCCGGTTTAGCATCTGTGCCAAACTTGGCGTCAATCGGCCATTAGATGGCGCTGTTTTAATTTTTTTTAATTAATCAGCAAAATATTGATATATGGGAAACCTACTCTGTCTAACTACTCCTGGGGCGTGAGTCCGATGAGCACGAAAACTGGCATATAGACTCGGAGGACCCTCCTGACAAAAAGCTATCAAAAGAATTTTAATAGCTAAAACAATGCGCAAGTTACAGAGGACCAACTTCCTGTAGGTGGGTGTCGAAACAGGAACGGTTGTATCTTGCACACAGCTATTCCGATGGACACAAAACTTAAGACAGTTTTTCCTCATGTGCCAATGAGGCTGTGTGCCAAATATGGCGTCAATCGGCGTTTAGATGGCGCTGTTTTCAATTGTTTAATTAATTAGCAAATTCGCTTTGAGCGAAACCTACTTTTTTTAACTTCCTCCTACAGCGTGAGTCCCATCTGCACAAACATGTACATGTAGGAGGATGGACCATCGGTGGACCCTCATGACAAAAAGTTATCAAAAGAATTTCGATAGCTAACACAATGCGCAAGTTACAGAGGACCAACTTCCTGTAGGGGGCTGTCAAACCAGCAAGTTGCGTATCTTACCAAGATTTATTCCGACTGACACCAAACATGACAGAGTTGTTCCACATAGGGGCTTGAGCATCCATCACAAATTTAGAGTGAATCGGCCATTAGATGGCGCTGTTAGCATTTCTTTTATTAATTAGCCACATCGCGATATATGGGAAACATACTTTGTCTAACTACTCCTGGGCCGTGAGTCAAATCTGCACGAAAACTTGGATATAGATTCGGTGGACCCTCATGACTAAAAGCTATCAAAAGAATTTTGATAGCTAAAACAATGCGCAAGTTATGGAGGAACAACTTCCTGTAGGTGGCTGTTAATGAGCATGAACGGTTGTATCTTGGCAAAAGTTATTTCCGATATACATGAAACTTAGAATGTGTGGTCTACATGTGATGTTGCGTCTGCCAGTACCCCCGACTGCAAGAAGGCGAGGGCCCGTTCATCGCTGCTTGCAGCTTTAATTTTGTTTATAACTCAAAAATAATAAATTTGCATTTATATAAAAAGGGTGAAACAGCAAATTCTGAGGATTTGATATTTTTCCATACTAAGAACATTTTAAAGAATTGAATTAAATTTGGTAGGTTGGCTAAAGAAAAATACAATTAGTATAAAAAATATATGTCCATTAGAAGGCAGGTAAAGCCAGGGAGAATTAAACAGTTATACAACACACCTCAAAGCAGTATTCTTGTCCTAAAATGCTAGAGTGGACAGGTTTGATTATGGCATCTTCATCCAAAACTAGGTCCAAAGCCTCTGCAGCGCTGCTAGGAGAAAGTAGGGATTCATGGGAGTGGGATTCTTTGAAGCTCTGCATCAAGCGTGTCCTGGTGAGAGAAGAATTCAGAATTCAGATATGATCATATTATAATCATAATTTATTATATATATGGTCTATATATAATCCAGACATATTTTTATATACCAAAATATGAGTCACTGCAGCTCAGAAATCCTCACTTCTGCAAATGATTTTTGAGATCTGATCCTTTTATAATGAGTTTATGGAAAAGCTAAGAATACCAGATTTTCAGTTCTGGTGTTTTCAGTTTGGTCTGTTGACTCGACTCATGTGAGTCATACTGCATGTTAGAGAAATTTGCCAGCAGTGTCTCAGTTTGAGGTGTTGTCTGAAAAATGTAATTCTTTAATTTCCTACAACTGAAGGTATTAGAATTTAAAAAGAATTTAAAAAAATAAATAAATGCAAATGTAATGTTAGTATTGCCTACTTTGTAAATGGGGGGCTAGTCTGCAGAAATACTGTAGTGCAGTAAAAAAAAGCCACAGTGGATTAGACCTGATCATTGGGTTACAGGAAAAAGAGAAGTGGCGGTGGATAAGGAAGCAAAAAGGTGAAAATAAGCTCCCTCTCAGGTGAATCAAGGTCAGTGGGCCAATTGAAAAACAAAAATGTAGTGAGAAAAACACTTTGCTTTTAGAGTTAGATGAGAAGATTGATACCTTCTCTGCTGTGTTAGATGTGAAGCTAGAGTCAGCAGGTGATTAGCTTAGCTTAGCATAAAGGCTTGAAGGAGGGGAGCTAGCCTGGTTCTGCCCAAAAGGTATAAAAATATGATTTCCCAAAATGCTGAATTATTCCTTTAACATTTTTCTGAAACTATCTTTGAAGAAGAATGAGCTATAAATGTTGCATTCATCTGCACTGAGAAACTGGAGCTAGGTGCTGCAACACCTGATAATTAAGCAGCAAAGGAGGAGCACTAATTCGAGGCCAGATATAATGTTGGTCAGAGTTGCAGTGAATCGTCTAATTTGAGAAACAGTGCCATCGCAGAATGCAGAACATGAGAAAGGCTTTGGTAAACCGACTTGGCAGCAGAGGTAGAGCAGCTGCGTTGGAAAGCTAGAGTGTGAAGTTGGACGTAGAGGATTTATAGCAAAGTCAACTTAACACTACTGAATGAATTAAGCGTGTGTGGGCAGAACTCAAAGCAGGCTGTGAAGGCAGCTGTCTGAGGTAGCGGTGGGAGCTGGTGAAGGCTGCGGTTAGAGGGGAAAGCATGCTGAGACAGTAAGTTCCTTTAACCCAAACACCATTAAGCTACCTCCACCATCTCCTTTAGTGCTGCCTCCACACAATACATTTCTAATATAATTTGTTTTAACATTTAACCTAGGCTTTTATGTTTGCGCTCACCCTGCATTTTACTAGAAAGGGTTTTTACATCCTGTGCTTAACGAAACATTCCACATCTCTGAGCATCGGACATCCACAACTGCCCTGAAAATGTGTATTATGCATCTCCTGTGGCGGGAGGATAGTGTACTGTCAGCATTACGTTTTTTTCTTTCTGCATCTTTACATATCCCATATGTGCGTCGTGACTGGATTGTGTGAGAACTGCATAAAATGTTGGTCACAATGCAAGTCCGAAACCCCCAGGGGTGTGACCTTAAGTCAGTATACAAAACAAGAAAAACTGTCTTGAGAGCCTGTAGAACTGCAAGTTTTTGCATCCTGATGATCGGAAAACAAAAATCACACTGACGTGATAAATGTAGGCATAAATTTTACTTGAATGTCCAACAGACAGACCATTGAAATTAAGATATTTTACCAAGATGACAGTCATGACAGTTTTATGTAGTTTTCCCTTTTGGTCACTGATGAAAAGTGTACCACCTGCACAAACCATAAATGATTTTAAATAGACGAGGTTTCAACCCCAGTCAGACTTTTGTCAGGTCAAAATTTTTAAACAGGGTCACCATATACGTATACACCAATAGGCTGATAGGCTTTATGATGACAGATGTAATTAACCATCCAACCCCCCAGGGTGCCTGAAAGCTTCGGAAAAGCTCCAACCATCTGTCAATGTGTCACTAAATGCAATGTCTTTTCATTCTGCAGGGCAGAGTGGTTGATGAAAAGCCACAGTTCAGGTGAAGAGTGTGAGATTTATTCACATTATGCTTACATGTTAAATTTGTATCAAAAATCATCATCAAAAAATCCCTCTAAATTCTTTTCTTTCAAAATCTAAAAAAAATATTTTTGATGACTGCAGTTACATAAATGTATTCAATCAAATGTGATTTGGGGTGCTAGCTAATCCCACCAATCATATCAATCCCAGGGCCCCAGGAAGTCAGCCTTGCAGACAATCTTTTCCAGTGGCCACTCGCATGATTGCAACAAAAAATCCCCCTGCGCCAAAAAAGGATTTTCCCCATAGGCCACCATTGTAAAAAATATGTCTGTAAAACTGTTGACACGACACCTTGAACTGCAAAAAAGGTGGATTATGAGGTTGAATCCATGGACCTTTTATATTTGGAAAAATTTCCTTGAGCCAAGAATAGCGATTTAAAAACCTTTGACCTCACTACAATGTAAAGTCTATGGGCCGAGCAGGAACTTGCGGGCGAGGCCGTAGGGAGAAACACTTCTGCGTGTATTAATTCACAGAAGTAAACCTGGACGATTAAACTTTTTGGGTGTATGCGCCAGGCAACAACTCTATTGAACTGAATGGGCACCATTTTGGAATCCTGAAAGTCTTTTCATTATATATATATATATATATATCCATGATCAATCCGTACTTGATTATTAGCTAGTGGGTAGCTAGCAAAGTGATATAATAACATAGGTGAATGTTTGGATTTCAGCTGGAAAAAGATTTGACTGACAGAGCAAATTTAATCGGATCATAAGTAGAAAATAAACTCAGTGATGTCAGTTACACAGCAATGTCTAACTAATGTTTGTTAGCGTTTACTAAAATTGGCCACCATAAGCTACTGGTCATACCAGACCAGGCAAGGCTTTAACAACAAAACACAGAGTGTATTGAGATGAGCAAGGTTGTGTTTTTATTGCTTATGAATTCAGCTTTTTATTTAGAAAAGGAAGAATATATATTATATTATATTTAAGGTTACTTAGTCTCATTTGAGGTAAAACTACATGATGCAAACATAACAATTTTCACAAACAGTATCAGTACCCTGAGTAACTGCCACATTCTGCTTTACACAACATTACAGTACACAATCAGCTTGTTCTGCAATGAGGGGCAACCTTGAAGCTAGGTATAATATAAATGTAGCCTTCAGCAGCAAAAGTGAGAGGTTTCGATGCAAAAGTAATTCTAGCGTAAGGTATTCACAGCTAAAGTACACCCAGTACAGAGCGGCATGTTAACCATCCAAGCAAGAACAGATCTGATTGTTGATGGTTGAGTAGCATCCAAAGCTTAAAGCTGCTCCAGATCTAAGTGCATAAATTGTCTTTTTTAAGTTACATGTACCGTGTATGTTATCTTTGTGATAGTTGTGGGGCAGAAATTTGGCTCACTGGCTTTACACCATCACCTTATAAACAGGGGCACCCTGGTGGTTATGACACATACCAGCCACAATGTTCCTTGACTTGATTCCATCTTGGAACATTTGTTGCATGTTATACCCCTCTCTTTCTCCCCACATTTCTCGTAAGGCTCTGCAGTGTCAATTATCAAATAAAGGCAAAAATGCCAAAATGGTCTCTGGTTCTTTCTGTGTGCAGTTAATGTATTCTCCCTGGCTTTGTGTGGGTTTCCGCTGGCTGCTCCAGCTTCCTCCCACAGTCCAAGAACATGCATTTTAACCTATTGCTCATGACAAGACAGTTTTGGTAGAATATATGTGTTAGACCTGCAATAAACTGGCAACCTGTCCACTGTGTTTTCCGGGCTTTCGCCTGAAAACATGCTGACACAAACGACAACCCCCACATGACGCTAAATACGAAAACGGTTGGTATTAACTTGAATAATATGAACGCTTTATACAGTAAAGGTTACTTACCTCTCTTGGTCAGCACTTCGAAACCGGGGCAAAATCATTTGTCTGAAGCTGCTGGTCCGGTCAAGTTTGGGCTGACTTTTGGCCCTCTTGATGGAGCCCTTTAGCCTTCGATTGAGAAAACTCTTAAGTTTCAGCAAAGGGAAAACAGAAAATAATAAGTAAATAGTAAAAACACTATATACATAAGTAATAAAGTCAGTATTGATACAATTTTAATGTGACTTAACTTTAACAATGCAAGACAAACAAAAACAATGCAAGTGTTGATCTACTCATAATAACAAAGAGATGTTAGGGGCGTTACAAGATATCGAATATTCTATAGATAACAAAAGACAATCTTCCAATAATAAAACTCACCGGCTGTCTAAAGGGCTGTGGGGTGGCATTGGGAGGGGTCTCCATGCTTGACTGTCTTACAGAGGCAAAACTTGCCCTGCGAGATTGGTCTATGAAAAGAGAAAGAAAAAATAGAACATAGACATTAGAGACATGAAATCATTGTCAACAAATGCATGTGTTCAACCTCAAAGCACAAGTTCAAGTAAATATATTATTGTAACGATTTTCTTAAGGTTTATTATTTTTGGAGTATACCAAAATGCTGGGAATATTAGGATTTTCATGATGAACTGTGAAAACTGTCTGTGAGTCAGACTAATGGCTGCTGAGTTATGGCCATTTAAATTTAGCATGTTGCTGTAGGGCTGTTGCTGAGTAAATTTCCATCAAGTTTTGCAAGATTGCTAAGACAGAGTGTATCTGTGTTTGTGTCATCTAAATTAGGAAGCAGTTACACAATGTGTAACAATTATGACAATTTAATGTCAAATGGGTCACACCTATTTTGGAAGACAATAGTAGGAAAATGGTATGGAATCAGAAAAAAAATACTTTTTGAGCTCATCCGAAAACACTTTGTACCAGATTTGGTGAAGAATAGATAAAATATGTAAAAGAAGTGTTTTTCCTCCACTTTGAATGACAATTACCAGTGTGTGTTGGCTTACAAAGTGCTCTTGTGAGATTTTTAAAACATGAGCCCATGAACAATTTTACAGAAATGTTATGATGCAATAACAAAATGACACAAAATGTCCCTTGAAAATGGGTCACAATAGGAATGAAACACATTAGTACAATATTGCAGCTTAACAGCTTAACTGATAAGGTCGTAAGAATGTTGAGTCGTAATATTGTAAATTATCCAAGTAATATTTCTTGATGTTATTGTCACATTATCACTAAAAATGTACAATATGTCAATCAGTTAAGAGGGACATTTTATTACATTTTGGCAAGTTATTACATTATCTTATTCATAGCTTGTATCATTACCTTGCAGCTGCTTTGGTCACATACAGAAAGGTGTTTAGCATTAAAAAAAACATGACAAACATAATAATCACAAATAAGCTATCAGCACGTCAACAATGCAGAATAAGAGGTGTAAGGGAAGCTCACCAACAAGGACAGACAGCCACAAAGAACAACATTGTGATAGTCTTAGACGCTATTTATCACCCCTCCATTGGAAAACTTTCTGTATCCAAGGCCAGGGGAAAATGATTGAAAAACCTGATGTGAGAACTAAATTGGATATAGTTCTTTATATAGTGGGAAGAAGTAATGATGAGTCATCTTGAACTTCATGGTCTTTGACTTTGGGCTTGTGCAAACTGGAACATGATGACTGATCTATAAAAGTATAGACTGCTGTCTGTAGGGAATCAGATCTGATGCTTTCTCTACATGACTGTGTGTTGGCTATGGAAGATAAAGCCAATGCACAAGAGCATCCTTCAGACTCCGAAAATCCTTGTCTCTCCATACGAACAACAACAGAAATGGAAGAGGGATTTTATAAACAGAACTTTCTATTTTTATGGGACGTACGTCTTCCCTCCTGAAAAATTGTCTTTTTTTTCTCAGCCTGGTTCCAGACATGGATTAGACATTGCCAGTTAGCTACCTAGATACATTTAGTAAATAAATAATGACAAAAAATGGTGACGAGCGTGGATGAGATTGACGCCGCCCTGCACGTCGTTGTAAATCGAGTTACAGAAATGACAACTCAAACCGCAGCTTTTGTCAAGTGAAATATGACATTGGACTGTTACAGTACGTCACTCACTACAGATACATTAGGTCAAAACATAACACAAAAACCCCCCACTCAAGAAATCAGATAACATGAACACAATGTCAGGCTGAATGAAAAAAAGCTCAACAAAATGGTGAGACTGTCCATCCCCAAAAAACGCCCACAAGTCGTTTGTTCAAGCAGCAATTACGTCGATATTTACGTTTATAGTGACGGCGCCCTCTAGTGGCCATAGTAATTGTGACGGAAGCAAAGCAGGAAGTAAGGAGACGTAGTATAGGAGCACAAAATTCAGCGTAAGGAGGAATGTTGGGGTCGTGGATGGTTCAAACAAACACAGGAATTTCACCCAAAAGACCGGGGTTCGTGTACCGCTTCGTTCGTTCTGCATCACATGCGTAAACGGAAGATGAAGTAACGTCAGATTTTAACCCAAATCACAACCTTTTTCCTGAACTTAACTAAGTCAATTTGGTGCCTAAACCTAACCATCTCCAATCGTTTTAAAATCCAATACAAATTCCAAATTAATATATAGAGCACACAAAACAACAACAGTTGACCAAAGGCTGTTAACGACGTGTTTCAAACCACGACCGCCACGTTAAATGGCTTAGATATGAGGAAGAAAAAATGCTCCCAAAGGTCCAATCAGAGAGTAGAAATAAATAACCTATATAAGCGTATGGTTTGGAGGACTTGGATTATCAGGCTACTAATTTCCAGCTAAACACAGTTCATGGTTTGTAAAGACAGCGATACAAGGGAAGGAAGCATGTCTAAAGTTTAAAACGTGGCCCTTAGTTGATGCCAAAGACAATTTTCTTTTAGCCCTGGTCGTACAATAAAGCCACATCCTATTATATATTCATTTATTGTTAGGATGTTATTCATTTTCTAAGCTGGTTGTGTAATCATACATTGTGATCCTTTGAAAGTGTGCCATAAAATGTCAGATTAATCTGTAGGTTGGTCTCTTAAAGCTGAAATCCTGATTACGTTTCATGTTGATATTTATTCTGCTCTTCTATTTTTGTCTGTGATTGATCCAATGCAGCATTTTTTTTTTTTATTCCACAATTACCCAAAGGAGCTGTTTTTTTCCCCTTTGCAACATGGAAACAAGACACCCTGTCATCCTATGGTTTCCTCGCTCCCAATGCCTCTGAGTAGGCGACTCTCAAGGTTCTATTCTGATTCCAAGCTAATTGTTTGGTATCCATGGAAACAACTCCAAGGGCTCCTACTTGAACTGTAGAAGGTATTGGCACAAAACTGCACAATACAGATGATGAAAGACACAAAGTAACATGCTGCACAACACTGTGTTTCTGGAAACAGTGAAGTGGGTGAACTGATCAGACCTATCTTCCTCATCTGAAGAAAATATTTCAAATTCTTTTGTGTCTCATGCGGGGCTGAATCTGCAGAATTATTTAGCATATTTTAAATTTTTAACATCACTGCTATTAAAACTGCAACCTGCTTCATGTGGTGCTCTAAGTAAACGTGACCTATTATAACACATGGATGCGATCACATTGCCTATTCTGAATGTAAATTGCAGTCAGGACTGTGTGTGGGTGGCAACAGCCTCTAGCTAACTGTGATACAGAGGAAGAGAAAGACAGAAAGAGGAAGACTGTGAGTGGGTGTTGGAGAAACATACTCAACCTTTAGTATATATCTCTCTATTAATACACATTTGGAAACTTTACTTTTTTTAAATAAATTGACTAAAATCATAACCTTTTTTCCACAAGATTGATTTTCTTTTGTTACAGACCTAAAAATAGAAGCAGTATTAGATACTATGTGCCAACCCTCGAAGTAATCATGGCATAAGCAGCCCTGCTAAATACCAACTGTGAAATAGTTTTTAATAACAGTGAAATCTCAAAGCAGCTATTCATTTATCAAAAGATGTACTTAATGAAAACTGACCCTAAGTGTCCATTTAACCCACGGGAAACAAACATTACCAAAACAACAATTACTACAATTAGAGATGCACCGATTCAATCCGCCGGATCGATATCAGCACCAATACTGATATTATTTGCCGGACTGGGTATCGGCTATGACACCAATCTACATTAAATACATTTACTTAATCAATTTCATTAAACATAATTCCACCGAGATGCACCACAGAGCGCCACAGGAAGTAATTTCTGCCTGTGGCCATCAAACTTTACAACTTCAACAAGAGTGTCTGACACTCCAGACTGGCCCTTGGACTTATTTCACCTAAAGCAACTTTAACTTTTAACTTCTTTAATCTATTTATAATTTCGGTACAATAATAATTAATATGCAAATCTCTGGTATTGATACTGCATTTATACTGTACATTTATTTATACTATTCTTGCATTTTAAGACAAAAATTATTATTATTATTATTTACATTGTTTTTTATATATATATATATATATATATACACACATACATATGGTAGTATACATTTTATACATGGCACATTTTATTTTATTTCTTATTTTTATTTTTTCTATTTATTGTAGTATAATGTTCATATTGTTTACATACTTATTTCTATGTGTCTTATAATCTCTCTATGTTTATCTGTATTTTTATTCTAGAATGGGAGCAACTGCAATGCAAAGTATTTCTGATTCATTCAGTCCAAGCGGGCTGCCACCATAACTATTCCTGGACTCACGTTACCTTACATAACAAGACAACACTTCAAAAACACTGCTCCATAGCGCTATTAGTGTTCAACAAGAGTCCACAGTCCTGTTAGCGGCTCTGTTAGCCTGTAATTAGGCACAACAGTAATTTGTGCTAAATGCTAACCCCAGCATGTTAACAACCAATAGCATGTCCCAAATCCATACTGCTTCTAAGCAGGTTTTTTTTTTGTTCACTAGAAAAGTGACAAAATGAAGTACAAGACTAAATAAGGTTGATTTTTGAATGTGCTGTTGATGGAAACTATTCTTCCACAATGCAATGCACAAAGGAAATGGAGGCACTACTAGCAGCTGGGAAAAAAATAAATAAAGTGTGTGTGGTGGTGAAACAGCTCCAGAAAGATCTCGGAAAACAAAACAAAAAACGTATTCAATGTTATAGTTTGTTTGTAAAGATAAATTAACATTGACAAAGTCGCAGTTTTATGCCGACACTTCAGGTGAGCACAAAAGTCACTGAGAATTATTGTTAAAAAGAAAGGCTTTTCATTTTGTTAAGCCTCAACAGTTTCCTTTGTTAGGAAAGTTATAACTATGACTGAAAAAGCATGGTCCAAATTCCCACAGAGAATACTGCTGGGACAGTATACTGTATACTGTAAATGTCAGGGTGGTAAGTTGTTGTTATATAGTACAGTGACTTTTCTAACTGCAATATGAATGCTTGTATTATGTATTTAAACACCTAAAATCACGTCATAAAAATCACTCACTTTTTGGATTGGACATAAAAGTATGACTGTAATAAACAGCAAAGTTTAAATGAAAGATTATGCCAATGCAGATACTTTTACTGATGCCACTTTGCATTCCAAAGAAAAAAACACAATTATACTGAGAAATTAAAGCATCTCTTATCATCATTTGCATTTTCACTCGTGATGAGAATCATATTGCTACTACATAAGGCGGTGTCCTTTCTGACAGATGTTTTGTTTGTTTAATGTTACATGTGAGAGGCCTCTTTGAGATTTACGTCTCACAGTTCTCTACATTGAGGGTGGGAGCTAAGGAGAAAATTGAGTGAGCTTATTTTTATTGAGATTGTCCACAATGTTGATGGTGCAGCAGTCCACTTGGTCTTGAGGTGACTGTGTTTCCAGTTACAGACCACACACACACAATCTCGTTATGTCTGTCTGGAGCATCTGACAACGAGGAGCCTCTGGTGACTCACAGACAGGCCTGCTGGGGCAGATGTCACATTCATGTCATATGGAAGCCTCCTTAATTGCCATATTCCAACTAGTAAATACTGTTCATGTCAACAACAAAATGGTAATTGTGGCTAGGAAGTTGTTGTTTTTCCGACAGCTCCAATATGTGCATAAGTCAATGTGTCAAGGTATCCTGATGAAATCTTAATTTAATGCTGTTATCAAGCACACTTTTTACCCATACTGCATGATCTGCCAATCATAAAACTGTAAAACTGAACATTGGGGAATATGCTATCAATTGAATGCAAGTTTAGCTAAAGGCTGAATGCAGTTCAGTTCACAGTTTTTTTCTGTATTTTTATTCAAAGGAGTCAAATTTAATGCTGTTTGTATTAAACTGTTTTATTTCAAGCATCCATCAATACAATGGACGAGAAAATAATTGTGTTTTAAGGGCTTTAAGAGTAACTTAAAGATAAATGCACTTTTCTTGAATTAGTAAATACTTACTTTATTATACTACCAATTGATATCAGTCTTTAGTGTATCTTGCACCAGCAAAATTGGATATCATTGAAATTCTGATCCTCTAGACTAAACAAATTACCTAAATCAGTGATGTTGTCTTGTACTCCATGCCCCAGGGCATAGAGTACAGGGAAATAATTCTTTTTCAATTGAAATTTATTTTGAATTAAATAGATGTGAATCAATATCTTTTATATTAAAAACTGCTTAAACAGGGTGTTCACACTTTAAATCATCAAAAACTTGGATATATAGCAAAAGAGGCCAGTGAGAAAATATATTTGTTTTTAATTTGGGTGAATTGACTCTTTTAGTCAATGCTTAACTCTAGAAGTGCTTGTTTAAGAAAATAAATGCCAATTGCCAAAGTACACTGGACTAAAGCAGGTAGTTTATCTGCCATCCTAAATTCATCACAGCTGTTGAAAAGCCACAGAATGTGTGCAGAAAATTAAGGTCATTCATCAACAGCGAGCTGTCCAAACAATCAGCCTGCATGACTGACAGACGCAAAATCTCGCTGTATTAACCTTGTGGCTCTTTGACAAGCCGACAGCGTCGCCAGAGGAGGTTTGACATGGTAGTTCAAGCAGTGATTTACAAAAACGCAAAATGACATTGGAGATGCCGAGCACACAGAGACGTACACTGCTGAGAATTAGCTGCTTGATGAAATAAACTCTTGTCTCTTGCAATGCCGGGTGCTTTTAAATGCAAGGTGAATAAACATCAGGGCTATTGCTTATTACAGTTAAGCTCGAGCTAAACTTGAGCCCAACATATATATTCAAAAGACAAGGGCACTAAAAAGTGAATAGTGTTTTCATTACAAGATGTTTAAATAGGGCTACTGGGTTTACAGTATGTAAAGAAAAGCTGAGCAAAAAAAGGGACAAGTGACACTTCTGACTGTTCAGAGCCACTCGGTGCTATGTTTAGAAACAGCACGGTAATCAAGTAAATGTAAAATGCACAGAAGAGGTAGAGCTGCAGCATTTGAAAGGGGAGGTGGGTGGAGGGGTTGAGGAAGCAGGGGCAGCGTGGGCGTGAGGGAGCCGCGGGAAAGAACCTGAGATCGGCTTGATATTTTTTGGAGGAACAGAAAGAAAGTGCAAGGTAACCTCAATTTCTCAAGGCCTAGAGACAGCCATTTTAAAATGTAAATACCTTTTGAGTGCAGGAAGGCATAAACAATCTGAAGATGTTCTCTCTGTCATGTGTGTTTTCCAGCATTCCCGTCTCTCTCCTGCCTGTCCCTCTGCCTGTGTGTGAGCGAGCCAAGGGGAGTGTGGCCTAGTTACCATAGGAACATGTTCGCAGCTTGTGCACAGCTCTCCATCAAACTCCCTTTTTTACTACTGTATTTAGAAGCAGTACTGCTGTGCTTGTAAATGAGCAACAAGAACATGAAATTAAAGATCAAGCAGAAGCTCTTAACACCGACTGTACAGAGATACTTCTGTATTACTGTATCTTATCACAATTAAAAATGAGGTGATTCTCAACTAACAACCCCCTACAATATGGACTGCTTCTTGTTTGTTTCTTCCCAACACTTCAAAACATTACTGCGTAGGTCTTAATGTTTGAAATGAAACAACAGCTTTACACGCTGCGCTAACTTACAAAAAATGATTTCCCTTCCTGTCCCTGGAGGGAACAGAAATGGCTGCTTTCATCTAAGGAAATAAAAAGAGCATAGAGAGGAGAAAGACTCGGAGTGTATCAAAGCCGGAGTAAAAGGAAAATACCGTAATCAAACCTAGAGGATGTCAAAATAAAACTCTGGGAGTGTGACAAAGCTGGGCTCAGAGGGTGAGTGATGCTCCGGTGGAGGATTGAGCAGTAAAGAATCCTCAATATATGGAGGTACTTTTGTAAAGCTTTACAGGGCTGAAAAGGACTGGAAAGCCATAGCAGAGGAAAAAAGAGCAGAATGTAACAGCAGAGCCCTCCATTCACACCGTATGTTAAACCTTTCATTAACTATTGGCAACAGTGGTGTCAATGGATGTCAGAGAAAACAGCGGGTTTAGGAGGAACATATAAAAACATATAACAGAGAAAAATCTCATTGGACCATGACAGACTGGAGACGAGGCTGTAAAAGTTAGGTACAGTTGACAGTAAAAGTAGACCTCTAAACTGACTCACTTGGGGTTAAAACTCCAGGTCCGCCACAGCAAACCTCCGCTTGACCAACCAACCCAAACTGACTCTGATGCGGCAGCCACGTCTTTGAAGATGTGTCCATGCAGCTATATTGTACAGACACAAGTTTTTTTAAAGATTTATAGACCGATAGTCACTTACAACAACAATGACATGGAAAATAAACGTTATTGTGCACGTTTAAAAAAATAACATTAATATAGAAAAATATGACCAAAGATGAAAACAAGACTTGATAATTTTGGTTCAAATCAAACAAGGAGAAATGAAACTACAATTTTGGTTTAGAATAGGGAATAAAGTGGCAACTTGGGAACTGAGTTTAAAATATTTTTCTATCATGCAGCCGGTGGAATATTTGAGTCTTTGGGGATTCTGGAAAACCTCAAAAACAGCAGTAGGTGTTGTTAAATGACCCTATGGGTTTTCTCAAAGATCAACAGGGATTTATCTTGCAGAAAAACTCATTTTTAGGTGTGTGAATCGAATGCAATACGTATACGAGGGAGGCCCGATCTGGGACTACTGCAGAGAATATGAACACACTCACAAACTTGTATACGTCTTGAAACATCAGATTTTTACCCCCCAAAAAGTTGTGCAGGTTAATTGTCATAATAACTTCACTCACCATAGAAAAACTGAAGGCCACAGTAAATGATATAGCAAGATTCAACTTATCATAGCTGCCCTTTACAGCCTTGTAGACTAAATGTCACGATGCTGCTTAACCACGAGCTGCTACTATGATTTATTAATAAGCATTCCTACCGACACATCAGTGTTTCATTCCTTGTTCTCTGATTGTAATTTAAAAACAATCCCCCGTCCAAACAGGGACATTTGGACAATCTGAGGTGGCTAACACTAGTGGCCATGTAGGAACACATTAATTAGGGTGGCACGTGGATTGTTGGGGGTATATACCTACTCTATCTGTAAAGTGTCCTGAGATAAATCCTGTTGTGATTTGACACTATGAATAAAATTGAATTGAAATTGAATTAAGAGAATGTGAATATGAGGAGTTAGGCAGTTCTGCAAGAGAAAACAGAGGAGTATTAAGGCCGTTTTACAGTCGCCGTAGCCAACCTGTCAAGCGGCAGTGTGATGTCATGGGAGCGGTGTAACTGTTTATACTCACGCGTGTTGATCGCGACACTAGTTGCAGTCTTCTCCTGAACAGAGGTGGCGCTAATGAGGAAAGGCTACAGACTTTGCTATTTCTACGGACTAGAAGAAGAAAAAGGTAAACAACAGCAGAACTGGCAGCAGCATTGACGTCAATGCTTCGACTTGATTCAATGAGCTACTTCGTCGGATCAAGCCTTTCATTCGCCATAAAAGAACTCCTCTTAACCCAGTAAGTTTACAAGAGAGACTTGCAGTCACTCTGAGAGTCCTGGAATCCAGTTAACCTTGAGCTCGTTCAGGCTTCCTGTTTCCGCTTTGTTGCGCGCCGCTGAAAAAAATAGAGTGGTGCGCACCCTCTGGACGAACTCAAAATCCTGGCGCGCAAGATCTACGTCATTTTGACGTCACGATGGCGCACGCCAGCTCGGCTACGGCGACTGTAAAACAGCCTTTATGAGGCAGTATGTTATGAGACTGTTAAGGGAGACCAGAGGTTTAGGATATGGAAAAGAATTACCAGAAGGGTAAAAATATATTGTGTTTCCTCTGTTGGGTTGCTAAAAGAAATGAGGATGGCAAAAGAAATGAATGGCCTGAGGCAAAAGAAAACAATTTGAGAAGATTGCAGGACAAGAGCTCGCTAACAGTAGTACCTACTTTTTTTTAGAGAACATTCTGACAAACAGCCTGACAAAGCCTTTCTGTCCTTGGCAGCGAGAGAAAGCCCCCTCCATGCGTTGCATTAAAGATGGCTGAAGAGGAGCAGAATTATGACGGAAACTTGGGTGTTGGAGTAGATTCAGCTCTTTGCCGGCTGTCAGGCGCCCGACTGACAACTGTGGCAGAGAGGCAAGGAGTCCAGATTCTCAACAGTTCACGAGGAACAGAGGAAGATTAATAAGACATCCACGACTCTCGCCTCTCTATTTCAGCTAAACGAAGAAAATAATTTCATGAAGAGATGTATGAGATTCATATTTTATAGGCATTTCATGTGGAAGAGGACGAGGAAATCCTGCGAGGGCCAATGAGTCAGAGTGAGCTGGACTTATCTCGTTTTATCAAGTGTGCAGCCTCAGACATTTCATTAACTGAAGCTATTCTCTCTCCCACTCCCTTTTTTTTTTTAGATGTATGCAAGAGCCCGCAGTGTAATATAATGGACTGTAAAGATAGTGGCCTCCAATCATACCGGTGCTACATTACAGAGGGTCCAAACATCAAGTACATCTGTTTTTGCCAGCTGAGGAAAAATTCACACAAGCGTATCTTATCTTTTCATCCAAAATACACAGACCCAGAGCAATGTCCAGTGAAAGTGGGACACTTTTTGCCAAATGTTGGAGTCAAGAGTAAACTAATTTGAATAAAGCTAAAAATAACCCTGTAAACTCCCATTTGGCTATTTAAGTCAAATTCAAGAATGACCAGTAATATCTCATTTGCATATCCCAGCTTTCAGAACCTCCCTGTAGACTGTGCAGTTGTTCAATGTGCAACACTCAGAGATAGCTAATTAGCAAACAGGTACCAGTGCCAAATGGCAAGTCTGGTTCACAGAAGCTAACTGCCAATCAAGCAGGTCCTTACACTGACTTCACCTCTGGAGGGAAGAGTGCAGGGACCTCATTTAAAAATCTCTTGAAATAAGTTATATGAATAAATAATATTCTAGGTCCAATACACTAGGTGTCACATGCTGCATTTTGTGATATGATATCATAGGTAATGTGATATCCATATTTATGTGTACAGAATGCATCTTGGGCTAGTGGCACTTTATGAAAGCAGCTTTGTGCCAATTAGCAGACATTTCATGCAAGAAAATGCAGCTGTTCAAATTCATGACACTTGTGTGGCTTCAAATACCAGAAAACTGCACTCATAAAGATTAATTGACTAAAACATAGTGGTACAACATAAATTGAGGGCATGAAATTAACACCCGACCACACACTCAAATGCTGGTAAATTTTGCCTTTGGCAGGTGAAACTGTCATTCTGCCTGCCACGTTGGCAGGTAGCCAATGAGAATTGAGTAATTGATTAGTTGTTTTTTGCCATTGTTCTTTCACATTCAAGTCCACCATTTCCTCTTTTGTGAACTCAGAGAGTCAGTATATTATAACTGTCTGTGACAGGGGAAATTAATAAATAAAAATATAAAAAAATATATATATATACTCCAAGAGTCATTCATTTTGGTTAATAACTTGACAGCACTTAAATGTGTATTCTTAACAAGTTCAATAACGATGCTCGTGCATTTCCTGTATTTCACCTATATGAGGCAAAAAGAAATTGGATGGTAAAAACGTGTGGGTAGTGGATTTTAAAATCTAACTGCCACAATGGCTGGTGCCCTGCATGCATTGTATGTACTCTATTATGCTAATGTAGCATGTAATACTTAGTGGCCTCATATCCTGCAAAGAACATGGTGCATAATCAGAACTTTATACGTGGAAATCCTCCATAAATTGTCTTATCAAACATTCATCAGGCCAACGCTCGAGGAGGCTCCTATTCTGCAATGCATCACCTAAAACAGGCTCAGTGAGACCATGAACCTGGGCAAAGCTGGTGAGTATTAACAGCAGGTAGAGACCGTGCTGCCTGTTGTTGCTGTTGCGGAATAATATTCAGGCTGTAAGGTGGATTTCAACACCTCAATTAGCGAGCCTCTCTAGGCCAACTAGTGAACACTTTACTGTAAGACGGGGTATATATCTGGCAGCATGTCACTGTACTTTCTGCCTGAACATGTGTATACAACACTTACCCAAAATAACAGGACTTCCTGGTGAAGAAATCTTGACAGCTTAGTTACATCTGTGGTTGCAGACAGAATCCAGTGGGTTTCCAGGGCACTTGGGAAGGGGCTGAGGTTCCAGGTTTACTTGCTTTTTGGGACAAAGGTAGAATCAGTGTGTGCAGACCTGAGAGACTGTTTCCAAATAAACAGCCAGGTGTTGTCCTCTTTGAGAGATAGTTGTATTTCAATCATTAGGCCAATTTGATGTGTTCAATGTGGGCTGCTCCTCTTGCTCTCACCTATGCTGCAGTGTGTCCATCCATGCCGTTGTCAAGTGTGAAGGCTCTTGAGGAAAACGTGAAGCTGGCTGTCACAGGGTGTCACGTCACCTTCACCTCAGTCCATCACTGAAGCCAAAGCGTGCCTATCAGCAGTGGCTCTGTTGTGCAGCTCAGCAGCTCTCCTCTGCTTCTTCTCCTCCCTCTCTTCTTCCTCTGCTCCCTGTCCTCCAACTCTATTGCAATACAGGAACTGACATGTGATACCAATGCAGCTTTCTCGGTAATAAAGAGAATCTCTTCTGAGGACGGTTTTTGTCATCTTAATTGTTTGTTCTGGGCACATGTGACTTCAAACAGCCCCTGCGTCGCCTTATTATGTGGGAATGATACGAAGTCCTATTAGCGCGTTTGGTCTAACGATCCACAGAGCCAATTAGTTAACCATTTATTACTTATATTTACATTTAAAACACTTTACATATATTTAACAACACAACACAGATACTGCATGGTTACAACTACTGCACGATGCACACGAATCACGCTGATTGCCGATTTTGAAATGAGGATAATTATCAAGGTGATGCCTGCGGGCTATGCCAACTCTGAGCACACAAACGTAGGCTACTGCACATTGTGCGCAAAAAATTAACATTCCAAAGGTGTTTACTGGTGAAATCCCAAAGATGTGCAGCAGCATCTGAACATCTGATTCATGCACATTTTTTGATGTGCTCCTTGCTTCTAGCTCGGGTGATTTAATCTTGGAAAGCGGCTGTAGTTCACCCCGCTTGGCATAACGACGTCCCCACAATCCAGAGATTCATACCGATTAAGGGGAATCCGGTGCTATATTAACGCCGTGTGTGTCCTTTGCGCTCCTGCAGTCCGTCACACCTAATTTTGATGTGCGTGAAAAAAGGTGCTCGGTAAACGGAGAAGTCTGTCTCTTGAGGGCGGAGATAGTGCGTAAGATAGACAGAAACAGAAACCAACGCCTCCGAAGGCAGCTCGAGTCCGCCCTGCGCTGTGCTGTAGCATCTCTGGAGTTTGTAACACCCGAAAATAATACGAAACGATGACGGCCGGCCGCCCAATGCGCCGAATAATTACGACTGTAAAGAGGTTAGGGAGTATAACAAAGTTCAATAAGTCACTTCGTAACTATGTAGAGTGGGCTTAATGTCTCACACAGTCTTAAAGTAGGGGTGCTGCACTTTTAATAAGGCTCAAGTTTGCACACCTGAAACATTTCCATAAACTTAATTTAGGATACTTTTTATAGCTTTAGGAACAGTCCAAGTGATATTTCATGTTAACAAAGTTTTAATAAGATCTGCTCTCAGCAGCTGCAAGGTGTAAATGGAAACCAACGGGAAAATGGACGGAAAATAACAGCTTATTCTGTGTCAGCTGGTCATACTGATTTCTGGTAACAAGATCCCCAGGGGCCCCCTAAAGCCCCAGGTTCACTGTGTAGAAATTGCTTTGAGGAAACTTAATTGTAATTTTTTTTTTTTGAATATAATATGCACTAGCTACTAAAGCACAACCGGCATGGGGACCTTGCTGTGCCCAATCTTGAGGCCTTAAACCCTTGTGTTGACTTCGGGTCAAATTGACCCGTTTTCAATTTTTGTTTTATATCAGAAAATATGGGACATAGAAATAAGCGCTGAAAATGTGTAGAAGAAAAATGTAACAATTTAAAACGTTGGAAAAAGCAAAAACAAACTGTGAAAAAAGGCGTCAAAAACCTCGGAAAAAATGTGTTCTTTTTCAAGGTTGACAGGAAGACAACACAAGTATCAAAATCTAGTTTTAGGATCTTTATATCAGCAGATACAATGCTTACATTATGCATATTCCTAAATTAGTGTGCAATATTTCAGCATAGGAATAATACCTAGCACACTTATCTGGCCATGGATAGATCTGATTTACATGTAGAACAGTTGCTACTCAAGTTCATTCAAATCAGCCACAGAAACAGATTAAAGGACAGGTTCAGATTTTTTTAAATCCATCTTAATACAATACTCACATGTGTACACAAAAGGATTATTCATTATTATAATTGTTTCTCCTGTTCATACTGGCCGTAAAGAATGCCCAAAATGGAAGCAGCAGAGGCAGAGATATCCAGACTTTTAGTGGGCGTTCAGACTGATATCATCCCTGCCTTAAAACAGCACAAGGGGTTGCGTTGGTGGGGGCATGGTGCTTCAGGTACCAGTGAGAATGATGTACCATCAAGTCCAGTTTGAGTAAAAGATCCATAAATTAGAAGCCTTCTCAGATGCCAAAACACTATTTAGCAATTTCTGGTAGGTTATCACAGCAGCAACTACAGTATTTTATGTTTTGGCGCAACGATCACGAGGTAAACAGTAGAAATACAGTGTTCACACTACAAGGTAATCCAACCAGGAATGTGTAAATGTAAATGGACTGTATTTATATAGTGACTACTTAAAGTGCTCATATAATGCTCATTTTCAGGTTCATAATTGTATTTAGAGGTTGTACCAGAATAGGTTTATGTGGTTTAATTTTCAGAAAACACCATATATTTGTTGTACTGCATATTGCTGCAGCTCCTCTTTTCACCCTGTGTGTTGAGCTCTCTGTTTTAGCTACAGAGTGAGGCATCTCACTTCTGTTCAATCTTTGTTGGGAGTCGCACATGTGCAGTAAGCACTGCTAGCTGGTCAGTTGCAGAATATGAGGGCGTGCCATGCTAGCAGCTAGGCCAGCATTATAACGTTACAAAGTGACGCACGTTCGTCACGGAAGTAAAGGCTGGACTATAATAGAGCCGTTTGGAGCAGTTTGTGAACAGTGTTTTCTGTTGGAGATGGTAAGTCCCTTTGGAGTGGACTTTGGCCTTTTTCACTTTGTAAATCTATAATGTGCACAAAAAGATATATAACACAATAAAGGAAAGGGGAAAAGCCAAAAAGCATAATATGAGCACTTTAAAGCACTTTTTATTTTTTTACAGGCAAGAATTGACCATTCACACACATTCATACACTGGTGGCCGAGGCTGCCATACAAGGTGCCATCAGGAGCAATTCGGAGTTCAGCTTCTTGCCCAAGGAAACTTCGACATGGGACTGCAGAGATGGAACCACCAACCTTTCGATTGATAGATGAATGGTCTGGCAATGCGGGAATACTATGACATGGGGTTATGTAGTTTCTTAAACTTTGGAAAGCTCGCACTAAAGCCACAGAAGAAATTATGACAACTGTAGTACTCCCCTTGACAAGTGAACTGATCCCCATACATAAAAGCAGCAGGGTGTCCCTTTAAGTGTAGCTGAAGCTAACAAGGGTTCAGCAGTCTAAGTTCAGTAAGTATGGAGGAGAAATAGTAACAAAAAACAACATCTCTTTCAATGTACATGAGCATGTGATTTACTTGAAAAAATGTGAATCTATACATTAGGGTGCTCAGTGATGGTTTTTTAGCCCATACACAGGAGAAGACAAAGTCTGTGGGTGACTCATTTGTATTTTAACAGTCCGTAATCACTTTTATTGTAGTCACTGAAAAAATGCCAAATAATCCAACAAACACTGTCTATATAGACGCAGAAGTGTGGAGGCACCAGCAATTGTTTTGCATTTTTATTTTGATATCTGCTATGTAAACATGTTACATAAATGTGTGTTGCTAATTGTTAAATCCTGAATGTGTCATAGATCATTACGTTGGCATATATAAAAATGGTGTTACATAAATCCCTGTTAAAAAGGATGCAACCCAGTTATTTCTTTTTTCCTGTGTCTCTATATCACAAACATGAGGCTGCTGGATATAAAAAGGTTAGACAATTGAGACGTGAGTAATGATGACCTTTTTCCTAAATGGTAATAATCCTCTAAATAAATCACTAAAGGTTGGATCTGTTACAAATACACAGAAAAACCATGCTTTAGAACTAATGCATTAAAACTGAAAACATTAACATTTTTACTTGTTTTGTTTTTATCTTGCATTTTCTTTTATCGTTCTAGTATAAATTGGAGGTTTTTACTATGATTATTTTATTGGGATTTAAAGTGTGATCCAGCTGCACTGAACAAGAGCCAAGACAAATGTATAGGCTGCAAGAAACAATTAGATGGGGAGAAGCAAACAGTGATGTTACTGAATGTCAAAGACTAACTTGGGACACTGGACAGCACATGCTGCCATCAAAAATAAACCAAAAACATAAACTGGAAATGAAACATCCCCACTCTTTCACTCACCCTCAACCCTTACTCACACACAGAAACACATACATCTCCATGGCAACTGATAAAAGAATAGCTGGTCTGCAAAAAGAAGCGATTGACAAAGCATATACAAGAACTGGACGGTCAGCAAGAAACAAATGTATGGAATGAAGAATAATCCAGGAATGAATTTAAGGGATCTAAGCAGAACAAAGGCCGTCAGTCTTAGGATATGAAGAAGATGCTAAATTAGCTATGTCAAAAAACTTGAATATTATACTCATGTAAACCTTTTGAATCTACAAAGAGTAGAGCCTAACACTCTCTTTTTGTCAGTTTGCTGTTTTTTGGGGGCTTAATTACAGGCTATACATTTAAAGCGAGTGTGACTCACACTGAAAATTAGCTTGACGCAAATCCTGCAGAAGGATTTGGGTCAATAAGAAGGAATGAAAGTTGCGCGGATGTTGCAGATAGCAGAACAGAGAGGGTGGGCAACGAAAGAGGGGAGAGGACAAGGGAAGGAGTACAGCAGAGTACAGCACAGTACACCACCTACACTCGTCTCCATGGCAACTACCACACTAGAACGAGAGATAATGCAGTTTCCTCTCATCCAATTCTGAAAACTGTTCAATTGGTACCATATGCACAGAATACTCTTCAGTATTCTGTTGTTGCATATGAAATGAGAGATGCTTTCGATGTAATGCTTCTAAAACACTCCTGGCTAAATATTTGGACTGCATACGTTACATCCATCTATCCACCAGAGACGTTGGCTTTAGTCTGACACTGAATTCATCATCATCGCTTTAAGGTATAACTTGTTATTTTTGAATTAATGTGTTTTTTTCCCCATCTTCGTCAAAGCAAGTGGCACAGTGTGTGGGCAGCAATTGCTTTCAAAGAACAAGTATTGAGGTTGATAGAATTGAAAAAGACATAATAAAATAAATGCCTTTTCTCAAATCTAGCTGCTGCTCCTGATGCCGCTGGTGTAAAGTGACATAACAATTCAAAACCTTTAGACATGGTTTTGTGCAACATGTTCTTTGAAATCTGTAAGATGCCACTGTGTGTAATACAGTTTGACTTGGGGCGGAAGAGTGTGACGACAATGTGTGCTAAATGATATATATTAACCATAAACAGGCTGGTGAAATTCTTTGAGACAGTGTGTCTTTGCTACACCTACCACTTCTTTTTTAGCCATCCTTCCACAGGCCTTTCATCCTATTTTGGTTTGATTGTGTTGTCTCAAAACTGCTTGTTTAACTGCCAACGCAGCACTGTATGCTGCGGTTAGCATAACTGATACTTGTTCATTCGGTTACCAGAATAATTTTGTGGTGTTTGGTCACGTCAGTCGGATTTTCTTTTTCTGGTCTTCTGTAATTCAATATCATGATTAATATAAAGTCTGTCACTATTAAGTCAGTCAGCATATGACAAATACAGAGCAAGTAAGATCGGTTGTTGGACGGCCCACTAGGAACACATGACAGAGATCATCTGACTGCCTGAAGAGTGAAGTAGATTTGATCTTTATTCCTTGTGTCATTTGAGCAGCCTGGTTTGTTACAGGAACGATGGCCTCACCACTGCAGGTACAGCCCTCAATGTGACATTTATGACGGCATAAAATCAATGTTCATATCTGTGTGAATGCTTCTTGTATAATTGATTATTAACTTATTCCTTTTAGATCAGTGTCATAATTAATAGCACTTATTGTTCACCTACACTTGTGCAAAGGGACTATTTTAAAAGGTCCTCATTGACATTGTGTTGGCTATCCATTAACACATCCAAACCTTAAAGGACAATTCCGGCACAAAACGAACCTAGGGGTTAATAACAGATGTGTACCCACTCGATCGCTCTCTGGGACATGTTTTCATGCTAATCGAATGTGTTTGTAGCTTGAAACAAGCTAGCGCGGACTGCTGATTAGCTTTATTCGCTATATCGCTAGTATTTGGGGCACAGGGAAAGTAAAAACAAATCGCTTATTATACCACTAAAAAGGCTCAAAATATCACCGCACTTCAATGGTAGCGTAATGAGGGTCCCTAAATGTTAACCGAAGCATTGAGAACATTGTAAGTGTACAGACAGTTTATTATAAAGATAGATTATAAAGACAGTCGCGTTCTCGTATACAGGCGGCCGCCGTCTTGGGAGCTACTGTCTTTCTAAATTATCTTTAAAGCAATTTAAAAGAGTGTTTTTATCATGAAATACATACTGCAAATCTTACTAAGACTGAAAATAATGATTATTTTCATTATGGAATAATCTGTCAACTATTTTCACGATTAATCAATTGGTCTACAAAATGTCAGAAAATAATGAAAAGCACCACTGATGTCGCAATTTCCTAAAGCCCAAAATGGCATCTTCAAATATTTTGTTTTGTATGATCAACAGTCCAAAAGCCAAAGACATTCAGGGCCAGATGTACATACATTTGCGAAAGTAGCATTATCAGCGCCATGGCCAACCCGCAGAAAGCTTACGTCGTATTTACCAAACCTGCAGTTCTTCGGGAAATCAGCACTTTTTTCCGCCCACTATACCGTAAATTGCACAAATTTAAAAGCGCAATTGAATGGGCGATGGCAAAGAAATCCTGCTTGATGCGTGTTATTTCGGCATTAGTGGTGGGGAAATGTATGTATTGACTAGTGCGCTGTAGCAAAGTGTGAAGTACTGGTGCTATGATACGGCTGAGGGCAGACTGTGATATTACCACTGCCGATGCTATGACTGTTTGAAATGATCCTGATGCCAATATTTGTAATGTAGCGAGGAGTTTAACAACTGCTGGAATGGAATGTGAACGCTGAGTCGGAGATTCAATGTCATCTTTGAATTCTTCCATAACTGTAATATTGCATGGCTGCTTAATCTGTAACGCTTAATGATTTCGTGTTCACTCAACTGAAAAAGTGTGATGTGGCAAAAATCTTTTCAGCTCATCTCCTTGGCCTATGTCGTCGTCTTGCTCGGATTACTGCTGCTATTTCACCTGGAGGCATATGTGAGGAAACCCGCTTGTGGCTGGTTTACACCTGCTTTTAAGAGGCGGACAATTTTCACTGCAAAATAGAGGCGCGCTTTCACAGGCGTTTTTTGTACAATACATAATTAGGTGCACTTTACGCTTCCCCTCCCATCTCTTTATGGGAAACTCCCACTTTCCCCTTCACCCACCCATGAATGCATATGCATGACACGGAAAAGCGCAATTTGCCATTTTCAGTTCCCGCGACAGGCAGTCTGCGCTTTTACCTCAGTGCGGCCTGTTTGTAAATAACGTTCATGCTTTTACGCGCACGTTGCGAAACAAATACGCCTGAAGTGGGCGCAAAAGTGTTAGTACATCTGGCCCTCAGTTTACAATGAAACAAAATAAAGAAAAGCAGCAACAGTTGAACATTTGACGTTTTGGCATTAAAATGAATCATACAGCTAATTAATTATAATTATATATTTTCAATTATCAAAAAAATTGAAAAACTAATTTTAACAGCGAGTGTTTATAAAAACAGAAAATGGTCAAAATATGCGAATTGCAATTCCCTAGAACATAATTTAAGATGTTCAAATTGCTTGTTGCTACCAGTGAAAAACCAGACAAATCTGAAAAATAATAAAGGCAGCGAATCTTCATATTTAAAGCGTAACGCTTGCCAAAATGCAACCTAGGGTCTTTTTGTGAATGTACCCGAGTCAAACATACTTAGGACGGAAGCGCCACTTTTAAGATTTACCGTATTTTTGTTTTTCGGTCAAATGGCCTTTTGAATGGGAGTAATAGGGGCACTTTTATGCTAGCCTCAAAATAGCAATTTTTAAAACAATAAGAAGGGTCGACACAACATGAAACTTTGCTCCAAGTATCACAAGGGGCTCTACACCTTAACTACACCGGTGCAAAAGGGATATACTAAATCTATGGCTACTTGTTTTGATATCGACTCATTTTGACTGCCGAGGTGGTAGCAGCCGGAAACAACAAGAGCTACGGTGAGTTGTTCAAAACCTCTCTTTTTAGTAAACTCTGGGTACACAAACAATGTTCTCAATGCTCGAGTTCATGTGTAGAGCCCCTGGTGATACTTGGAGAAAGGTTTCATGTTGTGTTGAGCCTTCTTAGTGTTTTAAAAATAGCTATTTTGAGGCTAGCATAAAAGTGCCCCTATTACTCCCATTCAAAAAGCCATTTGACCGAAAAACGAAAATACGGTACATCTTAAAAGTGACGCTTCCGTCCTAAATATGCTTTTAAAAGAAAGTTTGACTCGGGTACATTCACAAAAAGACCCTAGGTTGCATTTTGGCGAGAGTTACGCTTTAAGAAGCTGAAAGCAGTCTGTTTTTTTTTTTGCTTGAAGAATTATCAGTTACATTTCTGCCAACAGACTGATTAATCAATCAACTAATAATTTCATTTTTAAATCTAACTGTCTTGGTAAGTTCATTCTGGATGTTATGTTTCTACTTTAAGTTCCTTTTTCTATCACATTATTTTTTCCTTCAACCAACAAAACAACCTGAGTTTACAGGATATTTGAAGGGAGTAGCAGAGGTCAGGGGGCCAGGGGCCTTTTCTTGTATTCTATTAATCAAAGACCATCTGACAGATAAGAACATCAAATTAAGCTTTTTTTCACCAACAGCCTGGTTACTTATGACAGAGAACAAAGACATGGTTGACTGCTTAGCAAGATGCTCTGCCCAACATAATCAGGACACTACAGGAACAGCAGGAGAAAATCTGCTTGAGTGCAACATGATCCTTTTGGCAGCAATGTCAAATCTGAATTTTAGGAGCTTTTCTTTAAAAGTTAAATTTCTGCCTGAACCATTTGCTGAGGGCTAACTGATATGAAGGCAGACTCAGCAGGATTTGTACCTGAAACTCCGAAGGAATTCAAGGTCGGCTTCACCAGCCAGCAATGACACCTTCACCCTCAGTGATCATGTTCCCGGCGAAAGTGTGAAAGTAAGAACAGCCATACTGCGGCTGAAAAACAAACTAATAATAGAAATAATGTGGAAGCTACTCATTGTATTTCAGGAGCATGTTTTTTTTACCCTTGAAACCTAGGTGACTAAACGTTTATATTATTTCTTGTTCCCCAGTGGGCTTTTATGTAACACAGACTGGTCAAGATGACCAACAGCTGCAGGACGCTGTGCAGGGGAGTGATTCCTGTTCAATGTGTGAGGGGTCAAAGGTGCCACGCTAGTCAAGCACTCAGAGGTGTTCATGGTGACTCTGTTGCTCTGTGATTGTACCCTGAGAGAACAAATATAGAACACATTATTTAAGGTCCTAGAGGGATCAACGTAGCAGTATTGTTCGCTGTGACACTCGAGACTGGAGCTCAAACTATTTTAAAATAACACCGTTTATAGTACAGTAGCTTCACAGCTGGCTCAATCATATTTAAAATAAATCGACTGTCTGGCTTATACTGTAATGTGATTTATGTGGCTGGCATTCATCAGATGTCTGTACAGTGAGGCAGTGAGTGAAAATTTTAATTAAAGTCTAAGTATCAGACTAAACATTAAGAAAGATGGAATAAGAACAATACAATGGGAAGAAACAGAGGGTTTTCTGTCAATAACAAAACCACAGGCGTTCATATTTTAATGTTTATTGTTCTATTAAAACTTAGCAATACCAAATAGCAGGGAGGAAATACAGCTTTGAATGCTTTGATCAATTAAAACTGTCACAATGACTTGCCCGATACAGGCAGTAAATTAAACTCCTGGGCACAGCTTTTTAAAAGTAATCCAGTGGGATTGTGGATCACGGACTGGATCAAATCTTGGAAATGGGTTTTTCAAAACCAAAAGAGGGATTCTGAACTAAGATCAGATCATGTAATCCCATTTTACATTTGATCTGGATCAAACCTGCCCTTTGGGTTTTTCAAAACTTTGAACTCCGTTTGGGATCTATTTGATCCAAAAAAAAAAAAAAAAACAGGATTATCCTGATCCCATCAGAAGGGTGGATTCAGTTGTGATTTTTCAAACCAAATAAAATCCGTTTTTTTTTTTTAAGTGAATGATCACAAAATCAGTGTTTACTAATGATGTATATACATTTCTTCATATTTGAAGCATATATGAAGCATGTCACATCTAATGATTTTTGACTATTGGATAGTATTGTTTTTGTTTTGTTATTTAACATTATAACAAAATAAGGAATGTAAAATGTTTGTTTATTACAGTGTTTCTCTTTCTTACAATTAAAACAAACAATGGCTATTTGTGGCCACCGGTATTTTGCCTACCTGTTGTCCTTCGCTAAGCCAGTAGGCTACACTGTTGGTTCCATTTAAGGCTCTGGTAAACAGCTTTTGGTAATCCTGAAATTTGGTATTTGGATCACAGTGATCCAATCCAATGTTCCTTTAAAAAACTGGCATAAAAGTAAGAAGGATCAGGTGATCCTGGATAGCAAAACATGGGATTTCCAAATCTGGATCAATTTGATCCAGATTAAATTTTTTGAAAATCTGGGCCCTGGGGACAATTTTCCTAAAACTATCTCATGTGATTTCAGTAATGGCGTTAGACTGAATGTGAAATTAAAGTGACTGTATGTAACTTTTAAATGTTTCTGAAACGGTATAATTTTCCATCTGATGATCATAAATGACCTGTAACAGCAAACGAGCCTAACAGTGAAAAAAGCGCTATTTTTATATAGTTTTTATTAAAGCCTTTGCCCAGTTCTGATTTCTCCAGCAAAGTCACAAAATGATTTACAGCAGGTAGACGACGCTACAGATTTCGGCATAACACCAGAAAAGCCTGTGTTATTGTATCCAGCCAGGTAAAGGGAAGCAGGAGATATCTTTATATAGGACTAATTGTATTTTAATTGTATTTTAGAAGTTATCTGTTGTAGTTATGGCTGATACTGGGGCAGGGCCATCACAGAAAAAAATGAAATTAAACGAAGAACAACTAAAAGCTAAAAGGGAAAGTGAAAGACAACGGGCAAAACCCGAGTCACACTCGGTCGGGCTTTCAACAGATGGAGACAATTATGGGATTGTAAATTATTCAAAACCGACCCCGAATTGGCCCTCAGGTATTTAATATGTCTATTTCATTCATAAAATGACTTCAGATTGCGCGACCTGGTTGTACGTCAGTAGCCGGCATTAAATTACGTCCCCCTTCCATTAAGCGCAAACGTTTTTTTTCCTTTTAGTACGTGTTTGTGTTGGCCTACTATTTTCTTTTCCATTGTCCCCCTGTACTTGTGTAAAGCATCCTTGGGTTTCATGAAATGCGCTATATTAATCTAAGTTATTAATAACGTTGGTTGTTAAAACAAACTCTTATTGCTTTGGGTCGTGACACAGTGACAGTGATACCCAGTTTAGTTCACGAGACATCCAAAGTAGGCTAAGTTACCGTATGCAACATTTGAAATGCAACGATGCATCTGTAAGATATTCTCTTATTGTAAATGAATGATTTTGTGTCTGAGTAAAACATTTATCGCAACTATGACCTTCCCGTAACGCTGTGTGGTAAAAACACAACTGCTTTTGTCCAAATGGGCCGCTGAAATCAACACAAACTGAAGGTTACATATAGCCACTTTAAAGTTTTAAAAACAAATAGGAATTTTGTCATTTGTCTTCTTGGTAATCCAAGGTTAAACTAGTTTCAATGACTGACTTACTGTATGGGTAGAATCAGGATGGATATGAGGTTGTGAAAAGTATTACAGATGGAATTCATTTTAACATGATGGGGATGGGGTCATACAAGCTGTAAATTATGACTACAGAATAAAAACAACAATTAATGTACAAAACCCTCAAGAGACAGGCTAATGCTTGTGTTTTAGTATGTTGTTCCACAGTAGTCTTTTCAGCGTAGCAGTTGTTTCACTGTTTGGTGTTTGTGAAATGTGTTCTAAACCAGAGTTAGATATAGTAAATATGAATTATTTTTTCAAAAGTTTCAAATATTTATTTTTGTTGAGAAATGTGTAGAAACCATATATATTGACAGTAAAAAAAGGCATTTTGTCTAAGAAAAAAGAAAAAATTGCAGCTGGAGACTTACTTTGCTTACAAACCCAATCAGTGGTTTTTCATCCACTCAAAGCTGGTATTTTGATCAATCAGGGTGTTAATGTTCAAAATTAATTTCTGTACACAGAGACATCACAAGATAGACTTTTTTTGTAGTTTAAGGTAATGCACCAACTGATTTGGTTATGGTAATGTTTGTTTTTTACTAAGTTCTTTTGCTTCTTGTAATTTCATGCTGTGTCCAGTCAACAGTAGCACTGAAATTATGTGTGTTTGCCTTTAACTGCTTCCACAACTGTGGCGTATAAATCACAGAGATGCTGAATCCCAAATTGTCTGCAACGAACAATAAATCTCTGGTGCCAAGGATACTTTGTACGGATGGAGATAAACTAGATTTAGACAGTCCCATGGTGGAGGACAGAGACTGGCGGTGGTTTGTCCTTATGTCACTCAATCAAGTCGCTCTTCCCAAACTAATCCATTGAAAAAAGAAAAACTTATTTTCTAAATTCTTTTTGAAACTAATCTATGTTGCCATAGCACTCTGCTTGACGACCATTTTCTGGCGGGAACCCTTCGTTGCTGAGGAGTCAAGTCCCGTCACCCCTCCTGAAGTGTTTGGAAATCCGTGAGCAGCCACGTATTTACGGTACGCTTCTCGGATGATGCGAAAGGCTCGTGTGTTAGCGTAAGGTATATCAGTGACCGGGTCTCGGTACAGTGCGGCCTTGTGGGTGACAGGACAAACCTCCTGGACGGGCAGCTGAGGACTCGACTGGGCACTGTGTGGAAAGGCCACCTCGAAAGCTTCGTCCTCACTGAATGTTATGTAAGTACGGGAGCACAGGCCTCCGGCAGGCTGCTGGGACGGCGTCGTGGGATTCTGTGGTGCAGTTTGAGGGACGTCCTGATCCAACCTTTGGAAAATGGGAAAATTACTCTTTTTACACAAACAGACTACATGCTTTCGGTCTATATAAGATTTGCCTACTTAAATACATACTAAGGTTCATTGCAGTTGAAGTAGATTACTTCAAGGAAGCTACAAATGGAAACAATTGTCTAGCAGTAGATCATACGTAATGTACCCTTCAACATCCACGTTTTCTTCTTTCAGGACTGAGTGAGAGACTAGTGGCATCAGGACTGAATGGTAACGGATGGTTGGTCCTTCAAAACGCCGCTTCTTGTGGACCTGTTTCTTTTTGTCTGCCTCCAGACGTTCATAGTTCTCTACACACAGAAAGTAAAATAAATAAGGTTATCCTTATTTCAAGTGGCATTAGGTGAAACAACTTAAGACATCTTGAGACAATAGATTGGTAAATGCATAGTCAGTAGTGATTTAGTAAAAACAATCACTAGTCAAAATAATCAATCATTATACAATATTTACTATGATTCTGTGTATCTCTTCGCCAAACAGATGGGCTACATTTATAACATTCTGAATACAGCTAGTGGCATCCGTTCCAACACAAAATCAACTATTTCTATTTATACTGTAACCATCAACAGATGCACCATTTGTGTCTCATATAGCATAACATCACATAACATATGTTAGAGAGGTTATGGACATGATAAAGCAACTAACTACATCAGGCCTAATGTCTGTTAAGAGGAAAAATTACTCATCTTACTGTACTTTTTGGGATCCTTAAGCTTAATACAATTGTACAGTATACTTAATATTTTTATTGTCATTTATCTTCTGTCAATGCAATATTATTTGCGTGACTTATGCTGCATTTGTAATAAAAAACTATGAAATAGTTGCCATATATGATTATTTTTTTGGAGCGATGTAAAAAAAAAAAAAAAAGAATATATATATATATTCCACTGATGAAGTCAGACATATGTTCGTGTTAGCCATCACTGTAACATTCCAGATGTGACGCTTTTGTGTATTTCTTTTTGTTTTATTTGAAAAACACACAGACAAAATATAATCCCCAAACAAAAAATATAATTTCCAAAACACAATCAATTGTTCATTTTCCACCGAATCAGGCAACAGTTCAAAAGTGTCAATAAAGTTCTATTCATTCAGAGAGAAAAAAAACAACGAGCTGTCAGCAGACAGATTCAGTTCAACGGGCGAGCCTTGCAGGAAATACACAAACACAGTTAAAACAGTCAGTCACGTCAGTCTGTTGATCGGTACATTACTAGTTTTCCCATAACTGACCGCGTTTCACGTTCCTTGATCTCTGTGTCTGTCAGTTTGGAGTGCTGGTTTTGAGTTAATCGAGGGACTAAACTACCTCGACATTAATTCTAGCTGCAGCTGTGGAGCTATCTCACCGGACCGACTGTCACTCCACTAGGCTCTGGAAGGCGTCTCTCCCGCGACGTCCGTTAAAAGCGACCCGGTGATCGGCAGCAGTGGTAGACTATTTGTGATTGTTACAGAGTGAATATACTAAAGCTTAAGCAAAAGCTTTCAACTGCAGTCAGAACATTTTGGAACCAAAACTCTCTTTACATTTGAGTAACTTGACCAACATGTTCTTACCTAAAGATCGAATGTTGATCTCTGCTGTTATTTTGGCCTCAGCCAGCAGTTCTTCCTGGGTAAGGGGCCGGTCCCGATGAGCACCTCTCCTTCTCCGAGGGGCATCTTGACGCTCTTGCAAGCGTAGATTCGTCTTTCGGGTATGTTCACTGGTAGACTGTCGCACAGACTTCCGAGCTAAAGAATGATTAAGCAACAATCACAGCTCAAAAAACCCAAAAGGAGGAAAAATCCTGTTAAAAAAATTCTCATATGTTCAAAAACTGACCCTCTAATGCAGTTGTGATGTAATCATCATTTGCTTATGAAGTGATGGTTTATGTGTTAAACTGTTTAAGTTAAGTGTTTTTGGATCATTTACAGGGGCTATCTGAAAACAGTGTGTAGCCATTGGTGGGAGGTTTGTACCAATCTTACTTTCTGCAAAATCTTGGAATTCTTGTGGAATCCTCCTTTTGAGCTCCACTTTAACTTTCTCAGTCTTCTTCTGTTCCTCGGACGGCCTTTTGGGTTTGGGTTTTGCCACCTTTATTGGTTCCTTGGATTAAACAAAGATAAAAAAGCCTATTAACTGCAAATATATTTAATTCTGAATCAAATCACCCAAAATACTTGTACGTCACAAAAATAAGTTATGTTATGCTGTATTTTAATTTGGGTCTCCCTCATATGAATGTATATTGATCATTTAATTCACTTATTAATGCAGAAACTTCATTCAACTTCCGATCACTCTTGAAATAATTGTTGCTACCTTATACGCTTTAGTGACAACCCGACTTTTCCTCCGAGGAGCATCCTCCTCCTGGTCGCTGTCTGGCTCATCACCCTCATCGATGTCAAAGTCGCTGTCCACCTCATCCTCTGTGTCTGAATGTTCTCCATGATACTCGTCATCTCCTGATTCCTGGAAGGAAAGAAAAGGGCATGATTTATCCAAACATCTTAGCCTAGAAATCTAGACGCACCCTAGCGGCAGTAAATGTAATTTGCAGCCAGGGTCAGTCTAGCAACTCTCCGTTGGCTTGCGAGCTGGAAAAACCAAATTCTGTTCAGGCCAAATCACATCGTGTATAGAGTCGGTGGGCGGGCTTAACATAAGGACGGCAGAGTTACGACAGTTCCGCATGAAGTCCCTGCTACTTGACCGCAAAGAAGGTGGCTGCTGCTGCTGGCGAACAGCGGTCTTTGGAATCGGCTTTGGCCGCGACTCTGGAAGACTTGGAGTTAAGCTTTTCTTAGAAAGAAAAGAGAAAAGAACAAAGAACGGCACCAAAGTCATTCTTAAAAAATGAAGATGTGTTCGGAGTTTTGCCGATTGGATACGGCAAAAGTTTAATCTATCAACTAGCGTTACTCTGGTTGGCTATGAGTGCAGAGGGAATTTGAAAGACAACCGTTTATCCCGCCCCTCGGATTGAGCCCTGCCAATGGTGAGTTCCCAGACCCAACATCTTGATGTGGGTCTGGCTTGTCAGGCTACAAACATCTATGAACACGTAACAGATTGCCTGTTAATGCAACAAGCTTCAGAATACACCCTTGAGTCAGACTGGTAAACCAAAATTCCTCTGAGGTTTTCTATATGTTGTATTAAGACTCTTTGATAAAGTTAATACAGGTGACGTGTCACCATTTTAAAGCGAAATAGGCCAAGGGTAGCATAGTGTATCGGAGTTAAATTCTGTGATGTACATGTGTGTTAATCAAGGTGTCATTAAGCTATGACATTTAGTAAGAATGTCTCCCGTAGAACGAGCAGGTTTATTTTTAATGCTCAGGCTACTGACATACTCCCAGATCCACAACACAAACATACAGAGACAGCTCTCTCTCTATGTGTTTGTGTTGACACCAAGCAAATCTCAAGGTGATACAGCAATCAGGCTCGGAGTATACTTACTATGGGTAGACAAAATAATACCAACACCGTATGTACAAACGAAATTCTGATTGAACTTCATCATATTCACCAACACAAAAGTGGGTAATTTAAAGCTAAATTTTAATTAGCAATAGGTTTTAAAAGAGTCCTGGAAATCTGTAATTGTCAAAAGCATGTGACAACTAATAAACATCTAAAGAAGAAAAAATATCCGTTTTTAAATACTAAGTGACAGATAAGACAAAACCCGCAAAGTTATTTAATTATGACATGAAATTCATGACAACACGTAAACACAAACAAACTGCATTGACAAAGACCAACATCGGTCACCAGTTGAAAATACTCAGACATTTTAAGTCACTAGCCCTCAAATTTAAGTATGTACACGGGCATGTCACACTGTTTTTATCAAAGTGTCTCAGGATTTGTTGGTGATTTGTTTATCTACTAATCTTGTCAACCTCAGCTGAGACTAACGTCAGAACTGCCAGAGCAGCCACTGCCAATCCCCAATGTTGATCCTTGAACCAGCAGCTGCTTGAAGAAAATTACTTAGACTGTAAATTTAGGCTAAAACTCAGCATCTCAAAATGTAAGCCTTAAATTACGTTGCAACAATATTGAATAATAGCATGTAATGTTCTGACACACAATATAGCCTTAAGCATCTATAGCTTTTCTCTCTCTTTGAATGTGATGGAGAAGAGGCTGGCACTCTTATCCAGCCTTCACAAATTTGAAAGCTGTCAAGATAAACTGGGCCAGGAAACTTTGGCGTTGTGGTCACAGTTTTGAATGAGTCACATTGGCATTGTGTTTTTTAAGGCCAGAGCTGCTGCAGGCATTATAAAACTCATCCTTTAGTGTGTCCTTTCCATGTTGGTGGTTAATATCTATTGCATCTTTGAGCTTGTATGTATTTTTCTCCTCTTACTATGCCTTCAAGCACATTTGACAAGCCCTACTAACAGAACCATGAAACACAGGCTAATGGGTATTTGTCTCACTCTCCAAAACCTGCATACTAAAGGAGACATATTTGAAAAGCTTGTGCTATGTATAGTCCATGATCTTCTTAAATATGGGCTGTGACATTAACTGCAGAGATCATGCATGAGCACAGACAAATGGGCATCACTTCTTACACTACAGAGACTGAGATGTAGTGCAGGGTGGTATACCGGCTTAAGTTTCCCACATGTTGTGAATTTTTTATATACCGTTGTACCAATGCATAGCTGAAACAATTGCTGTAACTTTTCAATAGGCATATATATTATATAATAATATATATTATTGTTCACCGCGAAGAGCACTACAGTCTGGGGAATGCTGTGATTGTATTGAGAGGGGATCCCTATTGTATTGGCATACAAGAAGTTGTGACACTAATAATTGTACATTTACAAAATGACATTACACCGCTGAACGGCATGTTGTCAGTCTACTCCTGACAGTAGAATAAGCCACTATATACCTATAATAAGACACAGGCATACAAAAAAATACTATGATACACTGTGAAAAAAAAAAATTAAAATGTTTTTAAATTAAATAATTTCACTGCCTGTCACGATTGGTCTGATACTTTTAAGTAAACAATCAATCAATCAAGAAAATCCTTTAGGACTATTAGAAAATCATGAAAAATGTGTGTAGGCTATTGTACAAGTAAGTTATTGTGCAAGACAATGAATTGTCCTGCAAGACCTTTTTGTGGCCACTGATAACTTGTGATGTGTTTTTTTTAGAGATGGTCCAATACCATTTTCTGCTTCCCGATACCGATTCTGATACCTGAACTTGCGTATCGGCCAATACCGAGTACCGATCCGATACCAGTGTGTCATATATTTTATTATGTTTTAACAACTGTGTGTACTACTATCCCTGTATGGATGTGATATTATCTCTATCTTTGTTATCAGTCTGGCTCAGGTTAAACTCTTTGTGAAACATGAATGCACCAGAACTTTCTTTTATTATCCAGTTTGACAGTCAATTAGAAATGGAAAAAGAACATAAACAAACTACTTTAACGTAGATTTTCTTTAGGGCTTTATTACGTGGTATTGGATCGGTGCATAAACTCCTGTACTTTCCGATACCGATACCAGCGTTTTAGGCAGTATCGGAGCCTATACCAATACCAGTATCGGTATCGGAACATCTCTAGTTTTTTTAATGGTCAATGTAAGGCAGTGCCATGTGTCCCTTTTGGATTATAATGAAAATAAACCGTTTTATTAATTAAAAGGAGTAGTCAGTCTGAGAAACATATTATTTCCCAGGTCATAAGACTGCTAAATAAATAAATAACACACACACACACACACACACACACACACACACACACACACACACACACACACACACAGAGTGCAACCTGTGCAATACCGTCTCAAATATAATTCAACCCACTGTGCAATAACTGTTATTCATTCTTTGTGCAATAGTCACTGTTTTGTTAATAGGCCTAGAATGTATATACTTCTTTTATTGCTTCTTATATTTTATTATATTGCATGTCTTTTATATTTAGTGTTTTCCTTTATTGCCTCTTAGGTTTGTTATTTACTTATTTTATTATATTTGTGAACATATTGAATCTTCAACCAATAGACAAACTCAAGCTAGCTGGGAGCCAATGCTAACGTATTAGCTAGGTCACTTTGGTTACTCACATCGTTGAAGCCTCCATACGTGGTCTTGTAGAATTCATCCTCTTCTTCAGCATCCAGTAACTTTGACAAGCGGTTACCCGCAGTCTTTCTGGGTTCCCGGTCAACTGCCAGCGTCATGGCTGTAATCTCTAAACAATGCTAACAAACGTAGCTTACGTCTGGGTGTCTAGCAAGCTATATCGTTAGCTAGCGTTGTGCTATTGTTGTGCTAACTTGAGCCGGTATAACGTTAGGGTGTTTTGGAGGACCTTTTTTACCTCTCACTGTGCGTACTCAATTATCTGTTCGTACCCATATTTATTTAAGTTATGAATATGCTTTAAATTCACGTTAATATGCAAAAAGGATGTTCCTTATTAACGACCTGCTAATACTAGCCACTGCCTACTTGTCGCCAAAGCCCGTCTCTTTGTTGTCGCTAACCAATACATCCGGAGCAGTAGATGTACTTCCGGGGGTACGGTGTTGTGTTCCAAAAAAAAACGATGCAATGGCTCTCCGAAATCAGAATCAGGATCAGAATCAGAATCAGCTTTATTTGCCAGGTATGAGGACACATACGATGAATTTTGCTTTGGATTATACATTGCTCACAATGTGCTTACTCATACAAAACAAACAACAAAAACAAATATACACACTATAAACAGAAACAATAGTGCAATGAAGAGTGCAAAGTGTGCAGGAGTAAATTATTTTTATGATAAATTATTATTATTTTAATTATGGAGCATAGTACAAGGGCTGCTGGAATAAATAAGTATTATGTTATTATATAAGTATTATATTACAGTATGAACAGCTCTGAAATAGAGAATGATGAATAAATAATAAGTGGAACCAGTAAACAGGTGTTGATTAGAGACAGTGTTGCTGGGTTATTGCACAGGAATTGAACCTGACACTGAGAAGTCAGCTGTTCATCAGAGTGATGGCTTGTGGATAGAAACTGTTCCTGAGTCTGTTGGTTTTGGCCATAGACTGTATATATTAGTGGACAGAGCATCCGGTTCAGCAAAATGCGGCAAATGCGGAAGTGCCTTAAACCTGCATTCTATCTGAATTCCAGCAGGGGGCGAGACGTGCGGTTACAAAAAGGAGGTCCGTTTCTATAGAAGTCTATGGCGAAATGACCCACTTCTCACTTGATTTATTACCTCAGTAAACATTTCAATTAAGAGTTTATATTCTCAATCGCTAGTTTTAAGTCTTGTGCAACACAGAATGATGTTCATTTTTTGAATTATGGTCTCTTTGATTTTAAAATCGGCGATAAAGCAGTGATTGACAGTTCGCGGCCTGTCAATCATGACAGAGGTTTAGCAAAGCTTATCCATGGCACGTAAACTTCACTTTGGAGGTTGACCAGCTTTCGTCTTCGTGACTGTGACAGTTGGTCGCCTAATAATGTCTTGTTCAACGTTCGGTTGTACGACAAGACACTCAAAGGAGTCGGCAGTTCAGTTTTTCCGGTAAGTAACGTTACATTTTGTTATAATACTGTTTTTCGTTAGCCAACGTTAGCATCCCAATTAATATCAGTTAGCTAGCTAGATTGCACCTTGCTAACCAAGCTAGCGGGCTAACAAAAACGTTATGCAGACCAGACCGTATAAACGGATTAAAATATATATATTTAACGTTACAGTCGTATACAGTAGGTATGCACAACGGTCTCGCCGGTGATCTGTTTTTAACCATATGTGATGTTATTGCTAATCGATGCGCATATAATGGTAATGTTAGCTTAAAGTCAAAGCCTGATATAGCTAACGTTATAGTGCAAATTCATATAAACCCTATTCGTACGGGAGTATAATCATTTTGGGACCGCTGTGTGATTTAGAAAGTACCCCCTCACATCTGAGTTTCGTGTGGGGCATTCGCACGGGACAAGCGGAGACTGCTTTTACTTGAATATACTGAAATATATGTACCCCGCCCGAGAGTTGGGCAACGTTACCCGGAGGTCACCCTCACCTCGGACAAAGCCGCGCTGGAGCGCGTCGACGGACTGGGCAGCAGGCCAGAATACCCGTTTTTGCGATAAAATGTCGCACATGAAAAAATATATATATTATTGTAAAGTTACATAAGTGTTCTATCTTGAAAAGTCTTCAGTTCTGCAGCCAAATGTATTGTATAAAGCACCAGGTTCAATATTATTTTCTCAAAATTCTAAATACATTATTTCAGACCGTTAATGTACCTAACAAGCATGCTGAGTTATTAACCACTGTTGTTGATGCTGTTACACTGATGTCTTTCTTCCACTTACTGTAGTTGTGTCTGCTAATCTATTTGAAGACCTTCTGTCAGCACATTAGTCTGTTTTAAGATGAGTCACATGTTACAATCTATATTTACAAATTCTGTTTATTACTAAAATGTACATATCACTAAAAACGTGTTGCGTACAATACACATTGTCTAAGATAAATTTGACATGTAGGAGTATGTTTACTTAATACTGCATGTCCTCAACTGAAGCATACCTTTATGTACAAGCTCATATAGTAATATAATTCATTGTGATCTACCATGCCTTAACTACATGTTTGTCTTTACAAAGGTATCCACACTGAAAACTGAATGACCAGAGCCTATAGAAGGAAGACCTGGTGTATAGCGCAGCGTATTTGGTGCCATTCATCTTGTTGTGGAAAACAGATTGCATTGACCACATCCGAAGTTCTCAAATGTGTTCTGATTATAATGATGCCAGAAAATCATTTTTGGTTCAGCTTCTGCTGCTGAAAGGACAGACCAACTTTTAGCACTTTAGCAGTCATTGGTATTTAGAGGTTCAAAATGTGAGTCCTGTAATAGATGTGTCCTCTTGTGTTACTGTTAGGCCTGCTGCTCCTAGGTAGCTTCTCTCTCTCCTCTCTCTGTCTGTCTCTTATTGCAGGAGAGGAGTCTAGAGTGTGGGAGTCTGTGTTCCAGCTGCCTCTCATCTACCACAATCAACCAACAATTTGTGATAATACTTTTGTTATAATGAACTTGCAATAACCTTATACAGATTAAACAGCACCTAGTGCATTTTCAATTACCTACTAAACACTTGACTATGTATGTCAAAATTGAGTATATGCCTATACATTAATCTGAAAGGATTTTGGTGAAGTGTTTTCATGGTGATTAAAATTGACAAGTACATAAAGACACACAAGAAAAGCACAATTTCCCTGATCCTTCTTTGTCAACATTCAAGTATGGTAACATTTGAGAAATCATTTTTTTGTTGATTAAAGCCAAAATAGACACTTTTAATCAATTACAAATTCTATCAAATTACCAATGTCTTCTTGTATGACTACAATATTGTGTATGTTCCTATAGTTGCTTCAGAAAAACAACAAATGTAGCTTTAGAAAGACCTTTATTTCACATTGAAATGGGCATTAACTTCAAAAACTACATAAACCACAAACACTGGCAATATTTTTAAGATTATGTTAGGGGTTAAATTGATGAATTAAATAATGTAGTTCACCTTTTACAATCCAGTGTAAATTCCCCACACAAACACTGCTGTGGGTCAAGGTAAAGGCAAACTTAACTGTCACGAGACATGTCTGCATAATAAAAAGAGGTAGTTGAATCACTGGTGCCACATTGTTAATTACAGTAGAAATGGTTGACATTACAAACCACAATATAAAAATATAGCTTAACATATACAGCTTAAAGCACTTGTGCAGCACTCTGTTCAGTCAAGTCCAAATGCCTGGATAAAGAAATAAAAGCTGCCTTTACAATTACAGTGAGCACAGTGTGACAGTCTTTTGGTTGTCTGTAATGCACAGTGGAAAAAGAAAAAAAAACCTGCGAGCCTTGTCGATTTTCCCCGGATTGTTAACAGCCCTCCACCTGCATCTCTGGGTGATGCCTGAGAAGATGGACTTACTTCTGAGGTATTGGGTGGGTGCACATGCCATCGTGTCTCTCCACACTCCTATTTCTGAAAGAAAGAGAGTCATCAATTTCCATTTGAGCCCCTCATAGTTAAATATATATGCACACTAGCATGTAACTGTACTTCATTAATTATCGGGGGAGAATACATATGAATCAACAACAGTCTATTGTTCTTTGGTGTAACTTTGATTTAGTTAAATGAACTTATATCTGCTAACGTTAGCTCTTAAAATCATGAAAAGGCTAAATGCGCCAACCATAGACTGATGGCGCAAACAGTAGCAAGACATTATTGGTGCATTATGGTTGTTACAGTTAACCAAACGTTCTAAGAAACTTGGTTATACATTTGCTAATACTTAGATTAGATAATGATAAGCATTGACAATCCCCGTTTTGCATTTCGCTGACACTACGTTTAAATTAGGTAAACTTCGATTTGCAGAAAATTAACGTTAGCATGTTTTACCAGTGGTTAGCTAACGTTACAGACAATTTACATGGTAACTTCAGATACATTTACTTTACAATGTGACTCCTCTTATATGTAATATAACTATGGGACAAAGATATATTTAAAACCTAGCAAAGCTATATCTTACCTCGAATTATGTATGCTAACTTTCAGCAGCAGTTGCATCCAGATTGCCAGTGAATGTGTAAGGTAACGAAGAGTGTCAGCAGCGTTGCCAACTCCAAAAAAAAAAAAAACAGTCAGATACCGCCCAACAGTCTATGGCTCCTCCCTCACTCCTCCCTCTCGTCTAAAAACGTCACATCCGCAACCAGGATGGCTGCGCCAACGCAAACTCGAGGACGGATTGCTGATCTCCACAAACCAATGGGTGACGTCACACATGCTCTGTCCATTAATATTATACAGTCTATGGTTTTGGCGTACAGTGCTCTGTAGCGCCTACCAGAGGGGAGAAGCTGGAACAGGTTGTGTCCGGGGTGAGATGGGTCTGCAGTGATGTTTCCTGCCCGTTTCCTGACTCTGGAAGTGTATAAGTCATGAATGGAGGGCAGGTTGGCACCAATGATCTTTTCTGCAGTCCTAACTGTCCGTTGTAGTCTGCTCCTGTCCTTTTTGGTGGCAGATCCAAACCAGACAGTGATGGACGTGCAGAGGACAGACTGGATGATGGCTGCGTAGAAGTGGATCAGCAGCTCCTTAGGCAGGTTGAGCTTCCTGAGCTGGCGCAGGAAGTACATCCTCTGCTGGGCCTTCTTGATGATGGTGTCAGTGTTGGGCTCCCACTTTAGGTCCTGGGATATAGTGGATCCCCGAAAGGATTCCACAGCAGACACAGGGCTGTTGAGTATGGTGATGGGGGGAAGAGTGGGGGGGCTCCTCCTGAAGTCCACGATCATCCCCACAATTTTGAGCGTGTTAAGCTCAAGGTTGTTCTGACCGCACCAGAGAGCCAGCTGATCAACCTCCCGTCTGTAGGCCGACTCATCATCGTCCCAGATGAGGCCGATGACCGTTGTGTCGTCAGCGAACTTCAGGAGTTTAACAGATGGGTCTCCTGAGGTGCAGTCTTGGTGTATAGGGAGAAGAGCAGTGGGGAGAGCACACACCCCTGGGGGGCGCCAGTGCTAATAGTCCGGGTGCTGGATGTGATGTTCCTCAGCCTCACCTGCTGACTCCTGTCAGTCAGGAAGTTTGTGATCCACTGACAGATGGAGGTTGGCACAGTGAGCTGGGTGAGTTTGGTGCTGAGGATGTCCGGGATGATGGTGTTAAACGCCGAGCTAAAGTCCACGAACAGGATCCTTGCATAGAGATATTGGAGAGTCGAGGTGTTGCAGGATGTAATGCAGTCCCAAGTTGACTGCATCATCCACAGACCTGTTAGCCCTGTAGGCAAACTGCAGGAGGTCCAGCAAGGGGACTGTGATGTCCATCAGGTGGGCCAACACCAGTCTTTCAAAGGACTTCATGACTACAGATGTCAGGGCGACAGGCCTGTAGTCATTTAGTCCAGAGATGGAGGGTTTTTTGGGGACTGGGATGATTGTGGAGCGTTTGAAGCAGGAGGGAACTTGAGATAGCTCCAGTGATCTGTTGAAGATCTGAGTGAAGATGGGGGCCAGCTGGTCTGCACAGATTTTCAGGCAGGATGGTGACACACCGTCTGGGCCAGGAGCCTTCCTGGTCTAAATCAATACATAATAATAATACATTTTATTTATAACGCACTTTACATTTAAAACAAATCTCAAACTGCTACAGGGTAAAAGCATCAGTATAAAAGACAGATAAACACATAAAAACGGGAGACTAAAAGCAGCAACCAGGGAGGTTAATTTAAAGTCATAGGTCTTGCTAAAATGAAAATGTTTTAAGTTCTTTTTCCATGTAAATGACTCACCCTGACCACTACGCTATAAAGTGGACTAGTAGTGAGTGATTTCGGACACAGACAATGTGACTGGATAAAGCCAGAGATTGTTTGTTTATTTGTTTAGAACCGAGAAACCCCTGTAACTGTCACATGGGTTTCTCCACTGCCACTTATTTAGGGGCAAATCAAATCCTAAATCGGATCTGTGCCAGACGTAATACAAAAAATGAAAACCGGAAATGACAACGCGTCATGTGGGTATGGCTTCTAATGGCGGCTTGTTCGAAATACAATCTCGTATTTTATGAAAATAGTTCACTGAAACGTGTTTCTGAAAACATTTTAAGCCAGAAATAGGCCATACAGTTGCTGAATCTGTCTTCATTTAAGATCGACAAAGGTCAGTTTAAAAGATTTTCGTCAGATTTTGAGAGGCGTTCGTCACTCATCCCGCTCGTTATTTCCGGGTTAGCACTCCACCAATCAGATTGCCCGCCCTCCGACCCAGCACGTCAGGTCGGCCAAAATGAAGGCCGACAGCTCCTCCGACCAAGGGGGTGACGCCTATGTTATCTCCTTACATATACCTACACTCTCCGTCTGCAAGATTCGGAATGATTGAGATTTCTCTTGGCACAGCTACCAGAAGACTTACAACTTTCAGACACGTTGCTCACGTTACATTTACTTCGTCTCTCTCAGTTGGAGGCTGCGCAGTAACATTCAGCCATCACCGTAAAAGTGCTTCTAATATCCTTCACTGGTCTCCGTCCAGAGCAACGGGATCTGTTGGTCCATTTTATATATGTCTATGCCTTCAACGGACGACGGCACGGAACACACCGAACAGACTCGAGTCACTGACTTCATCAGACTGTCCGACGGCCGATTATCAGGTTGGTGTATCAGGGCCATAAACCTAACTAAGCTAGAAAAAAGACGAAAATCTTTTAAACTGGAGAAGCCAGACCTACGTAACGTGTTGTCATTTCCAGTTTTCATTTTTTGTATTACGTCTCGCGCGCGCGCAGAACGTACGCTCAAGACGGCGTTGCTTCGGTGTGTCCAAGGCACTTTTTGGACCTCGGGGAGCCGACTGATCAGTCCGACTGCCTTTTCTGCCGATGGTCAGCCGTCGGGTTGGTGTGTCAGGGGCTTTAGGCATGAGGAGTAGGGATTGGTTAAGGTTAAGGTAAGAATATCAGGGTAAGCCAATCAGAGGCTGAAAAAGGCAGAATAAGGCGGGCCACGAGGTACGTCCTTTGTCGTCACTGTGTAAATACCTAATGTTAGCAAAAGAAAATATGAATACATTATGAAATTATCTTAACTTCCAAATCATTTGGCTGGTACATTTACAATGGTGGCCACACAATGTTTTATACTGTTGTCATAGAAACCAGTGGAGTGCTAATGTATTGCCATGGCAACAACATAATTTGGATGAACTTCCTTGTGGCAGACCGTGATGAACACAATTTGTGTTGGTTATCGGCAAAAATTTATGTTACAAAGATATAAAGTGCTCTTTGTGTGCTCACTGCATACAATTACGCTATACTTTAACTTAAAGACCTTTGTCTGTGCTTGTGGTTAACAGTTATTGATTTAGTGGTAAAGAATAAGACAGCACTAGTTAAAATAGTAATAAAAAATAATAACCTGTTTATCAAGCATTCACAAAGCAAACACAATGCTTACCGTTACCGCTTCAGATGTTCTGATGTAGGCCTACATTTTTCGACTAAGAACCACCAAATAAGCACACCAAAAAATATATTTTTGAAAGCACAATAATTTTGTTGTGCTACTTTTAGAAAGCAAACTTATTAAGTGCTTTATTGGGAAAGAAAACATAAAATCCACACATCCATTAAATAATGATTGCAGCAGTAAATGTGACAATATTACAAGATTTTTAAAAAGATGAAGTAGAAATGACATAAATGCAAGTCATGTGTACATTAACATAGATATAAGGTTAACATTGCTATACTACATTTTATCTTACGGCTACCATCTGAGGTCCATCATACTTATTTCATTTAAAAAGTCTAATATATCATCTGTTCTTTAGAAACCAAATAGACAAAACAAACAAGTTCTTAAATTGTTTATATATTAACATCAACAAAGGCAGTATAAGCAACACACAATTAACTGAATAATTTACATATCTACATAGTACATGCATTATGCTCGTTAAATATTGCTTACTTTGGTTGTTTTACTTTCAGGCTTTGTTATAGTGTAGCTTCCGTCTCATAAAAGAGACAGTATATAAGTAAATAAAGCTATAATGATGTCAACCTCTAGGTTATACTGTATGGTCCTAAAATGTAACTTAAAATTGTATTAATGTCCAGAAGGGCTTATAAGCTTCTTACAATTTCCAGTATGTCTTGTCTTTTTTCACTATTGCACAACATAGGCTGTAGGGACCCTTGCTACTCGAAAACGTCCACTACGATTGCTGGGTGGATAATTTAACTATTTAAGACGCGTGCACTATGTGAGCCAATGCTAAACATCGCCAGTAAGCATTTATTTTAAACTTAGGCAATTTCCCATACATAGAGTCCATTCATATGGGTAAACATCAAACAAAAACACATTATTTCCACTTTCCTTCTCGTAACATACTGCACGGTCAAAAAACTGTTCTGCTCCCTTCTCTTGCCACCACCTGTGCCCAATTGGACATTGATTAAATCACCTCTGTCCCAGCCAAATGGACAGCGCCCTGGCTATCCCCGGTGGCGGGAGGATTAACAGCAACAAATAATAAACAAACCCAAATGGCTCTCACACATAGGCTAACATGCTTTAGTTTATATGAATTAATCAACAGTCAGCCTCTGTTGGAAACAAGTTTACATGCTCTAAAATTAAATTAATTATCTCTAGTAATGGAAATTAAAATACAAGTTTTACATTTGAATGTACTAGGTCAAACCAAGTGAAAACAGGATTTTTACTTATAGACTCATATTAGTTTCATGGTGAACCTGCTTGTGTCCATATAGTTGCCTTTCCCTCCATTACTACTTGACACAGCGCTTCGTGGCACGTATGCTATTGTGGCTGTGTGCTTTATTTGCCCTTTACTCTTACTCCAGAAAAACATGAAGATGAAACAAACGCTCACAGAGCTGAAAAATGAAATCAATCCAATGGTTATAGCTACCAGTAACGTCTTGACATCTAATGGGATATTCTGATTTCCATTCACACCTGGAGAGGCAGATGGAAAGGCAAACCAACCTTTAAGATGAAAGGGGTTTTTAGAAGATGATGGAAAGGCTCGGACATGAATGCTGACGAGCAGGCTGTCATTTCCTGCCGCATTAGATGCCACACAGAGATAAGCACCACTGTCTTGAGGTTGAGCATAGCGAACCTCCAGCGAGCCATTAGAGAGAGCCCGTATTCTACCAATAGGTGACAGAGGTTTTAGCTGCGGGCTTATCCAGGTGACAGATGGCAGAGGGTCACCTTCTGCATTGCAATAAAACACAACTGTTTGTCCTTGATCTACTCTCACTTCTTGAGGTTTAGGGTTTAGAATACTAGGCTGCCGACATGTGAGCAGGCTTGGGAGCTCAGCTTCAGTAAAGTCTAGAAAATACCATCCCTGCAACTGGACGGAGGTAGTGCAAGTCGGTGGATTTCCACCAAAGTCCAGATAGAGTCGCCTTTGCACCACCCACAGCAGACGGCAGTCGCATGCTAGTGGGTTGTTATCAAGTCCCAGAGTTCTTAGGACGTCCACCGAATGGAAAGCTCCTACCTCGAGTGTGGTGAGAAAGTTTCTAGATACATTCAGCAATTTGAAATGTGCCAAACCCTTGAATGCTCCGATTTCGATCCGTAGCAATGATCCCCCCACCAGATGGAGCTCTTGGAGCCGGAGCAAGTCTCCAAACAGGTTTTCATGAATGTAGGTGATTGGGTTAAAAGAAAGGTCAAGGTATACAAGATATACAAGATGATGCAAAGAGATGTAGGGGACAACACTGAGGTTACAGTGTCTAATGGTTAGGGATGTAAGATTTAGGCCAAAGAGACTGTTTCCTGACAGGTTCTCCAGCCAGCGGCAGTGACTAATGAGAAGTTCCTTCAGACGCTCTAGGTGACGAAAAGAGTAGTTTGGCAGTGTGGTGATGCCCATTCGGTAAAAATGAAGACTTTTCAGGTTCCCGAGCTGTGTGAGTGCCTCTGTTGGCACAGCAGTGAGGTTGCAGCCATCAAGGCGCAGCTCTTGCAGACTGGTTAAGCCTGTAAAAGCTTGATGAGAAATAAAAACTAAGTCATTATCTGCTGCTTTAATGAACTGCAGGGAAGTTAAGTCACGGAAGGTAAAATCTAGAAAAACAAGGATCTCATTGCTGCTTATGTCCAGTAACTTCAGTTTTGGCAAACCAGCAAACACTCCGACAGGAATAATCTTCAGGTGGTTGCGGGCAAGACGCAGAGTTATCAGACTTTGCAAGCCGAGAAAGGCTTCCACTTCAATTATTACTATAATATTGTCACTTAAATCCAAATCAAAAAGTTGCGTCAAAGTCCGGAACTGCTGGTGCACCAGAGTCTTGATCTTATTATGTGTTAGGTTTAGTAGTTTAGGGTTTTGTGGGAGACCGTTGGGCACTGTGGTAAGTTGGCCATCAGAGCAGTTCACCTCCAGCAGCACGGTGTTGCAGCGGCAGGACTTTGGACACAGCCAGCGTGTTTCAGATGATAATGCCACCCCCGCTGCCAACAGGTAGATAGTTCCCCAGCACAGCCATTGGTGGACGGCAATCCCCTCAAACATCTGTTGGCCTGTCTGCACGTGTGAGAGAGAGAGGGAGACAGCTGAGAAAAGAGTGAGAAATTGATATTTACTGACGTCACAATAGTGAAAATGGGGGAAACGTGACTTTCTGCAACACATAAATACAAGAAGGCCGATAGTGTTAAGGTGCGGCCTAATAAATTCATCTGTTCTTTTTAACTGAAAATAGTTTAATGTTTTTCTCATCTCTTGGATAACAGGAAGTAGATGTTCATAATCAGACAGCTGCTGATGGAGGGTTCTGTCTTCATATACTTACAAATGGCCTACTGAAGAAAAAAGACAGAAAGCAAAGGAGATAAGGTGAAATGCTGTCAGATGGGGGTGCTGAATCATCTTTGTCAAACTATGAGTGTCAATATTTTCAGTTTATATTTATGTTGTTTACAGTGCTGCAATAATCCAAGATGATAAGATACAGTGGTAACAGCTGTGTCATCCATCCTGGAACAGGCTCCTGCAAGCTCTCAGACAAACCAAATCAGTACACATCTTTAAAAAGCAGCTAAAAGCTCATTTGTTTTCTCTGGCAATCTCTTGATTGTATGCCTTATACTATGTGTTGTAGCTGCACTTAATTTATGCTTTTTCTCTCTCTTTATCCTCCCTCTCATACCTTTTCTTCTTCCTTTGCAACTTCTATTTCAAAAGTGTTACATAAATAAAGTTTTCTTGCTTGCTTTCTTGCTAAGAAACCTCCATTCACTGACCACCATCAGAGGCTGTTGAAAGCTCAGTGGTCCTTTAAGGACCTAACCGCTCAATTATCTGTTAACAAATACTGTAAACATCATCTCGCTGGGCACATTATAATGTCAGAGAAACACATAATCCTTGGCTTTTATTACATTCAACATTTTTGTTTTTGTTTATTTAGATAACTGGGGTTGTCACTACAGATCATCAAAAGCTCTCTCTTTATATGAACCATTGCTAAATCCACCTCTAGGGGGCGGCAAAAGCAAAAATATATTTCTGTACATTATATGTCCACTGGTTTTATAACACTGCTGGAAGATTAACTGTAACTGGGGAAACAAAATGTAATTGCTATCAGTAATCACACAATAACTCTAAAATAATCCATGCAACAATATATATTGACATGTCATATGAATATGTATATATGTAATCATTGCTTTTAACATGGAAACAAGAATATTAGGTAAACCTGTTAGCCTGTAAAAATGACTAAAGGATCAGCTCATCAAAAAATGTGTGACTTGCTTAAACGCGCTGTTTAAATTGCCAAGGGAGTGTTAGAAGGGAGATGCCACCCTCAGATCTCCTCACGTTGTTCTGCTGAACGCTGCAACACTATAACGTGTGAGAACGAGGGACGGAGAGAGAAAGACTACAGTAGGACCGATCACTCTCATTTTTGAGACACCTTTTGAAAAAAGGGCTGTTTCTACATGTAAAATGCAAGCATGCTCAGTGATTTTTGATCAAGTTTGACATGCGTTGGACGTATTTAATGCTTGTATATCGAAGAGGTCCTAAATTATTTTCCGCTTAGATCTTTGTGGTCACCTTGAAAACTCCACCTACAAAGTCTAATTTTGAATAGAGTGAATCAGGGAGAAAATAAAAATCTTTCTTCTTTTCTTCATATTTTTAAGGTGGTAATTGTATATCTCGGTATGTAGCTGGGGAATACTGTGTAGCCTGACTGCTGGTGATGACAGCAGCTCCCCAGAGCAGTGAGTGATGGAGGCTGACTCCTCTTAAACTCCTCTAGGAGCGTACATGATAGAGAGTGAAAATAGTTTACAAAGGTGAAATCACAGTTATTTACTGGGGCCTGACAGCTTCAAGAGCTCAAATACAAAGCATAGTGTTATCAAAGGCTCAGAATTATAGTGATCTTATGGTGGGGGGGAGAAAATCAAGTATTGCAACTCACCGTCTCTTCAGTCTGGAGGGCTCGTCATTGTGATAGCTCCATTTTCACAATTTTGTGGTTTAAAAAAACACGAGCGTATTTGCAAGTGGGTGTTTTGTTTCTGAATAAATTGTTGACACAAGGAAAAAGAATTCAAAGAGCAGAGTAAATCTTTTTTGGTCTGTCAGGTCCACCTCTGTTGCTCAGAAATACATCCAAATGAAACCTGCAATGTGAGAGAAACAGACAGACATATCATAACAAGAAAGCTTCATCCTCCCATTCTTAGATATATTCAAGCCCGGAGGAAGCGTGTTCCTGCAGCTCGGTTTCCCTGTTGCTTCGCTGTCCTCATGGCAACAACAACCTGGCTCTGGACGGGTGGGAGCTCGGTGCATGCTGGGGGATTATATACACTAGTTTGTGGACTCCATCCAACATACTGCACTGGATGACAGGAGGCAGGCACACAGGTCAGCCAAATGCAGAGATGTAGGCGCAAACACCAGATGGGATAGAATTTAAGCACTGACACTTATAAAGGAAATAAAGGCATATCTTTGTGTAAGTACATACACCTGACATGCAGCTCATCCTCCCTACCTATATATATATATATATATATATATATATAAAAGAAAACAAAGAAAAATTGTACTCAGTGGATATCTAACCTCCTGACTGGCAGCTATTGAAATGATTTACCAGCTTTTTGAACTCTTCTTCGGTTTTTATTATTCAAATCGCCTGCCTTTTTCTTTAATCATAAGTCTTGTTATTTAATTCCTTTTATCATCATAATTTTTTTTTTACCAAATTGAGTTTAAGCCTGTAATTATTTTTCTTATTGTAATGTCGCCATATTGAGTTTATTTCATGTCCTTTGTTTTTATTTTTATTTCCTGTAAATTAGGTTCTAGCGACCTGGTGAGGTTTGGCTATAAGCCCCCCACGGGTTTCTGACCTCTCCAGCACACACTTTTTCTCTTTCTATGTGAAAGAGATATGTTGCAATTTATGTTTTAAATTTTTTTAATGAATGTGCGCAAACCAATAAACAAACAAACAAACAAAGCTGCAATGTCGGTTTTCATTTATCAGATATGCAATTTCTTTAAATAGTCTTGTAAATAAACTTAATTATATGTTGTGGTGTCTAACTTGTCCCGGTTTTTTATTTTACTTTACCTATAATGTGACAGATTGTACACACCTGACAATTATTGAGAGACACTCCCATAGGAGTCCCACACCTGTGCACACAGAATGGGCAGAGCATTGTCTATTTAAGATCAATGTTGAAGATCAAGAATTGTTTAAAACACCCTTGATGTAGCTCCAGAGGGACCGAAACACTGGTATGATCAATAGATTGTGATAAGCAGTAAGCAGGATCTTCTTTTCTCAAGACTCAGTTAATACTTTCCAACACACCTGCATCTGAGATAGTTGGATGTGCGATTATCTCCTTAAATAAGTACACAAGCTGAAATTGGGGACCATGGAAGAGAATTGGATACAAGGAGTTGGTATGTGAGGAAAAACATGAATTCTGTGAATTGGTTTTCTGCAAATCTGACATGAAAACTAAAAGGGTTAAATTGGTTTGGAGTCACAGAAAATGCTGGTTACCAGACAAAAGTACCAAGATCATTTTAAACCGCACCTGCAGGGTGGGATTTCACTACAACTGGTGTCACAAACAAGTTCCAACTATGAAGGTAAATATGGTGCAAAATGTGAGAGCTTGTAGAATACAATGTGAGAACTTGCAGAACAAAAAATCTGAACTTGTATGTTGTTGTATGCTGGCCGATCCCCACTGATTACAGTCCATCTGCGGCTGCAGGACCTGGAGCTCACCGCCAGTGTTTCAGTTTGACTGTTAAAAAGTATTTATTTAGAAGCAGGCTGGTGGTTAGTTAGCTAACGCTAGCTTGTTATTCCGCCAAGCTTCCATGCTACATAAATAAGCTGGACAGAGTTGTCCCTCATCTGGCGATAGAAACCCTGCTTTCCCCGTTCTGTTGGCTCAGAGCTCCACAGCCTAAAGGTCCACAGGTACAAATTAGTTTTGCACCAAATGTATCGCAAGAAGTGTTGCAAAAGTCGAGGCGCAGATTCGCCACTTTGTGATGCGAGAGAGCACGTGTGAAGTTGCAGTGACAGATTGGAGAGGTTGTAATCACTGAGTTGTGGTTGTGATGGAAAATGAACCCGACTAATAAAAAAAGTACACATGTAAATGTTGCATTACAAGTTAACAGCTGTCATTGTGTTCATGCAAATATCAATCTACACATTTGTGAATATTTTTTCTGTGACTTCACATTAAGAATACAGATGTGTGAATATTTTCTGAAGTCAAGATTTTTTTACAAGCTCATGTTTTTTTCTTCTTTGTGTGACTTCAAATTCACATCACGTGTGTGCATATTTTTTAGAAGTGTAAATTTTAACATACAAGTTCAGATTTTTTTGTTCTACAAGTTCTCACATTGTATTCTACAAGCTCTCACATTTTGCACCATATTTACCTTCATATCCAACAATTGTGATATTTCCACATATTCAGCATCAATGAATGGTCAGTGTAATGCATTAGCATTAAAATCAATATTTCAAGGTTCAGTCATAAGAGGAGGGCAGTAACATGCATTTCAAATTTGCTGACTCTGGTTTGACTTCGTTTTCTTTCCCCCCCTGTGACTGAATGCTCTCTCATCTCATCCCAGGTCTCTAAAAGACTTGAATTATTGACTGTAAATGTATTTGTGCATTTTTTACATTTGTGATTTAGCTGCTTTGTACACCTACACTGCTCCCTTTGTTAATTTCTTTCATTGGCAAACACTCACTCCAGATTTAATGAAAGTTATATAAAAGCAATTACAATTTCCTGCCTCTCTGCTCAGCTGCAGGATTATAAGGTGTGTGCCACACCACAGAAGAAAAGCTGCTGCCGAGTCAGGAACTTACCATCTGGTACCTCAGGAATCCTACATTCATCAGCGAATCTCTGTCCAACCCCTGAAGAGAGTCAGTTATGAACGCCAATTACAGCCTCAGCCAAATCAAAGTTCCTAATTGCATAATATCCTCTTGTATTTTTACCATCATGTTTCGTTTCGCATTGCTGCTCCCTGTAGTGGTGACTGCTGTGATGCCTCTGGGTAATTATCTTGCTGGACATCTTATGCTTTAAGCTGACAGAAAAAAAGGGGAGGGAGAGATTTGCAATAAGGGTCAACAGCCAAATTTTACCCAGGGACACTACAAATTACATAATCAGCAACAGTTTTTGGGGAAATAAGCTTATTTGCTTTCCTGCCGAGAGTTACATTAGAAGATTGATACCATACCATGAAGCTGCAGTACAGCCAGTAACCACTTAGCTTAGCTTAGCATAAAGATAAGAAACAGGTCGAAATAGCTAGCCTGGCTCTGTCAGGTAACAAAAATCTGCCTATACCAGCACCTTTAAAGCTCACTAATTAACACACTGTATCTCATTTATGTAATCTGTCCAAAAAATGAAGAAGGGGGGGGTTACGTGCCAGAGTATTTCTTGGCTGGGAGCAATAACTGCCTGATGTCTCTGATGGTTTCCAAGGCAACCTCAAAGTGATGACAAGATAATGATGTGGGCCAAGAATTGTCCAACACAATATAGTAGGCAGATTTTGTTACAATTTGGAAAAAGCCAGGCTAGCTGTTTCCCCGTTTCAGTGTTTATGCGGGAGCGTGTCTATGTTCCCCAGGTCCTCCCTCTTTGTATGAGACTGGGGAACATAGGACCCTTTTTCAAAAAAAGGGTCCTATGTTCCACTGTCTGTTACTTTTTCCACCATTACTGCCAAATTCCATGGCAAATAGGCCTATGTAGGCCTACGGGCTGTTTGACACGCATATGCAAATAACATATGCAAATAACAAATACAATAACTTAATAACCCTAACCCTTTTTTCTAAAAAAGGGTCCTATGTTGCCCGAGCGGGGGGAACATTTTCCTCTAACTCTCATCAATAAAAAATAAGCAAATTTCCCAAAATGTTAAAATATTCCCTTAGTGCTTATGAGAGTCATGTAATTATTCACATCTTGTAAATATGTGATTAACATATGTACACATAGAAACAGCTGTAAATATGAAGTACTAGGGAAGAGGTTCACACTAAAGTAAACTGAAGGAGAATTTGTTTTTTACACATACAACTTCACACACAAACAGGAAATCTTGAGCAGGAATTTACATTATAGCAACACATTAGCCAAGAGAAAACCACCCCAACTTTTCATCCATGAACAAGAAACTTTCAGTCCTTATTTATTAGGGGTGTTGAATTTAATCATTGCATCGATGCATAGCGATGCGGATGTGGACGATTCTGCATCGAAGCAGTGATAGACCATAATCGATTATTACCTATTGATGTTACTTGCTGATTTTCTGGTCGCTGCTTTTTTCGTTTTTGTCATTTGTCTGTTGTTTGCTGTGTTTAGATTCCGCTACATTCAGGAAGTGTCTTTTTTTAAGAGCAGATACAATAAAAAGGGTTCATGTGTATCTGACTGCTGATATTGAATCGTATCGAATCGTTTACAGGATAATCGTAATCGAATCGTGAGACCAGTGAAGATTCACATCCCTAAGAGCCTTGATGATTTGAATTTGAATAAGTTTCTTTTCCTCAGAAAGTTGAAACTAACTGCAGCTCTCATAACAAACTTAGAAATGTGCCATCATTAGCAGTAAATGTGAATTGTGGTTTCTTATATTCACAGCTTTCTTTCCACATGTATTTTCCTCAACAAGCAGTTTCATTTACATGTATTTCTATCACGTAACTTTTGTCACTTCCGGCTCTCGTACTGCAGTGGTATTTTGGGCCCCTGCAGCTGGTTGTAAATTAGTTTCACATGACGAGCCAGAGAGCAGATGCACTGAAAAAGAGAGCAAAACAACAACAACAGCGTGTGTATGAGGAAACTATACTTCCTCTTTTACAGTAAGTGTGAAGGTTCTCTAGTCCGTTAAAAACAAGTGCACTTTCTTGCTGGGACAAAATAACCCTGCTGATTATTCTGCAACAAGGTAAATGCTAACTCTTCTTAGTAATGCACTTAGACGGTTTACTTAGGCTCATATTCTGAGCAGAGATCAAATGCTAATGGCTATATGGTGTGTGTATGGTGTGGATAAAAAGGCTAGAAACAATTTGCTAAGAAAAAAGTTTAGATCAACAGGTTTGAACTTCTCTTCTTTGCGGTGAAGAATTATTTTTTTTAGACTTCTGCAATGCTAGAAAACAGCCTGCTGCATTTCCTGCTTTCAAATCAAAGTTTAACAGGCCTCAATTTGCTCTGTGTTTAATCTTAAATGCAGTATAATATGATGATGTTGTTAGACTAGACTAGGCGAGCACTGTACAAATACTATAATAGTCTTTAATATAGATTAATGTGCATATGTGAATATTTCTTTGCTGCAAAAAGTTTTTAGTAAGAAGCCAGTCAGCAGGGACTGGATGCTATGGAGCATTTTTTTTTGTAAGAATTGGGCTAAATTAGGGCTGCAACTCACCATTGGTTTCTTAATGAATCAACAAATCATGTATAGGCCTCAGCTAGGGACTGCAGATGTAACGAGGGACTGCAGATGTAAATTAGCCTAAGGCTAACTCTGGTGCAATGCATCAAATGGTCACATTTATGTTTTAATTGCACATTGTCCCTTATAAATAAATTGAAATTGAATTGAAAAAGCTACAGTACCACTGAGGACAAAAGATGTTTTGTCCTCAGTGTTTTTTGTTTGGGGGTTTATCAACATTTTACAATTGAAAAGAAACCCTTTTTTCTAGGCTAACAGCAGTATTGCTTCTAGTATATATATTTTAATATATTTAAATCTGACTAATTTAGGTCCAACAAAAATACAAAACATCAAATTGCTTGTTTTGTCCAACCAACAGAAAACTAAAAACCTAAAGATATTCAGTTTTCTATTTTTGTTGTTTATTAGTCGATTAATCGTTTCAGTTCTAGTAAGAATTACATAAGGGTCATGTCTGCTCATATACAGTAATGTGACGAGTTTTGTTTTTTTCTCTGCAGGATGCACCTTTTGTGTGGTGTCTTGCTTTTGGACTCTCTAGTTCTGGGCCACTCTTGGTCTGCCTTAAATAAAGAGTGGGAAGAGTGGAAAATCAAACATGGCAAAGTTTATGACAATCAAGTATGGAAACCATTTCTCTCTCTTTGTCATCATACACACACACCTACTGTATACCCTCATATCATTCAGTCAGTGTTTTTGTTTCAGACTGAGATCGTTTTCAGGAGAGCAGTGTGGGAGAAGAACATACAGTTGGTGTTGAGACACAACCAGGAGGCTTCAGCAGGAAAACAAAGCTTCACAATGGGACTCAATCATCTGGCTGACATGGTAGGAGTCTGCTCCAAAGCAACAGTTTATGTTTTCAGTCTCCTGCTCAGAAAACCTCAATCCTAAACAGGACAGACTTAAATGCCTTAAATCGTAGTCTGGAGTAATTCATCAGTAACATTTTAATGGCTTTAATGCAATTAGTCAAAACTGCACAGGGTTGTATCAAAGCATGAATGTAGGTTTAGCCATGCAGATAATTTGTTTTTTCACAGTATCATGACTGAGATAAATCCAAAGATAACCAAAAATATGTTGATGCTCATTCAATACTTATTTGCTTGCATCATATTACAGATGATTAATAATAGCCCAGGGAGGTTTTTCGGCTGTTGCTTGGCAGGGAGTTGCAGTGGGTTTGAACTAGTTAAATCCAGTGGCGCTCAGTCAGAAAGAAAACAAGAATTACATATTTACCTGATTAGCAGTTTTTCTGGTCAATAAAGACAACCACCTTGACTGCCAAGCTAATCTTCACATTACTCGCATCTGTTAGGCTTAGGAGAAGAAAATGTACAACATGTTATTTTTAACTTCACTGTGTTATTTATTAGGTTTTGAGCTGCACATTTAGCCTTCCTGCACATTTGTTTGTTTCTTCTTGTTAATTTGTTGTTTTTCATGTTTGTTTGTTTCTTCTTTCTTATTTCCTTCTTTCCTTCCGTCCTTCTTTGCTTACTTTTATCTTTACTTCCGTCATACTTCATCAATATCAACTATGACTTGCATCATCCCTGAACAACAAAGTGGATAACTGTCTTTACTTACCCATGTATGTTCTGATAATTACATGACTATAGTACACAATTTGGATTATTGTTTGTAGAGTCTAATCAGAGACCGGTATTGCATACATCCCATGACTTATAACTCACTAAACAGCCTTATATACAATAAAAGACCCCTCTCTAGCAGAACAGAAGAAAAGAGAATCATTAAAGATTGAAAATGTTCAAGATCAAGATATTTGCTGTCAAACTGAGGCTGTCCTACAAATTACAGGACCAGAGTGGAGTGCTCAAACATTGACCATGCCACTATTTAGGACAGAAATGTATTAGAGTGAGCTCTAGTGGATACAAACTGCATGACAAATACACCAGTCATTGTTATGTCACTGAACTGGCTCCTCTCCCTCCTAGGACTTGTGCAGACATACTGTATGCTTGACACAATAACCTAAAGTGGATTCACACTCATTGACCTCTTCTGGTGCAAGACGGATGTCACTGTCCAATCTGCATTTAAACCTTCACCCTCTGTGGCTGAAATTAAACCTTTACCTATAGAGCAGCACTAATCTATACAATCTGATTAATTTAATCCTGTATGGTTTGGCCAATCTGGACTACTATGAAGTAGAGTACATCTGGGAAGGCTAATACATTTACATAAACAAATATGTACACACAAACTAGTATATATGTCTGGAATACAGACAGTAAGACAGTAGGCTACTACTGTGGTGCAAAGGTTGTGTCTTGTTTTCAATTCAGTTCTTTTTAATCTGAGTAAAGACAATACCAGCGTGGCTGTCGTGGCTGGTAATAATTTCACAAAATATTGTGCACAGAATGCAAGTACCGCAAAATGAAAGAAAATGCAGTGTAAAATCCTGGCATATAAATAAATAAGAGGCACATTTGTTATTACAGACAGAATTTAAAAAACATGTTTCAGTGTTAATAAAGGTTTGAGAGTTGAAAGCTTGAGAAGAAGGGGGTTTATGAGGCTGCACTGGAATATATAGTAAGAAGGAGGGTTTTATTTTGACGATGGAGACGACAGGAAGCCTGAGCAGTGACGCCCGGATGGGTGTGACGTGTCGACTCTCTGCAGGATCCTGGCAGAAAATGTTTAGGACACATTTCAGCTGTTGGACTCATGTCAACCAAAGGATTATTGTGTTGTAGGCTAGTTGCTTTGGAAATAAATGTGAGGACAGTTAAAATGTTTTTAATTGTTTGAAAAAGAACATTTTACAGTGTTATCATTTATAAAATTACAGCAAGAGTCAAATCTGACACCAACACAGCGGCACTGTACAGCAAAAAAAAGGGGAAGAAGTGAGACGATGGACCTGGTGTGGCGTTCTAATGAATAAAATAAAAACATTTTCTGTTTTGTTGTCTTTCTTCTAAAGGCAGAAGTTCAAACTTGATGAGAATCAGAGGAACTTGTGGTTCATTTTATGTCACCGAGGCTTAGGGACACCATGTGCAATATAAAAACGTTGTCCAAAGATGTGAGACTACAACTATTTCTAAATAGAGTCATAGCCTGGTGGGGGACTGGGAGAGTGGAGGAACCAGCATCGTATATGATCATTTGAGTAGAGCTTTTTCAGTGCAAAACCTTTGAGAGGAACTTATAGAAGAAAGTGAATTTTTGTAGTACGCTGTAATGCTGACATGTATTTCATTATGTCGTTAAACTACTGTATGCCTAAATACACAATATTGCAATGTTAAATCTGTTAAAAGTCAGCTAGAGCACTGCTGAAGATACCATCACTAATCTTTGACATTTTAAAATGTCCTTTATGTGCATTTCATATATTTACCAGCCCTCTTTTCTATTAAGACATCTGAGGAAATCAATGAGAAGCTGAATGGCCTGAAGCGGGAGGAGCCTATTCATTTCAGAAATGGCACATTTAAGGGCGTGAGTGGCTTATCGACGCCTCAGAGTGTGGACTGGAGGAAGAACGGCCTGGTCAGTCCAGTTCAAAACCAGGCAAGCAATGAGTTGAGATAGCTATTTTAAAATGTGGAAATGAGAACAACCTGATAAATAAACTAGTGGCTATAAACATCATGTCTCTTTTTCAAGGGGTTATGTGGGTCGTGCTGGGCCTTCAGCTCTCTGGGAGCTCTGGAGGGCCAGATGAAGAAGAGAACAGGTGTCCTTGTTCCCCTGAGCCCACAGAACCTGGTGGACTGCAGCACCAATGATGGAAATCACGGCTGCAGAGGAGGATACATCTCTAAATCCTTCAGCTACATCATCCGCAACCGAGGCGTAGACTCAGAGAGCTTTTACCCCTACAAACACCAGGTCATCCTCAGCAAACCTCAAGCAGCTTTCTTGTTAAATTAACTGGCTGGATGATTATTTTATTATTTGCTGGCATTTTGTTTGTTTGTTTCTTGTTTGTCTGCTTCTTTCTCTCTTGTTTATTCGTTTGTTTCATGTTTCATGCTTGCTTCTTTGTTTCTTGCTTTCCTTCCTTTCTAGTTTCTTTATTTCTCTGTCTTTCTTTCAATAACATTATTACAGTTTGGATGTGTTCAGTATTTTTTTAGAATATCTGCTAAACAGTTTTAAGACAAAGCGTGTGTAATTGTCTTATTTATATTTCTAGGACGGGAAATGTCGTTATTCTGTCCAGGGAAAGGCCGGCTACTGCTCTAATTATCACATCCTCCCACGGGGAGATGAGAAAACTCTGCAGGCTGCAGTGGCATCGGTGGGGCCGGTTGCTGTGGCCGTCAATGCCATGCTGCAATCTTTTCATCTCTACAGAGGAGGTGAGGCTGGGGGCTTCTGTGTATTTAATGGTTAACGTGACATGTGCATATATATATATATATATATATATATACACTTTATGCTTTATACTTTGGTTGCCAAAAAAAGTCAGGCTTTTCATTCCATTTATCTCATGGAGAACTTTGGAGAAAAATTCAGTTTCGCAAAAAGTATGAAACACAATGCTTAAAGTAGTATGACTTCCTTTTGCTTCATTATTTCTCTTTTATACCAGTTGTGTAGCCTGACAAGCCAGACCCACATCAAGATGTTGGGTCTGAGAGCTCACCATTGACAGGGCTCAATCTGAGGGCTGGGATAAACGATTGTCTTTCAAATTCCCTCTGCATGCAATAGGATAGTGCTACAACCAACCAGAGCAAGAAGAAGGTAGAGGGGCTAGTTGATAGATTATTAGAAGCAAAACTCTGAACACATCTTCCTATTTTAAGAATGACTTCAGTGCTGTTCTTTGTTCTTTTCTCAAAGAAAAGCTTAACTCCAAGTCTTCCAGAGTCACGGCCAAAGCCGATTCCAAAGACCGCTGTTTGCCAGCAGCAGCAGCAGCAGCCATAAGCCCGCCCACCTACTCTATACACGATGTGATTGGCCCGACCAGAGTTTGGTTTTTTCAGCTCGCAAGCCAACGGAGAGTTGTTAGACTGACCCTGGCTGCAAATTACATTTGCTGCCGCTAGGGTGCATCTAGATTTCTAGGCTACAGCTTGTGATCTTTTTCTGAGAACTTGAATCAAAAGGCCCTACTCTGCAACATGCTCTACAAATGCTTGCACATCCTGAGTGCCAGACAGAAGAACATGGATTTAATTACCACTAAAGGACATTATCTTTCAGGTGTATACAGTGTACCCAACTGCAACCCAAAGTTCACAAATCACGCTGTCCTGGTTGTGGGCTACGGCACAGACAGAGGACAAGACTTCTGGCTTGTGAAAAACAGGTGAAGTTGTCTCTTTTGGCTACAAAGTTGTGTTTACATGTCAAAATAAATGTATGACCAACATTAAATATTAAATGTGAGTGTTTTTGTGATTCCAGTTGGGGAACTGCGTGGGGAGAAGGAGGCTTCATTCGAATTGCCAGAAACAAGAATAATCTCTGCGGCATTGCTAGTTTTGCAGTTTACCCCACACTATGAAAATGTGACCTGTCACCTGAATCATCTTGGGAAAATTTAGCTTATTTATTCAATACCAGTTGGTGTGTTTACCTGTAACACTAAAACTGTGAAAAAAAATGTTGGAAATGTTAAATTCAAAAAATTACTGTAACTGCTTTGGTATTCTCGCTGATGTTTTGATTAGTAGGAGTCATTGTTGTATTTTATTAATAGCCTAAATAAAGTTATTTAATATAATCATAGGTGATGAGAACAATAAACTTCTTCTGAAATGGATTACTTTTGGTCTTGGTGGTCAATACAGTTTTTTTCAGTCTAATCTTTTTTTGTCACCATCAGCCTGTTATCTTGCAAAAAGGTGTACAAAGCATAGACATGTCTCTGTTACTGGTGATTGACGGTTGGTAGCACACAGGCACATTTAGCAATTAAGCTAACCTAAGGTTAGACTGTAATGGTTAGCCGGTGGAGCATTTAGCGGCTAGAGACAGATATTTCCCATAGACATTTCCCCAGGAGTTGATAGAGACCAAAACAGAGCTAAAAGATACACGCCAAATGAAATGTTGCTGAATGTGTAATAAGCAACGTTTTGCAAACAACAAACGCCATATCAAGTTAAAAGGTGATGATAAAAGTGCTCTGTTTACAGCGTGTGTCTGCTTCCCCCTAGTGGCTAAAACATTTAGGGGGGTTTGCAGGTGTGCAGTTTGCATGGTGCATCTCCTGAGGTTGGTCATATTTTAGCATCAAATGATGATGACTAACATTACTTTTAGGTTTTCAGTTTGGTTTTCTCTCGTAATGGCATCATATATTATAGCCTTATATAAAAAGTGGGACACCTGGAAGAGTACAGCATCATCTACCAGCAGTGTTGGGAGTAACGCGTCACAAAAGTAACGCAATTACAGTAATGTATTCCTTTTTGCTGTAACGCAGTAATATAACGCATTATTAATTAAATTTCGGTAATATACTCGTTACAGTCTCAGTAACGCGAGTTACAACGCATTTTAACGCAACATTTAGTGGTGCGTTTTTTTTAAGAATCACCAACACCGCGACACATTTCTTCACAGGAAAAAAAAAGCCGTATTATTTTCCTGTCGCTGTATACGATGGTTGAGATGACTGTAGAGACAGATACATTTGCGAGATGGATATTATTTTCAGGAGTTATTACACTGCGTTGAAGTGAGCTGTCCTGTTTCTGTTCCCGTGGTCAGAACCAGAGGCGGTACGGACAGCATGTATGTCCCAACAGGTGACGGTACGTCAGCGGCTGACAGATATAAACATGTCAGGAATTAATGTTGAGGCTTGCTACACGTAAATATCATTGCATTTTATCAGCCGTGGAGAGTAACTATGCCTGTAGTGGAATGGCTTCGAATGACGACCAAAAGCGCTTGTCTTTTACTGTGACCATTTACTGTTCAATATGTTGCAGTTTTACAAACAAGAAAGTGAACAACTGGAGCCTGACGGACATGTTGCATCTCAGTAAGCTAGCAAGAGTAGGCTATACAACAGACAACTTCCGTGTAGCTTACTTCAAAATAAAAAGCACTTCCTGTGACGGTTCGCAGTAAAACTAAATTACTGTTAAATAAGGTTGTGTAGGCTACCTTTTCACAAATCAGCTGTAAATCAAGTACTGTAAATAATGTAAATAGTGAGTTTTAATCACACTATAATTGAACATTTCCTTTAGAGTGTTTTAAACTAAACAACATGAATTTCTTATTCAAGTGCTATAAACAAACATTTTACAACAATGCTATACTTTTGAGTATTTTCATTTTCTCCTACTTGCCTATTATACGTTTTACTTATCTGTTTTTTATAGCTTTAGTTACTTTGCATATTTATATTAATTATACAAAGTATGAATAACCTATGATGTATTAAAGTGGATTCACAAGCTAGCTGCCAAATCAAACTTCCCCTGTTATTTTGGTAAAAGTAACTCAAAAGTAACGCAAAAGTAGTGTAACGCATTACAATTCAGAGACAGTAATATTGTAATATAACTAATTACTCTCAAATGACACTAACTAGTAATCTATAATGTATTACATTTTGGAAGTAACTTGCCCAACACTGTCTACCAGTAAATGTGTCTAATTATATCAACTGTGAACATCTGAAATTCATTGGAAATAACCTATAATTTTTAAAATGCATCTTCTTCCATCAACTTTTTTCTACACACAACATGCCTTCACTGATTTTGTGTTGTATAAATATCTTTAACATACACTTTACTAATGTATGTCAGGTATTATTTTCACTGCTTCTAAATGTTAATTGATATCAGCTGGTGGTGTTTCAACAGGAACTGCTGCAGATGTCCAATCAATGCTGAGCAAGGACTTAAGTGAGATGTAGGACACTTTATCAAAACATTTGTTTTCTTTGTTTCAATGAGAAGTTCTTCTTTCCCTAAATCCAAAAATGTTTCGGAGCCTGCTTCTCACCATCATGTGTGGATTTGCAGCGGCCGTTATTAATTCAGAACTGGATCGACACTGGGAACTATGGAAGAAGATGCATGATAAAGTCTATTCTCACCAGGTAAAACAAAAGTCTTAAAACAACTGTTTTTTGAGTGGCTTAACAGTGTGCATGTGTGATGCATTTGGACAGTTAGTTGTGAATTAAATGAATAGCCAGTCAACCCAAACAAAATTTGGATTTCTCATTTGGAAATCTGATTTTAATTTAAGTTGTCTCTTCCTTATTACCTGAATTCTGTATAAATGCAATACCTTTTTTATTACTCCTTTTACATGCAGTATACTCATAAATCATTCACCTCTTGGTATCAGTGTGTGATGATAAATTAACTGTCATGTATCACATGTGATTAATGTCAATGCTGCATTCCCAGGTTGAGGAGTCGGGTCGCAGGCAGATATGGGAAGAAAACTTGGCAATGATTAATGTCCATAACCTGGAAACCTCCCTGGGCTTACACACCTATGAGCTGGCAATGAACCACCTGGGAGACCTGGTGGGTAGACTAAAGGCACCCCAATTTTTTTCCATTAAACCTCTGTGTGTAGCCTCAAAGCTATATTTATAAAAAAAAAAAAAAAACAGGAACTTGGAGATCACTGACTGGTGATGTTTTGTTTTCTTCATTTGTCGACCACTGAGGAGATCACTGGCACGTTGACAGGCACCATCATACCCTCTGACCTAGAGAGGGGTCCTTCTAACTTTGTCAGGGTCAACACCTCTCTACCACCATCACTGGACTGGAGGGATGAAGGCCTGGTAACTGAGGTCAAAATGCAGGTGAGGTTATACCCTGAAGTATCAGTAGGCTACACATTAGCATAAAACAATAGGACTTGGTTGTCTTTTTGAAGACGAGGTAGTCTACATTTACATATACAACTTTTCTATCTTCTAGGGTTCTTGTGAATCTTGTTGGGCCTTCAGTGCAGTTGGAGCTCTGGAAGGGCAACTCAAGAAGACTTCAGGCATCCTGATGTCCCTCAGTACTCAAAACCTGTTGGATTGCTCCATAAAATTCGGCAACTGCGGGTGCTACGGTGGCTTCATGACAAACGCCTTCCGATACGTCATTAAAAACCAAGGCATAGATTCTGATGCAGCCTACCCCTACGTCGGCAAGGTGAGTTTCCGAGACAATGCACATGTTCAACTTTGCGGTCTACTGTGGGTAAACCCTGATTATCAACTTCGCTGTACATCGCTTTCTTTTCAGCGTGGTCCATGCAAGTATAACCCACAGTATCGGGCTGCTAACTGTTCGGGCTACACCTTCTTACCAAAAGGGGATGAGTATGCATTGAAGGAAGCTCTAGCTAGCATCGGCCCCATCTCTGTAGCAATTGATGCCACCAGGCCCAAGTTTGTCTTCTATCGTCATGGCGAGTAGTTTAATCTTATCTAATCTTGGATGTGAGGAAGTGAGTTCCTAACCTTTTTTTTGGATCTGAGCTCCGGTTACTTTCCACCTGTTTTGTGTGGCCCCACAGGTGTTTACAGGGACCACACATGCACCCACAATGTAAACCATGGAGTGCTGGCTGTGGGGTATGGCACTGAGAGCGGACAGGACTACTGGCTGGTCAAAAACAGGTGAGTTTGAAGTTTGAAGTTTTTTTTTTTCTAATGTTACAATGTAAATTTTTTTTTATTGTAAGTGATTGTATATCCATGTTTCTTGATTACGTTATTCATTGGATGGTTTGATTTAAACATTCAATTGTAGTTGGGGTGCACACTATGGAGAGGGAGGCTACGTCAAGATGGCTCGGAACAGACACAACCAGTGTGGCATCGCTCTCTATGCTTGTTTCCCCTTCATGTGATTTTTAGGATGTATATGTTTCTCAACAGTGGTTGGGACATTTTAAATAAACGGCTTGATCCTTAACTTGATTTTCTTTTTATAACTTAATGAATAAATCAATGGTTTTCAACCTTTTGAGTACTGGAACCAGTGATGAGACATGCCTGCCTAAGAGGAAACTACTAGCATCCCTAGCTGCACTTTTGTAACTTCACTTGTAAATGAAGCCAAATGTTTAGTCATTTAGCCTGTTGACAACATCTGGAATATAAGTAAAGCAGGTTGGTTCTTCACTAAGAATGAAGAAGTGCTCAAAAGAAATGTTTTTTTTTTTTTTTTTTTTTTCTCAACTTCATTAGCTTTTATTTTATAAACACATTTGAAGCCCATACAAAATGAACTAAATGCCACAAGTTGGCTGCTGCAAATAGCATTCACAGACCCCAGCATAGACCACTCTGAACCGTTGAGAAACTGCACTAAATCAATGGTTCCCACATGGTTCTGTTTGTGACCCCTCAATTCAAAGTAAAGTCGACTTGCCAACCTTTGTTACAGCTTCCAATTAAAGTGATAAGGGACTAAATGTCTGTCTGTCTGATCCCCCAAAGTTACAGTTCTAGCACAAAATGGTGTGCTCTGTTTCCTGGACAGTGTTTCCTTGCTGCAGTGAAGTGAAGGCAACACAAAGAGAAAATGTCCTAAATTAAAAGAATGACTTTAGTAAATAACCCCTTAATCTGTCTAGCTCAGATGTTTGAAGCCTCATTAGCATGTGATACACTTTTGAATGTATTTCTGCACATAAGTCACTTGCATTAGAAGCAGGTTAGGAAGGATCTTTTAACAGCCAGTATGAACAGGAGGAATGATTACAGCAAGCAAAACCTTTTTCAATGTACATATGGGTATGAGTATTGTTTTAAAACAGACTTCAAGAAGTTGATCCTATCATTTTTAAAGTGAGGAAAAGGGGGGGAAAAAAAACAATTGTGTGGCATTTAGTTTTTTTCTTTTTCCCTATAATCTTTTAAGTTACTCATGTTAACTTCAAGTGTATCCAGCTGGATACTGTTGTAAAGCATGACCTCCTGACATTTAAAGTTTGAAGAAAAACTCTGAACTTAAGTTGACTTAATGCTGTGAAATGCAAATCATGACATTGGTTTTCTTTCTTCAAGTTTTATTTCCATTATGATTTATCATTTTCTTCATTGAACTGGATAAATGGCACAAAAGTGCAAATCCCAGCATAATGTACAACTCTCACATAAAATAAATACAGCACCTTTTCAGCATCACTAAAATATTCTCAATATCCAGAAGTAATAAATACTGAATTTACCAAGATATTCAGTCTTCATTTACAAAACACAAAGACAACACACAATAGATTTTTGTGTCATATTGAACTTTTTTTGGAATTCTTTTCCTTGATCTTTTGTTCCACAAAGTCCAAACTTGCACGTACGTACATCTACAGTTTCTACACACAGTACATTGAATTTCTTTTAATTGAACTCACATTTAGAGTAGAACTTTATCATTTAATAAACAGGTCAGAGTCAAACTAAAGATAACGCAAACATAAATTCCTTCAGTCCAAACTACAGTGAAGGATTCTTTGCAGATGGAGTTGTTTTCTGGCATGGGTCGGCCCTTTTGTTCAGGATTTATTCAGAATGGATCCGTGTGCTCTTAAGAGTTGAGACCGAAACCATGCCATAAAATGTCCTCCATCCTTTTATCAGACTGCTATCATTAAGGGAAGTCTTCAGGCTGGTGTTCGCTAACACATCCCATATTACTGCCGTCATTATAGATAAAACTCAAACCAGTGACCCTTTCGATAGTTCATACATATATATATATATATATAGATATATATACATATATCTAGATATATATATATATATATATATATAGCTGTATATCTATATATATCTATATATAGATATATATAGAGATATATAGAAAATATTGTCAATTTGACTTCATTTATGCACATTTTCGGCTCTATTCGCCTTAAGCGTATTGCCCTTTTCCTGCCGTATCTTCTATCTCTGTGACAAGATGAATTGCACGATTACAAGAATCCTCCTCATAAATTCAGGTATATATATATATATATATATATATATAGAGAGAGAGAGAGAGAGAGAGAGAGAGAGAAAAAAAGTTAGCTGGGTCCAAGGTAAACAAGGAGCACAGTCACCAATAACTTACTTTCAGAACACATACTCAAGTTTCACCAATTTTAACCCCACTTTGATTAAGAACAATCACTGCAAGCAACAAATCTATGTCATCATACAACAATGAAAACACTAGTTCTTGCTTTAGACAAAAACAGCTGGCAAACAGGACGTCCAAGAATTCAGACAATACGATACAAACATGCGTCACGATTGGTTGAATATATAAGGATTAGAGGGTGAAGTTGTTTTTTTGAATTTCAGCTGTGATCCTTTTCTGTATGTTTTAATAATGAGACTGGCTATCTTTGATGGGATTTTGTCTTAAAGACTTAATTGTATCAGCAAAAGAGCACCCGAGTCTATTATGAATGAACAGCAGATTAAATTCTACACTGCATATACTTGTTATTTCTTCTCTTAGTGTAAATATAATTCCGTGGTCCCCAACTGAGCTGTAGATTCATCGCAGGGATGAAAACACCGCAACAGAAAAAAGTAGAAAAATATGTGAAAGACAATTTAGACTCAGCTAACACACACACACACACACACACACACACACACACGCGCACACACACACATCGGTACATTAACAACACATCCAAACAGTCTCAACAACATGAACAAGACATTCATGTTTTGTTTAATACGCACAAGACAGGGAAGGAGAGATTTGATCCCTTAGAATGCACGCCAGATAAAACAGAGCATTAAGACAGCATTAAAGGAATAGTTTTACATTTTGGTAAATGCGCTTTTTCTTTATAAGAGTTAAATTGATACTGCTTTAATGACTGTACACAACATATACATCTTAGCTTAGCATACATACTGGAAACCGAAGGAAACAGCTAGCATGGCTGAATCCAAAGGTAACAAAATCCACTTACTTACACCTCTATAGCTCACTAATTAACATAATATATCCTTTTTATTTAATACATACAAAAACTAAAATGTAAAAACAAGTTGTGGCTTTATGAGGGGTTATGTGCCAGACTATTTCTTCAGATTTTGTTGCATTTGAACGGAGCCAGGCTAGCTTTTTCCCCATTTACAGTATTTTTGCTTAGTTAGGCTAAGATATTCAACTCCTGGCTTCAACTCTATACTTAACACACAGACATGGTGGTATCTTGTCATCTGACTTTCTGCAATAAAATGAATAAGCGCACTTATCAAAATGTTGAATTATTTTTTAAAGTCTCTCTCTCACACACAAACACACACAATCCAGAAGACGTCTTTAGGTCTAACAACATACTCTACTGGGCAACAGCAGCACCCACATACTCACCCACTGATTGTCAGCACACATGTTGACGTATACCTTTGGAGAAATTATACCGAAGTAGTGATATGTATAAATAATTGTACTCAGTTAGCTTTCCTTTAGAGCGATTGTGTCCAATTTGGATAAAAGTCACAATATTATAAAGGCATTTTTCTTTTTCTTGTGTACTTATCTCATACAGGAACACAGTGAGGGATAACTTCACTTTTTCTGGCACGAAAGAATGCAGTAAAAGAATAACAGGAACACAAGCCCTTAAAATGAAATTAGAGAAGGGATTTGTAATTTCTGTTTTCCCTTTGTGCTGCACTACCTGATCAATAGGACTCTTTTTTCACTGATTCTTCTTCTGTTGGTCCCATTTGATTTGTGCTTATGAGAATAATGAAGTCACGTCATGACTTTTAAGGGGCATTAACACAATTTTAAGAAAGAATACTGCATTGTTTGTTTGAGGCCAAACAGGAGAATACAAAACAACCAAATGACAATGATAAAAAAATAATGTTGAGGTCAATTTGGTAGCTTTTTTCACAGAGCTTTCATTCTCTATAAACACAAAGCAATCTGCTAAGAAACAGATGCTGTTGAAAGCTCTGCAGAAAGCTTTATGTCAAACTTCACACTCAATCAAATGACTTGTGTTCACATTAAGGCTGATTAACACAGCTATGCATATCAGATGGAGCTGGAAATTATTTATTTTTAAATCAGAAATATCAGAAAACTATCCTGCATGTAGAATAATTTGTTGGAGTGATGCTTAAAGATAATTCCAGCTGTACACGTGGCCTAAACATTTCACCACACCTGAGCTACTGCATGAGATCTATTTGATATAAATTAATTGGGGACCGATGTTCCGTACATTCTGCTGTTGGATCAGTAAGTTATGGTCTACATGGCTGCACTGAATTGCATTAAATGGACGCTTTCTCTTGTCTCACGTAACAAAGACACACACATGCACACGCACACGACTAATTTAGGCAAATATTACACTATAGTATCTGCTCTGCATTTAGCACTTGACCAAAATCCGTCCCTCAGACGTCCCTGTGTTGCAAACATGACACCGCCGCTGCTGTATGGTTCAACAACAGGGAGGGAAAAACATTAGTTTAACACTAAACACTGAGGAGCTGGATCCAACTTATCCCATTTACAACAGAGAATCCTGTGAAATGCATCTTCACCTGTCTGTGTTTTGAGGCTGTCAATAGAGGAGTGGACTGAATTTATGAAGGGACAAGGAAAATTACTTTCTTTGTTTCTGAATAAATCAAGCATCACTGGAATGTTTTCATATTATTTGGTAGAAACCGGTCTGGCTCGGCAGTGGTTCGAAGGTCATGGGCATTTTTTTTAGAGAAAATATTTTTACCATGAAATTGTGAGATCTTTTCAAAGAACAACATCATCAAAGCACAAGCATCAGCCTGGATGGAAATGTGAAGTGAACTGTACAAGCAGCAAATGAAAAAGCAGCACTGAAAGCCAGTCACTGAGGCCGCGGATAGACGAGAAAGAAAAACACTGCAGTCATATTCAAAAACTGACGACATATATGGACTAAATCTTTTCATGTTCCCCTATAAATGGCTTTTTTCTGTCTCGTCTCTTCATTTGACATCTGCGTCTTCTCAAATGTGTTTGATATTATCTGTGGGCTGGTGAGAGAAAACTCCCAGGAATGATCATGTTATCCTTACTGCACACCACAATTTGTACTGCATCACCCTGTTACACTTTTGAGATGTTTTTGGTACCTGACGGTGCAGCTGAAAGTGTTATCATTCAGATGTAGTTGTGTTATCATGACACAGGTATTTAATTCTACATCTGTGTGCTCTTCTCTTAATCGCTGTGGCTCTGTATAGACTTTGAATGATGCAATCCATATTTCAAAGGATTCTGGGCTTACAATGGGGATGGCAGTCAGCTCTGTTGGTGTGTGTGACGGGCAGCGCTGAAGCTCTCAGGGATGTTCGGGCTCATTAGTTGTCGAACACACACGCTGGCTGTGCTCTGCTGCCCACTGCTGGTCATTTTGTTTTACTGCAACACTAGGCCTCGTGTTTCAGGCAACTTGGTTGCAAGGAAACTACCTGCAGCGAGTGCGCCAGCGGCAAATAAAATGGGTACAGCCTTGGTGATGCCGACGAATGACTGGAAGATGCTGATGCCCAGGACGGCCGCCAGCTTACAGAGGGCATTCAGGAAGCCAAACGCTGTGGTCCTGAGGACAGGAAAAGAGGGAGAAACACAATCACAGTAAAGAGGTTTCAGCAACTGATACAAGATGAGGGTTTTTTACTGATCTTTAATCCTATTTCAGTGTGCCAGATTACTGTATACGGACATGCTTAGTTTTCTTCTACTACACCTTCTCTGAAGTAATTTGTAGTACAGATGAGTAAAAATATGAGGTGAATGTAAAAAACGTATGAGCACAAAATTCTAAATTCACAATAGTTTTTGTACTTCTGATGATACTGCTAGTAGGCTAGTAGTAGTAGTAGTAGTAGTAGTAGTAGTTGCAGTGGTGAAACAACATTTGTCCGACAAGAAATTAACTTCTAATTCACAACGCTGCATTGCAAAGAAAGGGCTTTTTTCCCTCTAATCTTCCAAACATAAGGTTCCCTTATTAAAACACAATTATTACTTGTTTATTTTTAAAGGATATTTAACTTAAAAGTAGAGTCCTTAAATAATCAATAAAATATTAAATGGACTTCATCTTCAGTCTTAAGTAAATCATATTACAAGTACGTATAATTAAACATTTGAAAGAGATCTTTGACTCGTTTTTTTCTTCACATAGTATAGTTACCTTTTATAAGGCAATATAGTCGGACATAAGGTTTATACCAGACATTTAAAGACCATCACTTAAGTATCATGATTATTAGACCAAAATAAAGTTTACAAGCCCAACTTAAAAGGACTTTTAAGGAATAGTTAAACATTTTGACCAAATACCCTTATTCGCTTTCATGCCGACAGTTACAGTAAGATGAGAAGATCTATGCCACTTTCACATCTGTCAGTCAAATTTGTAGCTGGAGCCAGTTAGCTTAGCTTAGCATGAAGACTGGAAACTGGGGGAAACAGCTAGCCTGGCTCTGTCCAAATGTAACAAAATCTGCCAACCAGCACCTCTAAAGTTTATTAATTAACACAAAAAGCTTTAGCTCTATTTAAAAAACAACAACAGCAATGTCTGTATTTCCCAAAAAACAAAGTGAGGTGAGAAAAGGCAATGCTCCAGAGGTCAAAAACAACAAAAGAATCACCTCATGTGTTGATCCTTCGGGTACATTTATTTGCAATCAATAGGTTCACAAATCTGCTGAAGCATGTTGGCATGGAGCCATCATCAGGGCATGTATGACAGCAGTGAGCTTTTTTTTTTTTTTTTAAAGGAGCAGTGTGTAGGATTTAGTGGCATCTAGCGGTGAGGTTACAGATTGCAACCAACTGAATACTTCAATCACCCCTTTCTTTCCAAGTGTGTAGTAGAACCTATGGTGGTCTTGTAACATCAAAAATGTGAAAGGCCCTCTCTAGAGCCAGTGTTTGGTTTATCCATTCTGGGATCTGTAGAAACATGGCAATGCAACATGGCGGACTCAGTGGAAGCGGACCCGCTCCCTATGTAGATATGAAGGGCTCATTCTAAGCTAAAGAAAACACTACAGTTCTTCTTTTCAGGTAATTTTACACTAATAAAAACAGAGTTATGAATATTTTATTCCATTTCTGCCAATATATCCCCCTAAATCCTACACACTGCTCCTTTAAGCAATAAATACTCATACAACACTTAAAGTGAAATAACTTTTTACAGCTAATCCATATCAAGCAGAAATATAGATTGACAGGAACAGTGTTCAGGCATGATACACCATCTCCATCTGTCCACATCTGCTTGGGGAAATTATTGTCACAGTCAACAACCTACAGCATCTAAATGACAGCGCTGTCTTCAAGTAATTTGATTCATCATGTTATCACCAATCAACCAAAATAAGTGCACCTGTACACCTGCAGGAAGATCCTCCCCTCCCCACAAACAAAAGAAAAGAAGAAATGACATACTGAAAAATGAATACATAGAAATACAAAATAAAAAAATATTGTCAGGAAAACTAAGAATAACTAATAGAGCCCTATGTTGCATTTCCACCTCTGACTCCCCACAAGTTCACAATTCAACAGAAAATCAATAATTTAGTTAGTGCATCACGTTACCTTTTATCAGAGGGGTAGAGCTCCACTGTTATCACATCCAGGGCGTTCCACGAGGCAATGCTGATGCCACCAAACAGGCACAAGAGGGCAATCATCCCCGACTCACTGTTGCCGAACATCAGGAAGAAACAGCTGACACAAGATATGACACTAGATCCCGCTGACAAGAAAGAGAGAGGAATCAGAATAACATTAAGTCACATAGCCTCTATGTCCATTAGTTAATTATCTGCATTGATTAGATTAACCTACCCAGCATCCTTAAACGCCCAATTTTGTCCATTAATAGAGCTGACACGATGTTGCCAGGCAACACTGCCAACGTGCCGAGGAAGTTGACAAAGTATATCATGTAGGCATTGTTGAAGTCATCGCTGAAGTCGAGCATGCAGCCTTCCTTGTTGTGGAGGAACGTGCTGTTGACCAGTTTACAGTTGACCATCCGGTATTTGAACAAATCTGATGAAAGAGAAAAAGGGAAGGAGAGAGAGAGAGAGAGAGAGAGAGAGAGAGAGAGAGAGAGAGAGAGATGTTATTGGTCTGAGATTTATGAATACCTGAAGAATTAATTGACATACATAAAACCGTGCAATTACCACAAGGGATGGGTTTTTGAAATCATATTTTTGTCCCCCTAACTTTTACAGTTTCATTTTCAAATGGAGGTTGTTCGGGCTGTATGCAGCCTGAGTGGAGGATTGGCGACACTCCTCAGTGATGGAAAAACTCACTTTCACCTCCTCTGCATGTTTTCTATGTAACATTACGTGTATATTTACAGTTTATTTTCTCCTAAAAGACACTAGAAAGTAAATATCAACCAAAGATTAGGACAGTGCTCTTTATAGCAAATATTTTAGTACAGATATAACATAGTTTCTCTATCACTGAAACTTAACATGACTTTAGGTACATTTGCATTAAATTCAGACTTTTTATTTTATTTTTATACTTTCATTATTATGGAAAGCATGAAAAGTATTTTATTTATTTCACACACATAAGTTATCAGTTTCCCAAAAACATGGAAGGAGAGGATTGAATGATCTCTCAGCAGAAGAAACCAGAACATTTGCACAGCTACCACACAACCGACCCTCTGTCAGCGGCTGTTTTTAATCAGGCAGAGATTAAACATAAAAACAGCATCCATCACTATGAACTTTTCAAAATAAATAACGGGAAAAAAATAGAAAAGGTCAGAAGAGGTTACAAGACATGTTACTTTATTCTCTGTTCATACTTTGTTGCCTGCAGCTGCACAAAAACTACATGGTTGGATTTTCTGATGACACTGCTTAAACTGCTTCCATACCAATAACCAATAACAGTTTTATTAAAGGGAGTCAGGCATTAAAATGATTATAAAATCTTAGATGTCCAAATGACATAAACATAAAAGAATGTATCATTGGCTTTGGGGATGAGAAGATACTGCTGCTGTAAAAGCTGCTGAGGCGGTTACTGTGGAAGTGAAGATGTTGGGATTTAAAAAACAGCTTTCTCAGGGAGATTCTGACATATTGATTGAAAGCACAAGCATAAATCAAAACCATACAGCAAATGCCCTCTATGCACCAAACCCCCACCTCCTTTTTTATGCATGTGGACAGTAATACACTAATATACAAAGGATTGGTCTACTGTAAAATTAGTTGTAGGCTGTACTTGCTTAGTTAAAAGCTGACATTTAAGAACAAAAACATCTCAAGAACAACATCAAACATACAGAACAAAAGCACATTGAAGAGAAAAAATAAAGACAGAAAAATAAAGATGTTGAATCAAGTTGTGTCTAAGAAGAAGCTTTAGTTGTGATTATCCACTTAACACATTCTTACATCTGTCTTTTCTTAATTATGAAGCATGTTTGGCAGCTAATCGCATCACTCGCTGTCAATAAGTCTGGCAGGGATTTGTTTATGTTGCTACGGTAACAGTTCTGCTGCAGAGTAACCCAGGGTTACTAGCAACAGAATGTTTCCATGGTTGCAATCCTGCCGAACATCTGTGTTTTATATGTTCTCTCTATATTTTTACTTCAGGCTGCAATTAAATGACCTAAAATTCAAATTTAATCTCAAATGATTTGTGCTTTTGCTGGGCAGCATGTGTAATAACAGTGTAGTGATTATTAAAAAACTGTTTACTTACAGTTGTAATTAAAACTTGTGCTGAAATGATTAGTTGATGTCACTTTAAAGCTGCAATATTTTAACACTAACAATGTATCAAATGACTATACGTAATGTGAAAGGATTCACTCACAAATAATTATCACCGGCCTCCGCTGTTCCCCTCAAGTCTTTTCTCAGTTTTAATTCATTAAGAGAGCAAGATATTTCCCTCAGGAGGTGGTGGAAACCAAAGCAGAGCTAAAAGGTGAGTGAATAATACACTAACATTTGCTGGGTGGCCAGAAATATGACTCCAAATAAATGCTAATATTGCTCTGTGTCTAATGCATGTGTAAATAAATTAATGAATGCAGATTTGAATTGAATTTCTTTGGGTTTTGGACATTTGTTGGGTCAAAACAAGAAGTTTTCAGAAGACTTCACCTTGAGCTCTAAGTGCTTTTCATAACCATGTTTCACTCTTTTTTGACATTTTAGACACTAAATGATAAAAAAAATAAAACAATTGCCCTTAACGCACATCAATACTGAACACTGATGAATTACCAATCATATTTACCTGTGTTATAGAACAAACTTGCAACAAAGGTGCAGTTTCTGAATATGGTGTGTGTGGAGGTGATGTCTTCAAAGTAGCACTCCTCAAACACAGAGTCTTCAAACACCATGGACTTCATCTTCAAGTTGAGGAACCTAATAAACAGGTCACAGGTTTACAGCCAAACATTCTGTTCTGTGCTTTTATTATTGTGCTTTATTGTTGATTTAGTAGTGTTCAAATGTAAATCTTACTAATGACTAACTGACAAACTACTGTTTGACTAAAAACTGCAGCTCACAAAACACTTACTTGTCATTAAAATAGTGTCCTTCAAGATGAACTTGGTTTTCCAGGGTGAAGTTAAAAGTGATATGCTCCACTCGTTCCTTACTGAAGGTCTTTGTGCGTGATTCATATTCCTGCTTCTGGATGTACTTGATCATGTCTGGGAACCACACTGTCAGACCGTAATAGCTGCAAAGTGTTTTAGAGTCAATACAGATGGAATAGGATTCAAAAGTGAACTTGATTGACCACATAGCAAAGGTTTTTATGAGTCTTTAGTTTACCTGAAGGACATGGTAAACCAAACAGCCATGAGCATGAAAGTCGTCCGTTTATATTCTGGGCTGAAGCAGGCAACAATGTTATTCCGAATCTGCAACATGTGAACAAGAAAACAAACATTTCTGATAATTTTCTCAGTTAATTTGTCGGATTCAATTATGCATTGCATTATGGTCTTACTTTAATCTGATGGTGATATTTCTGCGCAGAAGAGTTAGAATTAACTTTATAAATACGAGGTAAAATTTAAATGCAACATGACAGCAGCCAGCCTGGTTTTCCCAAAATGTCTTCCTTTCTAAGACCTGCATGCTTGGCATCTACACGAAACTACATTGTTACATCTTCAACATTAAAAGTAGAGACTTTTCTGTAGGCATTAAGAAGGTGGTGGTGCAGTAACAGATTCAGATTCAGAAGAAAATGGAGGGTGTAGGCGTGGAGCAGAGCGTAGGCTGAATCCAAATTAAAATTAGGCGCAAAGCTGGTCAAGTTTATGCCTGGAGCAGTGTTGCTGCAACATTGTGCAACACAATCAAGAACACAAGAAAGTCAAATACAAATGTGTTAATGATTTAGTCAGAAATGCAAACAAAGTATCACCAAATTCAATTTTAGGGGAAAGTCTGCATGTGGAAATGGGTGAAAAAACTTCTAATAATTTGTTGATTTCTAGTATAATTCACTCATATAATCAAACGCAGGTCAAGAAGGTAAAGAGGCAAAGAGGCATTTGCATCCTCTTAGCTACTCTCGGCTGCTACCCACGCCTCCATCCACACTGTTCCTTTCTACTGATGCTAGCTCCACTGAGACCTTTTACTTACAGCCACGAGCTGTAAAATGCCTCAGCCTCATACTATGGTACAATTACTATAAGACTTTGTTTTTAAAGAGCAATGATTTCAGACATGATCTCAGGGGTGTTTTATTTCATGCTTTTAAAACTTGGTTACAGTTTTGGTTCAGAACAGCCACATCAAATCTCCTTCACTCACCTGTTGGGAAAGGCTCATAATCTTTAGCCTGTAGCGTTTCAGGACTGGAGTATCGGTGCCAGTGTCCACCAACTCATCCATCTGTTTCACCGTCTTAATCGTGGTGACCTTGGATGAAAGAGATGCAAGTCCTTCAGTCAGATGTCATTAAAATTAATTTGGAAGGTAACATTTTCTAACGACTAAAAGTGGCATTCCTGAAACTCTTCCTCCTGCTGCTGCTTTGAGTTCTCCATAGAGGAATGTCAGGCAGATAACACAGTGAGAGGAAAAGGATTAGGCAAACAGAAAGCGTAACTATGTCAAATAACAATGGTACTTTTTATGAGTTGTTATTGTTGTTTACTTTAATTGTTTTAATGTTGACACTAAAATGTAGACAGCAAATGTGGAAGCAGATGTTGTTTGGACCTTATCCATAAGAATTGTAATGATTTCAGAGTAAAAGCAAAACAATTAATATGTACCCGACTGTTTTGATTTTTATAAGTGAAAATCTACTTCCTTGTGTTTTCATTGCAACAAATAGCAGTTAATTTCTTGTTAATGTACCTGCTAGAATACACGTAAGTTGGAGAAGTCATACACCTGTGATCCCAGGGGAAAATTGTTCAAGCTGTGTCGACTAGAGACAAAGTTTTAATAACTGTGCAGCTTACACACAAAAACGGCCAGTGACCTTTGTTGCATGTCATTCCCAATCTCTCTCTCCCCTCCTTACCTGTCATCTCTCTGCTGTCGGCTATCTAATGAAGGCATAAAGCAGATATACAGTATAACGATATTTTCTTACGATAGATACTTACAGAAAACACCTTCTCTGGGTGTCCCTTTGCTCGCATGTTAGTGTCGTGAACTTGCTTCAGAATCATCCAGCCTTCGTCATGTTTGCCATTCTGTTTGAAAGAAAAGTAAACCTCATACTCTGTATAACCTTTCTGTTTTTTTGTATGCATTTATCTCCATTAATTTAAACATTCAGAAGAAGAAATTATCTTCATTCAAGATACTTGACATGTGTAATAATTCATATGTGAGTAAAACCAGCCAATACTGTGAGAATATCTGTCAACAAGCACATCTGCTAACCTCTAAGTAGAAGCGTGGGCTCTCTGGCATGGCACTGAGGGAAGCGATGGCTGCCACAGAAGGAAATGCGCACACTAACACAAACACACGCCAGCTATGGAACTGATACGCCGAGCCCATCTGGAAACTCCATCCTAATAAGACAAAAAAAAAAAAAGAAAGAAAGAAATGAGCTCACACCTTACACTTTTTACAACAAATACAGTCAGACAATCAATTTTTATGAAGCTTAGGCAGGAATCTATTTAGTTTGATGTGACACTGTATGAACTATGTTCTTTATTTTCTTTAAGTCGGAGGTCAGTCGCTGTGCAGTGTCTCTGGGAAGATGCTTTCTAGTAGACAAGCTTAAAGGACAATTCCGGCGCAAAATTAACCTTGGGGTTAATAACATATGTGTACCGGACTATTTCTTGGCTGCAGTGCTTAGAGCCAATGAATAGTCCAAACAAATAAGATGTAATGTGTTATTTAGTTACCTTTACCTTTATCTGGTAGGTAGACAGCTGTTTCCCCCTTTTTCTAGTCTTTGTGCTAATCTAAATTAACTGGCTATAGCCTACTAATGGACAGATATGAGAGTGGTATCGTTCTTCTCATGTAACTCTCGGCAAGAAGCAAATAAGTGTATTCCCCAAAATGCTGAACTATTGCTGTTAAATTTTGCTGTAAATCAAAAGAGGACGATCCGCTAGCTTGAATAGTAGCAAAGCTAACCATAAACTCATAAATTCAGGGATATGGTCAGGAATATGGATATGGTGACTGTACTCACCATAATGTGGGATTATAGCCCAGGCCATGGCAGATGCGTATATTCCCCCAATCATCCAGAACATGCAGAGCCAACTGAGGTGCTCACCGCGCTTCTCTTGGGACAGAAATTCAGAATAGTAGGAAAACACGATGGGAATCGAGCCACCAATCCTGCAAAGACCAGAAAACTAACTGAGTAACTGTCCCTGTGTTTAAAAGTTCAAGCACACAGAGTTTAGGTAGACGGATTATTTGCTTGCATGAGTCCATCACATTGGTGCAAAACTAACAAAAGCTCTGTGGAGACGTGATTGATTTGACCGCAAATGGGAATGATTACAGCATCTAAATTTGCCACTTCACTAAACCAGAGAAACTGCTGTTTTTAATGATGTAAAAACTTTACTGCTGGTGCAATTACTATATGTAATTGTGTTTAAATTGTTATGTAATTTTGTTAATTTTATTATGTTAATGTTAAAGCTGATTTTTGAGTTTCATTTGACCCTGCTGGACAGTGAGGCAACTGACAAATCAGATCAGAATAAGTGGCCCAGATTAAAAAAATAAATAAATAAATAAATATATATATATATATATATATATATATGTATGTATGTATATATAGTTTATTTCTTAAAGTACTGCTGTCTGGGCTCTTGTCCGACCACTGCATGTGTTAATTCTCTTCCATCATTCACGCAGTATTGCACACGCTCACTTTATTGTCTCTTATGCTCCAATGCATAGTGGCACAATCTTACTTGCACTGCCGTCATATTTCTTGAATATCTGTTTAATGCTTTTTGCACTATTCCATTAGCACAAACTGTAGCTAATAACTAATAACTGTAGACTCTTTGTTGTATTTTGTATGTTTATATTTTGCGTATTTAATGCGTAACTATGTTGTCTCGCACGTTTTGTGCCTTGTTTGGCCAGGTCGTCGTTGCAAATGAGAATTTGTTCTCAATCAGCCTACCTAGTTAAATAAGGGTTAAATAAAAAAATTCCATTTACCCAACACCTGAGAGGAGCCGGCAAAACAGAAAGGTGCTGTAGCCCTGGACGAAGGAGGAGAAGAAGGAGAAGACACTATTGATGGAGAGAGAGATGAGAAGAGACTGCCGACGGCCTATCCGGTCAGCCAGAGCCCCCCAGAGGAAAGCCCCAACCATCATCCCAAAATATACAATCAGACCTGTGGAGAGAGCAAAGAAAATGAAACTATTACAGCAACAAATGTAAGTCTGTCCTGTCTCTTCATTTCTGCTACACTTCTACTGTAAGATTATGTTATGGGCAGCTGACAGCTGGCCTCTCAAGACAGGCAGACAACAGTTCAAATATTTTTTCAAAAGATCAGGCAAAATTCTTTATTTTTCTTATTGTCAACAAATTCCATGAAAACACCAAAACCAATGATGAGTTAGTTCGTCTCTCAGCTCCAAGTCTGTTGTCTACTGAAGACCTAAACTTAAACTTTAAAAACAGCTCACAAATATATAGTTTCTTCTTCTTTTTTTTATGGCTATGTAAATTTCTTAAACAGCTGGGCACTGTAGTTTTTAGCAAACGTTACTCAAACAGGAGTAAACAGTGTATTTGATGGGGACTATTTTCAGCTGCGAATTATTACACATTTGGCAGCAGGACTGTGTATGTAGGATTGAGTCAAAGAGCTCATCTTCATGATAGTAAAAATGTGGATTCACAGCCAATTCTTGTTAGTAGATCGGTTTTGGAGATTTGTTGACAATAAGAAAAATGTAGACTTCTTATGACACAGCCAAACCAGAACCTGTTCAACAGAAGGAGGAGACACTGTAAAAGAGTCTTACCTAGCATGCTTTTGTTAGGTTCAGACAGGCACATATCCTTCTCAGCGCTGGGCAGGACGAACCCGACCACAAAGATCTCCACACCGTCTGCCATGAGAGCCAGCCCCAGCACAAAGTACAGGCTCCACTGGAACTTCCCGTGACCACATTCTTGTAAAATGGTCTCGTACTGTTGAGCCAGCTCTTCCTGGTCTTTCCTCCTCTCGGCCTCGGACGCTCCAATATCTCTGAACTGCTGAGCGCCGGCCGTCACTGAGCCCGGACCTCCAGCCAGGCTGCCCTTGCCTGATTCAGCCCGGGGAATTCCTTGGTACTCACCCTCGTAGATCTCATCATCCTCATCATGACCCTCTGTGGAGTCACTGTGGCCGCCCTCATCGTCGTTGGCCGCCTGGCTGTCTCCACGGTAATAGCCTCCATCCTGGCTTCCCTGAGTGGGGTAGTCATCATCATCATCCTCTTCAAACCGGTTGTAGGAGCGCTTGCTGTACTGATCACTCACCCGATCCACTGAACGGCCGACCTTCTTAGATGCTTGCCGCTTGACTTCTTTGGCAATGTCTTTGGCGCCTTTTATGAAGGCAGTCCGGTTTTGGTAGCCTTCCTCCATTGTAAAGAGGTTCAGAAGATGCAAAAGTGGTCAAAGATTTAGAGGAGAAGCCACCTGAAGCTTCAGTGTGTTCAGGATACACCTCACAGACTTAAATAGCTGTCAGTCACTTGACTGACAACAGGCTCTTCTTATGTCTGGGGAGAAAATAAAAATATAAATGAACCAATCTTATATCATTTTAATTCAGGCATGTAGTGGTATGTTTCATGGAAAGGCGCTTTGTTATCAAGAGAGACATTTGATAGGAGCTGCAAAATGCATTTCTGGTGATCCATTACAATAAATGGGCCTACTGGAAACAGGGGCCCAAAGGGTCAGGGGGCCCTGTGTCCGGTAGCCCTCAGTCTAAAGGGACTGTTGCAATGTAGTGACATTTCTTGCAAAGGTCAATCAAATGACCACAAAGATAAAGTGACAAAGAGATGCTAAATGACTACAATATGTCTACAAAGAGACTTAAAACATCCAGAGACACAAAATGACTGCAACAAGATGCAGAATGACCACAAAGAGAAAACTGCAGGAGATGTAAAACTACAAAATGACTGCAAAGAGGTGCGAAGTGACCACAAGAAACACAGATGACTATAATGCGACTCGATTGATTAAAGAGACTCAAATGACTACAAAGGGTCATAAAACAACCACAAAGAGACATAAAAGGACTACAAGGAGATGTAAAACTACTATAAAAAGAATAACAAAAAATATCTTGTTTGTAGGCATTTAGTGTCTCTTTTAGTGTAGGAGTTCATGCCTATTACTGTTCAGAGACGTTTTTTTTTCTTTGAACTGATCATTCTTTGTTTTCATTCAGCTAACCAAACCACCTAACCAGCCTATAGTGATGTGTTTCCAGACTACACCTGTTGCATTTCCATTATCTGCCCAGCATGTGTTTACTGCTGAGTCATAGATGGGCCTGAGCAGTAATGACAGGGTGAGACCTCAAGCCTTGAATGGCAAGAGTGATTTTTAATGGTTTCTTGGTGCAGAAGTTCATTGTGAAGAGCTACAGTACATGACAAAGACTCAGATAAAATGGGACTGATATAATGCTCCAAAGGGTCCGTGAAGGCCTTACAGATCACTGTTTATTGTGACATCCCACGAAACATATTAACGCCTGACCTCTCCATTATTTCTTTTTAAAGACTGCTCATAAAATCCTGCACTAAAATGTGAGTTTTTGAATAGTTTAAACGATAAAAAAAAAAAATGCATTAACAATATTGAATAAAACCAATAAAGTATACTTCATGGATTAATCAAATGAAGCCATAAAGGTTCATAAATTCAAAAACTGAGAGGAGCTGTGTGCCAAAACAAATGAGGCTTGAAATTGAGAAAAAGAAGATGAAAAACTGATGTCCATATAAACTGTATGCTGCAGTATCACATCCTCTTTTGAAATACGAACATTTATAAGGCACTGATTCGTGTAGTTCACTGATGATACCCACATCCACATGCTGTTGTATGTGAGACGCTGTGTGCCACGGGTTGCCTTGCAATAAAACAACATGTCACTTTGATTTTGCACTGCAGTAAGACAACAGACACAGAATGAGAGACATCACTGCAACGCACACGTTGACCCCTGTTTCAAAATCAAGGTCTGACAGGTAATAATGGTCTGACAACACTTTAAATGTCTGCCAGGTATACAGCATATACAGGGCCAGAGACAGGGTTGACTAAATACTGAGGTCAGGCCATAAAACCTGTGAAATGTTTTGGTATTAAATTTATTTCTCAATTATTTCGTTTCAATTTTCTGTAAATTGTATCTCCTCATGTGATGGTCTAATTGCTACTTCAAAGCCATCTCCACACTCCCACGGTAAAATTATAATGGTGAAATAATAAATCCCATCATATATTTATTTTAATATTTGTGGACTAAAAACAGTCAAACATACAGTAAATATGATTAAGATAAAAATGTTAGAATCGTCCATTAAAAACACACTATGTGCAATTACAGAATGACAAAACTGCTCTCTATGTTGGTAAAATAAAATAATAAATAAAAGTATATGAAATCCATGTCCTCAGTGACAGCTACAGCCCTGAGTTATGCAGACTAGACGGCCAAAATCTATGCTAGCTGCTGTAAAAGGGGTACATTATAAAATGAGGTATGTTCAAAAAGACTATTTACCAGGTTGTTGTATAATGGTTTTATAATCAGCCTACACGCAAAATTAAAATGATGTACGTGTTTATTTGCATAAAAAGCAGGGAAGTGAGATCCAATCACAAGTGGTCACTCAGGATGCATTTGGAGACACACTCTGCAGCCAGAACACACATATAGGCTGTTCTGACCTGATTTAAATGTCTGTCCTGAGTGATCGGTACTTAGAGCTGTCCACCTGGGATCAGACCACTCAGGATGGATGTTAAAACCAGATCACAACAGGCCCATAGTTATCTAAGATATACAGTATACTTGTACCAGCATCTGTATCCTGGTCAATGCACAATACGTGCTTGTTTTTGTTCAATTTAATTCAAACGTCATCTCCAGTCACACTGCCAGCATGATGAGCAGATTTACTGGCACAGATCAAAGGAACCCCACAGGCCTGGTCAGCCAGGCTAAACTATAGACACTAACCTAATAATGCCTTGAACTCAAGCACTTACAGACCTGTAATCACTGCCCCTTGACAACATGAGTACTTGAATAGAACTAAGTCAGAGGTCTGATGGGCCTTTCTCACGGCAGAAATTTTGACTTGTCATGGTAGGAAAAGCACAGGTGTTACTATTAATATTAACGATAAATGTATTACGTACACCTGTGTTCTTCCTACTGTTACAAGTCTAAATCTCTGCTGTGAAAAAGGCCGACCTCTGACTTCGATGGATATATGGATAGATGGATAGATAGATAGATAGATATTTCTTCTTTACAAAACACAACCTATTTGCAACAGGTAACCTATGCACTTTAATCCTTTAATTCCCATTTTGTATCTCTTTTTCACAAAGATACTAAAGTGTAAAGGCGAGCAGGAGACTCAAACAAAGGCTTTAAACGCACTTTTCTCATTTCGTCCCTGTTGTCAAGTTGACAGCATCTCGACAGCGCCATGCAGCCTGCAACACACAGCTCTGTCAGTAATAAAGAGCAGGATGAGGATGAGGACGATGGATGTTTTGCTCTCTGGTTTGAACAACCCTTTTATTTTTTTTCTCTATATTTTCTCCCCCATTAAAAAAAAATCATCAGCATTAGTTTACCACTTCCTTTGCAAGGCCACTCAAGGCAGATAGCCATCACATTACATGCACGCAAGCTTTTTCAAGTAGCTACTGAGGGATTTCTATCAGAATGTGAAGTGTCGTGATGAATAATCTGGACATCTGAAGATAACATCGCATTTACGACAGCCACAGAAATAACACAAATCGTTCTCCTAATATGCTTTGACAGGTCTATTTATAAATGGTTATAATATTTGTGCTGTCTTACATGGTTATTTTTCAGAAGCAGCAATTGCCTGAAAGGGGAAGCAAGAATGTGAATTCAAGAGTCTGATTTAATATGGGCAATATAAACCTCCACTACAGTCGTAGCTAATCATTGATGTTAAGAAGAAGAAAAAAGGCCTTGTCACTAACAGGCCAATTTACACAGCCCACAAATAATGCCAGATTAAAATATAAATCTGTCACAAATAGCAGCCTGCATCCTGACATCTGTGCTCATTTTCAGGAATCACACTGCCAGCAGCTTGTCACGACTTGGATTAGATTATAGGCCCGCGACTCGATTCACAAAATCGATCTTAATTGCTGTGTAAAGCAAACGGTTGGAGAACACGCCCATCGTCTCTTCCTCACGATGTCTTAAAGCAAAAAGATATATACATATAAGACGACATCAGCCGCTAACAGTTTATTATTCTCGTTATATTCAAACTCACCTTTATTCCTGCGATGTGATCCCTCTTCAGCCCGGAGATGGTGGTGATGATGAGGAGGAGGAGGAGGAGGATGATGATGCCTACGAGTCTTTGCTGTGTACCGAGTGATGATGCTGTGCGGTTAGGAGGAGAGAAGCCCACGCCATCCACACACACTCAGTGATGTGCAGGGGTCCCCTCCCCCAATGCAAACCCTCACGAGCGCACGAACACATTAACGCCTTCATATCCGGAGGGGTTTGGCGCATATCTGCCCACAATCTGCGCACCACTTTCCTCCACAATTGCCCCTTAAAGCTCGTGCAATTTACGCTTTTTTCGAATTATTATATTTTGTGCAAAACATGCTAGGAAACACTGAATCCATATTAAATACACACTCTCGTACGCATGCATCTGCGATATATATATATATATATATTTCATATAATTTCTTGTCTTTATACATGAATATCACATTGTGTGCACAGACACCACACACGTGCAAGCACACCTGACTCTTGTTGTCATGCCAACCCCTTGCCATGTTCGCTCGATGGTGGTTTTTGCCTCCAACGGCGCCTTCCAGGCAGCTAACCCTAAACATAACCATTGCCGCGCTGCCTGGGAGGAGACGTTGGGGGCAAAAAACACCAAAGCCGCCATGTTCTTGATCCCTTCTACTACATCAAGACCGGCTATGAAGAAAGGTGAGCTTTCCAGACAGTGTGATGTCATTGAACACTGTGTCATTGAGATAAAAAAAATTCTAGTTGTCGATTGTATTTGTTAACTAGGGGGAGCACGGTGTCAAATAATATGGGATGGTCCTAGTCCTCATCCTGATAGCCAGTGGTGGAAGTAGTAGTAAAAGTAGTTACACAATGTAAAACTACTCTTAAGCAACAGCCCTGCATTCTTGTTACTAAGTATGGTCAAGTATAGTTAGAAAAATGTACTTAAAATAATATATTTTTTAACTCATGCAGAATGGCTCACTTCAAAGTGTTAAACATATGTTGAATTATTATTAGTGTAGTGTAAGTGTAAGCAACATTTCTATGTTGTATCAATTTAGGTGGACTACATCACTGCTTTATGTACCGTTGGGTACTCAAAATATAAGGACAACTACTGCTATACAGCCATTACATTTGACAGATATTCATTTTCTTCAGAGCATGAATACTACTAGTACTTTTGGTGACCCCCATAACCGTTCCCTATAATCACCTTTGAACAAAAAACTTCCACATATACACAAGACAAAAGAAATGACCCATTTTCCAACAGCAGACATTTTGACTTGTAGTAATAATACTGCAGTAAAACCACAGGTGGAACCAAACAGCATTACCGATGACTCCATTAAATTGTCCCAATAAGAAATGCCAGTGAGTCAGCTGGCAGGTAAATAAGGCCTTATTAAAAAAATAAAAACAGCTAATATCAATGTTAATCACACCTTTACTTTTCCTTCTGCGTGTGTCAAAATGTCTGCCGTGAAAAGGGCCTATGAGATTTACAACGCACACGGAAACCATTACAAGTAGTATTTGTTGGTGAGGAAGGCAAAAACCATCCAAAAACTTGTACTAAAAAAATTTTATTTGTCGGGGTCTTCATCTGTACAATCACCGAAAAAACAGGGTTAAATTATTCTCACTATAACAAACTTGAGTAGATTTTAAGATGTTTAAAAAAAGAAAAGGCTAAATGAGAGCGCATTTCTGCAGCCTGAGATGGATTACGGTGGCATTGGTGCTCTCATAGGAATGCGGGGCGGGACACCGGGGGGCCTTGGAGGCATTGGGGGTCCTCTCTGGAAGCCAAAAGGAGGACGCGGAGGAAGGCCAGCACCGTAGCCAGGTGGAGGCATGGGAGGAGGCCCTCTCATACCTGGAGGCACAGGGTGACCTGAGAGAGATGGAGCAAGAGTCATAACATGATACAAGCTTTACTGTTGATTATATGCTCTCACCATAGACAAAGGTAACCACAGTAAACTATATTTCAGCGTTCTAAACAAGAATCATATGCAGGGGTTCAGAGTTATGGTGAATAGTGGGACAGTTTGGAAAGAAAAAAAATCCACTTCCGAAATTTTAATTAAGTCGGCACGTACAATTTCAATAATTACTATTGAGATTATATAGATATATATATATATATATATATATATATATATATATATATATATATATATATATATATATTCCAGCTTTTCCAATCCAGACACTACATTTTTCCTTTAATGTTTTCTCCTCACGTATTCATGGTTTTGTGTGGTGGCACATCCTCCATTCATGTCATCATCTGAACTATGATCAAATTAGTCGACTGATTTCAACTCACTCAGTAGCTTGCAAAATCCAACATTTTAAACACATTATACACATCAATTTTACAAGTCATCAACCACTTTTGGATGCAGATTGGATACGACTTTGTGAAGACCAACCTCCAGATTAAAGTGAAACTCAAGTGTGTAAGGGCGCCTATACACTGCGATAACAACAATCTTACAGAGTCACTGCATGTCACAGTGTGTGAGATACATCCGATCTGTGTCAGACTGTATATATCAATATCAATATATATCAATTTTGAGGCATGTCACGAGAGTCACCTGTTTCTTCTTTTCAGTATTAGAACTGGCCTATGGTGAAGGTGCCCTTTAAAAATTAATTGTGCAACAAAATTTGGTTTACCCGTAGCACACCTGCCCATAACAAGTAATTTGTCAAGGTATTCATGGCAACGGGGGTATGCGTCAATAGTACAAATCATTAAATCTATTTAATCTTCTTTCAATAATTCTTTGAGGAATTTTCCCCACAAAATGATCGAGGTAGTATTTTTAGGCTGTAGAGACTTTTATTTGACAACAAAGATTCAAGGAGATGCCACAATGCTTACCCATGGGAGGTCCATACGGTGCTCTGTGTGGCATGCCCATAGGCGGGGGTGGGGGCATGCCAGGTGGTAGCGGTGCCCGTGACTGATTTGATCCTGGGGGAGCAGGGGGTGGAGGCACCATGCCAGGCGGACCAGGAGGGGGCATGGGCATCTGAGGCATACCTGTGCAGCAGAAACAATTAAGTCTACAGGCATGCTCGAGCAACGAACTACATTGTTACGTTTTTAACAACACTGATTAACATGTACGACAGAATTTTAGGACACACAGATCTATTACAAATGTCCAAACTTTGTCAGTGTATTTTTGCACAACTTCCCACTTGCAACTACTGTGGAAACATTTGAATCTTTAACAACTGTTACCTGGATGCATGTTGCCAGGAGGGAAGGGTGGTGGTCCGGGTGGGGGCCCACCACCTCCACCCTGTTGGCCTGGTCCCCCTGCATTTGGAGGCATGGCCATCGAAGGGGGCATTGATGGGGGCATAGATCCAGGAGGAGGAACAGGAGGGAAACCGGGAGGTGGCATGCCTGCACAGAACCAAGTTGTAATAAGTTATTGTTTTCATATTCTACTGGTACACGAAGTCAGACTGCCTGACTGATAAATTATTAAATATTATAGTCATCGTTAGACAGTTATACAAAAAATTTACATTATTAGTATCTCATAAAAGGTCTCATTTGTTAGCTGTTATGTTCACTTTTAGTTACAGATATTGCCCGGTATTGAATCAAATCAATCTCATTATCGCCTACTGATAAAAGACACATCACTCAGAGAAGCACACGCCCATTCCCTACAGGGTTCTACTTCCTCTTATTGCCGGTAATGAAACCGGTTATTTGCTCTCATGGCACTAACTACAATCAACCACTCAATCTATAACCATTCATCAAAGGCAGCTGCTGTATATGCAATATGACAGGGCAGTACAAGAGAAAAACAACACCATTGATAAGCAAAAACTGTTATATAAAGAAAGTGTAGATGTATAACTGACTAATTTGCTGAAGTATTCTTTACTATATACATACATTCACCTAAAAGGATTATTAGGAACACCATACTAATACCATGCTTGACTCCCTTTCGTCGTCAGAACGGCCTTAATTCTTTGTGGCATTGATTCAACAAGGTGCTGGAAGCATTCCTTGGAAATGTTGGCCCATATTGATAGGATAGCATCCCCCACACCATTACACCACCAGCAGCCTGCCCAGTGGTAACAAGACATGACGGATCCATGTTCTCATTCTGTTTATGCCAAATTCTGACTCTACCATCTGAAAGTCTCAACAGAAATCGAGACTCATTAGACCAGGCAACATTTTTCCAGTCTTCAACTGTCCAATTTTGGTGAGCTTGTGCAAATTGTAGCCTCATTTTCCTATTTTTAGTGGAGATGAGTGGTACCCGGTGGGGTCTTCTGCTGGTGTAGCCCATCCGCCTCAAGGTTGTGCGTGATGTGGCTTCACAAATGCTTTGCTGCATACCTCGGTTGTAACGAGTGGTTATTTGAGTCAATGTTGATCTTCTATCAGCTTGAATCACTCGGCCCATTCTCCTCTGACCTCTAGCATCAACAAGGCATTTTCGCCCACAGGACTGCAGCATACTGGATGTTTTTCCTTTTTCAGACCATTCTTTGTAAACCCTAGAAATGGTTGTGCGTGAAAATCCCAGTAACTGAGCAGATTGTGAAATACTCAGACCAGCCCATCTAGCACCAACAACCATGCCACGCTCAAAGTCGCTTAGATCACCTCTCTTTCCCATTCTGACATTCAGTTTGGAGTTCAGGAGATTGTCTTGACCAGGACCACACCCCTAAATGCATTGAAGCAGCTGCCATGTGATTGGTTGATTAGATAATTGCATTAACAAGAAATTTAACAAGTGTTCCTAATAATCTGTTAGGTGAGTGTGCATTAGGGGTGGTACGGTTCATGAAAAAACATCCGAAGCGCTCGGTCCGCTTGTCTCGGTTCGGAGCGTGTGTGTGCCGCACGGTTCGACGCATGCGCAATGTAGCCTCGTGCCCGTATGTGACCTCAGACAGTGTGTTTCCCTTTCACGCGAAAGAAGAGGTGTGGACAAGTTACCAACAAAACGTACAGCTAAAGACCGTGCAAAACATTTCAGACCGTCCTGCCAACCTGTATACATTTTAACATCAATGTACTGTAACGTTTTTTCACTCTAAAGTCGCTGAAGCGGCTGCAGTTTAGATCCTGTCGGCTCTCTGCACAGTTCTCCCTGCAACTGATACGCGCGCGCACACAAACACACACGGTGGATGCAGGAAAAAACGGAGATGAGACATAGGCTATACAGGAGGACCTGACAGCTACGCTCGTTATTGTAAGTGCAATGATAAGTCCAATAAGTACTTTATCAAACCGTATGACTGTGTCCCAGCATAGGAAATGAACTAACAATGTAAACTGTTTATGTTTAACGTATTGTGACTTATTCAAAAGACGGCGCTTTAAGAGTTCCTCTCTTTTTCTTTTAAAGGATACATTTTTGTAAGAGCTACACTGAAGTTGGCAGTTTGATAAATCCAAGTTATTTCAATTGATATTCTGTAATATTTCAATCTTCATGTGCTAAAAAGGCACATAAGTTCCTGTAGATGGCAATACACATTCTCCTTTTTTTGCCAAATAAATGAAAAGCATGTTGAAATCATCAATGTCTTCCCTCTTGCTGTATCAAAATCTCACCTAACTTTCCTCAGAGATGGTCCCAATAATGTGCTTAAAGTCAAGTCAAATTCAGTTTGTGCATGATTACATGATATAACTCTTAAGCTATATATCATATGCTGAAGTATATTTCTGGAGTGTTAAAGATTAAAAGAAAAAATAACAAGAACCGTACAGAACCGAAAACCGTGACCCTAAAACCGTGATACGAACCGAACCGTGGGTTTTGTGAACCGTACCACCCCTAGTGTGTGTGTGTATATATATATTTGTCACTTTCAGGAAATGAAACAGTTGGCGCAATTGCCATTTTGCATACAGATATACATTAGATTATGTTATCTGTAAGAATATGACCTGAAATTATAATCTAAATTATTATCAATTGAATCTTTCCTGATCTCTTGATGAACAGTGGCTAAAAAATGTTCTGTGTTACATTGCAACAGTGGTTAAATAATGTACAATTGAAAAGAGGGGAGCCACAGAACAAGTTTTACCATCTACCCTGTGTAACCACAGTATTTCAGTCATACCTGGCATTGGCATCCCAGCTCCCATTGCCGTTAGAACCGGCGTCGGAGCACTCGGTGGGGGCGGAGCGTCTGCAAACAGCTGATGTGGCCTGTCTGCCTGGGAAAGGGGGTTTTGCGCAGCCAAGAGTCGCTCTGCAGCCGAGCCATGTCGTTCTCCTTTGGAGTCCTTTTTGAAGGCGTAGGAGACTGTGATGGGCCTGTTACAGAGGTACTGGCCGTTCATGGCCTCAATGGCTGCATCTGATGCGTCAAAGCTGGCAAAATTGATGAAAGCATAACCCTTGGAGTTGCCGGTGTCTGGGTCTCGCATGATCTTTGGCGTCTGGAGGATCACGCCAAAGGCACTGAATGTGTCATAGAGCAGTTTCTCATCTATCTCTGGGTCCAGATTACCAATGAAGATGTTAGCACCCACATCCAGGTTTTTGTTGTGCGCAGAGGCCTTATTAACTCGAATGGGTTTGCCATAGAGCTTTATCATATTCATGATTTTGATGGCATAGTCAGCATCTTCTTCACTAAGGAACTCTACAAAGCCATAACCTGAGAAGGAGAGAATACAAATTACTCAATGATTGTTATTTATCTTCAAAAAAGATTCTCACGGATACAAAAAGATTTAGGGATGGGTTTTTTTTGTAGAGAATATTAACTGATAGTCACCTTGATGTTGGCCAGTCACTCTGTCTTTGGGCATGTGCGTGTTGACCACAGGACCGGCCTGCAGGAAAAGCTCCCATAGTAATGGCTCTGACACTTTCTCATCCAAGCCACCAACATACACAGTGGCATCTGAAAAAAGAAATAAGAATAAAAAAAACGTGATATGGAATTTATCTTAGATGTCCAAATTAGACAAAACTTCACATGGATGTGGGACTTGTTTTCTTGGTTTTCAAATCATTTCAAATGGAATACTTTAAAGTCTGGTAACCTGTGATGAATATTTGTCTTTTCTTTTTTTACATTTTATTAAGTTAATGATGAAGTCATGGGATACTGTTCATTAACTGTGGTTGTACACTCACACACTGAAAAAAACTCAATCATCAATGTTGGTTTTCTTTTTTTGCTTAAGATGCGTTCTTGTTTCTATTCAACCTTATAACCATTTCTGAACTGTCCAACAATTTTCTAAAAATATTAAAAGTTGAATTTCAGTAGCTAAGATTAAAGTTACACATAAAAGGCTGCACATTTGCTACAAATTAACTTATTATGCTGGTAATGTTATGTTATAATTTCCCTGAGGGAATTAATAAAGTATTCTGAATGAAAGTTTGTGGCTTTCAGTTCTTTGGAAAATATAGTAAATGCTCTTTTGGGGTTACAGCTGGAGGACATGACACCAATTGTGTAAAAACATCAAAACAATAACACAGAATTAATAATTATAGTATATAGAACTAGTTATAATATATTTTGACATGATGTAACTAGCTAGATGATGTGGCTATTCTAAAATGTTTTAGTAGAGCCAAATAATAAAGCTTTCTTGCCTTTTGTTGACAGTTCTAACTGATGTGAACAATAATACTATACAATACTATCTGTTTAGCTAGATATTTCTACAGCCCTACCAACCTATCTTATCAAACGTTGTGTGAACGCACCTAAAGCTGAAATATAAGTACAATGAGAAAATATGTGATCATTTGTTAAGCTAGTCAACATGATTAGCTTGCTAGGCTAACTGTAGCTGTTAGCCAACAGAACGTAGCTCTGCTTCTAACATGCTCACAACAGCCGCCAAACTTAAATCAATCAAAAATCAACGCTGACGTTACACCTAACGTTAGGTTCTTGTGCAGCAAATAAGTAAAATAGATAACAGTAAACAGAACTTCGCTGAATGGCTAACATTGTTTAAATATATGGGCTAAATTAGCGGCAAGCCAAGCTAACAACTGAACACTTCCATGTGATCAAACTAAATATTTAGCTAAGTTAGCTGACCCGGCGGTCAGCGGCGCTCATAAAAATACGGGAAGCAGTTGAAAGTGTAGCCTACAAACAGATTCATAAATGACTTAAACAAAAGGTTGAAACAGGTTTTTAATCTAGTTACCTTGGTTTCTTTCTGAAATTGGTCCCGCTGCCATGTTGAATGAACAACGCTGGGCAAGCGTCCCGTCCTGTACTGAGGCCCCGCCTCTTCCTGACTGTGTGCCGGAGGCGGAAGTAATAATACAAAAATAAAAGAGAATTCAATTAAATATAGATAATATTAAGATACAATAAGATGAAATACTATTCAATTAATACGATTAAATAAGACGTAATAAAAAAAAGATTAAATGAAGTAAAATAATCCCTCCATATTTTTGCAATCGTTATTAAGAATCTTTTACTTTTATGTGTTTAACAGTAAGCTATATTCTAGGATCTACAACAAAGGATAAAGAATGTGACAACACGTTTCAAGAGCTTGATGGTAATATAATAATTAGGCTATGTCCCCTTTGGTTAAAGGAGTGAGTAACTTTTAAATCAAAAGATTATTTGTTATTTTTAACTGAAAATAAAAAATGAACATATGTTTCAACTCCAAATCCATAACAAAGGCTATGATCATACACACATAGAGGGTGAAGACAAGTTCGCAAGGACTGCAAACTAGCTTCAGCTAGATGCCCCATACTGTATTCATTACATCAGATGCATTATGTCATTTTATGTGAAAGTGTCTATCTGTATTGTCCCTGTTAAAAATACTGAAAAATAAATGAAAAAAGAAACCAGGAATTTATGCAGTCATAATATTAAAATAATGTGTATTGCCTGGCACTTTAAAAAAAATATCCTATTATTCATTTCAACTCTAGTCCAAACGTGTTTTGGAGCACACTATCCTTGTGTACAATACATACAATGTGTAAATGTCATTCTAAAATGTTTGTGAAAAGCTCCTTTTTTCATTAGTGTAAATTACACGTAAATCATTACAAATGATTATCTATTAAGACTGACTTGGTCCTAGTTGTGTACTAAGCTGTGAAATAAGAACAATGACCAATTAATAAACATTTGTATGAGCCATTTTATTACAATCATATAAATCTACTAAAAGTATGGAATACAAAATGTTCATAGAAAATACACACAATAAGGGCCTTCAGAAACACTTCTATAAAACAATACTGAATAGAATATGAAACATATAAAAACAAAACTTAATCAACACATCATGCATCAAAGCCAAAAGATGAAAAGCAAAAAAAATGTTTTTATAAAATCGATACCAAAAAAGATATGTTTAAAAAAGCCTTCATTGATAATGATGACAAAGAAAGGTCAGAGTAAGAGCGCTCTTAGATTAATGGCTTGTGGTAAAAAAAAACAAAAAAACAGACAGACACACACACACACACATACACACACTCACACACACAGAGAAAAAGTATCTAAATTAGAAGAAAAATGCAAATAAAAAAAAAAATAAAAAAAACACAATTCAAGATCTCCAGCCTCATTACTGTAACCAGTTAATTATTTGTTGATTTTTTTTCTCAATAATTACTTTTCAGCTTTGCAAATCTCAGCAAATTGGTTCATGGGACGATATGATCACTGATGAATTTAGAAAACGTAATCGGTAGATGAGTAAACTAAAGTGAAAAGGAAAATGTGAGATTAACCAGGTTGGAGCTGCAGAATTGTATGGTCAACATGTTCACTGTATCAGTTCAAAGCTTTTTAGTATTTACTGAGAAGATCAAATTACTTTTACTAATACATTTTCCTGCTTGTGCTGCACACATATTTTGCAAGCAGAGTACCAAACAAACAATAATGATTATAAATGTATACCAAAGGTAGTAAGATTTAATAAATCCTTCATAATCTAATTTCATGTAACATATTTAAGGAATGGTTTGACATTTTAGGAAATATGCTTATTCACTTTCTGGTAGAGATTAACATGAAACCATTGATACCTCTTTCACATGTCAGAGTGGTATCGATCTTCTCGTCTAACTTTCCAACAGAAAGTGAAATGCAAATTTCCCAAAATGTCGAACTACTCCTTTAAGATACTGTAACAATTATATATCATGTAATCTGTCATTTTACCTTAACATGAAATAACAAAAAAAAACACATTGTAAAGCAAAGTAGAACGTCCTTTAAAGACCTCGTTAAATGAAATGAAACTTTTGAGTTTTTTACATGTCTAATTGGTGCATGCTACCAATTTCATAAAGGCACAATGATCCCAGGGAAGAGACACAGCAATACAATAATAAAATTGGATCTGGCTTTAACCATACTCCATCTCTGCTTCTTTGTTTTCTATTTACCATCTCCCCAAATTTAGTGTAATCAGTTTCTGCCGTTGACAATCCAGCATTCAGCAGAGAGAATGAGCCCTCCTGCTGTTTAACTCGCATAACTCGCTGCCCACATTTCCATCCAACCAGAGCCACACATTATCAATTAAACTCTCACTTCCATTACATGGGGTCTTTGAAAGGCTACTCACTGAAATGCCTTCATCCGTATAATGTATTCAATACATTTGAGATACATAGAGAAATATAAAGATATCACGTTTACAGTATAAACAAAATCAGGTCCTTCAACATAAAAACATTTGAAAGGTGATAAGTGCGAGTTACATACATTGTTTTAGCCCATGGACATACACCAGCACTGCTAACAAACAGATTTTGCTTCCAGTATGTCACAAAATACATAAACCGAAAGTGCAGGTACTGTTTTGTATTGACTACAATGACTCACACATAATGAATCAGCTTGTTAAAAACAAAAAGATCCCTCAACTTATTTTTTTTTGGCCTTCACATTTTACCTCCAATCACCGCTATTCTTTGTTTCTGCTGAGATCCCGACCTACATTTTTAGTCTACCAAGCAACAACCCTTTTGAACTCCTTTAAATGAAGCACATGACAAACACAACCTGTATCACAAGAGTAATTCAATCGTCTAAATGGTAAACAGCATCGCTTTGCAGATCCTTTAGTTGATAGCACACTGAAAATATACATTCAGCTAGTGTCATGGTTACCAAGCACACAATGTACACTAAAATAACCGTCAAAAGTCTTCACAAAAAAAAAGACCCTTACATTTGACCACCAAAATATTGACCGTCCAAAAGACTATATGCAAGTAAACACACCCAAAACATGAAAGAAACAAACTTCGATGATCCATACCTTGATCAATTGTGCTTGGTTTGATGTGTCATATTAACGTCTGTCCATTACATTCACTGATGAAAGGCAGGCTGTGTTTCTGTAAGTCTACTTCAGTATGAAATAATGAAAGAACATGTAAACCCCAGTCAGTTGGAATGCCAAGCAAGTTTACAGGTAATTTTTTTACCAAAAAAAAGCACTGTTATCCTGTAATCACGAGGCACGAAGAGGTAACGGCTATAGCGGCAAGTGTTGGTTTTATGCACGGATGTGCATACTGTAAGTCAAGGCCTGATTACCTGATCCTCATAAAAAAAAAAATAAAAAAAAAAAAAGACATTATACAAAACCTAAAAGTTCAAATGAAGCAACTTTATATCTATGATGCGATCAATACTGTTACCAGGAATCCTACGTTGTGTGAAGAAATGTTTCCACAATGGACGGCAGGTTTAGTGTGAGGGCAGTGTGGCAGTGTTGGCTGCATTAAGTTGGCCCACAGCTAACATCAGGATGTCTTTCTTCTCTTTGTAAAAACGCAGTTCTCTGCCCGCCAGCCTGGCGTCCTCCAGTTCTCTCTCCGTCGACGCCACCTCCTGCGCAATAGTGCTCGCTACACTCTGTTCTCGGTTCACCCAGTCGGCGGCCATCTGAGTACGCATGTCATCATCCAGAGCCCGGTGGGAATAGTGAGCCAGCACTTCCTGCAAATAAAATAAGAGACAGAAAACTAAGCGGTATTGCCAACTGAAGATCTAGTGAGATTTCAGTAAATCTTTGGCCGTGGCTGAAGAATATAAAGCATCATATTTTCAATTAGATAAGATATTGTCGGTGATACTGATTTTTTATTAAGAAGATTGTGTATCTGCCAGACACGACCGAGCCACATTAAATATGGTTTCTTCGGCATTCCAAAATTCAGTGTTTCGGCTATCAGTTATCGGTTTAGTAGTAAATCAGTGTTTAGCACCACAGCAATCCTTGGCCTCATGTTTTTGATCCCGCTGAATTCCACACAGTGTATATTGATTTCAAATGTGGTGAGAAGAGAGCACAGGTATTGGATCAATATCGGCAGATAGCCTGAATTAAGATGGGAAAGTAAAAGTAGATTTGGCTGTACACCAAGAGGGTAAGCTATAACTCAAGTAGAGATTATTTTTAAATCAATTTTTTTGGTAAGCAGTTTGTAGTCCTTGGCAGCGGCCCCGGTCCAAATCCGACCTACGGCCCTTTGCTGCATGTCCCCCCGCCTCTCTCTTCCCTATCCTGTCACTTATAAGCCATAAAAAGCTCCAAAAAATAATCTTTTAAAAAAAAAAAAGTATAATGCTCTTCTTCTACAGTGATTATATTTTCCAACTCATCGCTGCTGTCCAGCAATGCTCCCAAAAATGTTTATTCTGTCTACACTAGTCACGCCATGTAGGGAAAGATTTGACTCAGAGTTTGTTTGTTTAGGAAACTTGATGAAAAGTGATGAAAACTACTACTGCACTTGCATAATTAAACCCATCCGTGAGATGGGTGACAGTACCTGTCGGGAACACTGTCGTTCTCTCATGGCTTTGAGACTCCCATTCCAGTGCAGCAGCTGGAACACAGTCATCAGCTCCTGAAACACAAACACAGCCAAACCAGCAGGAATTATGAAACTCAATATGTAGTTACTCAGTATTGCAAACCAAGCATGCTTCCTTCAGATTTCCATAATCTCTTTTAAAACATGTATCTGGTCTCTATTTGTTATATTGTGCGTATGCACATTCAAGCTCAATGCATGCAAAACATTTTAACACAGCATCTGGGCTCAAACCTTGCCAACGCTATTTTCACACTATCCTGGTGCGTTTGGGTAGCATAAAATGCTACTTAACACGACTCAGACATTCCTGAATTTTACACACCTGAAACTCCAGCATGGATTTTCCTTTGTTGGACTCAAGCATGAAGCGAAATGCCCCAATTCCTGTGTTGGGATTGTCAGCCTCTTCTCTGTTTCCCTGGAAACAACAACAACTAGTAAATGTCAGTGTTCTGTGTTGGCCCAGACAACAGTTTGATAAATACTTGAAATTATGAGAATATGTAAAAATGATATCTAAATTTGTGTTGTATGCAGTATGCAACATTTTTGGTGTGTGTGTGTGTGTGTGTGTGTGTGTGTGTGTGGGGTTGCCTGAAATAATGATATCTGAATGTTTCTAGGAAGTAATTCATGCCAAAGTAATCTTCCTTAATTTTCTTTTCAAACTGACAATTATTGGTATGCATTGCGCATCCTTTTTTAAAACATCTTACTGTACTGCAAATAGACGTGTGATGTGCATGTTGCACACTGCATTACATACATTTTCTTTTCTTTCATTTTTATTCATATATCACCACAACATACTGCAGATATACTGTGACCTTGCTTCCTCCTGACTGACAGTTAAGGACTTAGGCACACAACCTTCTTTAACCTATTATACGCAACTTACATTGAAGGATGCCAGGGCCTCACTGACGCTTTTCTCGATGAAGTCGTCTGTGATGCGTCGGGAGGGATGTTCATTGAAAACAGAGTTCATTAGAGCAATCTTGGCAGCGCTGCGTCTTGCTTCTGCCTTGGTGGGACAGAACTGTCAGGAAACAGAGAAAAGAACAGTGAAGAAAACATGCATTAGTGGTCAGATACAATCAGAAATACAGATATGCAGTCAAAAAAGATAAAGACAGCCAGTGTTTATGTGTAGTACAGTGAGCGTCAGTGTGCACAGACCTTAATTGGCTGCATTCATATTTGGTTGTTGTTGTGGTTACAAGCATGTTGGAACTTTGTAAGCTTGTAAAACGGCACTTAAGTGACCATTTTTCTTACATTAATCATTTAGTATGAAAGCTTTTTGCATCATGCACCAATTATCACTATTTTAAAACCCAAGAAAACTCCATCTCTGTGATGATCTTATCACAATCATGCCAAGAAAATGCAGACAAGGTACCTGGAAACTTCCGAAGCAGCTGCCTCCGGGAAGACTGACATAGCAAACATATGGAGGGCTGCTGGACGGGACCATTTCATAAACAACTAGAGCTCCGTTACGCAGGTCGGCCCCTCTGGTCAGCTTCATCTGCCAAAACTCCTGTAAAGCTTCCACCACGTTTACTGGAGGGCACAGAGATAAAAGAAGCCTCGTCACAGTGTGGTATATCAACACTTTCTGAAGTGCCATTAGTCCCTGACTGTGCTCTTCAACATCCTCTCTAAGAACAAAGATGGAAAGGGTGGGAGGAAAGTAATCTCAAGGATGCCAGAGGTTTTTCCTGTAAATATTTAGGTGGCTGCTCAGAGGAAATTCTGCATCACCTCAGAGGAGCTGTTTAAAGAAACACCCCCCTCAACTCTACATTTTATGCGCTCATGTGAGAAAGTTAGACTCCTGTCCTCTAAAAGGAAACAACAACAAAGAAAAGCAGTAAAAATCTGCGGCTGAGTCAGAAAGGATTATTTGCGTTTGGGATCTGCAGGGAGATGTGAGTGCAGCCAACATTATTCAAGACTGTTTGACTCCTGTTAGCTCCCACCACGTTCCTGCTGAGCTCTCACTGTTTGAAATGAACACAAGCAGCCTGCTTATCGCTCATGTACAGTCTGGAGCTCGATCAGTGCGTTAGGGCTGCAGTTTTGCGATTATTGTGGCTTCTGTAAACAAGCTGAGATATATTCTGACATCAGATATATAAATCACTAAACTGCAATCCAAATATGTTGTTATTGCGCTTACGGTATGTAAAAGTAAAGTGCTCACTATAAACTGTTCTCACTGTTGTTAGCCAATCAAAAGTAAATTATGTGCAATTGAAAACAGCAGTTTATGTACTATTAACAGTGAAAGTTGCTCTCTGTGATATTACTTTCACAGCAAATATATATGACTCCATTGTGTACTCTGTTTAAAACATTTTCAAACATATTCTTCATCATACGTATGCTTCCAATGGTTAATTTAAGATGGTACTAGATGTATGTTAAGCAATGGGGATGTACAGAATATGCAATACATTTTACTGAAATTTAGAGTATTTTCCCTTGATCAAGGGACACCCACAGTAGGCTCAACAAACCAAATCCAGACCCTGACAAAGTAATTTTTTAAGTAGGCCTATCTAAAGGGTTCAGGACAGTGATAAGATAGAACGACAGGAAATATTGGGAGATAGTGGATATACATGTGACAATGGTGCTGGCCCAGACTCCAACTGTGCAAATTAAAGCCTTAGACCTAATGGCATAATTATAACTATACCACAGGAAAATGTAGAAAACTCAAATAACAATATAATGTTGAGTAAGTAATTACTGCCAAATGCCCAAAAATGACATGTTTTTCCCAAGGAGTAAATCACAAAATTGGAGCTACATTAAGACAAAAACATGAAACCCTGATAAAACAGTCTTTATTGTGCTTCCAAAGTAGACGGTGTTAAGTAGCCTAGAGGAGGGAAGAGGCTGTTAGTCAGGAGCACAGAGGGACAATCTTTTAGAAATAAATCCTATTAGCAGCAGACAGGAACACTTGTATTAGATCCAACAGCCAACATTAGCAGCTTTTGGTCTAATAGTTTTATGCATAGCCCTTGCCAGTGTGCTGTAGTGATAAAGAAAAAGATTTTATAAAAAATAAAATAAAAAGTGGGTAAACTATGACCACCAGAGTTATTCAATATGAGCAAAAAGTATTTATATTTTATAACATCACAGTTATTCATGTTTTCTTCGATAAAAAAAGGAAAATAGGCTATTGTGCAAAGTACTTCCATCTGGTATACAAAGAGGTACAGTCTGGATAATACTCAAGATATTTGTAAATATAAAAATATGGATGAACTCTATTTTGCTCCATAAAAAGTCGATAACTTGATTTTACCCACTACATCTTTGCCTATGACAACGTGAAAAGCCCCTGCTTTTTCTTTTGTTGTTAGTATTTTTTTTACAGTTTTCATTACACGACCAGTATTTTACCGTGTCCAATGAAAAACAATATGAATTTAAGGTGGCTATATTATAGGTATAATATCTTATTGTTCGTAAATGTAATCCCTCAGAGCTGTGGTACTTAATCCTGTAATGAAGTGAGTGAAGCCAGTGTTACTGTATAAATATCAAAGGAAAACTTTAATACCATATAGAAACATTATGGTGATGTTGCAATAGGTGATAATCACCATAATACACGGTGAAACAATATAAAGTCGGTTTATTTGAGACTGTGTAGCCAAACATGAATATTACAGGAATGCAGCATGTTTTTTTTTCTAATCCACTTCCAAACAAATGGCGCAGCTAAAAGTGGCGTTCTGCTCTTCAAAACTCCCCAAGTTTAAACTGAACAATAATACACAAATGAACACAATTATCTCCACATTAAACAGAATATGATCACCACTGGACATTACCTCTGCCGTAACCTTGCGTGTGTTTGGCGAAGCTGCGGACCACAGCCTCCACCGCCTCCTTCAGCACCGCCGGGTTCCCCGGGTTACAGTGCCCGGTAGCCCCCGGCCCCAGCCCCAGCCCCGCTCCGATACCGCCGTACAGGCTGTGGAGCTGCAGCGGAGGCGGCGGCGGAGGAGGCCCGGACGAAGCGGCTAGAGAGGCCGGGGAGGGCAACAGCGGCGCGATGGGGACGGTAACCCCGGGCCGGAGAGAGGAGCGAAGGGTCCCGGTCGGTCCTAAACCGAATCCAATGCCTGGCTGCAGCCTCTGAGGGCGGATACTGTCCGGCATAACGTTAGATTCCATTGTCCTAACGTAACGTCTGCGAAATCCCGGTCCGGATTAAATCTGTACCGATCAACCCAGCGATTTCAGGTTTAAAAATGATCTCTGAGGACTGGGTGAACAAAGTGTTAGCAGGGTTTTGTCAATCACAGCCGAAGGAAGTAGTTAGCCGATGTTCATTCGATATATCACCGCTGCTGTGCATCCTCACTCTCTGGATTAGACTGCGGGATTGTCAGTCAAGTGATGCCTTCAAGGACCCCTCGTACTCTACATCTTCAGTGGTAACGATCCATCACACTTTTTGCATGTTTAGCCATTAATGGCTGTGGTTTTATTGCATTATCTACCTTTTACTAAATCCTACATAATGGATGTAGGATGTTTTTTAGTCAACTGTGTGCTTTGTTGTAGGCATGTAAAGTGTGCTTGTGTGCTAATATTTTACGCATATTTTTGCTTTTGTTTTGTAGCCTGATTATGTGAATGGTGTGCTTAGTTATTGTAGTTCAGACCAGCGTTAGTTCAGTTTGTAAAGTGTATAATGTTTTGTTTTTTTATCAACATTAGGTAAGAAAAGTGTAGGCCTACTCTATGGTAACTGTTGAGGCCATAACTGGTGATGCTGATGTCTATAATCTATAGATAAGCAAATTGCACTACAGCAGCACACAGCTTGCAGTTAATCACCAGAGATTTCTGATAGTTGTTTATTTGTAGCTATTGAATATGTCAACAGTATAAGTCTATGCTAATAGAAACGGATAATGTAATAATTCACTTAATTCCCCTTTAAAATGGTCAAATGGCAAAGATGGGAAACAGATAGTGTAATGCGTTGATACAATTCCTTAAAATAACGAACTCCTTAATGTCACATTTTGGTGCCGGGCATCAGAAAATTCCACTTTTTCGCAATGCTATGTAGTGTGTTCAGTTATGTGCATGCTGTTGTCATAACTACGATATTTTCTATAGCACCTGAATGCAGCAGTGGAAAGTCAAAGAAATATCAAGCCAAGAAATCTGAGCCTCCCCTGTTCTCTGGCACCAACAGAGTACAACTACAGTGGGTTACAGCTCCAGCTCTGCAGCCTGAAGCATGTGATTAAAACTTGGAAACGGAGTAGCTTAGTTTACTCGATGAAAGGGCGAAAACAATGATGATCATCCTTTGAAACAGATAAGGAAAGTTTGAAGTAACTGGGATTTATTTGAGTTAGTGGACCACCAAGGACTTGAAGAGGAAATGGGACCTCTTCTAGATGTTTTTTTACGACTTTCTGGAGCTTGTGTAATTTTTCATTCTTTCTGTGGTCTGGTTTGAGGCCAGATGAGTGTGGAGGAGGAACTGTGGAGCATTTGAATAAACAGTATCTTTTTTCAAAGCTGAATCTGCAAAAAAAAAACTAAAAAACTAAATTCAAACTCAAAAACAATTCAAGTAGACCGAGGGACTGAAAATCTCACATAAATCTAACATTTGAGATGTGGCCTGTTCTTTACCTTAGAGTAAACACAACAGAAAGGAAAATTAGTCATTTGTGACAATTGTAATGAATGTTTGGCTCACTGGAGGGCGTGCTCTCATTTCATTACATCAGTATAACCTCAGCTATGCAGTTGTGACATTTAGCCACTAATGTTGTTCTCCAGTCGTTTTCTATTGCGTAGTTTGTGTGTGTGTGTGTGTGTGTGTGTGTGTGTGTGTGTGTGTGTGTGTGTGTGTGTGTGTGTGTGTGTGTGTGTGTGTGTGTGTGTGTGTGTTCAAGCCATTTACTCCCTCCCCATTTCTTTTCATCTTTTCTTTCTCTCACTGTTGATCAAATTACTATCATTATAACTAACAGTCAGCCTAAACATGTTTTTTTTTTCATCACAGTAAGCTGACCTGTCAAATGTCGGACTTTGACAGAATCCAGTGGTGGAAAGTACATTTGCTTAAATACAATTTTGAGGTTTTTTACTTGGGATTTTCCATTTTATGCTACTTTATATTCATACTCCACTACATTTCAGAGTCAAATATTGTATTTTTTACTCTGCTATACTACATTTACCTGGCAGCTGTAGCTACTAAGAGTTTACATAAAAAACGATTGCAGACGTTATAGTAGCTATGAGTTGTTAGCAGTTGCAGCCAAAAGACATGTCCCCTCTAAACCTCTCAGATGGTTTCAGTTAAATAACAATTTGAAGCCAAAGGAAGTAAAACACTCAAATAATTTACAAAAAGCACAGATTGGAGCAAATTCCAAAAAGTGAAATCTTCTTTCCAGCCTCATTAATTATCTCACAATTGATCAGATTTATCTTGTGAACCTTTGAAGGAAGCCCTGGCCCCTAGGTTGGGGTCCACTGCACTAAACTCAACTATATATAGTTCAAACTAGCTCCACCTCAACCAGCTACAACAAAAAGTGCTGTTTACACATTAATGCTTTAGAAACAATCTAATCATGTAATATACAGTAATGTGTCAGTCACAGGGGCCATTTTTCTGCAGAAAGAGTACTTTAAGTACATGTTGCTGATAATACTAAAAATACTGTACTTTTACTTAACAGGGTGTTTTAATACAGGACTTTAACTTGTAATGACATTTTTTTACATCAAGGCTACCAATGTGACTATATGTTCCACTCTGTGTGTAGAAAAGTAATATCTAGGGTTGGTGTCTGACAGCTGTAGTTACTTTACAGATTAAAAACAGTAGAGTTTATAAAATATGATAAAAGATGATTCAATTAGCTCCAGACAAAACATTAAAATGCTACATGTTACTGCAACAATAATAATAATAATAATAATAATAATAATAATCCAATACTATAATTAAGCACTCTTTCCAGGTTTTTGTACTGCTCTTTGTACAATAAAGGTCCTCAGTTAATGTTCAGCAAAATGACACACTTTTCTCAGCTTTATGTCATTTTTTGTTCTATACCAAACTGTTCTTACCACCTCCTCCTGCTGCAACATTTATGTGTAGCTGCTCAGGTTCGTCCGTGTCTGCCTTGCATGCCAGATTCTTTTTTTTTAGAGGATGGGTTTGAGAGACGTAAACAACCTTAGCTGTTTCCACCAGGGGAGGCCAGGCCAGTGGTGAACAGCCTCTGGACAGAGAGAATACATTCCCACATCTGGTTTTGATCTAAGCTTTATAGTCAAAATCTGCCTTTTAAAACTCCAGTGCAGGGCTTTCCCACTAGATAAAAAGAGACTCATAGGATTGTCGTTCAAGTTTTATTAAACAGCTCGTGTTGTTTATGTTGACTTCTCCGGTATTTTCCCCGTATTCCTATTTCTCGCTTGTCTTGAACTGTTAATTACTGACTGGGGTGGAGTGGGGCTGATAATTAATTACTTTATTACTTTACAACAGCCATAAAGATAGACTAGTAGCAATAACACCCTGTTGGATGTTAACCAAAGGTTGAAGGTTTACATCCACATGAATGAGTGTCATGCATAAGGACAGCTGACAGAGACCATACTGTTTTAAAAAAACATCTCTGGTTTTCTTTTTAGAGAATAGCTGTCAATCCTATACTTTCTGTCTGTCCATTAAATTAAACTAATACGTCTTAAATGTCAAAAGAAAAGGTTTTGTATTTACTAAAACAGGAGACTGGTCTATACCTCTTAATTCAATACCTATTTAGGCAGACATACATCCTCACAATTAAAGTTCAAGGTATATATAATAAGTAAGTCAGTAGAAAACAATAGTCCACAGCCATGTTAGCAGCTCTGTGAGGCTGTACTAAAGCAGCTGAGCAACAAAGTACAACTGAGGCTGATTGGAATGTCATTAGTTTTGCAGGTACTGGACTCATTGTAATGTTGACCTGATAAGTTATGGGATGACCAAAGTGATTACAGTTCATCCAGGGGCATGAATGGCTGTACCAGATGTCATGGCAATCCATCCCATAGTTGTTCAGACACTTCACTAAAAAATACAAATGTCAACATGCTGGAGGCGCTAGATGAAAAGTCAGGAAATCATTAAGGATTCATCCTCTGGACACCATGAAAGTCTGTACCACATGTTGTGCCAGTCCATTTAACAGTTAGTTTAACAGGCTACGATATTTTAGTCTGCACCAAACCTGCGGACCGACAGATGGACAGACTTTGCCATCCCTAGAGCCGCTGTTAGCATGGCTACCAAGAAAGAATGCTTTTCTGTGAATATAATGATTTTTTGAGAATTTTTTTCTGTGTTGTTAAAATGCTGTCAATGCCTTTACAATGATCTCCAAGGAGTGATCATAGATCCCCTTAACATAAAACATTTTATGGCCATACTTACATTTATATCTTTCATTTAATGTTTATTTTCATTGGGACAGGCACATATCATGGACTACTGCCACATACTACAGCATTTAGTTAGTCTAGTTTGCGATATCTAGAGACTTTTATACAAATACTCATAACTCAACATTAAAACAACACAGATCACCTCAATCAATCAATCAATCAATCAATCAATCAGAGCTCATTAGTGCTATACAAAAATACCATAAAAACTTAAAAAGTAAATGACATAACCATCTACATAAAGTTTGATTCTATAATAATAATAATAATTTATAAGTCACTTTTCTAAACAAAAGTTACAAAGTGCATGCTTTAACATTAAATATGAATTACAAAATATTTTACAACCACAATAGTTCACTGAAATGCAGAGTAAAAACAAGAATAAAACTGTCTACCTGTTGTCATATCAGTTGAAGATGATGTGGCAATAACAAAAGTTCTGGCATGTTGCCGCTGTCATAATGGTGATGCTGTTACTGGTGATTAAGGGTTTTACTTAATATGATAAGATGCACACTGATATTGGACAGTCAGCAGAGGGACTGTTGGACTTTGGTTTAGTTTGCCCAGGTGGCAGAATGAGCAACAAGGGTCAGTGGTGCTATGATTCCCTTAACGGCACAAACATCCAATAATGTTTTGTGTCTTTATCTTGTCCAATCAGATTCACATTGCGACAGGGCTGCATCACCATGCGGGACTATAAGAAGTGTGAGAGTCCTACAGGAAGGCACCATCCGCTCCAAATTCTCCTGCACTACAGGTGAGTCGAAGTCTGTTAATCTTATTTTCTTATGGGCTTAAACTGCATTTGATACACTGAAACAGTAAGTAGTATTTTGAATGTAAAACTGTCAATTGTTACTTAAGACTGAAATGTAACTCATTGAAAGTAAACTGTTTCTTAGTACGACTATGATTTAATGAGGAAACTGATGGCAAAGGGAGGATTGAATTATAATAGATTTGAAAGGAAAACACTTGTGTAAAACAACCAGCTATGTGTAGGATTTGCTCCTGGAAGTGTTAATCCCTTTCAATCTATTGTTTTGATCTTAGAATGTATTTATCCACGCTAATTCCATTTTCTTAGTTTAGTTTCATCATCTGCAACAGCAGTTCTTAAGGGAAACACACAAAGTTCAAAAGCAGCAACACACGTTTTAGGCTACACTAAAAAAAATATCTAGATCAGAATATATAAAGATCATGTTTAACTACAGAACAGGGGTAATCATTATGTACCTGTTGTCGTGTCTATTTTTTTGCAGCCCATATATGCTAAGCAGTGTGCTGTACACTTTACATTACTGCCAAATTCCAAAGCATGTTGCAACCTGCTATCTACACTTAAAACTAATATGCCATTCAACTTAGCTGTGACACTAGAATGGATTACATGTGATCCATACTGCTGTGATGGATGACCTTTGACAAGTCCATTTATTGTATTTTGTTTATTTCTTTAATTGCATTCAATCTTAATTAAAAGTTTAAAAGATTAAATAAATGAACCAATGAAACATTCAGCACTGAGTTTAGTTTAACGTAGCACAGTAGTATCCAGCATAGTCTAAATTAACACTAAACTAATGGAAGTGATAAGTTCCTTTTCATATTTTATTAGTAAATTATAAAAAAAAATCTTTTTTAATTTTAAAGAGGAAAAACTTTTTTAGTGGTGGTATAACAAATTCCAGGCACCTAAGTGGATGGTCAAAAATAAAAGCCCTTAAACGATATGGGCTAGAACATTATGAAAATATTCTTTCCCACAGCAGATGAGTATATTTGGTGTGTAGAGGTTTAAAAATCATGTTAGTTTTTCTGCTCTTAAATCAAAGCAATAAAATGGGATAACATTTCACTGGAATTGTACCCCGTACGATTTCATTTGACAAATAAAATTGATCGAGGTTCCTTATGCAACCTTGGGAACACATATCTGTGATAAATTACTCCAAACTCAAGGTTCACATACTAGCTTTGTCCTGGATCTGTGGACACAATGTCTCTGATAAGCCAGATAAAGTTTACAAGTTAACATGTAAGCGTTTGGACAAACATGCGGTGACTAAAAAATATTTATTTTATTACATCATGACGAAAAAGCTGGGCTGGCATTCCTAGAAAATGTGAGAACGTTTAATTGGTGAGACATCTGATTGCGCAACAGAAGGCCTTCCTACATTCAACTTCAGAAAAAAGAACTTCATGAAACATCTTAATGGCTAGATGTCTTTTTGGTTTTAAAAAGGAAAATTGTAAAAGGGAAGTTTAAATTGCAAAAGAGCAAAAATGAGACAGAGGAACATGCAGCATATTGACATCAGGTTATATCATCATTAACCATACAGAATAATGAAATAATGTTTGTTTTTGAAGGTCTACTCCACTCAGCAGCCATGAAATTCTCCCTTATTGTAGCCGTTGTTCTGCTTGCTCTGGCACAAGGTATGACCTTTACATTTACTTTAACTTCTCCAAATTTGAAAGTGCAAGTATTTTGTTTATTAGTTTTACTTAATTACTGACTTTTGTCTTTGTAAACCCACAGGAAGCTTTGCACAAGATGTTTCCGATCTTGAAAGTCTCGGTCGATACTTTGAGGAGATGAAGAACAAGATGGTTCAGGACATGACTGAGATTATACGCAACCAGGACCTGGCAAACCAGGCTCAGTGAGTACAGTGAAGCCTTGACACCTCCACACGCAAAAGTCACGGTTTAGTCATGACTCACATTCACGATGATGCAAATCTACTTGCTGCTGACCACACTGGACCTTGTCCGTTGTTAAAAGCCAATCAACAAGTTGCAACTTCTACAACCTCTCAATATTTATGGAAGGCATGCACAGATCCACACAGAAAAATCTGTCAAAATATTTCAGCATTAGCACTGGATGGTTGTTTTTTTTTTTTCTAACTGTGAAAGATTAAATTAGAGGTCAGTCTTTAAGTGATGTCAATTTGAGTAAATGCAGTGGTGGAACGTAACTTAGTTCATTTACTAAAGTATTGTACTTCGAGGTACTTGTACTTGAGCATTTCCATGTTATGGTACTTTTTACTTGTACTTTCAGAGGGGAAAAAAACTTACCTAAGATTTAACATAATGTATGTTTACTGTATGAAATATGATTTATTATATACTGAACTACCAAGCTGTATATGGAGTAGTTACTGCCTCAGTGATAATAATAATAATAATAATAATAATAATAATAATAATAATAAATATATACAATACAAATTGGACCTGATTTTTAGTAGCTCAGGACACATGATGCTAACAGAGACAGCACTGTAATGCGCAGGTACAATGGGCGCATTTCAGATTTTTACGTATGGTGGTTTATCATGTTCTACCCCACAGGACCTTCATGGAGGAGAAGAAAACCCAGCTGGAGCCCCTGGTTGCCCAGATTCAGGAGCAGCTGAAGACTGTTGCCGCCAGCGTCGAGGAGCAGATCAAGCCCCTGGCCGCCAACGTGCAGGCTCAGCTCCAGGTCGATAACTTCAAGCAGCAAATGGAGTCCATCTTCAAGAAGCTGACAGAGCAGACCATGGCCATCGACAACTAAGAGAGATGCAAATGTGCCACCACACCACCATCTTGCATCTGATGGCTGGCCTGAAAGTGGAGGAAGAAGTGCAACAGCCTAAGATGTGTTTCAGTGATTGTTGACATTATCATCTCTGTCTCAAAGTACAATTAAACTTGAAACACAACTTCACTGTGTCAATTTTGTGTGTGTGTGTGTGTGTGTGTGTGTGTGTGTCATTTGAACACTTAACCATTGGAGATCTGAATTATTTGGATTAGGCCAACACATTCGGAAACTCTTACCAAGATCAAGTTGGTATTAGTTATAGGAACAGGCCGATTGCCAGTATCTGTAATTTCACTAACAGCCAACAACAGACGCATACGGATTATTTTCTAATTTTTATTTAAGCAAGCAAAGATCATGGGAAATTTGACAATAACAGGCTTCTACAGCCCAAACATTCAAACATTTAAAAGGGATAAAATGGCAGAAAGGAATGCTTTCAATCTTACTGTGCCACAGAATTCTCTAAAACCCCTCATGAACTGATCATTTTTTATTTTAACTTTTTCTCTTTTTTGTGTATTTTTTCTTTTTAACTCAGCACACCAGGCCTGGTGTTTCTGTTCATTATAGACCTGGCTGGAGACTTGTTTCCATTGGTATTTTTTTAATATATCATTTGACTTCTTTTTACTTTGTTTTGTGTATTTTCAATTTTTTTCACTGTTAATTTGTCCATCGGTGAAGCTGGTCTCGAAGTTCCCCACTCCTGTGAAAACAAGACAATAATTCAATCAGTTACACTAATCACTACTTTATACGTATAAGGTGGGGACAGTTTACAACTCACTGTTAACACCTGTGCATCACTTTACAAAAGCTGCTCTGATGTCCTTGGAAAAAAAATGTCTCCGTAAAAAAAAACCAACATCAGTCCTGATCACACTACTGAATATTCATTTAGTTTCAGAATTTTAACACTTTAAATGAGAGTTCGTTTACATAACTTTTCTTTATAGTAAATGCTAGGGGGGACTTTTTTTTTTTTTTTTTTTTTTTTTTAAATTGTCATCATGAGAAGCCATAATCTCCTGTCAACACTGTCCTCTTCTTGTTAAAGTAGCTCTGGAAAACTAGTCATACCTTAGGTTCAGACACTCGGAACACCAGCTGAATTTGGCACGGTCTTCTGGGCGGCCTCTTTTGCCTGGTGGGCCTGAAGCACAGCCACTGCCTCATCCACCTGCAAAGAATAAGTTGTTGCACGTTAGCAACAACCGCAACATCATGGTGCGATTTCAAAAGAGCTCTGCTTTCACAAGATCCACCTTTCCTGTTTCTTAAAAATGGCTGCCAACTAGTGAAGATGCATACTTGCACTTAAACTCACATCCTTTGGTGGAAATGTTTCCTGGGACATTTATATTAAGAACAGAAAGTGCTCTCAGCACTTTGCTGTCCTTATTATATTTAGTCCTGGTGAACTCTTCAGAGAAACAACCAAAGGAACGTTGTCAATATTAATGAACGTAAGTACTTACCTTTGAGCGGAGAGACTCTGGGGACTCCAGCATGTGGAGCAGCTCTGAGTTGTCAATTTCCAGCAGCATGCCAGTGATCTTCCCTGCCAGGCTTGGGTGCATGTTCTGGATCAGTGGAAACAGGCGCTCACCTAGAGGAGTGACAGATAGAGGATTTAATACAGAATCTAATTATCACTCCCCAAACGGCCAGTTGCTAAGACAACACCATGTAAATACATGTGTTCTAAATAATATACAGCACAGAAGGTATAGTGGCGGTATGGTTTTCTTAGCTGGGGATAGAGGTAGCACAGACTGCATGAAGGAGGAACAAAAAAAAAAAAAAGGAAAGTTGAAATGGTATGGTACATACCGTGTCCAGTGAGAGACAGGGGATAAATGTTATGTCAAGCTAATATGATATGTGGTCATGAAGAGCTGTTGCTGATACTTACCCAGCATCTGCTTCTGTTCCTGTGGTGGAGCAGCGGCCAGCATGGAGGCCGTCAGAGGCTCCTGTCCCTGAACATGAACAGCAGGCTGAGGGGAGGGATGCAGGGAATTAAAAGTCCATTTTGAATGCACATCCAAGCTGAACAATTTCTTCATGTGGAGGGCAGAATTGGTCAGCAAGTCTGGCCTAAAAAACTAATGTGCATTCCTACCTGCTGCATGGTGACTTGTGGCTGAGCAGGCATGTGCTGCTGGGGATTGCGGACTCCTGCGGCATATTTGTACTGAGGGACTCCACGCACAGGAGCGGCTGCTGCAGCAGCTGCGGTGGCTGGCCGGGGGCCCATGGTCTGAGCTGCTGCAAGAGAAGCCAACAGGGGGACAGAAACAAACACAAAGACAAGTAGCAGGCTTAGCGACACAGTTGAACTGTATTTGATGTGCAGTTAGACAATTGATTAAGTATAGGTGACTGACCGACACGCTGGGCAGACATCATGCGGGGCACCTGGGAGGCCGGACGCATGGCACCGAAGGTCTGAGGGCGTGGTGCTGAGGGACGCATAGCACCTGGCATGTTTTGGAAGTCTATGAGCAAACAAAAACATAGCGGCTTCATGTACAAGTAGCCTACAAACAACTGTGCTTTCAAAATTACAATAAAATACAAAATGACAGAAGGACAACTCAGAAGGGACAAGATACTCACGTTGTGGCCGGACACCTTGGGTGGCCCAGCGTGGGCTCGGGCGGAGCTGGGCCATCTGCCCAGCAGCTGGGTAGTAAGCAGCGCGGTTCTGGGCCTGAGGTATGGCTGCCATGAAGTAGCCAGAGGGCGGGGCTGGTTGGTAGGGATTGATGACTGGGTTTGGTACTGCCCGCACACTGGCCATGCGCTGCATGTACTGGTTGGTCAGGTGGGCTTGACGCTCCTCTTTCCGCTGGGCCAAGGCCACATACAACGGCTTAGTGGCTACAATGCGGCCATTCATTTCTGTCACCGCTTTGGTGGCCTCCTCTGGGGACGAGAAGCAGACAAAGCCGAAACCTTTGCTGCGCCCGCCCTCCAACATGACCTGAGAGCGAGAGTCAAATGGAACTGATGAAGGAATCTGGACACCGGTAAATTAAAGCCGTTTCTCAGCCACCTTTGATTACAGAAGATTTACAGCTGAGCTCCTACCTTGGCACTGGTTATGGTGCCGAATGGTGTGAACTCCTTTCGCAGACGTTCATCGTCAATTCCATCATCAAGGTTCTTGACGTACAAGTTGACACCCTAAAAATAAGACAAAAGTAATGTTAACTTTTGTGTTTTCTTTGGTAAACACTACATCATAGGCAGAAATAATCCAATGTCAATGGACTGAAAAATGTCACTTTATTGTTTATCTAAAGTATTTGTCTGTAATACATATTTATCCCCAGAATCCATGGTGAAGAAATGTGGGGCCCATGAACTACAGAGTCACTGTTGCAGCCATTTTGGCCAGTGCAACCTACCAAGGAGGGAGCACTGAATTTGACAAAGCTGCAGCCTTTCAATATTGATCAGATGATATAACTGAAGGGATTGATTGGAATGGATTCATTATATAACTATGAGGCATTATTTTGGCACAGGAAGGCCTTGTGAATTTGAAAGAGGAAATGGACCTGGTAGCGAGTCATGCGGTCTTGTTTCATTTGCTCAAATTTGCGCTTGAGCTCCGTCTGTCGCTCCACCTTCTTCTGGGCACGGCCAACGTAGATGAGCTTGCCGTTAAACTCCTTTCCATTCATCTCATCCACTGCCTGTAGCAAACAAGAAACTAAGTCAACCTTTTATACATAGTGCAATAAACCTAATGTATAAACGGCACTAATCTGCACCTTCCACCATAGAAAAAATATTGTACACTGTGTGTATATTTGCATTGATGTAATATTTTTATCTGTAATCTGATGTTTATCCGTTTTGGTGAGACCCATGGAGATTTTCCGGCCTCAGTTGGACAATAAAGTTGTACTCTATTCCTTTCTGTTCTAACGGTGTTAAAAAAAATGGTGGTGGTTTCTAGGTGGTACAACTCTTACCTTCTGAGCGTCCTCATGCCTCTCAAAGCTGACAAAACCAAAGCCTCGAGACTTTCCACTGTCATCTATCATGACTCGAATACTCATGGAGTTTCCTAGACAACAGAGAGATCAACTTTAGTGACTATATTTTACCCCATAATGTTTTACTGCAGAGGAAAACACTGTTTATGTATGAACAGGAGCAGACTCATTTCAAAGAGCTACCTGAAATATGGACACCCTGACTGACCGTATTTACTGAAGACTTCCCTCAGCTTCTCATCATCCATGTCTTCACCAAAGTTTTTAACGTAGACATTTGTAAACTCCTTGGCTCGGGCACCCAGCTCAGCCTCGCGCTCTTTGCGAGATTTGAAGCGACCTACGAATCTGTGTTGAAATGGACATTTAGCAAAATTTAATATACATTTATAGGAATACTAAAATGCTCATTAAAACTGCAAAGCCAATTGTGTATGTTGTATAGTAAACCGTATGAATCAGACTGTATAAAATGGACGACACGTCTCCACTTCCTCCCAATGTACAAAAGTGAAGCCAAAATGTCCCGGATGTGATATTTCTTTTCCTAGGATGGCGAACGCATGACCCACCCTACTCTGCCTCTGATTACCTTACCCTGGTATTCTTACCCTAACCAATCTCACTCCTCTGCCTAAATCTAACCAATCCAACCAACAAAAGGCAACCAGTCCTAGCCAATCAGAGGCAGAGTGGGGCAGATCATGCCTCCGCCATCCTAGGAAAATGGAAATTTGCACCCCGGATACGGGCACTGCCATCTTGTAATTTTGGAGGCAGAGTCTGTGCAATGGTAGTCTCGCATTGCCGGACTTTCCCTCCACAGCGCTGCAGAGGAGGGTCTGGCTAGTCCACGCAGCATTCCGGGATGGGAGAAAAACGCGCTCTGGTTTATTGGCATTTCTTTAAACCAATCACAATCGTCATGAGCGGTGCTAAGATCTGCACGGAGCCGCTGCAAAATAGCCTCGGAAAGAAACTTGTTTTGGTGGAACATGTGAATGTTCAAAAGATGTTTTAGTCGTGCAAGAGAAAACTTAGACTGGACAGATAGTCTAGCTAGCTGTCTGGATTTACCCTGCAGAGATCTGAGGAGCAGTTAACCATAGTCCTCATAAATAGACCGGAGTTTAAAATTCCAACACAAAGAAAGCGGAAGAAAACAGACATTGGCTAAAAGACACGCATCCAGCGGAATTTCCTGCAGCACTAGAGCAATTCCTGAAGTGGAACGTCGTGGATATAGACTGGTGCAACCGTGAGCGGACGGTTGAGCCTCAGTATCGAGGCCCCGCCCATACACCCACCCAACCAAACGCGAGTCAATCACACCTGTCAATCATGACATTACATCCCATTTTATAGCATCAAAAAACTAATTAAAACCAAATGTATCAGTAAAATGAACACCTGAACAAACATCAGGTTATGAGAACTACCTAAAATGACAGAAACCATATTTGGGTGAAATTTATTTAACGTGTACTTTCAGTTTTTTAGTTTAGGCCCATGTCCCATCCACTAAAACAGAGGGGGCAGGGTTTATGACCTATACTGCAGCCAGCCACCAGGGGGAATTGAGATGTTTTGATTTCAGTTTGGGGAGGTGTCAAGCGTCCATCTTTAAATACAGTCTATGGTATGAACTAGGACAGCATCATCAAGCCTATTCTAAGTCAGGGTTTTTCCTGCATAGGGGAATTTTTGGCAAACCCCAAAGAGGTTTTAGCCAGCCCCAAAGGAAAACCACCAGCACCAAAATGATAAGAATTTAGTGAAAAAAATAACACTTCAAAGCCTCCCCGACTGTGTTAAATAGCAATTTACCAAACAGTTGAAAAAGCAGAACATAAACTTGAATAGGAGCCAGTCTGAGTCAGGAAAAACTCTGTAATTACACACTGCCCCATGATGTGAGTTACACATTTGCCACAAATCTATTCACTCATCTTGTGAAACGTGCTCAAGCATCATTGTGCAACCTTCAATCAGACTAGGTGGAGTAATTCAACAAAGAGTATTTTTTTCCTCCAATTCACACGTTAGTATGCACCACAGTTTAAAACTAGTTAAAACATCCACTTACACTTTTCGGTCATTCAGCAGCATGCCATTCATTTTCTCAATGGCTCGTTCAGCTGCCTCTTGAGTCTCAAAATGCACAAAGCCGTAGCCTTTAGAGCCATTCTCGTCACAAACCACCTTAGAGAAAAAAAACACATGCTGCTTTTAAGCCACAGGCACACACAAACACACATGCAGTATATTAAACCTGATATTGAGAAACAAGTCCAGAATTTCTTCAACTGTGTGACTGTTATAACCCTATCTCCAATTTCTATCTATTACTTCCCATGAATATAATTTGTTGTAGAGTTGCTTTGCGAAGCGATGTACAGTTGATATTTCTAATATTAATGGACATACAAGCCATTGTTTGATTTTAGGGCACAGGGAAACAGAAACTGTTGGGGGGAAAAGTTTGGGAGCATGTCTTTCACATCTCTATAGTGCAAACAAATCTAGGACATTTACAAAGCACACACATGCAAATGACACCTACACTCACAATGCTGTAACATAACAATGACGGTTGACCATCCAGGTTTCAGGTTAGATACAACAAGAAGGGTCGGCCGCTAGACTTTTACCTTGCATGACAGGATGTTGCCAAAAGCAGAGAAGGTGTCGTATAGAGCCTTGTTGTCAATGGACTTGTCAAGATTCTTGATGAAGATGTTTCCCACACCGCTCTTTCTCAGTGACGGATCACGCTGCGACCACATGATGCGCACAGGCCTCCCCTTGATCACATCAAAGTTCATGGTGTCCAGTGCCCGCTCGGCTGCGAGAAGAAACACAGGAGCTAGTTGATTTAGTATATCTAAATCTTCAGTGCTGGATATAACGGTTAGTCTTGAGGGGGTTTCTAGAGCTTAAGGGTTGCAGGGAATCCAAATAAAATCATTCCAAGTGTCTAAAGAAAAAGATGGCCCACAATTTTAACATATTTACATCTGCTGATTCTTTAAGGTGCCACCTTGCTTTTATTCCTTTGCTCCAGGGCAGCTTGACAGTAGGTGTTGCTGCATTTATCTACTTTCCCTGGTCTAGAGGTTCAAACTGAGCTTTTCTAGTCACAAGTACGTCAGCACAACTGCATTAGCAAACTCAGAGCTTGCCAACTCAGATCAGTACACATTTAATAAAGTTTACTTTTTGTTACAGCTCTAGTATTATTCTATGATGCCTCTGAACATATAATTACCGTAAAATACTGTAATTGGACAAGAAATGTACTTTATCAAGTAAGCCATTTAAACTGGCAGTGTGTCAATAAGTATTCATTGAATAACTACAAACCAATTAAGGGAAGGATAAAGAAAAATGTGTTTACAAAACACAACACCACGTTATATTAATGACATTACCAGGATATTATAGAACTGTAACAGTTACATACACAGACACATAACAGAGCACACAGGAACACACCCAAGAAAAACAGAAGGCTGCAGACATATGCTCCTATCAGGGGAATGCAGAAAATGTTTAGTGAAGAATAGATACTTGGTTTCTAGGTATGTGGGCTGACATATTCTAACAGTTTTAGGAATTACTATTTTTTTTCTTTACAAATAAAGATTAATGTTCATATCATAACAAAGTTGACTGGCAAGCATTCTGGGGAGATAATCAATTAAACTGTTGTCAGCACTTTACGCTGAACAGTTGGGGTGTTGTCCTGACAGAACAGAGATAAAGAGGCATTTAGTATTCAGCTGGCAGCTAGCTAGCAGTTACTGTCCACGGTTACATTACATGAGGGGCAAGCAGGCTGGCCAGCCAGGGCGGACGTGGTGCTTTTCTGCTACGCCACTGCTGGGAGGTTCAACTGAGGAGACCCTACAGCCTACCGACAACATGTCGGCCTCAGTCACGTGTAACACAGTGGTAAGAGGCTAGCTTTCACTCGTCACCGCCTGTCATTTTTAAACACATTTTGTACACATTATTGTCGGTATTTTTAATAAATTACCTACCGTCCGCTGGCTGTTGGAAGTTGACATAGGCGTATCCAAGGGAACGCCGGGTGATCATGTCCCTACAGACCCTGATCGACAGGATAGCTCCGGCTGGGCTGAATTTCTCGTACAGCATGGCCTCGGTCACATCTTGATGCAGATCCCCGACGTACAGGGAGGCCATGGGGTAACTGGGAGCACTGGGATTCATTATCGTTGGCCAAGGAGGCTAGCAAAGTACTATGTCAAAGCCGGATTTTCTTAACGAAAAAAGTTTTCGAATTCTTGGTTCTCAACGGACACTAACGTCACGTCAGTTCGGGGCAGAATGCTGATGGTAACGTTAAACGTCAACTGTTGGCTTGTCAGTTGAAGGGTTTTTGATTAAAATGTAGGAGATTAATATGATAAAATGGAACAATGTCGACTTCTAATTTAAAACTGTCATTCAAATATGACACAATGATAAAAGCAAATTAGCGTTACTTAGCCTCGCTTCTGAACCAGTAACACGTCGACTGAAAAAAATTGTCGTTCGTTTTTAACGTTAGGCTGCCCCTTCTTATACGTTACCGTCCAGTCCTCGAATGTCTACTCCAGCTTCACCGTTGTTACAAAAAGAAAAATGATTTTTTGGTTTTTTTACGTTTTGAATTTTTTTTGTATTTTTTTTTTTTTTTTATAGAATGTGTGCCGAGCGAGCTCAGGAGCACACACGCACTCACACAGCACTGACAGCCGGGGTTGAGGGGGAGGAAATCATTGGGAAGTTGTCTAATATATACTAGTGAACGCGTCACCGAAATGGACCAATCATCTTCCAGTGTAGTTGAAAAAAAGGCAACGAAGGGGCGTTAACCACAACTGTACGCATGATGATGAAATCATACTGTCTATGGTAAAAAAAACGTATTGTTAAAGGCTAAAATCGACTTATTGTGTTGACCACAATACTCATTTGTTTAGTAATGCTGTATGGAAACGACGTGGATTCGGCCGCAGTGGTTAGGATCTGCAGGCGGCCCATAGTCACACAAACATTCTCGTTGCTAAATAGCCAACTCAGGGCATGTCATGGGCTTGTCATGCACCGGGAATGACGTTTTACTGCAACACAACGCATGACATTCCTCATTTGATAAGAGTGTATAGTCGTTTAGCAAATGACATATGCAGTAATGCATCACATACAAATCCTTAACACTATAAATTTACCCTTTTTACAGAAGTGTGATGTTGAGCCATCACACAGCATATGCTGTTGTGTAACTCACATGGGCCTTATCAGCTGCTATCAGGGTGAAAATGAAAGACAGAGCCACATTACTCACTTCACTAGATTTGTCAATCTTTAAAGGTCATTGATCAGAGCTAAATTGCTCACAGATGTCACTGAATTGTGATAGGCTTACTATTGCTTATAAATATTAAGGTTAACAGTGTGGTATGATCTGCATGGCTGTGAAGAGTAGATTAGTGTTTGACATTTATGCAAAAATCAAATCAAGAGACTTGGCACCTTGTCATCTCACACATTAGGGTGGACTTGGTTTTTAGTCAGATTTTTTCTCAGTAGGGTTGGAAAAAAAGCATTTCTAGGTTTGTGTAGATAGATTAAAATATTTTGGTCAGTCATCTTAAAACACATGCACCACAAACATTGCCCTTCAAAACCATCTACATCTGCAGAGGGCAGTGTTAGTAAAAAGCTTGTGTCCATCTAAAACCAAACCAGAACTCTGCATCTTTCAAGGTGCTTCACTCCCCTTTACATTTTTAATTCACCAGAACCAAGGGGACGGTCCTCATTTCTTAGCTTTAACATGGGTGCATTTTCAAATGACTATGATCACAGGATGTCTTGATGTTAGCAGCTGACATGGTAAATCTTGCACTGAGACTGCACTGATGAACCAACAGAGGCCCAACACAGCTTCTTATGTGTTAATACAATGTAAAATTGTCATTCCACATGTACAGAGGGCAAACAAACACATTGAGCACAGCACACTTGATTTTAATGTTTTTAATTCCACTTACATGAAAGCACATGACCAAATAACGTACTCAGAGTTTAACTTACAAATTCTCAATCCTGCATCCCATCTTTTTAAAACCAAGATACTGTAATAGAATAAACTGGCACTACTTTGTGACTACTAAATGGTCATAATGCAGCTTTCTACCAAGTTACTTTAATAATTAGTTTATATTTAGCATTGTTTTAGTTTGTCTTTTCACAATGTCATTTCAAGGAAGGTAAATGTTACTGTAAACCACCTGGTTCAAGCTAAATCCTAAGCAAAAACTGCCAGTTTCAAAGCACGGCTAACCCTCACACCATACTACTGAGAACCACATACATTCCAGGAGTCAAATCATGAGTCAAAGGGAATAAAATACACCAAAAGAAAATACAAAACACCTGAATAGAAAGGAGTAGAAAGCCACAAAAGCACATGGCAAAAGTATCCTCTGCACTGCTGAAAAGATAAAATATCAAAAGTTACAGTATCGAGCCATTTTGTCAAGTTGTTCACTTTATCTTAGGCTGTCTATACCTTGTTGTGTGTTATGGGAAATTGCAGGAAATTATAGTCTATACATTTCACTGAGAGTGAAAAGATGTCAGTGAAATGGAATGTAATCCTCTCAACAAAACGATCAACTAAAGTTTAACTACAGTTTTCGCAAGTGGCCTTTCATACAGAAAACCTTTCCAACATCTGAATGCACATAGAACCCACTGAGCCATGACACATGTACCATCCATAAAAACACTACCTGCTACGCTGGACACTGACAGGGCGGGATGGATACAAGCAATATGGTAATAGATCTTTACCAAGGTAAGTTCTGCCATCTATATGATCACTGCTAGTCTGTTAGATGAAACCTACAATTTAGTGAATTCAGACCGCTGTGACATTTATTCATTTTTTTTAGTTTTACGTGCTTCAAAGGATTTTGTAGACCCAAGTGTCACAAAGATTGTAAATGTTGAGTTCAAGTAAAAACATACAAATTATCAAAATTACATTTAGAGGTTTTTTGTTTGCGTTTCCTGCAACAGCAGTAGTTTGCTACAGTGAATAAAGTTAAAGAGAATGGGGCTGTTTTGGATCTAAGGAGGGATTTCATCTGGACTAAACCATGGACAAAAAGAACAAAAAATAAACATTCACTGGTTGACACAATGAGTAATGTTCAAAAGAAACAGACCTATTCCATTCTTTTCTCTGTGGAGGTGCTCATACAACTACCACACACACACACACACACACACACACACACACACACACTTCAATGTATCTGCACACACATACTGTACTTTACACATTGTGAGTGGAGTGTAAACATACATATCTGTGCATGTATGTGCACACACAACCACACACACAACTTAGGCTGGTGAGAGGTAAAAAAATGTGTGTTTTTCTTGTTTGTCTGTTTTTCCGAAGTTCAGTTCTTATCAGCTACCTGCTCCGTCTCCTCTCCTTCACCCTCGCCTTCACCCTGGGCGTCTGACATCCACAGCTGCAATAAAGCAAAGGATACTGGGATAATTGCACACTAAGAACCACGGTTAAAAAAAAAAAAAAAAAACTCTGCGTCTCAAATATGTAAATAGTAGAGTTTGATGAGTAATGTGAAACTCAACTAAACCAGTACAGAGATAAGAGAGAGCAGGAAAGTGAAAGTATAAGACACAGCTGACATGCAGGAAGATGAAGACGAGACACTCACTGTCAGATTGTCACGGAGCAGCTGCATGATCAAGGTGCTATCTTTGTAGGATTCACCGTTGAGGGAGTCCAGCATGGTAATGGCTTCGTCAAAGGCCTGGATGAGACAGAGACAGCCATCAGTGCTTCCAAATACCAGTGTGCAGGTTTCCAAATAAGATTGTAAATACACTGACATGCAATGATTTAAATAAAAACAGCATTAATAGAGTTCAATATAAAAGGGTACATTTGTGCTACACAGTTTTCATGGTGAAAAGTTACAAGACCATAGCAATCCACAACATACAGCATTGGGTTAAATGTAGCAGACAACATAATGTATCTTTGACCAACAACAACTCAGGGCTCTGAGATTTTTAAGGATGATGGAGGAAGTAAACTTGCCTGCACAAAATGTGTAACAGAAATACACAATTGAAACACTGAGGTTCTTCTAATTGGTTATAACACTTATGGTGGCACAGCCCCATAGCTCCAATCTTTGGGGATAACTTTGTAACTGATGCTGCGACCGTGTTTGCTTAATTGGTTTATTTTTTCAGTACACCTGCCCTTTATAAAACTACAATGAAAGGCCTATTAGGATCAGAGAACGTGTTAATAATAGGTCCTTATACAAGATTTAGGTCTTAAACAACAACATAAATACACATATGGATACACATAAAAAGCAATACTAGGTCTTATAGTATGTTCTGGTTAAATTTATGCTCATTTAATTGAATTGTAACAACGCACTGCCTACACAGTGCATTGTTACACCCACACTACTGCACTGGAAAGCACAGAGTTTATAACTTGTTAACACCTGCTAGTTTTTGCTAGCTAGCTGTGTGGGGGTAGCTTGATTAAGCATGCTAATTGATAAGTTTATATTCATCTATTTCCATTCATTCTTTATTGTAAAACATTTTATAAATGTGTGTTTCACTTTAAACCCTATGTTTGCACACAACCCACATTGTTACTCAAATTTTCCCATTAGTAAACTTGCTAGCTAACTCACCACATGACCAATTTCACATTGTATCTATTTGAGAAATGAATTGATTTATCTGGCAAATTATTGGATTATGTCGTTTCCAGTTAATTCCCATGGAATGCTTCCACCTTGAATATTCCTTGAATTTTGTAAACCAATTAGTAGCACCTGTACTTTTGATACTATGATAAGTTCAAACTTGCTGTGAAAAAGGCCCGTAAAGGCCCCATACTGGATAGATACAGTGACTGGAGCAAGTCTCAGTCATAAACACCAAAATTAATACCTCCGCTTTCAAGTAAACTCATTGTTACAGACCAACAGACCCATGTTAAATTAACCTCATATTATACTTTTCACCAGATTCAGGACGTTCATCTTTTAGAGGACAAAACAAAATGGAAATGGAATAAAAAAGAAACAGAAATAAATCACTAATGTGGAGAAGAGGACGGTTCTTACCGCCTTGGCCAGTTTGCAGGCCTCCTCGGGTGAGTTGACGATCTCGTAGTAGAAGACAGAGAAGTTAAGAGCGAGGCCTAGGCGGATGGGATGTGTAGGCTGCATTTCCTTGGTGCTGATATCCAAGGCCTGCTGGTAGGCAGCTCGTGAACTACTGATGATTTCTGCACATAGGAAGATAGACCAATCAGGAAGCAGATTTTTCAAAATGGGAAAAACGATCTCTTGAGGTTTGTTCACATTACTTTGTAACTGCGCCCAGAATAGGAGCACACTCCACTGTGGACCATTTGTGTGTGCGCATCACGTTATGTTCCTGCTCCTCAAACTGCATTATCCAGTGATTTTCCGCAGGGTGGTGCAGCGGTGTGAGAGTGTCACTGAAATGACCCATTTCTGACAAGACGAAGCGACTGCGCTTTGTTGTTTGGCAAGCATTCAGCTGTTTCACAAACTCCTGGGCAGTTCAGTGCTTGTGTTTTAATTTCTTTACCCTCAGTGTTTTAAAACTTTGTTGTGGCAGCGATAGAGGCAATGCTGTTTCCTGTTTTCAGTAATCTGGACTCCCACACCGCCTCAAAACAGACTGATCGCGGCACCCACCGCCACAGCCTAAACGCACTACCCCCATTCAAAATGAATGGAAAGACCTGCGTTTTCGCCGCACCGTCTGTAATAAATGAAAATACCGATAACAACCACCCCTAAACCCCAAGGTGATGTCATTATTGTTTCTGTTATGTCCAACAGTTTAAAAAAAAAGTCATATTCAGGTTACTGTCACGTACAAAAAAAACCAGCAAATTCTCCCAAGTGAGATGCTGAAGCCCATGAATGTACAGTCTTTTTAGTAGAAAACTACTTTCATTTTCTGTCGCTCAACTAATCGATTGTTTCAGCTCAATAATCATTTGGTGCTTTGGCCACCATTTTACAGTTAAGAAAGATAAGTTATTTCACCAACATGGCTCACAAAAAGCAGGCAATAAAACCCCTATCATCAAATAAAAAAATGAAGAAAAAAAAAACAGGACTGAATTAAGATGACAAAAATTCTCCTCTAAATCAAAGAAATATCAGGTGTTAAAAGTGCATTTGTTAAGGTAAAGCCTTTGAAAAATATTTAAAACATTTTAGAAGATCAATATCTCAAGCATGGATGGGGGAGGGTGTCAGTATTCTAGCCACAAACACCTGAAACGAGCGTGGTCTCCTCTTCTTAAGACTTTTTTAATTTTAAAGGACCATTAATTAGCACACATTCGTCCCATCCTCCAACAGATGTGCAACAGCCTATCGCCATAGAAAAAAAGGGCTGTATCACACAGCAGTGTGTGTTTTTAACAGTAGCACCATTTAAATCTTTGTGTTTGAAAGGTCTTGCGTACTGCTGCATGAACCCTGAGCATAATTTCCCTGTGCTGTGTGATTTCCTCGAGTGACTGCACAAGAGTTGGATGGAGAGGCTAATAGCGATGTATGATGACAAAAAAAAACAACTTCAAAATGACTGCCACTGTTACAGGAAACAGAGGTCTGCTTTACTCACCCTCCTTTTTTTCTCCAGTGGCCACCTCAGCCAGGTAGCGGTAGTAGTCTCCCTTCATCTTCAGGTAGAAGACACTGCTGTCAGCAGGCTTAGCATTGGGGATCAGATGTTTGTCGAGCAGGTCCTTCAAGTGAAGGCGTGCAACATTAGTGTTGAAATGTGTGGAACTAAACACAGAACTGCCCTAGTAGTTACAAGTTAGTTCAAACATACTACAGACCTGTCTGTTAGCTCCCCCTGTGTGCTGAAGGTTTACACTGTCCCCCCTTAAGCGTGAATTATACTGGCCGCATCCCAGCTGGCGCGCACAAATGTGACGTCATGGAATCGCCGTAACTGTTTATACCTGCGCTGGTGGTCGCGACACTAGTTGCAGTCTTCTCCTGAACAGAGGTGGCGCTAATGAGGAAAAGCTATCGACTTTGCTCTTTCTACGGACTAGAAGAAGAAGAAAAAGGTAAACAACGGCAGAACTGGCAGCAGCATTGATGTCAATGCTTCGATTTGATTCGATGACCTACTTGGTTGGATCAAGCCTTTCATTCGCCATAAAAGAACTCATCTTAACCCACTAAGTTTACAAGAGAGACTAGCAGTCACTCAGAGTCCTGGCATCTTGTTGCTCTCGAGCTCGTTCATGCTTCCCGTTTCTGCTTTGTCACGCGATGCTGGGGAAAAAAATAAATAAAAGAGTGGTGCGTGACCTCGGCTCGTGCGCTATAAATCCGGGTGCGCCGGCAAGATCTACGTCATTTTGACGTCACGATGGCGCGCGCCAGGTTGGGAACGGCCAGTATAATTCACATTTTACAGGTTTTCCCTGCCATTATGTGGCTTAGGTGCAGTGCTTAAGCTTTTTGGGCACCGCCCTAAGCGTGAACATAAAAACATGTGCCAATAAGCCAACACATGGGACGGGTGCCTCTCTTCTGCACATGTGCCGCATGCTGGTTAAAGAAAGTGAAGGGGGTTAGCCACAGAGCTAGCGTTAGCACAGGCTCACTAAAGTGGACCAGCTATTTTCGTTTTAGTGACAAGCTGCTTTAGTGGTCTCTCCATTGATGCAACTGACAACCATTAAGCTTTATGCAAGTAATTGTGATGATGTCACAAATACGGAAATTAGTGTATGGCATTATTTGCACCCAATACCTCTTTTACACCAATGACCAGGGTTGAGCCCTAGTTATCTGACCAATGTTCAACCCTTCTTTTGGAAATTCAAACCAAGCCAGTATACATGGGTATATCCCTGGTCATGACAATTCAGGTACGACCTGGGTCACAACCCGGGAGCAATGCATAAAAATAATTTCCTTTAGTGCTAGAAATGGGCGGGGCTTTGCACGTCATATTCAGTGAACAACTAACATCACATAGACAAGCAAGGAGAAAACATTTCTGTTTGTTTGATATCATTAAAATAAAGTTGGGCTTTGCTGTCGACTTCACGACTAATTTAAAAAAAAGAGAGAAAAGGATAGTTTCGCGCTACCCAGCAACCGCACTGAACTGCAGTCTGGAAGGGTGTGTCGCGGTCTCGAGCGAGCGTGAAAGAGCGGGCGGCGGTGCTGAAATAGTTGAACAAATACATTTTCATACGTTTACGTTATAATACTGGGTTTATACAGGCAGTTTTGTCACATAATTTGTCCCGCCCCGGCTGTTAGCGACCCAGGTCTTGTGCAATTCACATTGAAATCGACCCTAGTCCTACCCTGAACCAACCCACGTCGCTCGATTGACTAGGGTTAACCCATTCAAACACACAGTCGATCTTGGTATATACCCTGGTTGAGCCCTGGGTGTGAAAGGGGTATAAGCAATCCCTGCCTTAAGGCCAATTTATGCTTCTGCGTTAAATCAACGCCGTGGGTACGTATATAGGTATGTAGAGATATGGACCCTACGCCGCAGCCTGATGTGCACCTCTCAAAAAATTTAACTACACGTTGCGGCGGCGCAGACTGCAACAACTGTGATTAGTCCTCTTGGCCGTGGCTTGGTAGCGTTGCATTTCCCCCTACTCATTTCCGGGTTCTCCTCCTCCATAAACATGAAATCAAGGAGAGTGTTAACTTTTCCTGCTACGGATTTTCCACCGTGGTCAGAAAGCACAGGGGAGACACTTTGTTTCTCCCACTATGCCTCTAGAGTCGGTATTCGTTCCAAAGCTAATCACCGTCACTCACTCTATCACACACTCCCCACGCACAAGTACAAACTTCCGGCAACTTATGTAGGCTATGGCGAAAGCTCTGCGTAGAGCCTTCGCAGAAGCATAAATCGCACTTTAGATCCCCACCGCATTCACATAGGCACCATGGCCAACCAGTAGGTGTCACCAGTGCAATGACAAAGGCGTGATCCCTCTCTGGCTTCCCATTGAAGAACATTGTTTTGTGTGTACCTCACACATGGATGTATTACAATACCTAGATACCGGACTCCAAGTTTCCTTGCGTCCTGGTTTGCTTCTGTGTGGTTTTTGGGTTAAGGTTCCGAAACCAGGTGCCAATATGGCACCAGTTCCAAAACCACCGGTGTCTATCGGACCGAATGCAGATTCCGAATGCAGATTTCAGTGCCTCTTAAATGCCTGCGCTGCTCTCTGGTGCTCCAAAACGCATTTTAGAGGCAACAGAAGCTTCACTGCATGCGACGCTAGTTAAAGCAACACTATGTAACTACAGCCGCGCGGCTGTAGTTACATAGTGTTGCTTATACAGTAAGTAAGTAAGTAACAGTAAGTTATTGTTATAACATAGTTATTACATTTTTAATACATCATTTAAAATTTGACCATATGGCCTTAGCAATAAACAAGCCATTCTTTAATTTCACGACTGTCATTTTGTGCCCTTCTTTTTTTTTTTTTAAGTATCGTTCAGGCACCAGCACCATTTTGAAAGTATCATTTTAGCACCTGTATTGGAAAAAACCCAAACGATAACCAACCCTTGTTACGGCACATTAATTGTTTTAGTTTGCTTGGTCATGCATGTCCAATAGGACTTTGCATTGGGTTGATGTCCCACACATGCTTTGTTTTGCAAATATGAGACATTCTTGGTTTGAAAAATTCCAATTGCAAATAGTGCAAAGAGTGACGAGTGACCTTGTTTGCAGTCGAGGGTGTTCTTTCAATTGCTTTACAAAATTGTATTATAACAATCTATGTGGAAAAGGCTTTATGGGCTACAGGGGATATTAGTTGCAGTATCACGATTGGCCACTGGTACAAATTGGCTGCTTGGCCGCAACATATCTAGCTCTATACATCCATGCCCCGGCCAGGCCAGATGCACTGAACGCAGGTTGCTGCAGTGGTGGCTGAGAATTCTACATGAATATTTACAAAAAGAAATTTGGTGGTGGTTTTCAAACTACACTATAGTTTTCACTGTTGATTTCCACATAGCAACATTTTAATATCTAAGTGGAGTACTTCCTTTGAATACTTGCTTCTCACCTTCTGTCCCTCCCTCAGCCAGAGATCATTTCAGTTCTCACTAACAGCCATCTTCTCTATGCCACCATGAATTTGTTCTGTCTACCCATCCATCAATCTCGATTTAAAGAATTTACTCTCCACTTCCTTCCACCTATCCACTGTCTTCACCCTCCCATTGTCCCTGCTTCTTACCAGTACTTCCTTGCAGATGTCGTTCAGCTCCTTCTCGATCGTCTCTTTGTACTCCTTGGCCAGTGCACTCTTTGCGTCATTATCTTTTGACTTCTGCTCCATGCTGTACACCACCCTCCAAGAGGACCTCCTAGCCCCCACCACATTCTTGTAGGCAACAGAGAGCAGGTTGCGCTCCTCGTTGCTGAGCTCCGTGCCCTCCTCTGTGACAGCCTTCATGGCTGCAGCCATGTCATCATAGCGCTCAGCCTGCTCGGCTAGTTTGGCTTGCTGTATCAGGTCCTCCTTTTCTGCCATGGCTCCTGAGTGGGCTGAGGAAGGAAGGACAGAGGAGAGGTGGTCGGGAAGGACAAAACAAAGGAGACAGGAGAAGGATTAGGAAGACAGAGGAGAGAGTGGTGGGGGAGGGCAAGTGTAAGGAGAGAAAGAGAGGAGCAACATGGTGGGGAAGGGGGGGGGTTCGATTATTTAACTTGAATGGAGGAGGACTATAGTGCATGTCCCTCCTGCGTAACCTGATTTCTCAGTTTCTGGTATGTACATGTAAATATGAAGATACAGTGAATAGCAATCAGTCAACAGGGGGTATATACTTTTGATTAGTACTCTACTCTTTTGGAGAATATTACATGGGCAAAAGCCCATGTCACGCAAACATTTACATCACATTGGTCAGTATGACTTGCATCACATTAGGTATTCATCATATTTTGTGCTACAATCTATGAGTGTCTCTCGCAATGCTTGGATTTCTTTTCAATAGTAAATGTTTCTTTGGTCTGTGCACACCATCTTTTTTTTAAAATAGTTTTTGGATTTAAACCAGCTTGACTCATCGGCACTCTTTTGATTTATACTGGTGACTAAATTGACTGTAGATTACTTCTAGATTAATTTTCTGGGCTGTGCAATTTAAAAAAGGTAATACAAGATGTTGTGAAACACTGAAAAATCAAAATAATTTCCCAGAGCCCAAGGTGACCTATTCAAGATGTTGTGTTAGCTGAAACTAATTATTATTTTCATAATCAATGTTTCATTCATCAATTTATCTGCAGATTATTTTTCTCGAATCAATGTTAGAAAAGAGAAAACATTTTTGCATTTAGCATTTTTGTTTGATAAATGACAAATGATTAACAGCATGTAAAAAACTTGCAGATACATTTTCTGTCAATCCATCGCTTAATCAATTAGTATGTTACATAGTTTAAAAATGAGTTATAGCTGATCAGACCCCTAATGACACCCAAGTTACTAGCTAAGTTTCTTAAGTAGGCTACTTCCTAGCTAAGACATTTTACAATATCCTTGCTTCATCTCAAGATAACTGCAGGACTGTTGCAGTGCATAAACAATACACTCTTTTGCAGATTACTACTTACTAGCTGCCTTGAACAAACGCAGAAACACCAAACCTTGAACACGTTTCAAAAAATCTCAGCGAGTCTGATTTGCAAGCACGGACACACCTGCACCCTTCTGAGGAATGTCGGCCACCCAGTTTCACGTCTCTCACACACACACACACACACACACACACACACACACACACACCTGCCCACCGAGCTCGGATTCTGTACGGCAAGCATACAAACAGCGACAAAAATACCCTTGCTATATGTTTTGGCTTTAATATTTTCAGTGTGTAATGTGAAAAATGCTTAACAGCGCTGCGGATGGACAGATAAGCCACAATAATGGTGTCACCGACTCGGTTTATTAACTGGAATAAAAGGAGCCTAGCTTAGTTCAGTCCAAAGTGAACGCCCTTTTTCGCTTCCCGGAAAACAACCCAGAGCTGTTAGTTTTACGAGCATTGACCATTAATTGTTTTAGGTTGCTTCATTTACAAAAGCTAATGTGGTAACGTTAAACACGAAAGCTGCCTTCTAGACACAGCGTGTAAAATAAATAGATGGGTTAAAGTGCAGTAAACGCTTCCCATTCAGTAAGCTCCGAACAATGACTGAGCAACGGCGCATCACTGGTTTCCTCTTACGCCCAAACGATTCAAGCAGGATTAAAATAATCCCCATAACACACGGAGCAAATGTAACGGTTTCCCGTCGAAAATACTACCGACCAGCAGTGGTAAATAAATGTGAACTAACCTGTGAGTGTCGTTAGACGATGTTGTTCCTGATTCCCGGCCGCACAGCTGATGATCTCTCCCGCTCATCCACGGGGTTTCCCTTCAATCAAAGATACAGCAGCAGGGTCGCACTGGGACGGATGACGTCAGACTCGGGTTGCTAGGGCAACCCAATTTAGAGGAAACATTTTAAAGCCATGGAAACTCAGTCAGTGGACAATTTCTCTTTTTTTAAAAGTTTACTTAACATATATAACAAGCAACAAACAACCTACTGCTATTCGAATTCATATTCTAAATTAAGTTAACAATGCGTTTAGAACACAATATGTGTGTCAGTCTTCATTTGGTTCAATGCCCCTTTTATTCTCTGCTTCTAAAATCCTATAACTGTAAATCTACAAGGTTTGGCCGTTTTATTATACATGCATGGGTTTTGCTGTCGTATGAATGTAGAAAAAAATACATATCCAATGTACTTTTGTCTAACAACATTTGCAAGGACTCATGGGAGATGTAGTTGATTTAGTTCTATCTTAGGTAGGCTATGACAAGGAGTTCAAATGTTACTGCTTAATATAGTAGTATATAGTGTGTCAGACAGAAAACATTATCCTGTTTCAGGGTCTCAGAAAGAATTATGAAATAAGTCCTTAATTTAAAAAAAAGTGAACAGACTCTCACCCGGAAGTGGGGCATGACTGGCTCGAAGCTGTTCAGTTGCTATGGAAACTGGGCATATATATGTCATTATTTTGAATTCAGTTTCTCTATCACCACAAGTGAAAAATAAATAAATTTTAAAATGTCCATTTATGACTACACTATAACGTAAGTTAATCATAGCGAGATGACATTTGATTAATAATAATAAATGAGCATTACTATGGAAGTAATGTTAAATGGTGATGTTGACCTATTAAGCATCTGTCAGTAAGGTAGCCTATAAGGCTGTGCCGTCATAAATCTACTGAGCCCTCTGACAGGTGACACCATTTTTAACCCTGAATTTATGAACCTTAAAACATACCCTTGCCCACGCAATGATGATGATACTCAGCTGCTTAAACAGGCTTTACAGCTTGATAGGCAGTTGCATGTCTCCCTCAGTAGTCTAGCCACCATCCATGTTTATCTAATTGCACTAGTCTTACAAATAGCCATTAGTTAGTTCCTCTTCTATCACACATTGCCTTGACCTGTCTTACACATTTTTTCTAACCTTATTTCTGACACATTTATGACAACATACAGCTGAGGTAGGTGCAACATATACCTGAATGAAAGTGATGCTCCCCCAAAATGTTCTCCTAACTTTATTAAAAATACTAAAGTAAGAGAGGCCCTGGAAGCTCACCAAGGGTCTACCTCAAAAACAGCAAGAAAAAAAAATACATAATTTAAACTAGAATACTAGAAGTATAATCAGCTATTCCAGCAGTAACACGCTCAAGATCAGGTTTTGCCTTGATTCATTAAAATTTGTTTGGGGTTTCAGAACCCTGAGTTGTTTTCCTAAAAAGAAAAATGCAGATAAACAATTATTCATAATTTGGTCTTAATTAACCTTACATGTTTTAAGACACTGTCACATAATGCCAAAAACCCCAGTGTTTCATTATCACCAGTACAGTGAGAGCAGTCTCTGGTTTCCAGTTGTTTTCATCTCTTCAAACTGAGATATGTGCCTGGAAATAGATGATCTATAGCCGGTGGGAATCTAATTAATTCCTTCACCTAATTAATCCAACTAATTCATTTTGTGCAAGTGCTTCTCTTTTTCCCATCAGTCCGTCTGTGCTTGAATCTAAACAGACGGGCCATAACACACAAAAGAGATCTAGCAGATGTGTTTTTTTTAATTCCCAAGTTTACAGATGGGAAAGAAGGAGGTGGATTGTGTGTGAGGAGACAGAGGAACAGTGCTAGGACTCATTTAGTCGGGCCGCTCAAACCATTAAAAAAAACAAGCATGGCACTGGCTTCATTTTTCTGTTCTTCTGAATACTCAGAATAAAAGGTAAAACAAGTTATTTCTCGTTTTGTGACCTTTTTCAAGAGACACTGAATACAAGGCGAGCTTGTTCCACCAGTAAATACAATGCTGTGGTGATTTGACTGTATGGTAAGACAGTACATCTTTTCAGTCACCATGTCTGAGCTGAACTGATGCATCTGTCACAGCTGGAGAAAAGGGAGCACAGAAAATGAATGCTTTTTGTGACAAAAGAGTCAAAGACATCATTTTTAGCTGGTCGAGTGACTTACGGGTCCAGACAGGATTCATTGTTTTTGTTAATTAACACACAGTGCTGCTGCTGCCATTGTCACCGAGTCATTTCCGGGTGTCAGCAGTTTGGCGGATACAAGGCTTTTATGACGGTTGTTATCAGGTTCTACATCGCACCACCGATACGTTTCATTAAAATTTGAATATCCGTTTCATATTTGACATTGGTATTCTTATCTGCATCAAAGCCTTGTTTTCCATGCATAACACTTTCCCTTTTCAAAATGCTTAGATTTTTATACTTTCTGTATATTATTTTTTTGTTGAAGTTTGAGTTGTTAATGTTCATTTTTTTTTTACTGTTCTGAACTGTTTACTATAACCTAATATCATCATCTGTGTTTTGCAATTCAACCTAGAAAACCCCCCCCCAAAAGAACAAGCCTCCACAATGTAAAGGTTGTGTTTAAACCTCCAAGTGCAGCAAATGTACAAGTTTATGCAAATGTGTAGATTATGAACATTGCCACCTGGGATGATGTCCAAGTCAGCTGTCAGTTACTCTCTGCGAGTCTTCCTTTCTCTCTCTTGCTGCCATAATATTACAGCTCCCGATTTACTAAAATACAATACTGTGTACACAAACATTCATCATTAATTATTGCACATTAAAGTGGCAGTTAAAAGTCCTACAAAGAATTCACATTTACATAATGTGAAGAAAATAACCGTTTCAATTTGGACAGTAAATATTCAACTGTCAGTAAAAGTATACGGGCCAACTAAACCGTAAAAGCTAGAAGTGAGTTTAAGTCCACCAAGGCAGAAAAACAGATAAGGGTGCTTCCTAACGCTCAGGCAGAAAATTTGGAATTTATGAAAATAAACACTTTGTAGAGAAACGCAGATATACAACAAAGTAAAATTTAATAAAATGCTATAATACATCATTGGAGCATTCATACATTTTTCAAGTGTACACATCTTGCCAACACTCTCCTGTAAAATGTATTAACTTACAATTCATGTAGCGGCTTGGAAATGGCTAGCAAAATTTCACATTTTTAACATGAAATTATGATTAGTGAGATGAAACATTGCAGTATAACATGGCAGACAACTGTGGAGGAATTCCATATTTAACAACTGACATAAGAAAAAAAAAAAAAAAAAAAAAATCAAAGCCTCCTTTTAAGTCAATTCTCAAAGCACAAATAGACAATGTCATATTTTTCATTTTTTTTGCAGCAATTTAAAATCATAATTCTCCCACCCAAGCAACCCATGCTTTGTTTAAGGACACTGTATGTGTTTACCTCATGTGTCAAGTTTTCTATACAGGTTTAATCGGACAATTCAATCCATCAAAGCTTCAGATAGAGAGGTACAAGAGCTGGCAGCGAGAAATACTCCTATGTGCATCAGGGCAGTGAGGTGTCCGTTCTGAGAAACCGTGTGAATAAAAAAGGGAGAAATCCTCATTCACCACTTGGATTGTTACTGGTTTGTACAGTCCTTCAGTGGCCCTGAAATTAAAACCAGCATTTAAATTTGCCCGCGTGTATTTAAACACAAGCGAAAAGAGGACTGGATGGGAGGAAGCATTGTGTTAAAGGCAACCTGGCCTGTTAAAGCCTAAATGAAGATAAAGACTTCATGTTGGTTACATCAAATCATCCATTGCCGTCCGACTGAGATTGGTGCAGAGTTGGTGCAGGGCCTAGAAGGAAATTGGTTTGGTATCCAGAGCGAGCGTTTATGCCTCCACTCCCTCTAACTCGGGGGGTAGAGGGGATTTCGGGTGCTTGCTCTCAAAGTGTTGCTTGAAGGTTTTTGGGTCGGGCATCTGGGACTGCAGGAAGGAACAAATATAATGTAATATTTTCGGGACGTAGCAGAGGCCTTGTCTTTGGAAAATATAGCTTCTCAGTGATCAAAGGATGTTATACAAATCTAAAAGAAAAAGGGACCAAACGCCAGCAGAATTAACAAGTTAAAATGAAAAATAAAGCCTTTTCCCATCCTGAGTCAGGTTCTGGCTTCTGGGTTGTCAAGAGTTCAGACTTCATACTCACCCTGCACACAGCGCAGGTGAACACTAGTGCTGCCTTGGCTGCCGTCTTTTGATCATGACTTTTGGCCTTCTTCATTTCGGCCTGTTTCTTGGCATTTTTCTGCTGAGACTGAAGCTTCTGATGCCCGCGTGCCATTCTGGCCAAGCCTAAAGGGTAGGAAGCAAGGACAAAGGACTTAATGTTTACGGATACACATCAGTGCTGTGGATAGGGCTACACAATATACCGTTTTTTTTTTGTTTTTTTTTAAATCGTCATCGCGATATCAAAAGGCTGCGACATATCACGTAAGACACTCGCGAAATATTTGTTAGTTGAAAGAAAATAGGAGTAGAAAACGGCACTTTAAAATGTAACCGTCAATCATTTTTTAGTGCTTCCTTTTATATTCAAGTCAATGTTCAATTTGTTCAATAAAATGTTGGAAATGATTTCCTTTTATTCGTTTTAAATTCAACAAGCAGTTCATTGTATTATATAGCAGAATACTGAAAGCAGCAGAATTGAGAACACTTAAATATGTTTATTTATCGCAAGTAATATCGTTATCGAAATATTCAACGTTATCGAATAACGCATATTTTCCTCATGTCATGCAGCCCGTGTTGTGGACATACTTAACTTTCAATTACAGTTGGTAGCCTACTCATCTACCTTATCATTTCAGTGCCCACAGAGAAGGTTTGCATAATACCATGTTTACTGTCATGGCAAAAGGTAAAGTATGAAGACTATCACAAATTTTGGTCTATGGGACAGGCAATTCTCTCATTATTTTCCATCAATTTTTTTTGCAGCGCCAATGCAATGCTTTTCTTATAGGCAGCTAAATGTTTAGTGGATATAAACACTGGAAAAAGAAAGCCAAAGAACTGAAAAGAACAAACAACTGCCAGTCAGCCAGGGTCAGGCAAAGTAAACAAAACAAGATAAAGCTTCAGTTTAACCTGACCTGAAATGCAGGTGCTTTAGATGAAACAGAGGCAGGGCTAAAACAAAACCTTGACTTACATGAGGGTAGGATTGGTAATGTATTCCATGAAAGACATTCAGGACAGGGGAAACTAAACAACATTAGAACTGCTTAGCTTAGGGGCTGATTCCAGGAAGCAAGTGTCTGGATAATTCTGGTGTATAAACCTGGTTCCACGTTTTAATCAGCAAAGATAACAAATATGTTTCTTGGAACAGGAACTGGTTTGGCAGGTTGTGCAACAGATTTACTTGCAATTGGCATTTGAGAGAGGGGCAATGGGGGAGGGAAACAAGTTCTCTCATGCCCTCACAGCTATGGGCCTCAAGATTTTGACACAATGATCTAATGTGAGGTACTAATGCAGCACCCACCTTTAGGCCCTTAACAGATTGTAAACTTTAGTGTTGCATACTCCCAAATCATCACACTCTGAGGGTGACCCTGGAGCTTTCAAGGCCCCTGAAGGTCTAGGGACTTGGGGTGATTGCCCCACTTTGCCCCGTTGGTAATCCAGCCTTGCTTACTAGCAACGTCTATTAATAGTATGCCGTTAGTCAGCAATGTATTCAGTGGTAACTAGCGTTGGTTATCTTATGACAAATATGGTAAGCTTGCTGAGCACTCAGTATGTTAACTTGTGTCAACACCATGTGTTAGCCAGCTGATTTAAAAACTAGTTTTATTGGTGCTTAGCTTAGAGACTGAGGAATATAATGTAATTATTAACAATTATATTGAAGTTACCACAGCACATCTGGCTCATTGTTATCGAGGTGACGCCAGTTTATTTTCCCCTGCACTAACGTTAATCGAGCTGTTAACGTGGGTTAGCATAAATGCTAACTTTAGCTAGCTCACTATGGCTATCTCGTTAGCTAGCCAGCTAACCTTAAAATGAATATTCGCGTCGGCATGAGGGTAACGTTAACAGGGAAACGCATCAGCGATGTTATAGTTAAAAACAATTTAAAAGGACAGCAACTCTTACCTCTTACAAGTAACGGTACGTGTCGTTTGCTGGACGCGCGCACACACACACACAAGTGTGACAGCTGCTCAGTTCTCAGACAGCTGAAAGCTACTGCTGCGTTCAAAGACTTTCGTATTATTCGGCTTTAATAGGAATTAAACAGTTTCATGGTTTAAAAATCTTGTAAAATCATACGTACGTATTTTATATTAATAATGTGTTATGTTTAGGAGCAGTTTACCAAAATTTGATTTTAGTGAATGACAGGATAACACAAAAAACGTATTCATATTATAGCTGTGATCATGCGCAGAAGCAGTAATGTAAAGTTGTCTATGGTATCTGGGCCGCTCTGGGCTGGCAGATGTAGTCACCATGATGCAGATACAGGGCGTTGGCAATGTCGCCCCCATGTGGCAGAGTTTAGTTAGAGTTTTGGTTAGTACACATCCACACACACACACACACATATATATAAATGTTTAAATTAAATGCTTCATGGTGATCCCAAGTTAGAAGTTATGGTTTATTCATAATGCTATTGTGCTTATTATTGCATTATAATCTGCATAAAATGTGCGTGCTGACACAGGCCTAGTTGCCTAATAATAATGTTTCATTATTTGTTTGGAATTAGGAGATAATTACCATCTAATTATTTGTGTCGTAACTTAAGTAGACTATTCACACATGTATGGGATTCGAACAGTGTGCTTGCAATCAAAAGAGCATTTGAGAAAGAGATTGTATGCAATAATAATGCCTTTTTCTATTTGACCATGGTTGTTTTATTGTTTTGTTTTAAATAAAAAGTAAAATAAAAAATAGTTGTCTACCTCTTATTTGCTATTTGTTTTTGTTTTAATTGCAGTTATTGACTATCTTCGACATTAACATTCTTCAAACCTGTACATTTGTGTTTAAAACAAAATATTTCAAAAAAAATTCACATTTCCATAATTACGAGACAGGCTATGAATCTTCATCTTCCTTAGTATAAAAACATCCTGTGGTCAGTTTTCTATCGAATTTCATGGAGATATTGTGGAATGAAAATGTACATTCAACGGATTCCTCTTTTGATTTGGAAAAACTTCAAATCACTCTTAGCTATTGTTTATACTGTAAATACGGCAATTACTTCTTCCTCTAGTAATTTCTTTCTCTGCATGTATTTCTCTTTTTAAAACTTATTTTATATCAAACTTTTGAACACTAATATTTTAAAATACTGATGATTTTGTATGTCTACATTTTACATTTGGTATGTCCGTTGGGTGTGGTTTTAATATAAGCCATCAGAGGTTTCTATCACATGTATTTTATATTTCTTTAATGTGATTTGTATTTATGTGAGTGAAACAAATAAACAAAACATAAACCTTTTACACCTCATTCTATGCTATTGTTGGTTTTACTACCTCTTATCTATTGGTATCTCGTGTATGCACAGGACCAAACTCTTTGCAACACATAGATTTTGAGAGATAAATGATAAAACGTTATGTTCCCCCAAAGCAACACTAGGTGGCAGGTATGTAAGACTACATACGGTATACTATACTGGTGTGTTGTGTGGGAGAAATACTGTAAGTTGTAGTGGTACCAGCATCCACACGTGCACATGTGCACACACACCTAACACTAATACTGACACATACCTAATGGCTGTAATGATAAAAGAGCTAAATTATCATTATAACAATCTCAAATTCAAAGATTACTGTATACACTGCTGGTCCACTAAGATCCGTCTTGAATGTTAAGCATTTATTCAAATCTATTTTTAATTACAGTTATACAATGTGGTTCATGGGACTGCATCGGATATTTATCTTTTCTATCTGTGACTTTGGTTTTGGGAACAGTGGAGCTGTTCACCTCCGCTCTGTATTTGACTGAATGCAGCTAATATGTAAATTAACTGAAACTCCAGTTAGGACATGATGGAAACAAAAACTCACGTGTTATCCCAATAACATCAAAATATCAATCAGTCTGTAAAGAAAATAATAAATCCTAGTGTGTACATGTCTAGTTGTGAGTTGCATTATTGTAATTGTCTCTATTAGAAAGAAAGAAGACAGTGAACTCTGTGTGTGTGTGTGTATGTGTGTGTGTGTGTCTATTTTTATTCACTAACAGTCATTATAGTACTCATTCCTGTTGGAAAACTTCCCAAAAGTTAGGTGTCATGACTTTCTTGAGAGAAATTTTATCATTGTGAGAAAAGTCTGCAGCCTGCCATTGCGGCCCCCTCCACCTTCCTGCTTCCCCCCCTCATCATAAGAGAGAGACAATCCTTTTGTGAAGAGGGGGAAATATCTCTCAAGAGAGAAGGATGTGATTATGCTTTCAGAATGAGGCGAAAAGTAAAAGAAAGAAGGGAGAGAAAAAAAAGACAAAAGCCACACATTGCTCAAGTTCCCCCCGCCCTGGAGGTTGTTGTGCAGGGACTTGCTAGCTTAGGTTTGGGGTGAGGTTGTCCAGCCTTAGGGCCTGTGTGAAAGCAAATCTTCCAGGTGTCAGCTATTCAATAGTGGAGGAGAATATTATCTGGCTATCCATTGTGTACATGAATAAGCAGGGGTTTGCCACAGATAGCCTGAGATTATTTTTTCCTATTTGGGTCCTTTAATCCCGCCACAAGGGCTTTCAGGTTCACTTTCTGCTTGGCCAAGTTGTTTTTGAATCCTTTTGGTGTATATTATCTTTTGCAGTTTCTGGTTTATGTTTCTCACTGCATAACCACATATCCAGGTTTAGCTAGTTTTCCAGAGGTTAAGCCAGGGTCAAGAAAGATTTTTTTAAGATGCATTGTAGGATAGCGAAATTTGTCTGGCAACAAAACGTCACACGGAGAGAGAGAAACAGTAGCTAGAGTGACTGTTGAGGGAAGAGGATGTTGGATTTCATCTTCCCTATTGGCCACTTCCTCTACCGGCTCCCCCTTCATGCTTTCCCTTTTTTTTGCCACAGTCCACTGCTGCTGCTGCACCACCATGACATGCCACAATGTTGCCAGACCAGTCGGGCTGGCTGTACACAAGCCGTGACACAGTCACAACACATCCACATGCTGGTAATTTTCGCTGCTGCCTTTAGAGGCCTCATACCACGTGATGTGATTGACATATATAGCACACAAAGAGTTTGTTAAAGCATTTGACTGCTGTGTTTTTAGTGTATTTTTTGCAAAGAAAAATGAAATCAAATTAAAAATTAAACCTCCAACATCGCACGTCAATCTATCTCTGAGGGTAGAAAAGTTAAAACCAAACTTAATGGCACAAACAGAGTGCTTTTTTTTTTTGCAATGCAATTGTATTTGTTCAGTGGTTTAATGAAATTGACCCTGACATGCCCCGAGAAATCACATCAAGAGGGCAAACCATGCCTTCAGGGGGAAAAAAGTTAATTTCCTACCTTGACTCACAAAAACACACAAAGACACACACAAACACTTCTACACGCAGAATGCAACTGAAGGAGAGGCGAGGTCTCGGGTCGGGCAGACATAAGCCGGTCAGACAGAGGCTGATTGTGAAGGTGGTGACAGCACTCACTAACCTCACTAACAGCAGCAGCTCTGAAGCTGAACTGTGGCTGTTAGTGAATGAAGTCAACAGCATTGGATCGAATGTCAGTTTTACCGTAACACAAATGTCATGGAATTTCTGATTTAGACAATACAAGGTTGGTAGTGATGAGTAGGCTATAATATGTTTTTAACATTTTTGCATTTGAAACGCCTTGATGCATAACACATAATGTTTTATAGGATATCCTAAACCCTTATAATAAAACAATATTTATTCATGGCTCATCTTGAATTACGAGCAGATCAACAGAAAAAAACAGATGTCTTTTCTTCTCAGAACATAACTTTGTGTACAATAAATATATTTGTCTTTTTTACCCCTCTAACCACCCTTTGAGACAGGTCCTGTATCGCAGGTTGGGGTTGATTTTATCTATTAATTTAGAGAGATGGATATTTATCTGTTTAAATGTTCCTTAATCTGCCCGGCTTCCACTTTTTTATGTCTCCCGTCATCTCTCACCTTCCTCTCCATGTTATGCTTTACTCATTCTACTCTTCCTTCATCCCCCCTCCTGTTTTCCTCACTGCTGTCCATCTGGAGAACGACACATCCCCCCTTGACTCTCCGTCTCTGTCTCAGCTGTGAGTTTCTGTACTCAAACAGGGAGACTCTGACACCTAATCCTGGCCAAGTCCAGACAAGCTGCTTCTCTCTGCGAAAAACTCAGGTATGCCTTTCACCTCTCTCACAGAGTGGGACACACACACACACACACACACACACACACACACACACCCACACACACACACACACACACACACACACACACACACACACACACAGAGAGATAGGTATTCTGTGACTCCTGGCCCCTGACTTTTCTGTCTTGCCCATGCCTGCTTGTGGCAGCTTGTATCGTAGCCTTCGCACTATTTCAGCTGTCATACCGCCACATGGCAAACATTCCAGCTAGGAGAAGTCATGTAGGGAAAGGTACAGATAAGGGAAATCTTTTCCAAAACATTATTTTGATTAAGTCAAGCAAAAAATACTTCTCACTTTGTTTTCTGATTGATTCTGATTAGTCGCATGGACAGATTTTGAGACATCTGTTCTGTACATTCAGTAATCTGTCCATGTTCATTGGAAAAAGTGGTAATAAAGTTTGGTAGAAATATGCTTGGAATACATCAGCTATTCATTTTTTTTTCTCTCCTACTTTAAACAAGTTTTCTGTTTCTCTTAACCTTTGTTCATCTCTCTATCTGGGTGTTGTTGGAACTAAAGGACCCCACCTGTATTTATCTAGCAGTTCCATTGAAACACATACAGAGAGAGCTCAGGAAAGGCCCAGGTGCTCTGTAAAACAAATTAGACAAGGGAGGATAGTAGTGATCACATGCTTGCTCTTCATACACACACGCCAAACAAACACAAAACACCCCTGACGGTTTAACTGAATCTGAAATGAAATTTTTAGATTTCCATATAAGAGTGCCTAAAGGCATTGATAAGCAAACGGTTTGCATTTTGTCACGCAAACATCTTCATAGGACATCAAACCAGTTTGGAAATTGCAACCCAACCATTTTTGAAAATTCAACTGAGGAGCAGTTTATCCTTTCTGAATTATTTCTTATATATACTGTATGTTATGTAACTCTGTAGACGTGGTGGAAGAAGTTCTGAGATCTTTTCCAGCTATAGTGGAATAAAAAGTTCATTGTTTCCCTCTGAAATGTAGCGGAGTAGAACAGTGGTGGAAGAATACTTGGATTCTTTACTTAAGTAAAATTACCAATACTACTATGTAAAAAAACTCCATTACAAATAATAGCCTTGCATTCAACCTCCTACTACAGCTGTGAAACACGTAGTAGAATAAAATAAAGTATGATATTTGCCTCTACAAAATGTAGTGGAGTAGAAGTATGACGTAGCACAAAAATGAAAGACTTAAGTAAAGTAGGCCTACAAACCCCTCTAATATGTAATTAAGTCCGGTACTTCAGTAAACATACTTCCTTCCACCACTGAAAATTACTCTGTATTAAGTTTTTATCTAATATTTTAAATGGTGTTACTTGAGTGTGATGAAAATCTCTTGAAAATGAACAAACCATACTATATATATATATATATATATATATATATATATATATATATATATATATACTATCCAATATGAGACATTATACATTATCTACTAGACTTGCACTAATAATCATGTACATGTACTTTAAGTTTCCATTGCGATTAATTAAATCATCTATCTATCTACAACAATAATTAAAACAAAAAATGTAGGGGCAGTGGTCACAAACTGTGCCCTACCTCAGCAGTGCTCCAACATTAAGACACACACACACACACACACACACACACACACACACACACACACATACACACACACACACACACACACACACACACACACACACACACACACACACACACACACACACACACACACACACACACTGTTTGCTCTGGTAGGTTAATCCCAAACACTAGGATCTCCTCATACAATGGCTTCATTAAGGGGACAATGGCATTGTGTCAACTAATGACAGGGCTCCTCCTTGCCTTCTGTCTGCTCTGAGATGACCTGCAACACAGACACTCACAGACAAGTCATTATGAAAATTTAGAGAGGGGGGAAAACATTTTCAAACCTGTGCATGTGTGTCAGTCTGAGGCCAACTATGAGGCTATCATTACTCCATTTAGCCAACAACTTTTAACCCACTTGTTTTTATATAAAGCTTTTATTTATTTAGAATGAAATAAAATCCAGGGGCAGAGAAGTTCATTTTAAACATGTTTTATGTGTCATTATGGTGCCTTCGAGCCGTCTTTTCCTTTGCTTGCAAGCGAGGTGAGCCTCTACCTGCCTCTCTGACCCACCAGCCAATCAGAGCCCGGCTCAATCTGCAGCAGCCAATCAGCGTCAGACTCGCCCTCACCTTCAATTCTTTTCTTTTCTTTTTATAGTGAAAGAATGTCTTGCCATTAAAGCAAACGCAGGCAAATATTATAATGCATGGCAGCAGGATGTGTGGATATTTGTTATAATCTCAATACAAATTGAACACGAGACACGCAGAGTGATTGGCTGTTTGGGGACAAAAGCGGCTTTACCTGCCAGGAGAGAGAGAGAGAGAGAGAGAGAGAGAGAGAGAGAGAGAGAGAGAGAGAGAGAGAGAGAGAGAGAGAGAGAGAAGAAGCGGGGCGAGAAAAGTCGACTTACCTGTAGCCCAACTTCTGGCAACTCACTCACTCTATTACCTGCTCCGACTTGAAAGTCCAGTTTCACAAGGAAGAACCGTAGAGGAAGCAAAATATGTCACAGGAGACAGACAAGTAAGTGATCGAGCCTGCCGAGAGGATCTTTGATGGTTTCAACTTAAAAGGAAAGGTTTTTCTTTTTATTCGCTAACTAAAAGAATCACTTTTTGTATAGGCCTACGTAGTTTGTATCAGAGGATGAAATGAACGTTGTGGTTATATTACTGTTGGATATGTGTGACAAATATTAAACAATATTTTTGGAGGAAACGAGTAAACTTGGCGCCGTGCATTTCATTAGAGCTAAATTCGCCATTTTTTTTTTTTTTACTGAAAAAAGCCTTTAAAGTGCAACGACTGGATTTTCAAAACACTTTGATGTCTTTGACTGAAAATAAGAGTTTTAGCTTTTTTGTTGCATAACTGTTTTCATATTTTAAGGCCTACAGTGCACGATGGGTCTGCGTGTGAATGAGGGCAGTGAGTGTTGCCCGTGGCGGGCCTAACGTTACTGGGTTGTTTTGTAACACCAGAAACTCCTGTATTATTATTAAAAAATAAATTATAACCTGTGTGCTAAAGCTACTTTTACGACAATCAGAAAAAAATAAACATTTCATTAACTTTTTTAGGAGGGATTGTGCTTTTAAAAATACTTCTACTGAAATGTTTAATATCTTCTTAAACACCAGAAATAGCTGTGGAGGCCTTGGCTGACAGAAGTCTCATAATGTTACAGATGATCTGATATAGTTTGAGTTTGCATCCATAATTTAGCTTTACATTTGTTAATAGTCTTAGTTATAAATGGGAATGACTTAATGAATTATTAATAATCTATATTATTGAAATAGGGCACTTGTTCCTAACATGATGATTGTGATCTAATATTATTATTATTATTATTATTATTGTGTATTTAAAAGATCTTAAAGTCTCTAAGTGTAACTGCAGTGATGCTGTTTCATGCATCAGTGACAACAACTGCCTGCCACTATTATGACCCACAGTGGTAATATTTAGTCAGATCCACCAGAGTAGAGTTGTTGAAATCATAAACATCACCTAGACGTCTTTGGCCTTTTCATACCTTCATGCCAGCTCTCTACCTGCAGGCGTTGGTTGGAGAAGTTGAGCAGAATTTGTAACATTAAAAAAAAGAAATATACTATCAACTGTGATAATATGAGGCAGAAAGGGTCAAACATCTTCATCCTGGGTGCCTCTTTACTTACACCTTTTCCCATGAAGGTTTGCATCTGTGTGACATCACAGATTAGAGGCGGGACAAATGGGTTTGTTTTATTTGGCAGGTAGATCTGGCGAACAGGCGTTAATGGCAATTAGAGAAACCACAACAGAAATATAGAGGAGTTATTTCACGTTGTTAATTAGTTTCCAAGACGTACAGACGATTTCACAGTTTAGAATATTCCTGATTAATATTTACATATTATGTTAGTTTGATTCAAGCAAACTGAATGGTGAATGAACAAAAACAGAAAAAAAGGACTAGTATGAGGCTACGGCATTATAACTAACCTCTTCAAAGACCTTTCCTGAAGGTGTGACATTATACTGATACTGTGCATTGTACAACAAGTGCAAGTTGACACATTCAGAGCCTCGCTTGTGATTGGCTGAGTTCGAAGAGATGTTGTGACAACACTTTGTGTTTAACTGGTCTGTGACTTAAGTGGGCCAACAGAGTAGAGAGACAAACCCATGTAAACACACAAGACAGACATGAAAAGGGGATATAGTATATACATTTTTAATTCTTTTTTGATAACTTATTTGATACAGAAAATGTCCAAAATAATGACAAATGACCAGCTCATTTTAAATATCAGAATGAAGAGGAAGAAGAAGCAGAAGAAAAGCAAGCACATTTAAGCATAATGTGAAGCTGAAACCAGCAGATTACTTTACTGTATCTAATCTATGTCCACTTGAATTAAAATGTTTGTGCATGTCTTCCAGTAAGCGTCTGGTGGTGGTGGTCCCCAACGAGAGCTCCTACCCTGCAGTGCGACGAGCTTACACCAGTGAGGACGAGGCATGGAGGTCGTACCTGGAGAACCCGCTGACAGCCGCCACCAAGGCCATGATGAGCATCAACGGGGACGAGGACAGCGCCAACGCCCTGGGCCTGCTCTACGACTACTACAAGGTCTGGATTTAATGATTTTCTTTGTATGTGTTATAATAAACTGAATATCTTTTGGGTGTTTGGGTGGTGGTCAGACAAGACCAGACATTTGAAGATAGCTTCATTTTTACTTTTTTTAAGATTATTTTTTGGGCATTTTTAGGCCTTTATTGACAGGACAGCTGAAGAAATCAAAGGGGAGAGAGAGGGGGGAATGACATGCAGCAAAGGGCCGCAGGTCAGAGTCAAACCCGGGCCCGCTGCGTCGAAGAGTTAACCTCTATATATGGGCGCCCGCTACCAACTGAGCTATCTGGGCGCCCTTCATTTTTACTTTAAAGAAGATTAAGTCAAGCATGTTCTGAGATTTCCTTCACTTTTAAGTAAGAGCTATAAAAGTTTGGACGCTTAAAATATTTGGATGTCGTGCATTGCACTGTGCCTTTCTTGCATGTTCAACAGAAAACCTTAAGGACTGTCTGCATCTTATACGTCTTTACAACTATAATATAACTCAAATATAATGAGCCGTTGTCTGTTTTGAGAAAAAGTCACATGATAAACGAAAAGCACAGAAAAAAATTCATATCATATTCATTTTTTTATTTAGTAACATATTCATTTAGACTTCTAGACATTTCCAAAATTACACTGACTGTTTAAAAGTCTAAGTTAATATGCTCACAGTATTATATTGGTCAGTGGAAGTCCAACAAATGAAATCCCAACACACACACTGATTATTAATAAACCACATTTCTAACTGTTTATTAAACATAATAAAGGACGGAGACACAAATCACTCACCCTCCAATATATTCTGACTTTCTCTGTCTTCAGGAATAAGAAAAATGTTAAGTAAAGATAAGAGGCCAACATAACACGCCCTCCTTTTTTCCTTCCAGGTGCCTAAAGAAAAGAGGCTTCTGCCAGTTCCAAAAGTTGTTGAAAGTACAGAGGAACAAGAGAAGAGGTCAGTGAATAAGAATAAGTATTTCAATGTCTCGCTCTAGGTTGCACATGTACAGACAGAAAACAAAAAAAGCTAAATGTATAGCTGCTAGCAGACCTTCCTCAGCAATGTGTGGAATTAAATGATGGAGCTCAGTGATTGCAGTAATTGCCATGTGGTAAGCAGTTAAATATGAAATCCATCCATCCATCCATCCATCTTCTTCCGCTTATCCGGTAACGGGTCGCGGGGGTAGCAGCTCCAGCAGTAAATATGAAATGCTTTCAGTAAAACACAATTTCCATAAGATAGTGATATGAGACAAGCACGTCTAGTATGCATGTGTGTATATATCAGGGATGAGTGAGTCTTGTTTCACTTGAAGCACTGATACTGAATGAAAGGAGCACAGGCTGGACTGAGGCTGTTGAAAACCTGATCCCTGCAGAAGAGAAAATACAAAAGGTTTTTCATCCATGTTGTTGTTTAGGTCTGCATTGGTGAGCAACCCCAGCAGCCAAAGTGAGGTGGAGATGGTGGACAACCGTGTTCAAGTCCTCAAATCTGTTCCTGTCAACCTGTCTCTGAATACGGAGCACCAGGAGACCAAACGGGAAGACTTCAGCAGCTCAACCGAGGTGGTGTCAGGGGATGGTGGCTCACCAGCTGTGGCCGTGGTGAAGGCCGAGGTGTACGCGCCCGTCTTCATGACGGGATCAGGGCTTCACTACAGGGTGGAGGCAGAAGAGTCGTCGCGGGTGATCTACGAACAGAGTCCGTATGAGGTGACCACCGTCAGTCACAGCTCGTATGTGAAAGTCGACCAGCAGAGTCCGCCTGACAGCCCGTACGAAGAGGAGCGAGACGTGGTGAGAACAAACTCTAGAGTCTGAACAGATAACTGTCAGGCCCGTTTTTCAAAAAACAAGTATCCTTTTAAAGATTTTTTTTTGGGGGGCTTTTCCACCTTTAATGGACAGGACAGCTAGGTGAGAAAGGGGAGAGTGAGGGAAGACATGCAGGAAATCGTCACAGGTCAGACTTGAACCCTGGACCTCTGCGTCGAGACATAAACCTCTATGTATATGTGCGCCTGCTCTACCCACTGATCCAACCCGGCCACAAAAAAAAAAAAGTGTCTTTTTAAAAAACAACTGCCAATAATTCGAATCCCCCCCCCCCGCCCGATAAACCAAACCGAAGCCCTAAGCTTGTTAAAAGCACCATTTCTGTGAATGTGTTAACTGGCACGCACATGTAACAATCTAATATATCAACAATCCACGCAGCTAACTTTGTGCACTCATAGCAAAATCTGTGAGGCCAAGGACATCAAATTGAAGTATTTCAACCTCATAATTAAATACAAAATGAGGGATAAACTGCAAAAGGTCCCCCCCCTTCCACTAGGCTGGCTACGGGCCTGTGTGTTATCGTGTTATTATCACTGTGTTATGATCTTATACAGTACATGCAAGGGTGGAGTTGTGGTGAAATGGTACGTGACGACTAATAGATGTTTAAATATGATTCACTGAGAGTCCAAAGGTTCATTACCTGAACAGGAATCTTCAAGTGGTTGTTGAATTTGTTCCATGTTTGCCTGAAATCTCCATGTCGTCATTCTGATCTTTATATATGACAATACAGTTTTTTCCTTATTTGCAGCATTGTTTAACCAGTTCCTCTCTGGCTAAATGAACTTGTCCTTCTGCCCAAGTAATTTCCTCTTTCTATATGTTTTAAGCGTTCTCAACAGAAGTACCACACACCTTCCTCTCTGGCTACAGATGACTTCTTATTTCACCAGGAGGGAGTGTAAGTCACTCAGAATACAATCACGTAGTCTACATATATATAACAGTGTTAATATTCAAATACATTATGAAATCAAAACACTGACTTGAAGTGATCCATAAAGGAATGGAAAGTGTGTGTTGCTGTACACCCATCCCACCTTGTTATGGCTTATCACGTGTGTGTGTGTGTGTGTGTGTGTGTGTGTGCGCAGTGACAGCTTCCAGTACACGCTGGACGCCACTCGCTCACTGCGTCAGAAGCAGGGTGAGGGACCGATGACCTACCTGAACAAAGGCCAGTTCTACGCTGTGACGCTCAACGAGCTCAGTTCCAACAAACGCCTCCGTCACCCCATCAGCAAAGTTCGGGTGAGGGTTATTTTTGCTGCAGTCATATATATCCCACAGAAAATACCAAGATGTGTTGTTTTTTTTGTATGTAATTAAAGTCTACCTATTACCAAACCTTAAAATGCAAAGCCGCTCTAATCTGTCTTTTGATAATAACAATGGCTTGAATAACTATCACGTTACACATGAGAGGCGACTCTGCAGTTCCCCTCAGCTCTACAGAGCGTTTTAGCATCTTTCAGCTCATTGTCTTGGATTTACTTCCTCCAACTTCATTTACAGCAGGGAGCTGTTTTCAGTGAAAAAGCTCTGACAAACCCACCGTACACTACCGGCTCAGCACCAAACAGCAGACGGACAAAGTTAGCGACCGTCTGGTGAACATAGTGGAGCATTTAGCAGCTAAAGAGCCAGATATTTCCCACGGGCATTGGTAAACAAAGTGCTTAAAGCGATTGAATGATTTACATTCCTCAGTTGGACACAAACACAACTCCAAATGAAGTGGCTGACAGGACAACAGATTAAAAGATAATTCTGGTTTGTTACAATTTGGGCTTTTGTACTGTAGTTTTGGCCATAATTTCTAATGGTTATTCTATTATACTCACCAGAGTAATTTCTGAGATCTGGCACCATCGTTACTAGAAGTCGTACAGGTAGATAGATGATCTACAGTAAATCTCTTTTTGTGGATAATTAACTGAAAGTTAATGCACCCCAAAATAAGAAGTTTAAAATGTAAACAACTGCTGATGTTTACTGCCTTGTCAGACATCTATTTTGCTATGTTGCTGCGTTGCCAGATCTCAGAAACCTTTTTATCATTAATATGTGATGGAATTTTATGCTATCCTACAATCCTAAAAAACTCAGTCTCAAAACTTGACCATCATTTGACCTTTTTACCCTCTCAGAGTGTGATCATGGTGGTGTTCAGTGAAGACAAGAACCGAGACGAGCAGCTGAAGTACTGGAAGTACTGGCACTCTCGGCAACATACAGCTAAACAGAGAGTCTTAGACATCGGTAAGACTTACTTCTTACTCCTTCTTTCCAAGACTTTCTCCGTGTTTATATGTGAATGACGAACAAATTCTTGAATAATTCAAGACACACGAACCAAAAGACAATGACAAATTTATGTTAATGAAAAAGCTGGAATGCACTTAGCTAATAAACAAGGCATGACCAAACTAAGAGCAAATATGCCCCCACCCAACTGTCTGCCCAAGGCTGTTCAGCTGCCCACCATCATCCACCATCAGACAGGAGGCTGGGCTGCCCCACACACACACACACACACACACACACACACATATACACACACACACACACACCTAAGTCTCTTAAAAATCTCCTAATGTCTAGGTGTTGCTGAGACACACAACATAAATCCTCTAATCTCCTCTACATTGCCTGAGAGATTGAGCAAACACTGAGACAAAACAAAACTTTCTCTCTCTCTCTCTCTCTCTCTCTCTCGCAGCATTTTCCACAAGTGTATGCTGCCGATCTGAAGCCTCATATTATATTTGTATCTTATACCTTTTGACCTATTGGCTGCCAGCGTTTTTTTTTCAGTTGAGAGGTTTGAATTTGAACCAAGCATTTTTACGCCTTCTTGGATGAGTGTGTGAGAAGCTAGCAGGCGGTTTGCATTTGACAAGCTTGGGCCTGCTAACCAGGCAGAGATTCAGAGGTATGTGGGAAGCTTGGGATGGATGGAAGACACACAGACACACAGACACACACACACACACACACAAACACACACACACACACACACACACACACACACACACACACACCTATACACAGCTTGTTGGGACAGAGAGAGGAATGCTAGCCACACTGTTACCTTGGCTGGTTTTGGTCTGTTGAAAGAAATTCTTGCCTAATTTAGATCTTCATCTTACAGTTATTCCTATATTTACATGAACCAATCCAAATCCTAATCAGCCTACAATTCACACATATCTTTATATCTGTTCCCAACCAGGGCATAGCGGAATAGATTAAAGCGGTAGTGAGATGGTTGGTGATTGGTGTTTTAAGCCCCCAACGTCGTCTTCCAGGCAGAGCTGCCTGGAAGGCACTAGGATTAGGCAATGGTTAGGATTAGGGTTAAGGTTAGGGTTAGGTGCCTTGAAGTCGACGGTCGCAGCGCTGCCTTGAAGTTGATGTTGGGGTTAAAACACCGTCGAGCGACAGGCACCCTTTGACAAGGGTCGCAAATGAACAGTGCTTCGTAGTAAAGGAAATAGTTTAGGAAATACGCACATTTTCTTTCTTGCTGAGAGTTAGATGGTAAGATTGATACCACTTTCATGTCTGAGAGTGGTATCAATCTTCTCGTCAAACGCTCAGCAAGAAAGCGAATAAGCGGATTCCCCAAAATATCAAACTATTTCCTTTAAACAAAAGAGGTTGGGAACCACTGTCTGATAACTGCAATAACTTGACTTTCTGTTGTTTTGCTGCTGAAGAGTATCTCAGTATTAACATGATTTAAAGATTTATTTGACATTTTTTGAAGCTATCATTAGATCCTGCTAAGAGGAAGTGTGTTATCTTTTCCAGCATGATTCCCTTTGACATCCTGTTTGGCATTTGCCAGTGTAATGAGTCTGTTTGTTTGTGTGTATGAGCCATAGATAGATAGTGTGCATTTCCAGTTTGACCCACAGAGCCGTCCCACACTGACACATGTAGTGTAAACACAGATACCTATCTGCTCATGCAGAAACATAGATCCCCATAACAGATTGCAAATGAGGATGCTGAGAAACTACTTAACACGTTTAAAATACTATCCTGAATTTCTACCTCTGTATGTATTCATAATTTATATTATGGCTGCAATTTATGATTATTTTCAGTATTGATTAATCTGTGAATTAATTTCTCACTTCATCGAATAATCACTGAAAAATGCCCATCACAATTACAATTACCCTTGACATATTTAAATAGCTTATATTGTCCGACCAACAGTCCAAAACACAAAAGTATTTAGTTTAATATCAAGACTAAAGAAACCAGACAAATCATTTTAGCTCTAATTTTTGTGAGTGCATGACTGTGCATCAAAGTGGGGAATCTCCACTCAAACAGTTCAGTAGGTCAAATGACAGACCCCTCCACCCTGCTCCTCAGAGCTGGATGCAACCTGTAATCTGAAGCTGTCCAGAGAGCTGATCTGAATAGTGGTGGAGGGTTTGTTGGTGGGGGGGCGGCGGGGGGTGTGTGATCATGCCCCTGGGCCGCATCACAGAATGGATCATTTGAATGGGGTTATTTCTTGGGGGATACTAGCAGTTAGGCATGTTGCCGCCTGCCTTGCTGCTTTGTGCACCTGCTAAAGAACCAGGAAGTGTCGCCGTAACGGCAGTTAGGATGATGGAGGAGGTCGCAGGTCATTCAAGCAGAGGGGGGGTGCTCTGAGATGTGACCAGCAGAACTGTTGTCGGATGAGCTGCCTCTCCATAAAATGACGTTCTAGAATAAATTTGCTTTTACCGCAATTAACCTAAGAGGCCTTTTTAAAGTCCTTCAGTATTGTCATGCTTTATGTTGGGAGGCTTTGCTCTGGCCGGAGGTATAGACAAGATGGACCTTGGAGATTTTTCAGACTCCCTTATAATATTGAATGAGAAACAACATTGACTGGGGGTTACCCACTTGTTTGCCTCCTCCCAGGTGGCCTGACTCTGCTCGACTTAAGGTTCCATATAAAGCTGTGTGTAATGTAAGGGACTTTAGGTTTTTGGTATGTCTGTGTTCATGTAAACGTGGTGTACCAAGAGCTTCTCTGATCAGATTTGTGTTGTAATATATTCAAGTAAGGACAACTGAGGCTGATCGAGTTATTCTTTTGTTCATCTATAACGACTGACCTGAAGTACAAGTTGACCACATCAGACGTTCAGCCCAAATCACATCTGTCTCATCCTATCAGCATCTCTTTCACAGATAGATTTTTATTGTCGCTGGAACCCAATCCCATGAAAAGACCAAAACCAACAATGCACTAGTCCATCTCTCCCACTTCCCTGCCATGTCTAAGCCAATTTAAAACAGCTCACAAGTACATAGATTAATTTTTTGTTACCACAGCATACCGGTAGTAGTCCCTCCAATCTGTAGTCACACAGGTCAACAATAGCCAGCCGATGCACTCACCTGACCTGGCTTTTAATATGGTTCTCAGAGCCATATAGCCTCCTGTGTTCCTCCTGCTGCCTTTGAAGCCTTTGAGAGTTTGTTTGCCCAAGCAGATAAGGTTTTATCTTATAAAATTGAAGCGTGCCATTTGATTGCTTATCTTAACAAACAATAGCTACCTGCTTGTGTCATTTATTGACCAATTTGTGCCATGTGTGGAGGGAAGATATGATGTTTGGTTAGGTTTTTTAAACAGCAGATATCGGCAAAGTAAAGGGGAATGCACGTAGATTGAAAAAATACTTTTGAGCATGCTTTTATGGCAAGTTATATTTGAAAGGGCAGAAATAAACCATCCCTCTGCTTGTCCTCACAGCTGATTACAAGGAGAGCTTCAACACGATTGGCAACATTGAAGAAATCGCCTACAACGCCATCTCCTTCACCTGGGACGTGAATGAAGAGGCCAAGGTATTAAACACAAATATTACCGTCTTTTTTGCAGGACATAAATGTTCTTTTTAATTTTCCTAGAAACCGGTCTACTATATTCACTCTCGCTGGAGGCGGGCTGTAGATGTTCTTTTACATCTACAGAAAAAAAAGCAGCGGGACAGGTTTTTTGTGCTGATTCAGTTGTTGGCAAACAAATGCATTCACTTGACAGATTAACTGTGATGCAGGCAGTTCACCTGTAGACATCACAAATACTCACTTAAAGAAATGGTGAATTAAATCGTCAACATTTTGTTATACAAGAACTGAAAGCCAAACGTGGCTCCTTTGCACCAATGGGTATGTTTTCCGCTGTCCGTCATAAAGCTGATGGCCAGTGTTGTGTACTTTTTGCTGTGTTTGTCTTCTTTGTCTTTGTACCCCACTCGTTTGTGGCCACTCCTTAAATGGAGCTCCATCACTGTTTAACTCCAGAGGCCCCCAAGGGCCAACACAGAACAATCCCTGTCCCCACCCTCTGTTGTTTGTTTTGCCCTCATTTCTGTGTGAGTGTGAGTGGTTACGTGTGTGTGTGTGTGTGTGTGTGTGTGTGTGTGTGTGTGTGTGTGTGTGTGTGTGTGTGTGGCTTGTTCATTGTAATAGCAGCCCGCGGACAAAGACTTTGCTGGTGGAAATCCAAGCACACTCCTCTGGGCCAATATTGACTCTCTCTCTCTGTACTTCTATCCCTCTCTTTCTCTTAATCTGTATGGCTATTGAGCCTGAATATATCTGTGTGGTAGCGCAGGAACAGGTTTAATGTCAGCCCAGGTAGTTTATTGTTCAGCATGCCTCTACTGTTGTAGGTCTAAAAAGGAAGTGACAGAATTATTCCAAATGTCTTCATCAATTTCTACTTCTGTTTTAGACCAAATAAAAAACTTTTGAGTGTGTATTTAAAGTTCACAGAGAGGATGGTTTAACTGAAAGAGTGAACCAGTCAGCTGATTAGGTTGGGAGAGAGAGAGAGAGAGAGAGAGAGAGAGTTAAAAAGAAGTATAGAAATCTACCTGAATGAACTTACGCTAAGCTTCATTTCATAGCAGACAGTTGAGAGGTGTCACAAAATGAGGAGAGCAAGGACAAAATCAAATATGGAGAAATAAGACTCTAATTTAAGAATTTAATGACAAAGCCAAGCTTATGGTCACAAGGCCTTCATCAGGGGACATGTCTTGCTGTGTTTCCACTGTATGGTATGGCTCTGCTCTGCTCTGCTCACTTTTTTGGTACCAGTACTTCACAGTGGATAGTACCCCCTCAGTGTAGGCGGGATTCTCAGCTGACTGCCATTGCGCCACTGCGTAAAACTGCTGTGATATTAACTTCAATGCAACACTTGCTGAACTCTTTCATCGGCAACCAAACAGAAGAACACATCTGCACTTGGTCAATTGTATAGCGCAGTGCATGTAGTGTACTACCCAGTTTTTGTGGGCTGCCATTTTTTAAATAAATTGCGGTCACTATTGATGTTAGCTTAGCTATTTAAAAATGGTTTGTTTGTGCAGGATGTCCCGTGTGACAGTTCCCTCTGACCAATCACTGGTCTGCAGCGTTTTTACTCCACCTTCTAGTATCGGCTCAGCTCGCTCGGAACCTCGACCGAGGTGGTACCAAAACAAGTACCAGGTACCAGGTACTATCCACAGATTTTGTTAATGGAAAACCAAAAAAGAGTTATGGTGTTTTTCCACTGCTAGTACCAGCTCTACTTGGCTCGACTCGACTCGACTCGACTCGACTCGGCCGCAGTGCCCCGTCCTCCTTTTTCCATTGTAGATTTAGTACCGCCTCATGCGTGAGGCGAGCTTGGCTGGTCGTCATAGCGGCACCGCAGTAAACTGCCGTGACCTAATGTGACACATACACACACACAGAACGTCGAAGGTGTGTTGTTGTTGCCACAGCCAGAAGACACATTTAGTTTCAAATGAAGCTGGAGGTAGCAAAAAAAAACTATTTTAAAATGGCGGGTTTGTTCAGGACACCCCCCGTCTGTCGCTTTCACGTCACCTTTTGGTATCGGTTGGAACCTCGATGGAGGTGGTACTAAAAAAAGTACCTGTTAGCAGGTACCAGGTAATGGAAAAACGGCATTAGTCGAGCCGTACCATGCAGTGGAAATGGGGCATTTGTAAAAAGAGAACCCCAGAGCGTAGAATGGCATCAAATAGACCATGCTTGTGATGCAGTTCATAATTGTAACTCTCAATGTTTAAATACATAGGAAATTGGAGATACATACAGAAAAAGATGCAGAAATACAACACTGTTATGTAACAAGCTTCTCACTAATCTGGTGTGCTATGTAGCCATGCAGTTACATGTAGTTTTGACTTCTATCTACATTCTGAGATATCTGATATTTCTGGTGCAAACCAAACACAACAGAGGTGAAAGGAATTTTGTTTGTAAACCATTTGAAACTTTCCACAGAAACAGTATCTCTCGAGAAAACAATCTCCCACTCATGGCGCTGAATGTAGACATTTTAAAAAATACAGCTATGTTTTTGGCAACAGCAAAAAAAAAAGTATTCATCAAGTATTTGAAATACAGACTTTAAACGATGCAGCATGTGTCTCTGAGCGGGAGTACCAAGTCATGTTTTAAAAATGAAAATATCTTCCAACCACACATAAATGGAATAATATTGTTTTTTCATTTTGTGTTCAAGGACCAGCTTCTATTTGCACCTGTCAACATTTTGAGTTGTTTTGGTCGATTAAATTATGTATAAAAGAATGAAAAGATTCCTTTAAAGAAAATAGCTTAAGAAAAAAATAAACTGTTATTTATTGTAACATGAAACACCTCTGGTCCCCCCCTCCCTCCTTTATGTACCCCTGCAGATCTTCATCACAGTCAACTGTCTGAGTACAGACTTCTCTTCTCAGAAGGGGGTCAAGGGTCTTCCTCTGATGATACAGATCGACACGTACAGCTACAACAACCGCAGCAACAAGCCGCTGCACAGGGCCTACTCACAGATCAAGGTCTTCTGTGACAAGGTGAGGAATCACTTCCTCTTCATCAGTTATAAGGATGTTGTCTGGAAAAGTTTCATCATTTTGTCAGTAAATCTATGTCCGTTAAAGGGTACCATTTAGAAAACATTGTATTGGGACAAGGGTCATTTGTAACTAGGTCTGCAACTAATCAATCTGCTCGATTGATTAATCAATCATTTCATTTATAAAATGTCAGAACAGAGTGAAAAATGCTTGTTATAATTCCCACACAGCATGGTGTATTTGAATTTGTTGTTTTATTCTAACATCAGTCAAAAACTAGAAATATATTCAGTTCACTTACATATATGACAAATAAAATCAGGAAACTGAATGGAGGACAAAGTATTGAACAAGACAGATGAGATAAACTACAGCTGTGTTCATGTCGATTTCTGGAGAGGAGATGTTAAAGTTGCTTTTATATGAAGCTTTATTATAGCAGTTGTGTCCTGATCAAAGCCTCCAACTTGTATGAGTAAAAAAAGCAGAATATTACATTTGCTGCTGTCAGCAATGAGAGTTTGTGTATGTGTTGAGCAGTTGGGATCTCTGCCATTAAGTGAAAATGCTGCAGTATACGTAGGGCTGGGCGATACGGAGAAAATCAAATATCACAATATTTTTTGACCAAATATCTCGATATCGATACCGCAACGATATGTAGTGTTGACTATTGCTGCTTTCAGAAAATATTTACACAATGAGATTTTTGATAAATAATCATCAATAATGTGGATATAATGACTAAGTGGGTAAAGTTAAATAGTAGAACAGTTACAACAGGCTGGTAAGTTCAGAAAATGGCATAACTTTACTGTAATGTAACCAGGAAAAGACAACACTTATGCCATATTATGATATCCAAAATCTAAGACGAAATCTAGTCTCATATCACGGTACCGATATAATATCGATATATTGCCCAGCTCTAAGTATACATATATTGTAAATGTGTCACAGACAGGTGTTTGACTGTGTCAGTGAGGGAGTTAAACCATGATATAAGTCCTCCCTCTAGTGGTCTCACCTGCACATTGAGCCTCCAGATACACCTGTACATATACACACACAAACCATTTCTATTAAAAATTGAAACTTTTCTGTCCAACAGAAACAATGTGGTAATTACTCATTTTGTCAGAGTGTGTTTAAAGGATGCTGGTAACATTTCCCGATGTGTTCAATATGTTTTTGTCTGTTGTCTTTCTCAGGGAGCAGAGAGGAAAATAAGGGACGAGGAGAGAAAACTGTTTCGCAAGAAGTCAAAAGGTTTGAATTGCATGAAAAAATCATTTTGCTTGTAAAATTTGGGTATCAAAATCAGAGGAAATTATAGATGCAGGATGTGATATGAGGACCGGAGAGGTATCAAACGCCCTCTTCATTAACTCTTTATGAAATCACAGTGAATACATCCCTCTCTCCCCTGCTTTTAGATATTTGTGTCTACGAGGTATTCATTTAAGTTTCTTTGGCTGGAGAAATCTATCTGTTCTTTTCTAAAAATCTTCTTCGTCACTGGTGTTTAGGTAAAGATGGAGGTGTAGGGGTGATAACCGCTCCTAAGAAGTCCGACACCACTTATTTCAAGACTATGAGCGACTTGGAGGCTCAGCCCGTACTCTTCATCCCCGATGTTCACTTTGGCAACCTGCAGAGGGCCGGACAGGTATAGGTTGCCTCTCTATAAACAAAAGTGAAAGAACTTGTTTCCTTTTACAGTAGCTGAGTTCATCTGCTGAAAGGGGAAATTGGAGCTGCCACAGTAAAATGCTGTTTACACGTTGATGCATCAGTTTTAACAATTTAATCATAAATTTGATATACTGTATAAATAAATCAGTCACAGCAGCTATTTTTATGCAGAATGAGTACTTCAAGTGCTCATATTATACTTTTTGGCTTTTCCCCTTTCCTTTATTGTGTTATATATCTTTTTGTGCACGTTATAGGTTTACAAAGTGAAAAAGCCCAAAGTCCACCCCAAAGGGACTTACCATCTCCAACAGAAAACACTGTTCACAAACTGCTCCAAACAGCTCTATTATAGTCCAGCTTTTACTTTACTTTAGTGCTAGTGTGGCACACCCTCATACTCTGCTTCTTAATGGCTAGTAGTCCTTACCTAGCTACTGCACATGTGCGACTCCCAACAAAGATGGTACAGAAGTGAGATGCCTCACTCTGTAGCTAAAACAGAGAGCTCAACACACACGGTGAAAAGAGGAGCTGCAGCAATGTGCAGTACAACAAAAAATAGTGAAAAAGTGTTTTTTGAAAATTAAACCATGTAAACCTATTCTGGTACAACCTCTAAATACAATTATGAGCTTGAAAATGAGCATAATATGAGCACTTTAAGGAAAAGATCTTGAGTATTTCTCCCACCACCTCCTGTCTTCGAAGAATTTCTCAATATGAATTAAATATTCTACTTAATGTTTTTATTTGTACACTTAAAACGTACATTAATGTGTAATACTTCATTTGCAGGTGTTTACCTTCAACACAGAGGAGATCGAGAGAGAAGGGTGAGTGCATGTCAATGAGCATTTTCATTTACACACATGATACAAATATAAAGTATGCAAATGAAAGCAGGTACAGATACCGACCAAATGCATACAGAGGAAATGTTGTGTCATCACCACAAATGCAAAAACATTGCATACACGTTCATGGCACCTGACACACGTTTGTTTGTTTTTGTGTGTTTTCACCAGGAGTGTGCTGGTGAAGAGGATGTTCAGGTCGCCAGATGAAGATCTGTGTCCGTCACCTCAAAAACAGATCAAAGAGGAGACGCACAAGAAAGGTACAAGATGGCCGCTTCCTTCTTTGCATGTCGTTTTTAACTGATATTAAGAAAGGTTCAGCCTAGTTGTCATGGAAGTTTAGGTTTAAATTATTATATAATTAATCAATTACCTATTTAGTCTATAAAATGTAAAAAACAAAACAAAAAAAATAAATTAAAAAAATAGCCCAATCTGATGTTATCAAATTGCTTTTTGTCAACAGCTATTAAATACTCCAAAGATATTCAATAAACAATTATGTAATATCAGCAAACCCTTACTTTTGAGATGCTGGAAAAAAAGACTGTTGGCATTTTTGCATAGACAAACACAAATATTATTTTCAAAATGGTTGATGAATGAGAGTTTTCTGTAGATTATGTTTTTGTTGTTCTTTTGATGATTATACAAATGTTAAGACATCACTTTGTAGTCTGGTAACTCGTGATGGTATTTGTCATTATTTCTGGCTATTTATAGGTTTAATTTTATTAGTTTAAAGAAAAAATATGTAATATTACTTCATATTATTTGCCTGACAGTCTGTGTGAAACCAGAGTCTTAGGGCGTTTTCACACATGGATGGTTCGGACTTTCGGACCAAATACAAGAAACTCTGGCAGGCTCTCCTTGTGTTACAAGACCGGGGAAGCTCCTTTAAGGAATAGCTCGGTGCTGAGAGAGTGACGGTGACTACGCTCAGAGGAGACAGCTGTCGGCTATCAGAGCTGAGAATACATCAGCAGTTTATTTGTTAAGTGGTAGTAAATGTAGGCTACTGTGTAGGTTTCCGTTTGTCTCTGAATAAATTCTCCAGAAAGTTCCAGTGTCTTGCTTCTCAACATCACAACAAAACAAAAAGAGCCGCGGCTGTAGGGGAGAGCAGCAGTCAGTTGAAAAAACTCCGACCCAGAGAGAGGATACGAGAGGACGGGGAAGCCCGTCAACAAACCAATCAATTATAAGTATCTGGAGACGCAGCTCACGTATGTGATGACGGCAGGACGTAGTTTTGTCACGTATAGATCTTTAGTGCGCTTGCATAACTGCAGTGTGAAACCAAAACTTACCGGATCAAATGTATACAATGTAACAAAAACATGAACCTTGGTCCGGACCTTGGTTCGGACTTTCATGTGTGAAAACGCCCTTATATTCACATCGTAGCGAAATATACACTCCAAACCCAGGTTATAGATTATATAAGGTTTATTCTTCCTCCTCTCTCTGCAGTGCTGTTGTACGTAAGAAAGGAGACGGACGAGGTGTTTGACGCTCTAATGCTGAAGAATCCCACGCTCAGAGGCCTGATGGATGCTGTGAGTGACACCTCGCTGTAAGAGTAATATGAAAGGCACAATTTGTTTGCAGCAGAGCACCCGTTTACAAACTGCTTTCATCTGTCATTCGTAGATATCAGAGAAGTACGGCGTGGCCACAGAGAGGATAGCCAAAGTGTACAAGAAAAGTAAAAAAGGGTGAGTAAGGAGACAGATTGCAGTTTTAGGCCTATTTGGAGCCTTGTGTTAAGCATGTGAAATTAAACTTCAGTGTCTTTTGTGTCAGGATCCTGGTGAACATGGACGATAACATAATTGAGCATTACTCCAACGAAGACACCTTCATCCTCAATATTGAGAGCTACGCAGACGCCTACAAGATCACACTGACAGAGATCTGACTGCTCATCAGCCGACTCGAAGGACCGCAGGTTGAGACGAAAGAGACGCTGTGACTGCTGGTTGGCTGTAATCTCCGAGGCTGCTATTGATTGGCTGATAAGCTGACTGACTGTATTGGAGACGTTGGCATTGCTCCAACGCTCTGAGGTCAACGTCGACACATTTGATCCCTCTCTGACACTGTTACACTATGAAGCAAGTCATATTTTCTGTGCAGGAGGAGGACGACCCTATAAAGAGAGGACATTATAGAAATTCTATGAACTGGTTATATTTACGTCCTCATTTTACTCATCCTCTATGTTGTGAGGTGAAATGATGCAGTACAGATCAATGGCCTCCACTTTTGCTAAATATTTTTATTGTATAAAAAAGTTGTACTTTTCTGTACAGTCTTGTGTTTCTGCCAAATAACACATCAGGAGTAGCCTCATGAAATACCTGATGCACTGTATGTAGCTTGAATTAGTAGCTTAGTAGCTTCTTTGCCTGCCAGCCTTTGTTTGTATTAGTTGTGTTATTATTTATTAATGACAATGTTTTTCATTTCTTTAGCAATTTATCCAAGGATTTCAAGTACTTACATTTCAGTGACTTTGTTTAGTCACCCTCTCTAAGAGTACTCAAGGAGTTTTCAATGGCTTATCTCTATTTTTCAGCCATGTTGTACTATTTACATGTTGACAAATTTGTAGGACCTAACATGAAATGGTAATGACAAAAAATAAATACTGTAAACAACGTCTGTTTTGGTGACAAATGGCACTTGACCTCATGTGCTTGGCAAATGAATAAAGTTATAAATATAGATATGTAATTTTTGGTTAAACAAGATTAAGAGTGAGCTTCTGTTAGGCTGTACCTAAGACGTAGGTTTCTTTGAGCTAAATGCTCACATACACAATGGCAATGCTAACATACTGATGTTGAGCAGGTATCCTGAAACAATGAAAATGTGGGTGTGTTTTAAGGCAACGTAACTATAATTTCACTAGTCAAGTAATGGAAGTTACTGCTTTGATATGCTATGCTAAGCTAGGCTAACTTAGTAAGCTTTGAGCTTAATTTGTTTTTTTTATATTTAGCTACTCTTCCATGTGGGTTATCTAAATGAAATAATATTAATTAATATAAATAATTATATTAGATGTTAGTGTAACCCAGTGGCAGGCCGTGTATCTTACACCTGGGCCTTCAGTACTATCCTACAGCATTTAAACCACCTTTGAATAACATCACCATGACACTAGGACATTATTATGTGGAATAAGTGATTTAACCCAAGGCTCAACACCTAGTCACATTTACTCATACACAAACACAAAGCAATCAAAAACACAAATAACACAATCAGCGATCAACTAGGCTTCCCAACTAATTCCAGCCAAGCTGATGGGGCTCAACAACACACATGCCATTGCCACCACGCACACACAAGGGCGCAGCGCCAGCGGCCACTGACACAGTGACACTGCTCAAATCTTTAACACCAGCTGCAACTATCTAAACCAAGCAGTAATAGCTAGTAAAATACTTTTAATAAAATGCAGAAAAATCCATTAAACTTACCAAAAGCTGCTCATCATTTGAAGGAAAAGTATATCCACCTTTCTTTCATTAACTTCACATCTAAAACTTACTGCTACGGTTGTGATGCTAGCTAGTTTTGCTTCTCGTCCCCATAGGCTACATTCTCACAATGACAATGCTAACATGCTGATGTTCAGCATTAGCAGAGACGTTTTAGAGAATCTTCGTTTAGCATGTTCACCATCTCAGGGTTAGCATGCATTTGCCAAGCTCTTAACATTAGTAGGCTACAGTGGAGGATAATGAAAACAGGCCTATTTGCTAATAAACCAAATTAAACGTTTTGACCTGATGGTGCTAGAAGAGAAGTCAAGGATCACGTATTGCATGCATTGCAATTCATCCGGTGTGAAACGTGCGTACTAAATTTCATGATAATCCATCCTGTAACTTTAAACTAAAAACTAAAAGAATACATGGTTGCGCGAGAGGAAAAGTTAAGGAATCAAAAAAGTCATCAGGATTTATCATCTGGAAACCATGACATTTACTGGCAATCTATCCAATACTTGTTTGGCTATTTCAGTCCCTACCAAAGTGGCCCAAAAAACTAACCAACATTACATCTCTTAAGCCACGGTGTTGGCTAGTTATGTGTCTTTATTACATGTTACACTGTCTAAATATATATGAAAAAAGACAATCAGCCATTTTCCTATTTTGTCTTTATTTGAATAACAAAATTGACATTCTACACAGAACACAATGCAAGTTAATAATACAAAATCTACAAAATGATAGTGAAGTTTTTTGTTCGACAGTTAACTGCACAGTATAAATGGATACAATACTGTATTTTTTTTTTTAATTAATCTATATTTGGCACTTGACCACAAGATGCTATTGAAGTGAAATGTGGGACTAATGTACTTGATCACCTACTTAAAATATGCAGAAGCCCAGAGAATTTATCACAACTATTCCCCCTTCAAAGTCATCATCCATCTGCCTGTGAAGACTACTGCATCTCATGGTGTTTTCAGACCAGCAGGTACAGGCAGGTGAAAGTTAAGCAGAATGGAAGCAGTAAAGAGCTATCAGTAAATCCGGCAAAAACAAAGCTGTTACTCGCTACCGTCAGTGCTTTGTTCTGGTATTGCCATTGTCACAGTAGCACTGAAATTGTCTTACAATTACATTTGTATTTAAAATTATTTGGTGCACATTTCACAGATGTAAAGTCACATTTGGACAAAACTTGAGATTTGCAGATGTTACTGTTGCACTTTAATGACGCAAACACCATTCAGAGAGTTTACACACCAGTTACACACAGTACAGAAAAAACGTAATGATTGCCAATGTTTACGGACTTCCTGGGAAATATGAGGTCAGTGGAGGGGCGGCTGGGGATCAAACTGAGATCTGTAGCTATTTAAAGGAGAAAAAGTATCTACATACACTAAATGTAGCTGTGGATATTTAAAGCAAAATGTATAGCAATATGTGTGGTCCTCTCCTTTTTAACATCTCTAGCATAAATATGATGAATATACTGTACAACTTTCTTTCATATCATATTCGTCAAGTAAAATAAAATAAAATGTTTATCATCACATTCCAATAATTTATACGTCAAAGAATAGAATAATTTCTTCCATTGTAGCAAATTTCCACAATGTGATCACAGAGTAAAAGAATATATAAGTAACAGACTATATATTCACATAAGATCTAACCTTTTTTTTTTGCTCATACGCTTGTTCAACCATAATTGAAGGAAGAGAATCACAGCTGTTTATATGCATTTTTCAAGTTAATGTAGCCTTCAGTTAAATATGAAGTGTGTGTGGACACAGAACTTGGCATAAAAAGTCACTTTCAAAAGAACAGATGGTTGTAATCTGTAGTCAAAATATTCCCCTTCATTTAGAGTCAGTTTTGGTTAAAAGTAACATTTCTCCAAGATATACATTAAAAATAATCAGCTTTCATCCCTTTTAAAATCTTTTATGGTTAAAAACTATCCAAAACATCGCATATCTCCTGTCATCAAAAGCCATAGTGTAAGCTGTGAACGCTTGTCGTCCCAGACTCATTTACTTCATTTCATCCAGTGTTAACATGGAGCTAGACTGCAATACTTTGTGAAAATCTGTCCGTCATCCCTCAACAAACCGAGTCAGTTAAAAGAGAACAATGATTCCCTTCAAATAAGGAATTATGCTTTAAAAAAAAAAGAAAAAGAAATGAAAGAATAAAAAGAAACAGCAAACTTGGATTCAGCTCAATGTACATCACAAATCTGTTGGATTATCCTCTCTGGCTGTCTTCTCAGACAGAGATAGCACAACTTTGATACAGTGTTACAAGTCTTTGATGGGGTTTCAGTTCTTTGAGTTATATTTGTACCGTATGAGACCCATGTTGTCTTCAGCTTTTGACCAAACAGAGCCACATTTAGAGCATGTGCATGTGGCCATCTGAAGGTTAGATATGCGGCAGGCTTTGGTACTTGTAATATGCACAGTTGTTGCATGTTTTCTATGTGTGTGTGTTTGTTAATGGGCCTCTATAGCTCAAGTGATCAAATCTGAACAATCTCAGGTGGGTCAGCTTGGAGAGATTTTGAAAATGTGTTAAATTAATCAAACTGCGATGGAAAAAGTCCAGTTTTCTACTGCCCAGCACTGCTGGGATCGCACTGAAGCAGCCGGACGATGGAGGGGTCGTTCTTCGCTCCCTCAACAAACTCCTCAAGGGACAGTTTACCTGAGAGAGCGAAAGAGACAGACAGACAGAGAAAGATTATTGGTTAATTGACCTGTTTAAGCATTGCAGCAGATCTAACTAGATCAAAAATAGATTAAATGAAAAAAAAAAAAAAAGAGCAGATATCTTCCCCAAGGTGATGTGACACGTTATCAACAAAATTTTACCAAGTCTCTTAAATATCTATAGCAATACATTTTTAGTTCATTTGTTTATTTAAAGCTTTAGTGCATAACTTTTTGATATTAATAAACAGTGTTGGGTAAAAAGTAGCGTAACGCGCTACTACTGAAAATTTGGTAACGAAACGTAGTTCCTTTTTCAATTCAGCACAACATTACTTTTCCCAGGGACAGATTTGACAGCAACACTTCCTTCTCAGCTGCGTGCTCACAAGCTCCACACGGGACGTGGCAGAGGCTGGTAGCAGAGTAATCATGGCAAGCGAGAAGCAGCCAAAGCTAACTTTTGAGAGCGTTTTAAGCTTCGTGGCTTTTTGCTAGACGCTCTGAGCCAGACAGACACAAAGCTGACAACCTCACAGATGAATGCGGTGGAGACGGCCTCATACATAAACGCAGCGGATCGCTGTGGACTTGTGTCGGTTGCACGGACACGCAAGGATTTCCAGAAAAGAGGCTGCATGTGTCTACGACAATGCACGGACCATCGTGGCCGCGCGACCGGTACAAGTCGATACAGACATTACATAGTATACACTAACACCGTGTAACGCCGATGACCTGCATTCAACCCGCGCTGGACTCGTTCATAATGAATCAGCCGTCACTCTGTGAGTAGAGAATCCAGTCTACAGTGGAGTTCAGACACTTCACTGATAAACCATAGATTGGCTTTATGGTCAAAGATAGTTTCTGTATAATTAACTTCAGTCTCTGCCAGAGACCCCTGCTTTTAAATGTAACATAAAAGTAACAAGTCAAGTAAAAAGTTACTTTCCATAGGGGGTAACTAAGTAAAGTAACGGATTACTTTTTTAAGAAGTAACGCCTAACGAGCAAACACTACTTTTTAAAAGTAACTTCCCCAACACTGTTAATAAACGTCCATTACATTCAAGCCATTGCCAAATTATTTGCCATTACAAAGCTTTTTAAGACTATCAGCTCCACACAACTCTCTCTGCATTTCTCAGTATGGCTGATGTTCAGAAGATCGTGTCGTCCAGTGATTTTCCCGCGCAGAACCTCGAGTGAAGATAATTATCTCTTCTGAAGAGTCCATCATGTCCTCCGTGTCCTCCTTGGCTACTAGCAACTGCGTGGAGGAGGGGTGGGGGCGCATGCACGATCACGTAAGGCTTGTATCATGGACGTGCAGAGTTTTGTTGTCATTACTTAGAATTCCTCATGGAGGCGACAAAAACTACGCACTATAGCTTTAAATGGCTTCAACTTAAAATGCTAGAGTGCATCTACATAACTTGACCAGTGTTGCCAGATTGGGTTCATGTTTCACTTCTTTTAATTTAATTTGGTGGGTTTTGGGCGGCTGTTGATCATTTGGGCTATAATTGAGATTGACGGGACATTGAGTTCAGTTATAGGCGTTAAAGAAGCTACCGTTTCAGCAGAAAACACTGCAGCAAAGTGAAGACTTACCATCTCGATTTAAGTCCATCTGCCTGAAGATCTTGTCTGTACGTTTCTCAGGTGTGGACTCATCCTCAGGCATCTTCATCACAGAGGAAACCATCTTGTAAATAGCCTGAATACAGAAAGGTGGAAATCATGAACACACTTTTTAGTATGGAAGCTTTTATGTTTCTGACTGAATCTGTAAAATCTGTTGTTTTTGTAAGTTTATTTGTAGATATATCAGTCAAAAACTCCAACGACAAAGACAACAATAAAGAGTCTACAGTCTGATCATGTTTCATTTGAGTTATACTGGCCAGAAGCAGCACCAGCTGGATATATATATATATATATATATATATATATATATATATATATATGTCTGATTTGACTCAACAGAGACCATCAGGAAGTATTCATGTCTAAAAGACGTAGTTTAGGTTTTTAAATAGATGATAAACCAACAACAGTGAATGTGTTTTGCTTCACTGTTTAGGTTTCCTGTGATATTTAAAAGCTAGCGCTGGTAGTATATATTAATAGTGCTGCAAACATTTGTTTTTTAGCCTGTACCACCTTTCTATTAGACACTTTAACATTAGAGTGTGAAATATTCCTCATAATGATGAAGGGTTTGTCAGATCATCTGTCCAAAGAGCAATGCACCAGAGCAGCTGTGTACATCTACACACACACACACACACACACACAGTTTTTTTGACCGGCAATCTGACCAGCAGCCACAAAATCTAGAGAATGTAATGACATATAAAATATAAGCAACGCCTAGCATTTGAAAACGGGTAATACTTTGGTATTTTGTAGTAGATAAAGGAATAATTCATTTTAATATAAAACATTTCTGATCAACTAATTGATTAGCAAGTAATTGGCATTAATAGAAAAGCATGGGTATGTTTTTTTTTGGGGTGGGGGGTTGTCAAAATTTTGACAGCTGTATTGAGGAAGATAACTCCAGAAAAGAAGGTCACAGAAACTTCAATTCAACAATCAGCAACATATTTGCAGTAAAAATAATATTGCACTACAGCTGAAACAACTAGTAGATTAAATCAATTGACAGAAAAATAATCAATTCATTATTTTAAAGTAATTTAATAAGTGTGTGTTGCTTTTCTGTTTTATATAGTGTAAATGTACTATCTTACAGTCAGACAAAACAAGGAATTTGACGTCACCTTGGATTCTCTAATTGTGTTGGACACATTTTACTACTTTTCATAGACAAGGAAAAAAAGGGGTGCTGAGGGGGCTTCAGCACCTTCTAAAATCAGGCATCATAAAAACCATCAGTTAATATAAAAAAAACAAAAACAATAAATAGATGAACTGATAATGATCTGATGGATATTTTGCCAATGTATCAAGGCACCCCTACACATGAACACACACGCTCACTTTACACAGACACACTATAAATAAAGAGCAGTGTGTAGTGCTGAGTCAATATGAGGATCAAAGGAGGACCGCTCACATTTAGAATTACACCACAGTCAAGTCTTATTTAGAGATGTCTGAGGGGCTGAGAGGAACTGCTGGTTTCTAAAATTACACAGCCGCTGGTTTTCCTGCTGTGGGCAGTCAAATGGTGTCGAACACAGAAGCAGATGGATATATGGTGTAGCAACTCTGGTGTGGATGGCTAAGCAAAATGTTGCTTCACTGCAGGAGTAGTTTTAGGACCAGGGAACATGGTGTTACCATAATGGCATGCTATGGCCAGTGAAGGACTGAGGGCTAAATAAAGCTCAAGAAGCAGAACGTCTGAACAGTTGAGAGAATGAAGAATGGAGGGAAATAAAGACAGAATGAACCAAAACAGAACAAAAACACTCTAGACCATAACAGTAAACCCACCGTTACGATCTCCAGCATCTCTGCCTTGCTAATGTATCCATTCCCGTCCAGATCATACATACTGAACGCCCACTTCAGCTTCTGGTCCAGCCGACCACGAGAGGTCACACTCAGGGCGATGATGAACTCCCTGAAGTCTATGGTCCCATCTCCATTGGCGTCAAAAGTGCGGAAGACATGTTCGGCGAACTTGGAGGCGTCTCCATAAGGGAAGAAGTTGGCGTAGATCTTCTTGAACTCCTCCATGGAGAGCGCACCGCTGGGGCAGTCCCGCAAGAAGCCCTTGTACCATTCCATGATCTCATGCTCGGTGAAGTCTGTGTTCTCCATCAGGTCCTGCATGACGTCGGGACGTAGCTTGCTGTTCTGTTTGCCCATGGTCGCTGCTTGTGTTTAGGCTGTGGGTGTTGTGAGGGTAGCGGCAATTTAGACTGCTCAGAGTAAAAGAGAGAGAGAGAGAGAGAGAGAGAGAGAGAGAGAGAGAGAGAGAGAGAGAGAGAGAGAGAGAGAGAGAGAGAGGACAGAAAAAGGATTTTAGAAATAATCTGAAATGACCTTGAGCCTTTTTGACATAAGAGGAGGAGGGAAGACAGTGTTGTAAAAAAGGAAGAAAAAACAACATACAGTCTTGATGCACTTTCACACTTTAAAAAGCTGGGCTAACTTCTGTTAGCGTCATTGTTAAACAATGTTTGTTTTTCTTAAAAAAAACAATAATTAATCCACTCATAAAGCCCCTGACACACTAACCCGACGGCTGACCGTCGGCAGAAAAGGCAGTCGGACTGATCAGTCAGCTCCCCGAGGTCCAAAAAGTGCCTTGGACACATCGAAGCGGCGCCGTCTTGAGCGTACGTTCTGCGCGTGTGCGAGACGTAATACAAAAAATGAAAACCGGAAATGACAACGCGTCAGGTGGGTCTGGCTTCACCAGCCGGTAGTAATGGTGGCTTGTTCGAAATACGATCTCGTTTTTTACGCAAATAGTTCACTGAAACGTATTTTTGAAAACATTTTAAGCCAGAAATGGGCCATGCATTTGCTGAATGTGTCTTCATTTCAGATTGACAAAGGTCAGTTTAAAAGATTTTCGTCAGATTTTGAGAGGCCTTCGTCACTCATCCCGCTCGTTATTTCCGGGGTAGCACTCCACCAATCTAGTCCGACTGCCCGCCTCCAACCCAGCAAGTCAGGTCGGCCAAAATGCAGGCCGACAGCTCCTCTGAGGGACGACGGCACAGAACACACCAAACACACACAGAGTCACTGACCTCGCCAGACTGTCCGACGGCCGATTATCGGGTTGGTGTGTCTGGGCCATAAGACACTAAAATACAGTTTAAACCTGCAATATCTGACTGTGATATTGTACTAGACCCATGTACTGCAGTTTTCGGCAGGACCAGTCATCTAAAAATGTTGCACCACCTACATCGTAAGACATTTTGACATTGTGGAAAAGCGAGGATGTTCCCTCTTAAGACCTGGCTAGCAGAGATGTCCAACTTGCTACATATGGAGAAAGTACGAGACAATGTCTCTCTCAACTCTGTAACCTTTGACGAAATTTGGCAACCATTTTTGTCTTATCTATCAAGAATGCCTTAAAATGCTTGATTTTCACTTGGTAACTGTGTCAATATGGAGTTATATTCCTATCTTTATTCAAGAGCACATTATTTCAATTTGAGAGCATTTCTCACTAATATTACGTTCAGATGTTGTAATAATTTCCCTCAAAACCTTGCTCTCACACTCAAATAGTCACTGCTCGCGCTTGGATTTGCTGTGCTTGTGCTCAAACTTTCTGCTTGGACTCAGATATTTCTCCTTGCACTCAGGCTGATTCTGCGCGCTTGCAAATCCTCTCCTCTCGGATTTTTCCTGCGCTCTCGGATTGTTTGTGTGACAACCCTATCAAAATTCAGCAACCAATAGAATGCCAGCTGTAGTGTTGACCAATGAAATGATCCCTGCCCCGTTGAGGGTGCGTTCGTTTTATGTTAGAACATCCGTTGCGGACGGCTCCTCTGTAACCATGGGTCTGTTAACCAAGTTTATTTACCCCTGCCGTCCATCGCTTTATTATTAGTATATGTCAATAATGTGCACAGAATGGTCGACGCTCTTTCACCTGCACCCATCAGGAAACGGGAGAAAGCTTTGAAGTGGGACATATCAAGTTACATACACAACTATGAGGGTGAGTAACATAAATTAAGCACATAGCATATGGCGCTAGCCATAGCTAGCCTAGCTTGATGTCCGTAAACAAATAGCTTTTCTTTATACCGGTAGTTTAGCTAGCTAGATTGAACGACATATGACGGACAGTATGTATTTACAACTGGTATTTAATGACCCCACTTTGTATTTTTCCTCGTTTGGTTAACCATGTTCCTGGGGATTTGGCTAATTTCAGACATGCTAGAGGCAACAGTAAAACCTAAACTGTAATATAACTGAAAAACAAAAGAAACTGGATTGTTTCTATCAGTTTTACATCACTGTTGTATGTTTTTCAGATATTGTTCTAAATTCTTATAACATTATTTTAACAATAATAACATTCATAATATCTGTATAGAAAGTTGTAAGTACAATTTCACTCCTATAATAAAACACTATTTAAAATAGCAGTTATTTATTTTTACCCTAATGAAATCAATACAAAGCAAACTGAACAGAAAAAAACAAGTATTTTGTTTCAGTTTCTCTTCTTCCAGGTGTGACTGAAGTACCCCTGTTGAGCTGCATCACAGCTGCACCGTGTGCATGGACCAGTGTTGTACAACCACACTACTGTGTTGTTCCAGTCAGCACATTACTCCAAACGCAAAATCCCATTGGTTCCCCCTGTACTCACCTGTGTGCAGAGGGCAGGCAGTAGTGGCACAAATCAAGAACGTTGGCAAGTCTGATAATAATTTAATTGTAAAATCATGTTACATATACTTCATCATTTCTTTATCTTACTTAAATTCACAGGGTGCACAACAAGGCCCGGGAGAGAAAATTACTGTGATGTCCACAAATCCAAAGCAGAGAAGGTAAGGTAAGATAGTAATGATGTTAAAGAAAGCTATGTACACCTAATATCTTATGTGTTGATGTCTATGAATTTGTCTTAAATATGAGCACACTATACAAAGACAACAGTGGAGAGTTGCTGGATCTGTCTGTCCTCAAAGTGCCAGAGATCTACAAGGACTTCACCCCTGTTTCTGCACCACCACCTGCATAATCCAAGTGATAAAAGAGAGAACAAACTATTGTGTTCTCTGCTTACATGAATAGGTGCCTGTAATGTCTGCCCACATATACAATCAATTCAATAAATGTTGATAAGTATCACTAATATTTCTTAAATCATTGTAGTTTTTCAGAGCAATAAGATAGATTATTAAAGCCATGTTCATATTTGCAACAAATTAAAACCCTTATCAAGGCAAATAGGTTTTTCATGTTCTGTAATCTTTATAAAAAAAAAACAGTACAATTAAATTTACCAGAGTGGACACTTGCAGGTTGTTAAACGGCTTTAATTTACCTTGTCAAAACAATGAGTAATTCATAACAAACTGCACAATATTTGACACAAAACCTAAAAAGTGTATGGTTCATACTCCTGTGAAGCAGTACACTTTGCCTGTAGGATTTACTGTAGCAGGAACATTGATATTGGCAAACAGATGACCCAGGTACAGGTGTGTTTGTGAGCAGGGTTATGATATGAACTAAAATAAAGATAAGCCTAGTGTTCACAAGAGGGATAATTCAGGTATTGCAACACAAGTTAAGAATAATTTAATTAAATAGGAGGTATATACAACTAGAAGATAAATTAACTATACAAGAGCAATTAAGGTAAAGTTATGAGGTAGTTGCAAGCTAAAGTGACGTATAATCAATAGCAGTGAGTCAAGTCAACAGTGTACACCAGAATAATATATACTGTGATTAAGTAATGATTCTTAGTGTTGTCTGTAGCCTACTAATATAACAAAACAGAAAAATAATATAGTGTATGATGCAGTATGGAGAACAACCGAGTCCCATATGACCCCAAGAGACTTTAAGTGCAGCTGTTGATGATGTTGCAGATGGTTGTAGTCTGTAGCCAGTCATACATTAGGTAGATCTGGAGCAGATGGTTGTAGTCTGTAGTCAGCCGTACAGTAGGTAGATCTGGAGTAGCAGGGTGACTTCTAGCTTTCATGGGTTGGTGATAAGACACTGTGCTGCTATGATGCAGCATTGGTCGAGCCCTTCAACCCCAACTGGAAGAAAAGAAAAGAAAAGAAAATGCTTGGTTTTTTTTCTGTTCAGTTTGCTTTGTATTCATTAAAAAAAAACTGCTATTTAAGGAGCAAATCATTTCTAGATCTGATAAAATTGTACTTAACATTACAACGTTTTATACAGACTGATATGAATCCATAATTTTCAAACTAATGTTATATGAAGGAATGAAGACTAAATTCTGATGAACAACACACAACAGTAATGCAAAAATGGACAAAAACAATCCAGTTTCTGGGGTTCTTTCAGTTATATTACAGTTTAGGTTTTACTATTGGCTCTAACATGAAATTAGCCAAATCCCCAGGAACAAGGTTAACCAAACGAGGAAAAAATACAAAGTGGGGTCATTAAATACACACATACTGTCCGTCATATGTTGTTCAATCTAGCTAAACTATAAAGAAAATCTATTTGTTTACGGACATCAAGCTAGGCTATATGCTAGCATGTCTGAAATTAGCCAAATCCCCAGGAACATGTTTAACCAAATGAGGAAAAAATACAAAATAGGGTCATTAAATACCAGTTGTAAATACACACATACTGTCCGTCATATGTCGTTCAATCTAGCTAGCTAAACTACCGGTATAAAGAAAAGCTATTTCTTTACGGACATCAAGCCAGGCTAGCGCCATATGCTATGTGCTTAATTTATGTTACTCACCCTCATAGTTGTGTACGTAACTTGAAATGTCCCACTTCAAAGCTTTCTCCCGTTTCCTGATGGGTGCAGGTGAAAGAGCGTCGACCATTCTGTGCACATTATTGACATATACTAATAATAAAGCGATGGACGGCAGGGGTAAATAAACTTGGATTACAGACCCATGGTTACAGAGGAGCCATCCGCAACGGATGTTCTAACATAAAACGAACGCACCCTCAACGGGGCAGGGATCATTTCATTGGTCAACACTACAGCTGGCATTCTATTGGTTGCTGAATTTTGATAGGGTTGTCACACAAACAATCCAAGAGCGCAGGAAAAATCCGAGAGGAGAAGATTTGCAAGCGCGCATAATCAGCCTGAGTGCAAGGAGAAATATCTGAGTCCAAGCAGAAAGTTTGAGCACAAGCACAGCAAATCCAAGCGCGAGCAGTGACTATTTGAGTGTGAGAGCAAGGTTTTGAGGGAAATTATTACAACATCTGAACGTAATATTAGTATAATTAATTGAAATAATGCGCTCTTGAATAAAGATAGGAATATAACTCCATATGTCAACTGGTTTTACTCTTTCACAGAAGAGCAACCTTTCTTTATTTTACTTTATTTTATTTGATCCTGTGTTTGTACATGTATATATAATGTATGCATACTTTGTTAAAAATCATTTAGCTACTTAATTGTTAGTCTATTGTTATTGTTTTTTGCTTGTCTATGGGTGGGTTACTTTGTTATGGTCTGCTGTGCTTTGTCTTGTTTGTTAAACAGAAAAGCTATAAATAAAATATAAACAAATTTAAAAAAAACTGCAATATCTGACTTTTTGCCAACTTGGGGGCAGTGGAACAAGCTGTAAACACATTGCTAACATATTATTACCTATCATCAATATACACTCTCCTTTCAGCTCTGTTTTTGGTCTCCATCAGCACCTGACTCTTTAGCTGCTAAAAACGAGGTTGGCCATCATCCACCAACTAAACTAAACTGCTTACAAGATGAGATGGATCAGCTTGGCTTGAAGTTTTGGGATGTCAAGTGCCCTAACATTATGTGTACTTGGGCTGTTAACCTCATATTGTTGTTATCACAAAGTGTTACTAGACAGTTCAAAACTGGCACCTACTAACTCTTGACTTCTAAAAAAGGTCAATGTAAATGATGGAAAATATGTAAAAACAACCTACAGTATTCACTACAAACCGTGGAATATGTTTTAATAAAATAATTTAAATGTTTTTTTCCCCTTCATATCATCTCTTTATATTAGCTTCACTGTCACGTGTTAAACTTGTAGTTCTTGGTTTCATTTTGTCTATTCTAAGGCGGTAATTTAGTTGACAGTCTGGTGTCTTTTTAATCTTAACTGCACTTTTTTTTTTACCCTTTAGTTGTTGTTGCCATTTTGTGAAAAAATGCAAATAAAAGTTATCATAGAAACTATGACAGTACACGAGATAAAAGAAAAGCAGGGAGATAAAGGTGAGTATGCGGTCTTGTGCACATGAACAGCCAGGTTCAGTCTTCAATGCACCTGCAACAGGAGACCACCAAATATTTTCATGGTGCACAACCACTACATATGCACAACTACGCCCACACTGCCAGTGTAGCAGACACACTGTTGATAACCCCAATTCCTGCAACGTGTCTGTGCGTGCATCTCTGCAGATGCAACTTCCATTTCCTGCAGGAACTTTGATGCCGATGCATCAACACACACACACAGTATTAACAGTCCAGTAGTTTATCGACATAGTTTGAGTTTTGATAAGGCTTTTGAAATAAAATCGGCAGAAAAGATATGGATAAATTAAGTAAATCTCAAGTACAATTTGACTTGTCTATGTTTCATGCTTTCCAAGCATTTAAACAACATGCATACTAGCCACCGAGCTGATCCAACTTGTAACGATGAGTCGTTGCAGAAAGTGAACAGGGAGCCTGAACACTCAACACAAGACACAGTTCATCATTTAACCCTGCAGCTCATGTGCTTTGCACTTTCCCCTGTCAGACCGCTAGCTGCTGCTGAGCTCTCCAGGCTTAAGAGAAGAGGGAAGCTGTTCTAAGCTTAGCTGCGGATAATGACAGATAAAATCAGCAATGTCAGGTCAGGCCAAATTACTGTAAAGGTATGTAGGTTGTTCCAGAACAGGAAATAAAGATCTGTCACCTCTTTGTTATCAGTCGATGTTTGTGGCCTCTCTTACTTGGTTTAAAGACTCCAGAGCTAAATTATGAAAGGAATAGTTAATAAAATGGAAAGAAACATACTTAGATTTGGCTGTCTAACTACAACTGTATGCAAATATAGACTGATCCCATTTGACTTGTCTTACGTTCGCCCTTTTAGCTGATCCATTAATTAATCAAGACTGATTAAAATAGAGCTGCCATCGTGTTTACTTCCCTGGAAAGTGGGTGCTTTAGTGAGAATATGCTCTTCATGCCAACTTAGCGTTAATGAAAAGTGCTGCTTCAATGGCAAACTCAACAGGAAACAAGAGGGTCCTTGAAACCAATCTATACAAATTGATTTAGCAATTTGGGCACTTTAAGTATAACCGTATGAATAGGTAGATTTGTGATGAAGTGGTTGCAGTTTGAATTAAACAGCCTGCATTTTCATTAGTTCATTAGTTTTGCTAATGCAAAGACTCAGTCTTCTTGTCCCTTTATTTCACACTTGCATGTTCCATAAACAGCCAGCGATCATCCTTTAACTAACTCAGAGTAAACAATGGGCTCTAGCAATGTGGTAGCAACCTCTAATGAGTTCCCTGCTGTTACCCATAGTTCACTTCAATGCCAGCGTGAAAAAGAGATTAACACCCATTTACACTCATGGAACTCTGGAACAAAACACAGCAGCTACACAGCAGTGGTCCAATGTGAACTGCTGACAGACTGGAAGTGTGTCTACCTTTAAATTAGACAGAAGCAAACAGTCTAGACCCGAGAGGGGCAACATAGGGACTGTTTACAATATAAGATTACAACTGAAGCTATCAGCTAATACGCAAGGTAACTATTTTGATCATCTATCAATCGCTTGTCATTTTTCAAGCAAAAGTAACAAATATTTGATGGTTCCAGTTTCTCAAATGTGAGCATTTGCCGCTTTTCTTAGTCTATTGATTAAAGTAAATTGAATGATTTGGGGTTTGGGCCTGTTAGTTGGACAAAACAAGACATTTAATGTCATCACTTTGTGCTCTAGGATATATGTGATGGGCATATTTCACTGTTTTCTGATGTTTTATAGACCAAACAATTAATCGAGAAGACAGGTTAATCAATAATGAATTTCTTTTTACCATTGAAACATTCCCAACATCTGAATTTTAAGGCCTATGAACACACCGTGGCATGTCAAATTGTCTGCTGTGAAAAGAGGTCTACTTCAACCTGAGCAAAGATCAGGAAATATGTCTTTCCTTGGTAGACATTGTTTATTATCTGTTACTGAATGGCATCATTTGAACATTATATCTTCAGGGTGTACATTCAAGTCTAAGTTTTCCTGTTTTAGACAGATTGTAAAACTAAAACAAGCCAGAAAATACTTAACTATACTACTTAAAAATACTGAATTGAATGCTCGATTAGATTTGCAATATGACCATGGTAGAAGCAGTTATGTAGAGAAAGAGAAAGTAACAGTTGGAAACCAGGTTACTTTTAGATGGCACAAATGTGTCCTCTCCTGTATTCAACTTCAACCTCAACTTTATTGTCCCAGAGGAGAAATTTGTCTTCCATACAGATTTGAACAATGAATAATAATGAAAATACACATAACATAATAAAACATATATGAATTAATACTAAGCTAAAACCTTCCACATACAAACAACAATCTGACATTTCACTGCAAGCAACAGTTTATCAACAAGTTTATGATCTCAGTGGTATGTCATGTGTTTTTAGAAAGCCCCATCACAACCAATTTAAGGTCTTATATCTCTCATTCAAAGTCTAAATACAAATGCAATGACTCTCCAAAGTCAAAACCCTGTTCATTCCACTAATTAACCATCCTGACTACCTCCATTCATTTCATTCATAAACTCACGCTTTGTCTCATGCGGTGATCGAGACCGTCACATACTCAATCTGCATTTTCAATTTTTAATGGATTGTGGAGCATTACTATGACAATTGAGGCTGCGTTGTCATGATTATTGACCATACAAGCGCTCATTTTTGGCAGCGAGATGTCAAAAACAAACATTTCTTTCTTCTTCGCCTTTGATTCACAATAGCATTTAATTACAGTTTCTGTGTGTCGGACGGATTGTTTAATTGTTTGCTTTTAGCTGTGGCTCCAATCGTACCTTCAGCCCGACTGTTCACACAAACAGAGCCGACTAAAGTGTTTCTCTCCCTATGACTCAACATGAGCGAGGGAAGGTTAATTAGTGTGCTCTCATCAGCTTTACAACAACATATAATAATGACCATTTTCACTTTAATGGAAACTAAAAGCTCATTACTACAAGGCAAGTATTTGACTTCTTTAAAAATGTTTGGCTAGTTGTTAGACGACACAGCTGGGTGTAGTTTTTGTGTGGAGTTTGCATGTTACTCCCTGTGGGTTTTCGTTTCCTCCCACAGTCCACAGACATGCAGCTATTGCTCCATGTGTACAGTATGTATGGGTACAAATGTTTATCTGCTATATTAATGTAATTTGACATCTAATGCCTCTCTCTCTCTCTCTCTCTCTCTCTCTCTCTCTCTCTCTCTCTCTCTCTCTCTCTCTCTCTCTCTCTCTCTCTCTCTCTCTCTCTCTCTCTCTCTCTCTCTCTCTCTCTCTCTCTCTCTCTCTCTCTCTCTGCTGAAGGTTTCTGTATTTTAAAAGAAGAAATGATGGCATGAAAGCTCAGACCTCTACTGAACATCCCTTCAACTAGTCACCCCTAAGAACCCTATTTCTGACTCTGAAGATCACTGCTTATAATTAACAGTTAATACTCTTACCTTCTGCTGCTGGCAGACCTTTATTGGCACTGTTACATAACCCAGGCTTTGACAAGTGGAGAGGTCACATGGTTGAGCCAAGTCTCTACCTCTACCGTCTCATAAAGTCAAGACAAGTGAGTGAACACCAGGCACTTTAACCTCGGGAGTGTGCCCGTGAGAAGAACAGACCTGAGTCTGTGACCTCAGCCTGTGCAGTTATAATCCAGCAGAGAACAGGCTGTCACTTTCGGTTTCTAATAACACCGACAGGACACACATGTTGTTCAGCGTTTGAGACATTGAGCAGAGGACAAGATCAACCTGATGGGCTTTGAGACCGATTGAACTCTTTAAACCAACAACAATGCTGCTTCATATTCAACTATAGACAATATCATGACACAGCATCATCAGCGGCAACAACTATCTTATCCAACAGCTAATGAAAGCAACACGAAAACATTTCCATGAAATAAAAATATGGTCAAACATCAAACAATTATTTTCATTTTTGATTCATGGGGGGGGCAGTGGTGGCCTAGAGGTTAAGAAGCAAGCTTATATATATATATATATATATATATATATATATATATATATATAGACCGTTCGTTCAAAACAACAATGGCGGACGTAATAGACAGATGGCTCATCCAATCACCTGCCAGGTATTTTTTGAAAGTGCCTGCCCTTTTCCAAACAGTTTTCAATGGCGGCTTCTCAGATGGTTCTGTGTTAACAAACCATCCGGTGCTAGGGCTGGGCGATATGGATAAAATCAGATATCGCGATATTCTTGTCCTAATACCTCGATGTCGATATTGTGGCGATATTATAGGGTTGACTATTGGTGCTTTAACAAAATATCTTCACAATGAGATTTAAGATAAATAATCTTCAGTAATGTAGATATAATGACTAAATGGGTAAAGGTAAAGATAATAGAACAGCTAACAGTCTGGTAACAGAAAATGACATCACTTTACTGTAATGCAGCCTTTAAAACCAGGAAAAGACAACACTTATGTCATATTACGATATTACGATATCGAAAATCTAAGCCGATATCTAGTCTCATATCACGATATCGATATAATATCGATATATTGCCCAGCTCTATCTGGTGCGTCAAGTTTTTTTAAAGTAAAAAAAAAAAAAAAAAGCCAAGATGACATCTTTAAGTGTCTAGTTTTGTTTAGTTAACCGTTCAAACCAACAAAAGACAAAACGATATTAAATTTACTATCAAAGAAAAAAAAAGGAAAACAACAAATCCTCATATTTGAGCTGGAACCAGTGACTGGAAACGATTATCCAAATAGTTGCAGATTCATTTTCTGTCGACCAATTAATCAATCATTTCAGCTTTAATATTTGTTTCAATATAAATGGAATGAAATCAGTGTTTAAAAACTGCCTAAATAAAAATAATAGTAAGTTTAAACTAAGTACGTAATAAATGTATCAGGGGCAAGAGAGAGCCAGAGTGATTAAAAGAAACCTGTTCACAGATAGTGAGTTTGTGAATGACACATTCATAATGTAATATGATCCATCTGTGATCAGGCTGCAGAGCTGAGGCCAGTCATTCTCGACCATGATCGGCAATCTGACATTCACCCACAGGTCAAAATTAAATAATGCTTCATCTCAGAACCACTCTCTTTCTCCTCTGCTAAGCAAATCATTCATGTATCAGTAATTCTGTTCCGCATCATCTGTTTTTGCAAGAGCTCAGAGTTGTGCGTTTGATTAACACAGTCCCAACGATTTACAGCAACATGGAAGGAACCATCAAAAATTCACAGTTGAGAAGCTGAAATCAGTGATTTTTTGGGGTATTTTATCTTCAAAAAAATGACTTATCCAATTAATCAATTATCAACTATGTAGCAGATTTATTTTCTGTCTTCTAGTTGATGCACAAAAGGTGAAAAAAAATATATGTTAGTGTGAAAGTACTTTCAGTATGTAGGATCTATGCCCTCCCATGCTTAACTTTTTAAGTAAAGATGTAAACTCGTAGGTGGAGAACATTTTCATGCAGTTAGATGACTGTGACTCTGGACACTCTGCCAGAGATCATCATCAGTCTAACTGAAGTGCAGGATGACAAAAGCTGACATGGTAGCAAACGTTCTACTATCACTACTGAGATCCTACAGCACATCAAACACTCAATACCACTCTTTAAAATGTAATTTACTGCTGCATGTGAGCAACTGAAGACACATTATGTTGAGCACATCAAAGTCATGTCAGAGCAATTATTACTCAAACCAACTAAAACTAGCCTTTAGTGTTGAGCACAGAACGCTTGTATGGTATGTTCTCTCTGTAGAAACTTGCAAATGATTAAAATGAAATAAGGGTTAGCCATTACTCTCACAAATGAGGCACGTATGAACTATGATGTGACAGGTCGGTTTGGTTTTGTGCCATTTTGGCTCAAATTTTACGAGATCTAAAAAGGATGCCCTGCAGCTCTCCTCAACATCTTAACAAATACTATACACACACACTATACAAATCTATCTCAAAACATATTCTGGTTAGAGCCCACATGTCTGATCAGCAGCACATTTCGAAATATCCAACACTGCTGCAGCACGACATAGCTTTGGGAGCACCAGTGCTCATGTTACAAATGTCGTGACGAGCGCTGTTCAGTGTAGCATGCTTTAGTGGCTCCTTGAATATCTGACTGCAACTCTATCTCTTGTGTTATTTAGTGTAAGTTCAGGGGGCTGGTCTACTCTTGGTCTGACCTGTGCAGAGGCTGACTGGGGAAACTAACATCTCTACAGAGATATAAAGGTAAAAGACTGAAAGTGAAAGTGAAAAATATGATTTTGATGCCAACAGTGTCATGAAATAACTGCATCCAGTTTAGAGCGGAAATAATTGTTGATTAATCAATTGACAGAAATGAACTATTTTGATAAAATTGCCAAACTTTCTCTGCTTTCGTGGCCGGGTTGGCTCAGTGGGTAGAGCAGGCGCACATATACATGGAGGTTTGTGCCTCGACGCAGAGGTTATGGGTTTGAGTGCGACCTGTGACGATTTCCTGCATGTCTTCCCCCTCTCTCTCCCCTTTCACACTTAACTGTCCTGTCCATTAAAAGGCGGAAAAGCCCAAAAAATAGTCTTAAAAAAAAAACAACCTCTCTCTGCTTTCAGCTTCTCCAATGTGAGAATGTACTGCCTTTTCTTTGGCATATGTTACATGTGAATTTGTCACCAAAGGCTCTGAAAATTAGAAAAAAAAGAAAGAACTAATCAGTAGATTGGGTTTTAAAGAAAATAACCATTAGTTGCAGCCAGTTTGCTCCACATGGATGCAAACATAAGACTGAAGAGAAGAGAGGCTGAAGGTCAAATCACTCTTAAAACACAGCTCTAAAAATAGCCATAACTTCCTCTTACACTTCCTTAATATTTGTGGTAATCACAATAAATGCATTATTTCCTCTATCTGTCATTTCAATGGACATCAGTGGAATGTGAATATTGGTAAATGCTCCGACACAGCTGTCTCAGATGACTCAAATATCAGTACAATTGAAATGTAATCGTTTATTTTACAGCAGTTTTAAAATGTAAATTATTTGAATTGCAACCGTTTTTTTTGCTTGACTTTTTTGCTTGATTTCTTAAACCATTTCTTTACTTCTCTAAATCCCATCCATCCTGCCTTTGAGAGACCTAAGGCAGCAACGTCATCATAATGCAGCACACATGAGCTCCCATTTTCAGCCAGAGAGCTTCGTGCGTTAAGGCGTTGCAGAAAACCACAATCATGACAGAGAAGCCATTATGAGCGAGCGAACAAGAACAAGAAAAAAAAGTGCAAAAAGGCAGGCAGAGCTGCAACAGACTCAGGATTGGACAAACACACACACTCGCAGCAAATTGTTACTGATTGCACGGGGAGAGTGTGGTTTACTTTGCACTGAATATCTAAATGTGCCTCTCTCTGAAACAGCATGCTAGCAAGACAAAGGCTAAAGAGATGGAAATGTCAATCTGTGCAATGACTAAACAACTCCCACCCCTCTCGGCCAGAGGTATCTGCTGCACAGCATGTGTGAAATGTGGCTTTCTATCCAAACAATTATCCATGTGACAGACCAAAATCTATTTCTTTAACTCAGCATTTGAACCATGCTCTTCTTCCTTCAGTTTAATCTTCTACTCATCCTTTGCTTTCTCCCAATCCCTCTCCCTGTCCGCTTTCTCTAAAAAAATGTCTAATTCAATTCAAAAGAGCACCGACTGCTGCACAGACGAGCATAACTACAGAGGATTGCAGCCAATGTGGCCAGTCTGGCCCAAAACAAACCCACGCAAATGAAAATAGAACATCTGTTCAAATTTAGCATACGTCTGTGAGAGTTCAGCATCTTGAAATGTTTGGAGGGATGCTTTTAACACCAAGGGGGCTATTATCTTGACTCCACCCTTGTGTCAGCAGCACCTCCGCAGGTCTTTAAATGTTCTTGCTATATTGAGTAGGCTGTCTGAGGTGAGAGGAGGAGGAGCTGGACAGAGAGTTTTGGTTGAAATTCACTTAAAACCTATCAAACATTTGGAAGCCACAGAGCCTCAAAGATAGAAAACTAGAGTCTGTGTCAGTAGTAGTTTTCGGTTTTCTTTGTGTGAGTGAACCTCTTTCCTCTCATTCCCTGCATCTGCATTTGATCCAATTAACTTAAGCTTTTCTTGTCACGGTCTGTAACATTTGATTGTTTCTCCTTGCGGGTCCACTCACGTCTTTTCACATCACCGCCCACTCTGATCACTTTGTAAACACTTCACAGGAACAAGAGGAAATTCAGCCATTACAGGTTCTTGTTTACATCCCACTAGTTAAAACATGTTTTAAATGTAAAACTTCTTATGAAATATTATCCTTTAACTCATGTTCTGTTGTAGTACAAGACCTCACCTTGGACTCAGGGTAAATTGCAATGGGCCTGTTTCGGGATATAGTTTTATATAGGGTTCACTGTAAAAAAATAATGAAAGCTACAAATCCTCACATTTAAGAGGCTGGAACCTGCAAATGTTTGACATTTTAGCTTGATAAATTACTTTATAGATTATCAAAATCATTGTCAAATATTTTCAGCATTGATCTGATGCCCTGGCTTCTTTGACTGTTAATTTCCTTCAAAGTACTTCGTTCCTAAATGTTATGCCATGTAATGCCCTGAAGCTCTCCAGATGTCAGCTCATTAAAGTGAAACACATCTCACTGCTACAACACTGTCACTGTACACTAGTATATAATGAGAGGATCTCTACCAAAGGCATTCATTTACAGCAAAACAAACATTTTAACTCACTTGTCAAGATAAAGCACCACCAGTCCAATAATGCTACCTCCTCTCTCTCTCTCTCTCTCTCTCTCTCTCTCTCTCTCTCTCTCTCTCTCTCTCTCTCTCTCTCTCTCTCTCTCTGCTTTAATCCACTGACTGACTGACTGTGTATTGGCTGAAATAAGATACCCTGCCTCACTCAGCCTTGTGTGGCAGCAGGACTCCTTTTTCACTTCCTGTCCTCACTCATTCTACAATTAAATATGGAGAGAGTGTATGAAGACATCAAGCAAAACCTTTACCGGCTCCTCTGGGGGTTAATTTAGGACAGAAGAAGCAGCCTCATCCGATTAGAAATCTAAGTAAAGCTTAATCGGCTGCTAGCATCTTGTAATTCTACTGCACTGCAACGTTATGGAAGAAAATGTGTAAATCCTCTTATTCCTGTTATGTTATACATATATATAAGAGTGTTGGTAAGAGTTGCAGCTTCAACCTGTAAACTCATCTCACCTGAGTTGCAAAAAAAAAAAGAAGTAACAGGAAGCGGACAAACTACGAGGGAGGGACGGACCCAACATTAGCGGCAACTTACCTCGCTTTTAAGTTGATGTGGAGGCCCTGTTAAAAGTCTCTCTAATAGTCCATTACCTCGCGGTAAAAAGTTTCAGACACAAAGGTGGCAACAGGTTGCAGGAGCCACTCATGAGCTGGAGTTTCCCGGCTGCTCTCAGTCCAAAACTCGACACCAGGCTTGTTCCGCTGCACAGACTCCGCTTTGCCCTGCAGACTCTCGCAGTGACGTCAAGCCTGCTAGTCACGGGGTCGCTGCAGCGGCCAATGAGAAGCCGCGTTGTCCTGGCAACACAAGTTTTTTTCTGACTAATGAATTAATGAAAACATGGTTATAATCATAGATATAAAACATTTTGTTATTATATATATATATATATATATAGTTATAATATGAACACAAGTGTGAATAGGTGTGTGTTAGGAGTTGTGTGGTATTAAAAAGTGATAGTGGATCATGTTGGCGTGCTTTATAATATGTATCTCAGGAATATGAAAAAGATTGTAATACTGAACAGTCTTTTGGTATTACATGACATTACTGCGCATACAATACATTGTAGCTTTCATATTTCTATTTATTGTATATTTGTTTCTCTAAATACTGTACACTCTCCTGTATTTATATTTATAGTTTTATTTCTTATTATTATTATTATTATTATTATTTTTTTTTTATGGTATAGGCCTACATCTCCTCATTTTTGTTGTTATGTTTCCTTTGCTCTGTTTTTGTAATTTCAATCTTTTTTGGTACCCTGAGGACCAATCCATTACCTTTCCTTATTTTTTTTCCCGAATAATATTTTATATATAATAATAATAATAATAATAATAATAATAATAATAATAATAATAATAAAGACAATAATAACAATTATAAGATAAATAAATACAAACACAAATAAAAACGGTTGGAAAACTTTACATCAAATACTCAACGCTGCAAACTTGATGCATTCAGTCATGTAAGCAGGAACATCAAGCACAAAGCACTATACAAATGAACAAATGAACTGTTAGTAGTCATTTCTGTTTACATAAGTTTATGATGTCATCATACATTTTAGCAACTGGAGAAAAATACATCCCATAAGCCAGTAGTCAGAAGTCTACACAAATACACAGCATCCAATTAAATTAAAACATAAGCCTACACAATCTTATCTTTTTCATATTAACATAATATTTTCTGTTTGACAAAAAATTATATTAACTTCAAGCGCACTAGCTTGTTCCTGCTGCTTTTAGCAGCATCTCACAGTCCTCCTCAGAAGACGGAGTTTACTTGTGTATTTTTGCTAACAAGAGTTTATCGGGTTAGAGGTTGTGACACTTGCTGCTGATAGGAAAAACTAAACAAATAAAAACCCTTAAAGCAGCATTTCAAATATTTCAGAAGGATAAAATAGAGGAAAAACTTATTATTAGCTGTTTGTGCGGCCGTGCAATGCATGTGCGCTCAGGTTACACTTTCCAAAATTCTTGTCTTCAATAATGAAATTTAATGCAAATGTAATTTAATGCAAATGCATTCTCTAACCATAGTTTTGCATGCATTTTGTATTTTTTCCACCTTGCTGTTTTTCCCTAATGAGTATTTGCAACCTTGTGCTTTGCAAGAATTCAAATGATAAAGATAAATAGTTGTAGACTTCATTTTATTTCATTTTTACTTTCTTTGTATTCACTTACATTACCTCTAGTTGATATGTTCTGTTAGAGGGACTTCACAATAAGCTTATTTATTGTATTAGTAGTATTGAATGATAATGATGAGAGAGTTTATGGTTTATGTTCCCTTGCAGGCATATTGGGAGCCATGCTTTGCCTGAAATGATTAGTGGAAGTCAAAGCCACCGGGCTTATTCAGCTCGTATTCTTAATGGCCTTATAAAGTACACAGAGAACCCCTCCTGCTTGCTGAGAAAATGGTTGAACAATAAACTAAATGCTGGAAAGCTAAGGCATAAAGCACAGAGACAATGTGGCAGGGGTGAATGGAAGTGACTGGTTAATGTACTGGGAACAGGTGAGTGGGGAGGATGAGCAGGTGAAGTTAATCTACTGATGGGAGTGGCAGGGTCTGAAGTTACATACAAAGTATAAACAAGCAAACAGGAACAAATGATGAATGAGCAAACATATATTTTAAACCATGACAGAAAACATTAACATCCAGTTTTCGAAAACAATACTGTACAAGGAGTGCCATACAATCTGTGATCATGATCAGTATTACACAAATCTCATAAAACCTTAGATGTTACTGGTTTTGTCTTGTTGTTGTCTGTAACATTGGTTTCTACCTCATGACATTGTTGTAATTAAAATGACAACGAGAACTTGCATATTTCAAACAGCAAACCAAATATACAAGGAAACAAATACAAAAGCGTATGAAAGGTCAATAAATCCATTTTTAATGATTGAACTTAGGTCATGAGTGACTCTGACGCCTGTACCAATGCAGTTTCAGGTGAGTAGTTCAGTGCCATGGTAGCATTGTTTGACATTATAATGCTGTGATTCTCATGTCGTTGACTTTAACATTCAACATTGTTACTCACTCTCAAAAGAAGTGAGAGAGCTCATCAGTAAATTGGACCCTGAGGGAGAGTCCCTGAGTACTGTGGAGCTAGCACTGCAACCTCTGACTAATAGGTTTGCCTGATAGCATTGATCTGACTGGAGAGCAATCCCCAACTCTGCACTCATCCATATATATATACACACACACACACACACACACACACACACACACACATACACATGCGTACCAGCCTGCCACAGTACAACCGCCAAGATGCTTTGAACTGGAGAACTTCTAACTCAGCCGGCCCATGGCTCTGCACAGACTCCGTTATTATGTAACGGCGGCTATAAGACGAGGCTAAGTAGCTGTTGCTGGATGAAGAAGTCACTGAGCTGCACAGTAGATGACCAAACACCTCTTCTCGCTGATCTGTTATCTAACCACACAGAGCAAACCTTGTGCTGCTCTGAACCCGAGGAGTGTGGCCGAATTTTCTATCTGAGCTAAGCTCTCTGGCAGCCATCCCCTGGCTGAGGATTGTGATCTTATTGAGCAAAGGTCTCTTAAAAGTTACACTTTCAGAAGTTCTCCACTACAAAAGATGAAGACTGCATCATCATGACTTTGTTACTGTTTCTGTTGCAGTTCTCATTTTCAAGTTTCTTATACTGACTCTGCAAAATTACTGAACAATATGTGCTATTATGATCTGCAGTAAAAGTGGTTTTATATGTAGGCCTATTTAGTGTATACTGAAGGTGTCCCCTGTATCAAAAGACAAAGCATGTGTTACTGGACATCAGAGAGGAACAGGTGATCTGACAGCAGTCAGAGAACAAGGACGGCTCTACTGAGTCGACCTGTGCGTCATGAGTAGCAGACTAATGCTCAAGCTGACTGGATTATACCCAGTAGGGGAATTTATTCTCAACCAGGACATGAGAGTTGCATGTGGAGCTTCTTCAGAACCATTAAGAAGACACTAGTGTGAACACTCTGTTGCACTCCTGCAAGACAACAGCACATGCAGGAGGAGAAATCCTCTAAACTTGTCCAGTAACATCCCAGGAGAAAAAACCCTATGTTGGAAGCCTGAGTCACAGAAGACATGCACTTTTTTTAAGAACATATATTAACCGTTTTTTGGGTCAGAAACATAATGTCCTGCAGATGCCCACTAACAGGTTTAGCACAATTAAGACACAAGACGTAAACACAAACATAGTCTCGCATTGCCAGACCTATCCCCAGCACTGTGTCAGCGAGGGAGTATGGTCTGGCTACACCATATTCTGGGAAAGGGGAAAAAAACTCTGGTTTATTTGTATTTCTTTAAACTAATCACAACCATCCTGGGCGGCGCTAAGCCCTGACAGCAGAGACAACAGGCTTTATCCCAGCAATGTACATCTGTTGAGCCAGACTAGCACAAATGTGACAACAGTGGCAAATACACAACAAATACAATATTTGTTTTGCTGATAATACTTATTTACTATTTTCACACTCTTGTATTGTTACTTTTACTTAAGTAAAGGATCTCAATACTTCTCCCACCATATAGTGGTACCATGGTCTGGAAATATGTTTAATGCTTGGAGAAGTGCCAACTATCGATGACAGTTTTAAAAAGACACAATAATGTGCAGGATTGCAGCAAGCAAAAATGCCCCCACAAAGTAAACAACATGTAACTTAATTTACATATCTAAAATGATAAATGCAAGCACCCCAAACAAGCCACCAAAACAGAAATCTGGTTCAATTCATTAAAACATTTAGCTGATTGTTGGAAAATATTACTAGCATTAACCTGCATCATTTCTGACTCTTTCCAGATCACTTTTAGTTTATCTCTGGAACTGACAGTAGAAAAAGAGTTATAAATAGATACATGTCTGGTTTCACTGCAATTTACTTCTGCCAGAAAATACAAGAAAGCAGATATGACATCACACCATTTATAAATCCTACAAAGTCATGTGCATTGTTTTGGAGTTTTATTTTTATCTGCTCAGAAAAGGCAAAGTGAAAAGCAATTACACCTTGACTTCAAAGAGCTCTGCGGAGCCGATAAGCTGAGTCAGGATGAGGCTGTGGACTCATGGCAGTAAGTTGTGCTGTTGCGTGACAGCTGTAACACCACAGGTATCAAGTCCTCAACTGTGAACCAACATCAGACCATGACACGCCACACAACATGTTCTGTCGTACTGAGCCATGAAGTGTTTATTAGGAGGGGTGGTATTGAAAACTATGCTTTAATGAAATGTGATGCATTGTCCTTAAAATACAAAATAAAACTTGCCCTTTGACCTCCTGATGTGACATGGATCACACTTCCATGTCTGCTTATTTAATCAGAGAAGAGTACGGTCAACAATATCCAAAATGCTATGTGATGAACCAGGGATATAATTGCTGTGTCTAACACGTGAGTCAGCACTTTGCCAAAAGGCCACCTGCTGTCAAGCGTGGCGGCAGATCGAACCGGAGCTTGTCTGGAGATCTAAACTTAAACTAGCTTAATGAAAGCCTTAATGACTCCTGGACAGAATAGATAAACGAACAAAGGAGGAAGCAGTCTCAGATGCATGAAGGAGAGACATAAAAAAAAAAGCACCAGAGGGGATGGTAAAAATCTAAAAAGAGAGGAAGATGGAGGCAAGGACAAGAAAGGTGGATAAGAAAATGTTAAGATTGGAGGTGAAAGTTTGGGGGAGTGCCCAGATGACAGAGGGGTGGACAAGTAAGCAAGAAGGGGGAGATGGGAGAGGTGAAGAGAAGCGACAGACACAGGTGTAGAGGAGAAGTGAAAAGAGGGAGGGATGAGGAGCTACAGGGAGGAGAGGGAGGAGAAGAGGAGCAGATGCTTTCAGGTGGGGAGATTACTTAACAGTGAAAACAGGTAAGCTGCTGATCTGCAACTGCCTTGCACATGTGACCGTCCCCGATGCTCTGGCTTGTTGCAGGAACACACACACACACACACACACACACACACACACATAGTAAATCACTGTTAATGTGTTGTAAATGTCACAATGTAGTGTAGATGTATTTACAGAATGTTAAATGAAAAGTTAAAATAAGCTATTTTAAAGCAAACGGCTAAATGTGTTATAAGGCTATAGTTTATTCCTTTGCTATATAAAATGCTCTTCACCTCTGTGTGACTTATAGGCCACAGTAGAAACAACACAGGTGTAAATAATTAACAATGGCTGAATTCCATTAAGTTGCTATCATTTCAGGTTCCTGGCAGAGGTGTGGACTCGAGTCATGTGACTTGGACTCGAGTCAGACTCGAGTCATGAATTTGATGACTTCAGACTCGACTCGACAAAATGTACAAAGACTTGCAACTCGACTTGGACTTTAACATCAATGACTCGTGACTTCACTTGGACTTGCACCTTTTGACTCGAGAAGACTTGCTACTTCCCATGAAAACTGGGGAAGAAAATGTTCACACGGCCGCGCCGCTCTCAGTTTATCTGCATCTGTGAAAAAAATGTGCACCACCTGTATGCATGCAGAGAGCACGCGCGCTGCCTGCACGACCCTAACCCTAACCCTAACGAGCCAGTTGGCAAAATGATACCGAAGATAGTTTCGTTTGGCTATAACAATTACGAGGTAGTCGACAAAAAAAGAGTTGCAATTTGCAAAACATGCGGGTCGAAGATTACAGACGGAGCTGCCATAACGTCCAACTTTGTTCGACACCTTAAGTTGCACAAAGAAAGGTACGTTTTGAACGAATGCTAAGCACCTTATCGGATGTATGTACTGTAACATACTAGCTGCTGCATATTTACTGTATCAACGACACAGTAAACGCACGTCTCCCTTGCTGGTTCATGCTTACAAAAATAGGGATTTTTGAACCCTGATTATATGAGGTACATGAGTGTAGCACACTCAGATGGAAAACCTCGCCAACATCATGTCAACGTCCGTTTTAAAGTAATGTTACCATAACACAGTCACAGTAGATCCACCATTAGCCTTCCCTTTTCATATCAGGGGTTGTATTCGCTATAACTACCGCCTCGCTATACATTATCCCGCTTATTACATGGCTACCTATCAAATAAATCATTACTTTGACACAAAATATTGATTTAAAAAGGAGTTTATTGATTTAAAAACGATTGTATTGCTTCCGCTAAACCGAACTGCGTCCATAGCAACGCTCTGTTTTTCATGGCAACGGTCCGTTATACTTCGCAGCGGTCTGTTATCAAGAAATAACAGACCGCATTCTACATTGGAATTCAACCAAGCCATGTAATAAAATAAAATAATAACGATTATAGTAGTAATGTTCAGAGATGCAATAGATTATTATAGTGCAGTTCTTAACTAATGGGAATATTGTTTAGCTTATTTTTGGTTTAATTTGGTTTACTTTAATTATTTAATTTATTCAATTATTTTGTTTTGCTATACTTTTCATGCCAACTTGCCATGGCCCCCCTAGCACTCCCTCACAGCACCCAGGGGTCCCCGTCCCCACTTTGAAAACCACTGCTATAAAGCATATGACTTCAGTTTCTTGAGAGAAAGGGCTTTCTTATGACTTTTGAAGCAGTGAAAATATTCTTAATATTGCATACACTGAAACTGAAATGACTCGAAACTAAAATGGTAGGACTTTGGACTCGACTTGAGACTTGTTGGCTTTGACTTGTGACTCAACTCGGGACTTGCCTCATCTTTGACTCGACTTGACTCGGGACTCGAGGGCAAAGACTTGAGACTTACTTGTGACTTGCATAACAATGACTTTGTCCCACCTCTGGTTCCTGGTATAGATCATGCTTGCTCGCTGTCACTCTCACTGAACACATAAAACAGAGTCATCATTAGTTAGTTATTAGAAACATCTGAGGCTTTTCCTACTATGACATGTCAAAATGTCTGCTGTGAGAAAGGCCTATTGACACAGTATGTTTCCCGACATAGAGGATAGAGACCGCCCCAAGATAAATTTGATGGATCACAAGATTACATCAGGGATAACAAAGAGCCAGAAAAAGAATCTGTTGTTGTTTAATTTTTAACTTTGTAACTTCTTGCTATGTTCTTGTGAAATAGCTACTCAATTATTTCACCTCTGCAGGCCTGTAAAAACCCTTCTGATGAAACATTATATGAACTCACTCTCATGTCCAGACTAAGGCCACAACTTGCACATATTTCTTTACTTTAACGGCCCATTCAAAGACACGTGAAGAAGTCACAGTGCTGCCACCACAGGTTAATGTATTACTGCCACCTAGTGGTTGTATGTTCAATTGGTATTTGCGTCCTAATGTAGGTTAGAGTAAAAGGGTCTTTCTTAAATTGGTGACACTAAAGTAAGTTCTGTAAGTATTGAAATTCTAGTGACCAAAATTTCATCCAACAGCAGCCTGCACACCATCCCCATATACTTGATTCTGCCATCTAACTTTATACTTTTAGTTAGATAGTTTCTCCAGCACAAGTATGTCTTTCTTCTCCCTTCTTCTGTTGAGTTTTAAAAAGAACTGTATAAATAAATCAGAATCAGAAAGGAGTTTATTGCCACAGTAGTTACCTTACGTGGAATTTGCCTTGGTGATTGGTGCATACATACACAAACAAACATAATGAACATTAAGTTGATTCCTTTCTTGTGATTGAGCAAATGTGTGCTGCACTGCGGATTCTTTTTTTTTTTTTTTTTTTTTACGTTTATGACTTTTTATGACACTTCTCAATGACTTTAGAAGAAAAAAGTCTGGAGTGCTCAGAAGTTTGAACAAATCACAGAGGTGCTCTTTGGAAGGAACAAAAAGTTCAGAAAGATCAAAGGCACTCTTCTTGCAAAAAGTTAAAAAGCACTCATTTAGATGACTATGTCATGTTAAAATTGTTAGTACATTAATAGAGCTGGGTAGCAACCTCACACATGGCTGTTTGTTTCTTTTTGGAACTTATCTATGTGAATTTACACACGTTTTACTCATCTGAATGTTAGTATCATTTCTCATATTCACAAAACTCTCTTATTGTTATAATTTACATGTGATTAATTGATGTTCATAATTCATATTACTCCACACTTTCATAGTGTACAAGTCTTTCGTAATCTTATACCTTTTCCACATTGTGTTGATGCTAGAATCCATACTTTTTGCACATGGTGGTCATAAATTTAGTTGGTTAACTGTCAGTTTTCATGCATGTAACAAAACCACATTTACTCTTTTGTTTTTTAATATTCTGCTTTTCCAACTGTTATTTGCTGCTACAGTTGCTTAACTTGCCCATTGAGGATATTTTTCTCAAGTTTCGGACCGTTGGTCTTGTCAGTCTTGTGCAATCACCACCCTGAAGCTTTTGCCTGCTCGGCCACTGAGCCTAATGAATTCCTCTTTTCCTGTCCTCCCTTTGCCATCGGGTGTAGACAGCCCTCTATGCTGCTTTCAGATCAGCTTCTCAAGTTTCATCTTTTCATCTACAGCAAACAGGAGGTTGAATATTATCAAAGACCAGCTAAATGTCTTACTTCACCCCCTCCGTTTGCACTCCTCATAACTGAGCGTCAGGAAACAGAAGGGTGGAGAAAAACTCCTCAAGCTCCAGCTGAAGGTGAGAACACAACTAACATTAAGTGAAATTCAAATTCGATGCCATTTCACCACTACGTGCATCAAATATTTTTGGATCATTTAATGCATTTTTTTTTTCAACACACACACACACAGGTTTGTTTTGGATTCTTTAGTTGACCCACAAGTTAATAATTTATTCATAGCAATTTGACCTATGGACTTTTACTGCATGCACCTTTTACATACAATATGTATGACACATTTATGACATATTTGTAACACTTTACTTCCCTCTGTTTTATGTTAAATCTCTTGAGGATTCTTTTTATTGATTTCCTCTTTAATCATCTTAATCTATAGGCCTATTTACAGATAAGCAGTAATGCTGTGCTCATGTTTTTTTGTTTTTATTTTTAACATAATTAAATCTATATTGACAATATCATGAATTTGCCAGCCAGAATGCAAAGTGTCTGCTATGTTCGGTGTGTGAGGAGACTGTGGGGTCCAGCACAAGCGTCCCAGATCCTAAATGTGACAAACATGCACCGATCCGTATGCCAACTGCATCACAAAAAGGTTTGCAATATACAGTTCACAAGTATTTGGGGGGATATGCAGGATACAAACTTTGGTTGGGGTAAGAAGATGCAGGGTGCAGGGCTCTTATATTCATATAATCATTGTGGTGCAAAGCAATTAAGTGTTTAACATTATAGAGTTATAGGAGAGGAGGGAGAGATGAAGGAGTGTTTGGTGCAGGTCAGATTTCAGGCTGAATTACGGTCCAGTGGTAATTGTGAGTTAAAATAAAATTATACTAATATTACATTGAAACACAGACTTTAAGTGCAACTTGAATTAGTTAAGTGCAACCAAATTCAACTTAAAGGGACACTCCACCAATCATGACCATGCTCAGTTTACTTGTCACAAGGAGTACTGTGTGAGAACAGTTGCATCATGTCCTTTGTGGCTCTGAATGGAGCTTTCTAAAAGTCTGAAAAAATAACCTTAATGATGTCATAATGATGTCATCAGTGTTATCTCAGATTGGGCTTGACAATTCAAATTTAATACAGATGCCTAAAATGAAGTCTGGGTCAAAGTCCACACCTCTCAACTTTTCCAGTCAGGTGAGACATTAAACAGGATGGTGTTGCTGAACCTTCTGACCCAAGTATTGTGCCATCCTGCAGGGTATCCCAGCAGGGGCAACAGGTTTATGGACATCAGTCTCTGTTCATGCATGTTTCTGCAACGTTACTAGTATCACTGTGTTTGGCATTTTTTAATAACCCAAAAAAGTAAATCTAAATCTATGGCCTGGGTTATTTTGAAACACTATCTTATTATTATTGTTATTGTTATTATTATTATTATTATTATTATTATTATTATTATTATTATTATTACTAGTAGTAGTAGTAGTAGTAGTAGTAGTAGTAGTAATGTTGTTATAATTTCATTATATTGTAGGGCAGTAATAGAAGAAGGATAGGAGCAATAGTATTAGTGTTGAAAAGGGCTCTTATTTTGAAATCATCCACATACCCTTGTAGTTCTTCCTGGTTCAAGAGCAGAGGGAAATCAAACAAGGATCACTTGTGAGTAACGTCCGGTCCATTCCCAATTTTTGCAAGTTTTTAAGGTCCTACTGATTCTCATTAATCGTGACTTTTGAATGTGTAACTGGTTGTTGTTGAGAGTTCAGAATCAGAATCAGAAAAGGATTTATTGCCAAGTAAATCTCTCACTCACTCACTCACTCACTCACTCATTCACTGTGCAATTTAATTAATAATTTACTCATATACATAACTGGACACTCTAACTGCTCTTAACTGCTAATTTATGCTAAATGTCATTTAGTCACTGTATAATAACACAATGCCATACACAGTCCTATATATTTATCTATAGTTTTTTGTTTTACTGTTTATTTACTTTTTGTTTACTTCCTATTTATAGCTAAAAGTTTATTGTTATTGTTATTCTTATACTGTATTTTCTATACTGTATTTTTATACCTCTTTATTTTCTATACAAGTGTTTGTAAGCTGAAATCTGCTGCTGGAAATCCAATTTCCTTGCGGGAGTCATCCCAAAAGGATCAATAAAGAGAAGTCTAAGTCTAAGTAACACTTATAGGAATTTGCCTTGGGGGTTGGTGGCTTGGTGCATACATAAACATGAACATATTAAACAATAATATGAATAAACCATAAATACAGAAACGATTTACATACAAAATAGCTGTTTAACATGAACAAAAAGAGGCTGAAGTTAATTAATATTTCATTAATGAGAATGGATTTGACTCTAGAGGCAAGGCAACTTTATTTATATAGCAACAAGGCAATTCAAAGTGCTTTACATAAAACATTAAACAGCAATTAAAACAATTAAATACATGCATTAAAGGGAATAGAAAATAAAAACAAGCTATAATAGAATAGGACAGGTATAAAATACAAGAATAAAAGTTACAATGCAGTGTTAGAAATGAACAAGCCAACATGTAGGTCATGGATGGGCCGGGGCATTTTCAGACACCATATACTCCACCTCTGTCCCCTCTTTGACTTGTGTTTTATCCCATCAGGTAATGGAGGACAACAAGCCATGGGCTCTGATCTCAGAAGTGGGCGGACAAGGTTACATCGAAGAGGTTACTGACATAATGAAACAACACTTCCAAATCATCTGCCACAAAGATTTCCTTCAAAACCCTCTGCTGCACGGTCCTAAAATCCAGGCCATGTTTGTGTGGAACGCCCTTCCCGCACCCGAGCCTGCGCTGCTCAGTTCACTTCCCTCGCTGAAGGTAGTCGCCAACGGAGGAGTGGGCATCGACCACCTGGATGTGTCGTACATCACCAGTCTGGGAGTGAAGGTGACCAACACGCCTGGTGTGGTGAGCAATGCCACTGCTGATATTGCAATGGGTCTGCTTCTGGCATCGGCACGCAATATCGTTGAAGGTGAGTCAAGACCAAAAGCATACATTTTCTTAAAAGGGCTTTACAATCTGAACGACGCCATGTATCCTAAGACTCCCGAGGTCAAAGTTTAAGTGAATCCTTACAATTACAAAACTAAGACTTTCAGCTGTTTCCACTTATACGGCTTTGAGAGCAAGTCTGACAAAAAAACTAAACATTATGTGCTCATACATTTTTTGTCGCAGGAGGCCAAACAAGAGGCAGTATGCTCGTCAATGTGGCATTGGTCATAATAAAAAAAACTTTTTTAAGGGAATGTCCTGATTTTCCATAGGTCACCAAATATCCGTTAACCCCAACACCACGCATACACAATGCCAGATGGGAGTTGAAGTCACAGGGTCGACTCTGGGAATTATTGGAATGGGACACATTGGCTGCAAAATTGCTCAAAGAGGCAAAGGGTTTGACATGAAGATCCTGTATCACAACAGGAGTAGGAGGTAAAAGTTTTATGACAAAATAGTTCTTTTGGTTTATTTAGAAATGTCATATCAAATACAGGCAAAATTCCTGAAACTATATATCTGTTGTACAGCCAAAAAATAAAGTTAGGGGAAAAAATGATTTATGACAATTTTGGGATGATATAATATGTCAAGATCCAATAATTACGGTGGCCGACAGGGGCAAACGCCCTGCAATTTAAGAAAACACACGCAAATAGACAAAACACAAGCAAATTAAGAAAACAACTTCATTAATTTGACAACACATGCGCAGCATTCAGCAAACGCGCTGCAAATACCACAACACAACCAAACAGATAAACGCACTGCAAATATGAAACGATGCAAAAAGAAAAGCACACCAACCCAGAAAACAAATGCAACAAAAAAACGTTGCATCCAGATTACACAACGGAAGTTCTCCAGACCTCTAGAGGGAGCAGCTAGTGGAACAGCTGGATTTTCGACCTCACGGGGAGAGAGAGAGAGAGAGAGAGAGAGAGAGAGAGAGAGAGAGAGAGAGAGAGAGAGAGAGAGAGAGAGAGAGAGAGAGAAAGAAACTGCATTGACTGCATAGACTGTAAATATTAAATCTATGTTTGAGATCTGTTTTCTCTCGTTTGGTGGGTGTGTCTCGGCTCAGGTCCCAGCTGATACTCAATCAGCAGAGACGTCTGTAAACTCGTGGTGATAAAACATTTAAAACTGCATCAGCGTTTAACGTTGACGTTTGTTTAAGCCACATGAGAGGGTTTAATAGGTAGTAGGCCTCCTCAAGTGTAATATTGTGATTATACAACAACGGTTACCAACAAAATAAGTGATCAATCTGTATTCATATTGTGGTGAAATTCGCTCTTGAAATACAAAAAACAGACTCTAGTCCCTCCCTGTTAGTAAACCAGCCAATTTACCGTGGGATTTATCAAACTGAATAAATCCCGCCCGCACATATTTATATGTAAGGCTTACAACACGTTAGCAAAGCAGTTTTGTGTTTATAAACACAAAACTGCTTTGCTAACTCCCAACGTGTTGTAAGTAAGACATCTGCTGAAAAAGTTATTGTATTCATTAGCATGATTGCCGTACTGTTTAGTTCACAAACATCCAACACTCCAAAGTACAAACACATAGCGGACCAGACGCGAGCTTTTATTTTGAAAAGCCGAAGCTCGGGGACAGCACCAGCCGGGAGGGCATGAGACGGGAGCATAGACTGTATATGAATAATATGTTATTAATAATAATAATAATAATAATAATAATAATAATAATAATAATAATAATATGAATTTAATATCGGTTAATAACGGTCGAAAATCCAGCTGTTCCACTTAGCTGCTCCTTCTGGAGGCCTGGAGAACTTCCGTTGTGTAATCTGGATGCAGCGTTTTTTTGTTGCATTTGTTTTCGGGGTTTGTGTGCTTTTCTTTTTGCATCGTTTAATATTTGCAGTGCGTTTATGTATTTGGTTGTGTTGTGATATTTGCAGCGCGTTTGCTGAATGCTGCATGTGTTGTCAAATTAATGAAGTTGTTTTTCTTTTTGCATCGCTTCTTTTTTCGGGGTTTGCGTGCTTTTCTTTTTGCATCGTTTTTTATTTGCAGTGCGTTTATGTATTTGGTTGTGTTGTGGTATTTGCAGCGCGTTTGCTGAATGCTGCGCATGTGTTGTCAAATTAATGAAGTTGTTTTCTTAATTTGCTTGTGTTTTGTCTATTTGCGTGTGTTTTCTTAAGTTGCAGGGCGTTTGCCCCTGTCGGCCACCGTAAATAATGGATGAAAAAAGCTTTGCCAACGTCTGTACTCACTACTATAACCAGATATTATAAAGCAATGAATAAATGAGACGGTTGTAATGGTCAGCTTCATCTTTTCTATGTGCTGTTTAGGAGTGTTGAAGATGAGCAGGCAGTGGGTGCGAGTTACCATGACAACATGGATGACCTGCTGAAAGCGTCGGACTTCGTCATGCTGGCGGTCAACCTGACCCCTGAAACCACAGGCCTGATCAGCCACAGAGAGCTGTCCCTCATGAAACCCACAGCAACACTGGTCAACATCAGCAGAGGTGAGGATAATGTGTTTCCTAGACTTCACTAATCTTGGTTAAAGAATTACAAACACTACTGTGACATTATTCTGAAACACTGATGTTTAATGCACTTTTGGACCCTTCATGCCTCAGGTCTGGTTGTGGACCAGGATGCTTTAGTCAAGGCTCTGCAATCTGGAACAATTCGTGCGGCGGCATTAGACGTGACTCACCCTGAACCTCTACCAAGGTCTCACCACACTCTCCAATCACAGTTCAGTTCATTAAAGTGAGACTGTGTAACTTTTGAAAGAAGAACATCCTTCCTCTTTGAATTTTTTTTTTTTTGTAGTACCCATGAGCAATAAAACACACTCTTGCTCAGTTCAGTACACTAAGGAGTTTTGCTATTACAGTCTTACTTTAGATAAAAAAATGATGCGGGTACTTTTACATTACAACAACATTACTGAGTCAATTCCCAGCAAAAGTTACATAGTCTCACTTAACTGTACAAATATCAACCTTGTCACATCAATTGATCACAGAGGAACACAGTATGTAGGCTGCTGGCAAACAAGTTTCATACAGATCAAAGCCAGTTTCATTCATAAATATAAAATAAGATACAGTTTTGATTTGGGGGTCAAGAATGTTTCTTTTTGTATTTCTACTACAAGTATAAATTATTATGTCAATTTTCTTCAAAGCTGCACTAGGCAGTGTTTTTATGGATCAAATGTATGTGAAAGATGTCACTTGTCACGAACGTACAGAGAAGTATCACCCTGCAGCTCTGTACAGCTCTACGACGGTTTTAGCGTCTTTTAGCTTGTTGTTTTGGTTTTCTGGAACGCAACTTCACTCTCATCAGCCATCCGGCTGTAACAAGCAGCTAATAGTGAAAGGAAGCAGAATTTAACATTTGCCAACACTCAACCAACTCCCTGTTGGTTCCTTACAACTCCTCTTCTCCATCTTGTGCAGGGATCATCCTCTCCTTGGCCTTCCTAATGTGCTGATCACCCCCCACATTGGCACCAACACCTACACTACAACAAGAAGGATGGTGCAGAGGATGGTAGAAAATGCTATGGCTGCACTGAAAGGCCAAACTATTCCCAATGAAGTCAAACCAAAATGACTTCACTGATAGTACCTCAACTGTCTGTAGTAAGAAGTAGTTTCCTATTGCAAAATTAAGTACATACATTAGCTGTTTGACCGTTCTGTCTAAAGCTCTGCCACAATTACCTCGATAAAAATGATGATTTGTTATATTAAGACTAATAAAATGTATCAGTTAGCAAATGTTTAATGTCACTTGTCTGTAAACAACAATACATGTTAGAAATGACATGATTACATGAGGATTTTAACGTTAAGTGTACTTTAGTGTAGCATAACAACTTAGTTATACTGAATGACTGTGACATTAAAATACAAAGTATATGTACATGCTGCACCAACAAAAAAAGAAAGATAATAAAGCTACCACAGATTTTGCACCTTGCACACTTGACCTTCATGACCCCTACCAGATGTAAAACAAAGCACAACATGCTTGCAAATGTTCATATTCTTTTAGATCTTCCACATATGAAATACATTTACTGCAAAAGTGGTTAAACTGACAGATATTGGCACACCCCATAAATAACATTAATTCAAAATAAAGCCAAGGTGAAAGGAAGATGATACATCTGAACTCAAGTCATTTCTTAATGCAAGCTCTGATTGACCTCTAATTTAGTGTAACAATGGGCAGGGGGTTCCTCTACATGTTTGAAAACGTGAAAGAATGTAATTATCTTGATGCATTGAGGAAATAGAGTACTACAAACACATAAGTGATTGAATTCTGAAATGGGCATTCTGCAGTACTTTTACTTTTGATACTTAAAGTATATTTTGATGCTCTTTACCCTGTTTGCAGTATATATATATAATTTGTATTGGTAGTAGTAGTAGTAGTAGTAGCAGCAGTAGTAGTAGTATTGTAAATGTAGTAGTTGTGTTTAAAATGTAATGTTTAAAATTTAGGAGGAAGGGGGTTGCAGATCTCTACTACGCAAGAAATCTTTGTGGAGCTGTAGTTTGACCGTTAATATGCCTGATTGTAATAGAAACTCCTAAAACACTATTTCAAATATTTATCCTAAAGGAGATACATACACCGATAAACACAGATTGTGACAGTCGTTACAGCCCTTTACTAACATTTTTTTTCAGAAATAAACCTTCACAGATACATTTTACTCAGGCATTCACAGGAGGCCCTAAAGTCGCACAATCATCAACAATCGACGCCGAGTCAGAAGGTCCTCACAAGCAGCAATCAGGCATAAAAATAGAAGTGAAAACTTCCTGGAGAATATAGTATAATTACATTTAAATCTCTTACTCAGTACCTGTTTGGCTCTGTGTGTCTGGTAGCTAATCGGCACCATGTTTATCTCTTCGCAAAACTCACCGCCCTCCTTCAAAGATTTCACCCTCGTCATGGTGAGTGACACATGATTTCACTTGGACAGAGGCAAAATATAGCTACGTGTTGATTTCATGGCTGCTTTGCACAATGTGTGTTAGTATTAATGAGTCAGTGCTTACGCTTTGTAGTTTTATTTTAGACGCAAGGTCTTACCGGACAAATATCCGGCAAAGTTTTGTCAGTGCCAGTTTGCTATACTGACTTTTATTGGATGGAGGTATTGTGACAGTTACATTAAAGAAAGCGGAAACCCCCACCCGATTATTATAAAAATACAGATTCTTCAAGTCCTAAAAGATGGTACAGTTTTAGTTATTTAATGGGACCAGAGTCAAGTCCAAGCCATGTCAATTTTATTTACATATGTAGCCCAGAATTACAGATTAGAAAGCTAAAAGTACTAATACCACACTGTTAGGATATTCAATTACAAATTAAAGTCCTGCATAGTAAAAGTTAAAGTACGAGCGTATCAAAAGTACTCAATGCAGATAAATGGCACTTGTGACTGTTTTACTGTCAAATGTTACTCATGTATTTCCATTTATGTTATCACCATTTACCTTTTTATATAGGGCTGCAATTCGTTACTAAACCATGAAATGCAGCTGGATTTTTGCACGAAAAAAAGAATGAAACAATTCATACTTGTATTCTCCCCACCAGCCAGCAGTGGCTGTTGGGAATGTGGGCCAGCTGGCTGTGGACCTCATTGTGTCCACTCTCAACATGAGCAGAGTTGGCTACATACACACAGACTGTCTCATTCCCATGACTGGAAACAACCCGTACGCTACCTGCAAAGAAGATGCTGAGGAGCTGCACACCCCTGCAGAAGGTACCATCTAAGTAAATAAGACATAATAAATGTGCAAATTTCATCTGTGAAGTATGTTCTCTATTAAACCAGCACTGAGGGCCTGTTTGAGGTACTTTGTTATTCATTCAATTCTGCTAATATAACTAATACTAACTTTAATTTGTCTGTGCAAGTATAGTTTGCTAATCTGCAAGTGTAGCCAAAAACACTGATCTGTACTGAAAGCTATTAGTGTTAAATGTGTTGTACTGTTTGATAAACAGGCCATGTCTCCTGTCAGTGTCTTCTGGTCCAGTTGTCTTATGGTGTTTCTCTACATTCTCCCAAAGTCATTGGTTGTCAAAGACTAAAATGAAGACTGAATGGTGCTTCTTTACCGAATAGACAGGGTCTCAGTGGGTGTCGGCACACTGTGAATAAATTGTGAGACAAGTGTCAGCAGTGTAATTTGTCACTGCTGTGAAGTTAAAAAGAAACCCAACACATTCAAAAAAACTAACCCACAATTAATCTGTTAACCTTTCCTCATCAACAGTTTACACAGCAGCAGAACTGAAGATGGCAGTTCTTCAAATCAGAGCACCAATTATTCAGGTAAAATCAGTCTGTTGCATATCGGCATGAGGTGATTCTTCATTTTTTATGACCTAAATGAGTGTTCTCTTGAGTTTGAGGCCTACCTTTTCAATTGTATAATCTAGTTTTTTTTAAGCTGAGATATGTTTTAAGAGAGCATGAACTACACATTTATGTATGATGATGATGATGTAGTTTGTGTTTCCATGGACCTAGAATGGAGTGGGTGTATTTACTGTATTTGTGGCTCGAACCTTTGTTTTAATTGCAGACAAAATCCAAAAAGTTCCGTCAGTTGCTCGTGTCTTGGATCAAAGCCAGCGGGTTCTCCAGGACTGTAGTTCTGTCCAGCAGCCATGCCTACCAGAGGGACGACCAACAGCTACAAGGGTACTTCCAACCGTGGACTTCACATCATCGCTGCATTTCTTTGCCTTTGCTGTTTGCAGTGATCTCTGCTAACATATTTGTGTCCATGTTAGCACTCCTTTGAGGTACCTGGTCACTCCGTCCCTGCTGAAGGTGAGTGCGGATGCTTTGAAGGACCTTGGCTGGAAGGAGATGGAGCGAGTGTCGGCCTTCCCAGGATTGACAGACGCCAACACAGAGCCACGCCTCTACATCCCCGGAGGAGGCATAACCAAAGGACTTTACACAGACAGGTACCGAGAGAGAGAGCTGCATCTGCCTGTTGGCAACTTCATGCAGACCTCATATCATAATTTATCTGAAAGAACACAAATATACATTTTAGATGGATTATTTGTGTGCATTTTTATTTATTTTTAAAGTGCTTATATTATGCTGATTTTCAGGTTCATAATTGTATTTAGAGGTTGTACCAGAATAGGTTTATGTGGTTTAATTTTCAGAAAACACCATATATTTCTTGTACTGCACATTGCTGCAGCTTCTCTTTTCACCCTGTGTGTTGAGCTCTCTGTTTTAGCTACAGAGTGAGACATCTCACTTCTGTTCCATCTTTGTTGGGAGTCGCACATGTGCAGTAAGTACTGCTAGCTAGTCAGTTGCAGAGTATGAGGGAGTGCCATGCTAGCAGCTAGGCGAGCATTATTACGTGTGTTACAAAGTGACGCACGTTTGTCACGGAAGTAAAGGCTGGACTACAATAGAGCTGTTTGGAGCAGTTTGTGAACAGTGTTTTCTGTTGGAGATGGTAAGTCCCTTTGGAGTGGACTTTGGGCTTTTTCACTTTGTAAACCTATAACGTGCACAAAAAGATATATAACACAATAAAGGAAAGGGGAAAAGCCAAAAAGCACAATATGAGCACTTTAAAGTTAAAAAGTGAGACTCATTTTAGAGGTTCTAAGAAGTACAAATAGGGTTGCAACTGCCCTGTCTGGGAGACAGGAGTCATGGTTCTGTATAATTAACCAAATACAGCAACACACTGAACGTTGAGCTGGTTATGTTGCATCCTGATATAATTTACTCATTAAATGCAGTAATAATTGTTCACCAGCTGAATGTGTGTGTAGCAAGCAGCATGTGACGTGTTACCATGTGTTGACTGTTAACCACGTCTGTATTCTTTCTCATAATAACAAGATGCTCAGTCATAATTATGAAAACGTTGTCCTTCTGTTCAATTCTAGCATACTGCTACTGGATAATATAAAACTGGATAACAAACACACTTTCTCTACTACAATATTTTTTAAATTCATCACGCTGAAACCACCCTGTAATAGGTTTTGATCAGGGGTGTTTTATTGTGTTTGACCATGTGTGCTGGATGTTGTGTTCAGCTGTGCAGAAGATCTCCCTCTGGCTGTGCTGCTGCTCTTCTGTTCAGAAGGCGACAACATCCCAGATGCCTTCACGCTTGTCAACCACCTCAACAACTGGCTTCATCTGCTGGAAAATCCCGTAAGACAGCCTTACATACAGTTAGGTTACAGAAAAAAAACTTGCAGAGACTTTAAACTTGTTTAAGAAAAGTATTCTGTCATGGTGGACAACATGCTTAGTTTGTTTCAGAACTCACTATATACTATAATGTGTGATTTGCGACTATTACTTTCTAATTATGATTTTGCCTGATTCACATTTCAGAGCCAAAAGCCCAACAAATGGAAGATCCCCACTTCCTGGAGTCTTCTTTTTGGCAGCGGTATCCCTCCAGCACTGTTCTGATACACACATATTTAGTTTTTGCTATTTTAATAATTAGCATAGGGAACTGCAGCAAAGTCTTATATATGTATTATATTGAGTTTACTTGGTCTGGATCTAAAACTTAGTTGTAAACTGACCCCACAAGAACCCTACCACAACTTTATTTTGAGAATAATCTTTAAATGTACAAACATTATGTCATGTACAGGAATTGACCCACACATGCACTTCTGGAATACTATTTCCTTGTATTGCAGCATTTAAATGTTTTTTTTCCAATAAAACATTGCGATAAGAATCCAGTGTGAATTTATCTAATGATTAAGACTTTGATTATGTTACTCTCACCGGACCCTGCCCCCGCCCGCCTAACTGAAAGTAGTTGGCCAGGTGCCATTCTGTATTCCTGGCAGTCCCACCTCTCTGTAATTTGATTCTTTCCTACAAACATGTTACAACAACTTCATAGTGGTAACAAGGCAGCACTCTGATTAATACGTTTACTTTGTAAAGCTGTTCTGCCAAGTTTGTGGTTTTCCTTTCTGTCTGCATCATTGTTTTGGGTGGTTTCTGTGTATCACTGCTTGTGGGAAAGGAATGTTCTGCAATTTTAAGGGGGAATCATAAAATGAAGGTTTGGCTCCGCTTGCCCCTAAAAAGCAATTTAAAATATTACATATATTATGCCATTAACAGATATTTGCTTAGAAACAGTTAAGGGATCATAATTTCTATCCTAAAAGTATTTTTAGAGTAATAGTTTGACATATAGTGAAATACCAGTACATGTATTTTACTCTGGCAGAGAGGTAAGTTACAGTAAATGAGAAGTGTAATTCCACTTTTATGTGTCCTTTAATTAAGATATACCATGGCCAACAAAATGTCATAAATCAAAACCAAAATATTTGTTAATTTACTTAATTTAAACTTGCTTTTCTATTGTACATATAAAAATAAATATTCATGGACCTCAGAATTAATTACATTTGCGTTGTTAGACACTGGCACACCGTTAGCATAGCTTAGCATGAAGACTGGAAACGGCCAAACAGAAATTAAATGGACCCATTGTATTTCAATGGGGCCAAACAACAAGTTGCTGTTTTATGAATGGTTGTGCCGGACTATTTCTTGGCTCTAAGCAGTTGCCAGGCAACCAGAGGAAGTAACTCTTAGCCAAGAAATAGTCCGGCACATAACCATCCATAAAAAGGCAACTTGTCGTTTTTACAGCTTGTCTTTTTTTCTAACGTCAGTTTTTTCCAGTCTTTATTGTAAGCTAAGCTAACCAGCTGCTGGCTGTATCCTCATATTTAACATACATATCAATCTTCTCACCCAACTTTCTCAAAATCTCAAACTCTTACACAATAATTTGTGGACTGACAGGTTATGATGTAAACTAGATAATACCAGTTTTATTTGTAGATTACACTCTAAGAGAAAGAGAAACTTAAGACATTTTCATTTCAAAAGGAGAACAAGTCATCAAATCAGGTATTCAAATCTGTAACATTGTCGTTCATCTTTTTTTTCTTTTTTTACAAGCAAAAATATGTCTTTACACACATCTTTTTTAAAAGAACACTATGTACATCATGGATACATTACATGCCACTGAAATTCTCATGTGGGGGGGAGGCAGTGCTTTTCATTTAACTGACCCCCATTACTGTGAAAAACTTCAAGTAATCTCTTATAAAAAATAGAACATTTATTTTTGCCTCTCAAAAAAGGTTTTCTAAAAATACACATATGAACAGCATTACAATTTGGCAATGCATAGGCCCTAGTATCACTCTTAATTTCATAAATGCAAAGGAGCATAATAGATGACAAAGCTGCAAATAATAATAATATTAAAGCAAAAAAAAGATTTTCTGACTCCAGAAGCAGCGCAGGCTGTGGTTGAGGTGTGACCAGGGGAGAAAGCGCTGGTGTGTTCGTCTTTTCAAATGTGCGGTCTTCAAAGAATGTCGAAGTGTCTGCTGTAAACAGTTTAGAGAGGATTAGGAGACAAGGGAAAGCTGTGAGGTGGAGGACTGAGGAGTGACATGCTGCTAATGGAGGAGGAAGAGGGAGATGTGCGGTGGCTGAATAATGTTTCAGGGCAAGGACAACGACAACAAAAAGCGACAAAGACAGGAGAGCTGGCTGTTTGAGGTGGAGATGAGGAAGAGTGGTTTGGAGTCAAGGAAGAAGGACACAGAGGTTGGGGAAAAAGCTTGAGGTCCCTGCCGATGTTGGCTTTTCTGCCAGAGCTGTAGTTGCATGGCTGCAGGTCGAGGTGGTTAGCAGTCGCTGGTTTTCGCCCTGTCACAAGACATAGAGTATTTAAAGAGGTTGAACTCAAAACACAATTTTCTACTAGTGTCGAGTGTCAGTGAAGCTCAAGTTTCATTAATCAAGTTATTGTCTTCAGCTTGGTCAAGTTAAAGGTCCCATGGCATGAAAATTTCACTTCATGAGGTTTTTTTAACATTAACATGAATTCCCCCAGCCTGCCTATGGTCCCCCAGTGGCTAGAAATGGCGATAGGTGTAACCCGAGCTCTGGGTATCCTACTCTGCCTTTGAGAAAATGAAAGCTCAGATGGGCCGATCTGGAATCTGCTCCTTATGAGGTCATAAGGGGAAAGGTTACCTCCCCTTTCTCTGCTTTGCCCGCCCAGAGAATTTGGCCCGCCCATGAGAAAGAGAGAGGGCTTGCAAAGGAGCAAAGTGGCAGTTGGTCAAGGCCACACCCCTCTCTCTCCTCCTCAGTAGCATTTAAAGCTACAGACACAGAAATGGCACATCCTAAGGAAAGCTCATTGTGGGACTGGCTCTAGTAGCTGTAATTCTGCACCAAGGCTGAATTTCAGGAAATAGACTTCAGATACAGTATTAGGGGACCACTAAGGTCTGTATAAAAGCATCCAAAAAACAGCATGTCATAGGACCTTTAACAAAATAAAACTAAACCACAGAGAGCAGAGATCTAAAGGTTTGCTCAGCAGTTAGCAGGAGCTGTGGCACGATACAATGTCTTGGATCACTTTGATCATACTAATATTAGATTGAGTGTAAATACAGTGAAAGCAGCCATCGTGTAAGCAACATGTCACACTGTATTCAGATATTCTTAGCTGTAACATTTTGAAGAACATTTCCATTTAGTAATGGCAGAGCATTAGAACACGTGATTAGATTTGATTATCTGTGAGCTAAACGGAGACTCATCCCCGTATGATGTAGAAGGGGTTTGAAGATAAGAGTAGATCTGAAACAATTAGTCAATTAATCGATTAGTTGATGAACAGAACAACTTTAATCATTTAGTTCAATTATCAAGCAAAAATGACAAATATTCTCCAGTTCATTTTGTTTTTGTCTCTTTTAAATAAAAAAAAATATATTGTTAATTGTATATATTTGGGCGTTTGTCTGTTAGTTGGACGAAAAAGACTTTCAAAGAAGTAATCTTGGGCTCTCTGAACCTGAGATGAGCACTGTGGCCTACTGTACTTCCAAGTTCAAATTCAGCCAAAATAAAGGTTATGTACTGTAGGCATGTAAATCTGCCCAGATTTGGCTTTAGATTTGTTATTATTTATACTGCCCTGTGCCTTTTACTGCTAAAACCTACTTACATCGGCATGAATATTACATTTAACGTGCAAAAAGAACACAACAGGATGAATATCAATAGAGGTGAAACGATTTAGCTTGATAACAAAACAGCAGCACTTTTATCTGCAAAGCAGTGTCTTAGTGAGGGGAAAACTTTAGTGCTTGTTGATTATAATCGTGTTTTACACTGGTGTGCTCAATAACCTTTGACAAGATTGAACATACTAAATGCCACCAAATTTGAATCTATGATGCACAGCATAAATTAGCACCTTGCATTATTCCAACTCAACCTGACATTTTAGAGCTTCAACAGCTAAACCACAAATACACACACACACACACACACACACACACACACACACACACACACACACACACACACACACACACACACACACACACACACACACACACACACACACACACACACACACACACACACACACACACACACACACCATGCTGGAGTGCAGCCAGAATTAACACAACTCCAAACCACAGGAGCCAAGCAAATCATGAAACCAAGTGCAAAACCTCAACAGAAAACAAAAACACAGCAGACACCAAGTGCACACACACCTCCATGTACTCTTTTTAAAAGCTGTGGGTAAACCTCGTCCTCTAAATGTGCTCTTCGTGGTTGTTGTTGCTGTCACAGAGGGGGGTAAATATATACTGCCCCTGACTGGACAGGCCAGCTCTTGTCATGTGCAGCAAATGCAGCCCAAACTGTCCGAGAAGAACCACAACAGCAGAGTAAGATCTCGTCAGAAATGGTGCAGTTTGGGCCGAGTTACAGGAACAACACTGACATGTCACACAACAAAGGAAGGCTTCTGAGAAATGACTTAGTGAGCCAGTTTTGGAGGTGCACAGTCATCAGAAATGAGTGCTTCATCAGGACTAACCGTCCCGCCTTTATGAGAACATGAAGTAGGTGTCAGTTAGCTACACTGGTGGCTTCACACTAAATGACTGAGGATGTTGAGAGAGAGGGAAAAAAGATTAAAAAAAAAGCTATTCAGCTATTTTCAGCCATTAGGTTTAGTCGTGTACTGGGAAAGCCTGGCTGGATTTCCTCTGAGGATAAAATAAATGAAGCTGATAACTGACTTGTAGAGTAAAAATGCTGTCTTACTTTTATGTCTAAAGCGAACTAGAAAACTGGGAAGCATGCAAAATGATGATGACACTGCAGATTATTTACATCTCCTGTTATGGAACAACATTATATGAGGATTGCATCAGCAGTTGCTCTTTTTTGTTAACACATATGATGGAGTCGGTTTTGTTTAATACATAAATGTTTGTATATCACACTTGGCAGTTTAAATTACAGCATGTAATGAATAGAAAAATGGCATTGTGATGGTGATTGATAAATCATCGTGGAAGGTGGTTTCGGCCAAAAGATATAATCACCTTTTTCTCTTCTTCTCTGAGTCGTTTGTCCTAGGTTTGCTTTGGGGTGTCTTGGCTGTGCCTGATTTGGAGATGCTGTCTTCTCTGCGTCGTTTGCTGTGTAATAAGAAGGGAAAATGGGTAAACAGCTGTCCATCCAGTTTAAAAAAAAAAAAAAAAATCACCAATGACCTATTCAGAACATTGAACGAATACGACCAAGAGCCAGACTGAGTGTACTGACTGTGTTGTGCTGCCGTCCTGCTCCTGTTCCTTGCAAGGAGACTGTGCTGGTACTTTGTCATCCTGTCTGTAGTCTCCTCCCTCCTCCAGCTGACCTCCCCGTTGGCTGCCGTTGAATCGCTCTGTCGGACACCTGGCCTGAGGCTGAGTTGAGAGGGGAGACTCCGATGTCGGCTCCTGATCTTCCCTGGACAACTCCCGCCACCGGTTCTTAACACACAGACAAGTGGAAGATAGTTGACTTTCAAGTTTTTTTTTCTACTGATGCAATAAATAAATAAATGGCAAATAATTTGAGAGGGATATCATTCAGACATTAAAGTGTATTGGCAAAGCAGGCCACAATACCATTTTGCCACAGATTAAAACAGCCTACAATTGGTCATTTTGTTGTAAAATGATATGATGGAATGATGTTCTTGTCAAAAATGTCCAGTGTGTGACAAATAAATGTAGCTGACAATGACAACTATTAGCCTTATTGTTGTTATTATGCAAGATCAAGATGGCCCCATACCAAAAGCACATACACACTGTGGCTTGATGCACACAAATCACTTCTCTGTCAAACATTCAGGAAACTGGCTTGGACAAAACGCTATCATTTCTTACTTCTGACATTCTTGACAAAAGTCAATAGGCCAAGATATATCACTCTACGAGTAACAAAAGAAAAAGAGAGGGACAGAAAAAGACAAACTGAAAGAATTAGTTTCATCCTCAATGGCGCGAACAACTGCCATAGTTGGATCAGGATGTGTTAAAAGGAACTCTTAACATATGAAGAAAAGTTACTGCTCTTTGTAGAGACAAATGGGTGAACAGAATTGAGGTAAGGCAAAAAAAAAAAAAAAGAATTCACATTTCTTGGCCAATGGTTTTCCAGTGTGGGCTTAAAGCAATTAATTCAATTCAATTGAATGTCAGTCAGTTTTTAACTGCATCAATTAGACAGCAGTTTCTACATGTGTCACTTTACATTACATGGCATTTAGCTGACACTTTTATCCAAAGCGACTTACAATTGCTATATATGTCAGAGGTCGCACGCCTCTGGAGCAACTATGGGTTAAGTGTCTTGCTCAGGGACACATTGGTTGATGTATCACAGTGGGAATTGAACCCCAGTCTCCCACACCAAAGGCATGTGTCATATCCACTGTGCCATCATCACCTCTGTCACTCTGTGTTTCCCACACAGACTAATGTGTGGCGGTGCGCCTCACTATCAACACCAGCCACCGCACATTGCGTTTCGTTATTCTTTTTTTTAAAACGCTATTTAAAACACATTCTTATGCATTTCCTTTCCCTGCTCTCCTCCGTCTCTCTATCACTTGTGTGTCACACACACGGTGCGGTGTTTGGTGTTTTTAGCCCCCAACGTCGCCTTCCAGGCAGCGCGGCAATGGTTATGTCAAAGAAGTTATGTTAGTGTTAAGGTGAGGGTTAGCTGCCTGTAAGGCGATATTGGAGGCTTAAAACACCATCGAGCTCACCGTGCACACAGCGTCTATCTCCATAAAAGGACAGAAGACGGCTGGCGAAATTCACAAGTTCACTAAACGTTGGTATCTATCTCGTGAACACCTTTACACAATCACACATTCACAATCACCGACCCGACTCTTAGCAAACAAGTGATTGTGCCTGCTTTAGAAAGTGAACTAGTCGCAAGTTTGCGGTAAAATGCAGTTGGGTTGTCGAGGTCAAAACACTATATAGCAGCTGTGAATCAAATAAACGTATAATAAATAATGTTATGTCATTTTTTACTCTTACACCCCCCCGCCACAATTTGCTTTTGAATCTGTGGGAAACACTGACTTTTTTCCCTTTCATTTCAAAAGCAAGATTTGTGAAGAGTGACAGAGGGCTTCTGACAGAGGATGTAGGGCTAAGCAACAGTTTTTTTGTGATAATTTTATTTAATAAAACAAACTTTTTTTTTTTTTTTTTAAGACTCAAATCGCAGGGAAGTGTTTCTTTCTTTCTATACGATTACATAAAGCTCCTTTATCAATAAGATGTGGCCGGAAGCCTGGCCAGGAGGGTCTGCTGATACGTTGGGAGATCTACAGTAGCCTTGTTTCATCTACCTCCTGCCAGTCAATAATGGGGGTGAGTCTAATGGATTCAACTTGTTCTCAGTCAGCTGCATCACAATAATTATCTGATGCAAACCTCAATCAAATACGTTTAATAAAAACTCCACATGATACTCTCTTGTAAATAATCATTTAGACTGGAATATATTTTGAATTGGAAATATTGTTTACAACGTGGCTCACATGCTGGCAAACATTTATTCCCCTTAATTGACAGTATGTGACTTAAGCACGCATAGACTGAATAACTGTGGCGTATAAAATAAACAAATATCGATTATCAGGCCGACCCTCTGCCATACTTTTGTATTTTTCTCTACAGCCAAAATCCCAATTGAACAGATGCCTGCAGAAACTCACAAACTGACACAGTACAGTCTGTGTTTGGACCATAAGGATGAAGGGAAATAAGAGTATCTGTGTTTATAAGCAAACAAGATAAAATGGAGAGGAAAAAGTACTTAGTGTACTGAGCATAGACAGTTAGAGAAATGGACAAAGCCACGCTGTAGACTTCCACTGAGACCAGTGAAGTATTTTAGAAGCACATTTCCGGTGATGGCTGAGTGTTACTGTCTGAAAGTTGTAAGTCTTCTGCTAGCTGTGCCAAGAGAAATCTCAATCATTCCCAATCTTACAGAGACGGAGAGCGTAGGTATATGTTAGGAGATAACATAGGCACGGGCTAATTATTGCTAACTAAAATCATAGTTAACATTAGTAATTAAACTTAAACAGCTAATGTAAGCCAAAACTGCCTGCGAGCTTCTCCTGTACTCTACGGTAATTCCTCTACTATGCGACAGTAAGTCGCGTGGTTATGACACAATCGTTAGCCTATTTTTACAAAAACATCTACTACGGAGCCATAACGTGAGATACAAGGTAATGGAGCCTTTTATACATTGTCGTGTTTCTTTAGAAATAAACAATGGACAAATAGAGTCTTTAAACGCTTCAGATGTAAAGTTATTCGCTGTCAAAGTGGCGCCAAAATGAATGGCAGTCAATGGAATGCTAACGGCAGGTGATGGCTTGTTAGCATCAAAATGGCTCCATAGGAGGTACGCTTTGTGGAGGCTCGCTTACCCCCTTGGTACTGAGTGATAGAATTGGTCACGGTGTGTGTGTGGTGCAGGTACCTGTACAGAGGAGTCTCCCATGATGCACTTGGATCCTTCGAGGACAGCCATGAAGGAGAAGCGCAGCTGGTCAGGGGTCTGGATCAGGCCCATGCGATACTTCCTCATGTCCAACAAGATGCTTTTGATGTCCACTGATGAGGGGTCTTTCCTCTTGGCCATCTGGACAGGACAGCAATGTAAACTACTGTAGCTCAGCTAACCAGGATGAACCCCCTGTTCTCTCGATATCTGGTGACTAATTTGTTGGTTGTGTTTAGGAAGGAAATTTTAAGTCTGACACATTGTTACACTTCTCCAGTCTGTGACAGTGGGTATAATGCAACAGTTTTGGGATCATATGCTGTAATTCAGCTTTTTAAGTGCCTTATATTTTTTGATCTGGCTTATCTATCGCTACATCATCATGTTTTCATGTGTTTTCCCAGCATGCCAAGAGAACAACGTTGCATTTTAGCCAAGTACATAACCACATAAAAGCTTTACGTTTGAGTTGTTTGAGGTGTTTTTCTTCAGTATTTTTTTCTCTTTCAACTACGTTCTGAAGCAGGTATCAATCAGAAAATAGGTTTATTTAAAATGTAAATAATAACACACACAGATGTCTAAATGATTAATCAAACCACTGTAGCAAAGAACAAACAGGGAAATATTTCTGCTTAGTCAGAATCTGGAAACACTGATACAAACTAAGAGGCAGGACTTACCAGGACCACACAAGTATCAACTAATGAAAACGTCCCTGAGCGTCCAATTCCAGCGCTGCAGTGCACCACAGCCGGCCCGTGTTCTACCTCCAACGCTCCCGACTCCCGCACTTTGAAGAGGAAGTTTAGGAAGGATGCCGGGGACTCTGGGACACCAAAATCAGGCCACGTGGTGTAATGAAAGTGGCAGATCTCTCTCTTCTCCCCTGTCTGTGAGAGCAGCGAACAGAGGCCCTTATTAGCAGGTACAAAATTTATATTTGCAGCCCTATCAGTGCGGATTTTGATCAGTTCTGTTTGAGGTGACTTTAGTACACTTTCAGTAGTGTTTGAGAGTTGAACTAAACAAACATTTTCTACAGTTTCAATTCATGCAAGAAACCAGGTTCAGCAAGTCAAGCCCTGTGTGTACTTCTTTCTCATGTGTATTGTTCTATCAGCTTGGCAGTTCCTTCCTTCCTCCAGGTGAAAAATGGATTGCAGAAATTCATAACATTAAAGTTAGAAGAAATTCTGATTCAAAAACATTGTTGTTCAAGCATATGCTTTGTATTTTACATACACTTTGCATTTCTCAACACCTACACACTGCAAATACTTTGGTGTGTGGGAACATGTCTGTGACACAAAGTCTGTGAAAACAGAAAAGAATGAGCTTTAGCGATACACAAGGATGTTTTCAGTTCAAAGAAGCCTCGGACAACACAGGGGCATGTGATGCATCTTAGTGCGATACCCTTGAACCATTTCAGTTCTACTTTGAAACCTTTAACTGGGAATGCCCCGTGCTGTGCCTACACTAAGATTCTGCAGCTCCAACACTCTGGTGGTGTAGTAAGACTTGGTGTCTTCTGACAGCAGCTTGACCAAGAAACGTGTGTCTCTGAAGGCCATCTCCCTCTCCTCGGCTGTGGGCCAGTACTGGGCACACTTTTCCTGTCACACAAGGAGAAAGGAGACAAGCATGGTAAGAGATACCAAATAGGTTAAACTTCTGACAAAGAAATACACCTGATGAAAAGCAGATGCTGGCCTTGAAGACAGTTTGAGCCTCAGCTTTGAGAGGAAAGCTGGAGAATAAATCAAATAATGCTGAGGATAAACATCCTCTTCGTCTCCTCTCTCCCCACACATACTTACACGTTTACCTGGTCACACTTACGTAATACACTTTCACACATGCACAGAAACATACACAAATACAAAACCTTAAAACGTTGCTTTCCCATCAACTCAATTCAATTTTATTCATAGTGTCAAATCACAACAGACGTTATTTCATGGCCACTTTACAGATAGAGTAGGTCTAAACGATTCCCCCCCCATGAGCATGCATTTGGTGCGACAGCAGCGAAGAAAAACTTCCTTTTAACAGGCAGAACCTGGCTCTTATCATCACTGCTATTATTATACACTCAATATTTATTCTCAGCATACAGTATTTTATTAGTAAACAGACAATGGCTAGAGCTGTTGAGGATAAGTCTGTTATGTAACCTCTCCTCTGCAGGATTGGAGAGCTGGCCTACATGAAAGATCCTTGATAATATCTGTGGACTAGGTACTCTTTATCTTCTATTTCCAAGAAAACAGTGAGTGAATCTCATGACCCAGCCAGATCCACTCCAGCTGCTTTACTGAGAAACAGAGAGATCCCAGCTGCTCTATGTGAGCGAGAGTGCAAGTGTGTGTTTGTTTAATTGGCACAACACAGGACCACTGGATTTAAAAAAGAGTTGAGAGGTTGGGCTGCATCCCAGTTCCTCTCAGACATCTGGGAACACGCTGTCAAAACACTGAATTCCTGTTATCCTGCTGACAGGAGACTGAAGCTTCACAATGAAGCATTTAAACAGAATTCAAAATGGATCAAACAAGTGGCATAATTTATTTCACACTGTGAGCCGACTGCTTACTTTAACAAAGTATGCGTGTTGCTGGGGATAAAGTGGTCAGTATATAACTAGTCTTTCTGTGGTCTATTCAGTATTTCTGCAGTCTGTCTGTGGGTGTCAAAGATGTCAAACCAGACACAATGGCTATGTTCGGACTGCAGACCTTAATGCTCAATTCCTATTCATTGCCAGATCCGATTCTTTTGACTGACTGTTCGCTTTTTTATTTTATTTTATGTGGGCCGCATCAGACTCAAGAACTGGGCACAGCCTGAAAGTGTGACAATGGTCACTCTAAATTGATGTCAGATTCCGATCCGACTGTCCAGACTGACTGTTTTTTTTTTTTGTAAATCCGACCTGTAACAGATTTGGACCACATATGAAAGTGGCCTAAATCAAAACTGGAAAAGATCGAATGCCATGTGACCTGGGCTGTTCACACTGTCATGAAAAAAAAATCAGAAATGAGCAAAAAAAAAAAAAAAACTTTGGCCTGCAGTCTGAATGTGTAGCCAGTGAGGCCTTTTTATTATCATATTGTGTACTTACTGAGCCTTTCTCTATGACCCTGTTAAGCATTATGACCGCCTTGGTCTTCTGCTCCCAGATCATGAGCCAAAAGTGGCCACAGGTGTTCCTGAGGGGGCCCTGTGGGCAACAAACACACACACACACTTTGATCAGTTACATGACAGCAGGAGGAAATGAGTCCAGTGGGACACTGGGAAATCATTTGCAATGGAAATGTTTATCATCTTTCAGGCATGAATACATTAGGCTGAGAATTGTCTTTATTAATGTGATTACTGTGCAACTAACAAGTGTTCATTCAAAGGTCAAGACTGCTAAAGGTTATAATGTGGTTGAGTTTTGAAAACTGCACTCTGTGAGGTGCAATATCTTGAAATGTCAAATGTCTGAAATAAAACAGAATAGATAACATACAGAAGCATGGACAATGCTGAGACTCTGTCAACAAGTCTTTGCTTTACTTGCTTTTCTTTTCATGACTAAATTTAAATATGTCAGTAAAGATTAAAAGGATAATCCATCATGTAGAGTAACACACTGATGTCATGTATATTAGGATTCAACTAATTAAAGGTTTAGTGGAAATAATTAGTTGTGATATAATTGCAGAATAAACTGCTACAATTTTGTTTAAGGTTCCACTATTTCAGGATACAAAATTAATTGGACAGAAGCAAGCATTACCTCAAATGTTTGGCTTTTTTAAGCACTTTGTTCACATATTTTTTATTGTGCAACAAGAAACCTGATAACTCATTTCAGACCACCTCTGTCTAAACAGTGTTGCGATACATTAGAATGCCTAAACAAACCACAGATTAATTGATATTTCACTCTAGTCATGTTAAATTGAGCAAACTTTCTGTGGCTTTTAATTACTTTAGCAGTATTCAGTGAGCAATATCATTTGGTGAACAAGAATCTTCAGCGTCTTTTGAGTGGCAGTTTGTTGATGTTAGGATGTCAGTTTAGTGTCTTTTGAGTGGTGAGCTGATAGGGCAAATACTGACATGTGACATGAGGGTATGTGTGTGTGCAAGGCTTGATAAGCCAGATGCCCCTGTGTGGATGGGGTACAGAGATGATGACGAAGATTCATTGAGAAGTTTGAGGAAGCAGAGGCCGAGGGCCTCAAGAGGAACCAACGCTACACCACAGACGCGCTGAAGAGAACCACTGGGAGAAAGACTGTTCCGACAGAAAAGACTTTGCTTTCCCGTTTTCCCACAACAAGTCTTTTGTAAATACTCCTTCTTAAAACAACTTGAACGTACACAACGAGAAAACGCTGTGGCTGGCCATGCCCAGAGAGACGACGCTGGAGCAGCACACAAGGAAGCTGTTGGCTGTCGACTGCCAGGGGTACCGGGGCCAGCAGCCGTTTTCCGACCGTGACACTATGCAGCTCTGGGTGGGTCGAGCTTGACACTGCATGACCACTTTAGATTTAGGGAAGACCTACACTCACCCAGGCAACTTAGTCTCATCTTCACGTTAAACGTGACACGTAGGGACAAGGAGACAGGGGGATTAGTGTTACCGGATGAGTTAACCTTTAGCAGCGGTGTTGTTGTTGTTTAACGAGCCTGGTTAGCTTAGCTGCCCATAACACTAGCAAGAAAAAATAAATCACATTAAAAAGTTAAGTGGTTATTTGTCCTTTCATTTCCTGAAGACAGGAGAATATTTAAAGTTGTGTGAGATGAAGAAGTCCCTGTGTGGGGTTTCTTTTAGGAAAGCAATAACTTAATCATTTTGGCTTTACAAATTACTTGACATGAGGCATTGGTCCTCAATAATCATACTATTTCAAACGTATACATGTACCCTTAAAATATCATTACTGTAAGTTGGAGAGTTGAGGAAATTTCACACAGCGACACCCTTGGAAAAAATGAATAATAAATAAACCACTGTCAAGACCAGGATTTCACTGCCTCTTAAATAACATTAGCGTTAAGGTTGTAATAATAGACCTGTATGCATGATTGTTTTTACTGGAATTAAAAGCCTTGGACTTGCCTGTGTCAATATGTAACTCCTCTGGGCTTCCTCCATGACTACCAGACTTGCATTGATGTAGTCGTTTTCTGTGCTCTCCAGCTTCACCCGACTGTGATCAACTGCAGGCAGCGTGAGAGAAAATTATTTTGGGAAAAGTTGTAAATTGACAGACATTGTTAGAGGTTTAGAGAAACGTCACAGTGTAAACAGTCTGGACTTTCCACCAATGTTTACCTACATGGACTGACATCTCTATATCTGTTTCGGTTGCGATTCTCTGGATACTTTGCCACTTTGTAGGAGCACTCGTGGGACTGATTCCTTATTTCCTGAAGACAATAGAAAGATGCACAACAAGTAACGGTTATAGCATTACATTTTATGGCACCCTGACAGGGGCTCAATACCAACACTACTGTTTGCCCAAAAAAACTGTACACGGTTACTTTCAACACTGAACATCTGATCCCACTTGTAGAGTGAAGTATAAAACAACAAGTGACTTAGCTATAAAATGTAGCTAATCACACTGAGCTTCAACCACATGCACAAGCTTAGAATACTGACTGAGCTAACGGTAACATTTACGTTATCATATTAAAGTGCATCAGTGTGTATAGAAAAAAAACAAACGTATGAAGGAAGTTGGCGATAAATAACAGGTTAAATATCGGATACTTGATGAGCTAGCCGAACTGTTAGCTTGCTAGATTAATGCGCGCTTGAAGTACTATCTATGTTAGCTTTATGCTAACTATGCTAACAGACTTACTAGGTAAAGCTTTTGCCACCGGCCCTCTGAATCTATGGCTTCAAACTCCTGGTCCATTTTCACAGTGGCAATGCCAGTGTATTTTAATCTAGGTACTATAATTAGCTGTCCGACTGACTACCTCATTACTTTATTCAAGCTGGAGAAGCTTTTGGTCAAAGGATTATTACTTCCCTACGCTAACGAGCTCTCGCTAAAGTGTCCGTCGTCTCTCTCTGGTGGTGCAGTAGTTGACATCTGAAGAAGTGGCATGTGCGCATGCGCCACCAGGGGTCCTCCAGTAGCTGTCAAAAACAAACGTAGCAAAGATATTCAGTGACACACGAGATGTCAAGCATCTGTCGGTACACGATCCGTTCTGCCTGCACGATCCGTTCTGCACATGCGCAAAATATTCGCGCATGCGCGGTTGTACGAGGATTTACGACACTGCACGATCTGTTCCACGCTTCCGGTCGACAGCCAAGCTAACGTTAGTTTAGCTAACAGCTAATTCGGCTAACCGCTAGCTGATTGTAGCGGTCTGCCGTTAGCCTCCACAGGCAAGCTAACGTTAGTTTAGCTAACGGCTCATTCGGCTAACCGTTAGCTGATTGTAGCGGTCTGCCGTTAGCCTCCACAGGCAAGCTAACGTTAGTTTAGCTAACGGCTCATTCGGCTAACCGCTAGCTGATTGTAGCGGTCTGCCGTTAGCCTCCCCAGGCAAGCTAACGTTAGTTTAGCTAACAGCTAATTCGGCTAACTGCTAGCTGAGACAGCATGTAATAACTTTAAAAGACCCTCAAAATAAAACTTGAAAATAAACGTTGACATATATAACAAACACCTAACATATATAACAGCTGTTTACTTGTGCTCATTTAAAATACAATCACTCAATACTTGTCTTTATTGTTATTACTGTGAAGTCTTAATTTAGCTGTAGCTTGCTTTTCCCATTACGTTTGAGTTAACGTTATTTCATTAGACTGAATCTAGCTGTCAGCTAGCGGTTAGCCGAATTAGCTGTTAGTTAAACTAACGTTAGCTTCCCGGTGGAGGCTAGCCATAGGCTAGCGTGGAACAGATCGTGCAGGTCGTATCCTCGGTAAAACAGTATTATCTTGCGCATGTGCAGAACGGATCGTGCAGACAGCATCTATCACTCAATCTAAACCCCCCCTTTTGAGAATAAATTCATATAATTGAATCTAATGCGTATGTAGATTTGTTTTGTTATATTACAAATATACATGGATATACATACAGGAACAGTGCATATTAATAAACATTTCTGTCAATATGCCAGAGTTAGCCAGAAGGCTATTTTTCATTTGCAGTCCCTAGACAGATGGTAAAAAGTCACCCTAAAAGAAAGTAAAATTACATATTTACATAGCAATATAACATTTAAAATACATTTAGTAAAAAGTACTATTAAGCTAAAATGTACAATAGGAGCACAGCAGACCACAATCAGACAAACATCAGACAAAGACATTAACACATGCACACACACAAAGCAAGAAGCCAGCAGTGGGCAGCAAGAGCAGGTCAAGAAGTTAATGGTAATGTTGACAGTTCTGATTATCGATGAGCCATTTCTTTAACTGGATCTTGAATGTACTATATGTGTTTAGATTTCTGATGGTTATGGGGGTGAGATTCCACTCAGTAGCAGCTCGAACAGAAAAAAAAGTATGGCCAAATACACTTTTCCTAAATGGAATGATACAATCTCCCCTCGCTGCACCTCTGGTTCTGCTGTGTGATCAGCTGTTCGGATGTTGACAAACTGGTGGAGAGGAGGGGATGATAAACCGTGAATAATTTTAGAGACAAGACATAGATTTGAATATTTGACCATGTTTTCCCAATTGAGTAACCTGTGTTTTTGTAATATTGGACAATGATGAAAAATGCTTGGTTTCTTGTCCAGGATTTTAACAGTTCGTTTTTAAAGTGATTGCAGAGGTTTCAGATATGTAACACTAGCTTGTGACCAAATGGGTAAACAGTAAGTGATATGTGAGAAGATCATAGAGTGCATGTACATTTTTGCTGCCTGTGTGGACATTTGATGGCGAATGCATCTAAAGTTACTGAGATTGAATTTGATTCAATTACAGACCCTTTTTACATGTGATGTAAGTGACAACTTTGAATCAATTAAAAACCCCAGATATTTGTATTCAGACATGATCTGCAACCTTTCCCCTAACTATAAAACATCCGGCTCAACACTGCAGTTTCTGTGGGACTTGGCGAAGAACATTGCTACTGTCTTTGATGTGTTCAACTGCAGGCAGGATAAAATTCTCACTTTATTTATATGAAGTGAGAACAACAAAGGTCCTAAATTTGATCCTTGAGGAAGACCGGTGGGGTGAGGGCCTCTGATTTAAATGACTGGACTTTGACATGTTGGGAGTGGTCAGTGAGGTAAGACTCAATCCATTTAAGCGCATCTGAGGAGAAACTGAAACAGCGTAATTTTGTCAGCAAGATTTTATGATTGACGGTGTCAAAGGCTTTCCTGAGAACCAGGAACACGGCACCAACAACCCCACCACGGTCCAACAGAGCTCTGATGTTTTCAGTAAAGAAGCAAGTCACAGTCTCGGTGGAGTAATTTGCTCTAAAGCCAAACTGCATAGGCTGGAGAGGATAGGGTGTGGTATTTAGATGGTTAATAATTTGTTTTGCTATCACTTTCTCAGCAATCTTAGACACTGTGGGCAATATACTGATGGGTCTGTATTTTGACATGGAATGAGGGTCTCCACTTTTGAAAATGGGAGCAACAATAGCTGATTTCCACATGCTTGGGAACATATTTTGTGAAATGGACAGATTGATAATTTAGGTAATGGGGCGTGTGACTGATGTACTGAGCTCCTTGAGCATCACTGCATCCATACCAAAAATATCTTTGCATCTTGATGATCTGGGTGATTTAATGGTCTGTGATACCTCAGATACTGTGATGTTTATTAAACTGAAAACGGATTGATATGTGTCTATTGGAGGAGTGTATGTGTTCTCAGGTGTAAAACAGCTTGCTATGTTAGCCACAGAATCAATAAAATAGTGATTGAACGCCTCTGCTACAACCTCAATATTATTTGTTAGTTGTTCATTTATTTTAATTTCTAGAGTATTTTGTTCTTTGGGGCGATCACCTTTCATTTTTCTTAGCTGGTTCCATATTATTTTAGCATTTCCATTTGATTTTTCAATTATAGTGAGAAAGAAATCTGCCTTTGCTTTTCTTAATGTTCTTACAACTTTATTTCTCAACATGGTAAAACGTCCTCTGTCATGAGTTAATTTCGTTTTATTTGCTATTTTTAGGGCTTGGTCTCGCATTTTCATGAGTTTTATGATGCCTGGGTTTATCCAGGGTACAGTGTTTTTGTGTTGTTTGTGCTTGATTTTTTGTAAGAATTCTTTAATAGTTTTCTCAAGTGTTTTTAAAAATATTTGTCTTTTTCATCATCAACTAAAGGCAAAATTTCATCCCATTGAATTTGGTTAGCTGCAGCTACAAAGTTTTGATATTTACTTTTAGGGATTGTAATAGTTTCTTTTTTTTCTCTAGCACAAGAATGGAAATGTTTTGTGTATGAATCAATTTGACAGTTGATGTTCATGTTTGATTTTACAACTTGTCAACTTTTAGGCCTAGTTGTTCAGATTTAAATTATAAGTGATAACCAAATCTATTTGTCTGACCAACAGTCCAAAACCCAAGATGTTCAGTTTAAGATAAATGTGATGCTTATCATTGTGCTGTACAACACTTCAGTAATCTGATTCATCATGACTGATTACAGGTCAACAAAGAGGACAGAGGGTGAGGACAGAGGACCTCAGACAGGTCTGCCTTAATGTCACAGCTAATTATTCAACAATCTTTTATCTTTCTTCCATTTACTTCTCTTCTTGTGCCAGGTTAATAATAAACAGAGATGAGAGAGGGAAAAGCCTCATGTCTGCTTGGACATGTTTGAACGTGTCTGCAACATAAAGACTAAGGAAGTGATGCAGGTCATGATCTGGCCATAAAAATGGCAACTTAAATGTGACACACAATATAGCCTACATTATGTGAAATATACCTGTGTTACAGTGATCAATACAGCTTACATAAACATTATTTTTGCGATGTTGTCAAACTGTTGGGGAAACTGTTTCCTCTAAATGTCAAAGTCTCTGAGGGGGAATTAAGAACGGTTGGCTTTATCATCAGTATTCTGTGAGAACTGATAAGGCCACACATGGCTACACAAGATAGAAAAACACAAGATGAACACAATGTTCTCTTTCAAACTAGCCTACTGACAAATACCAAGATGCTTCGAGGCAATATGACATGTATTTAAAGACACCCAAGCATCATAAACTAAAAGAGGAAGTTTTACTTTGTCATGTGTCTTTTCTCAAAGCATGAAAGGAGTCTGTGGGCGAGCAATGTGAGACTACAGAGAGCAGAAAGCACTGTGACTGTAGTGTTTGTATTGGGGGTTGGGGGAATGCTTAATCAAGTTGGGAACACGCCTATGCTCAATGCTCACGACAAAAGGCTGCTTCCTACCAGTTAAACCATTATATTTTATGGTTAAGACTTGCTTAATGGTTAAAGTTAGGCTATAGTCAGGAATAAGTTAAAGTTATGGATAGGAATACAATGTTTGTAGAAGAGGCTGGGATAAATCTCTTAGGGAGTAAATCTAGCATTTGCAATGTTCCTCCTATAAGTGACAAAAACAAATAGTGAGAGGGCACATGTAATGTCCCTACGTGATGGTAGGCACATGCATGATAGATGATGGGTGTATGACAAAAATACTCTTCAATGGCCACCGGATGGCAGTATTTCCACTGCTAGATAAACACCGGCTGGTACTGGCAACGTGTCAAGTTAACGGCTGCTATCAGGAAAAGATGTTCCGATTACCTTAAATAACACTTTCAAAATTAATTGGATTAAACGTTACTTAAAGTGTCCAACTTCCTTGTGGAATTTTATTCCCCATTATGTTTTTTCCTCAGTTGGTGGACTCCAGTTTTTATTGGTTTGTACCTATAATATTGACAAAATTCCTCTTAAACTTTCTTCATTCCATAAACAAATGCTGCTGGCTTGGTCTTTGATTTACAAGCATAATTTCACTCCTCATAGGTTTTATATTTGGAACAACAAATATATTTTGTATAAAAACAAATCCATTTTCTTTCAACAGTGGGTTGACAACAACATATTTCTTCTATGTCAATTACTCAACCAGCATGGTCAGCTTTATAATTATGTTGAGTTTATTCATCACTACGGCATCCCTGTCTCTCCGAAGGAATTCTCTATTGTCTTTGATGCAATACCTTCAGCTGTCGTTGCACTCTTTAAAGGTTTTAGTGGGGTTGGTGATCACCCTATACTGTTAAATGTGAAAGAAACAACTGTTGGGAATATCTGTTTTTCACTACAAGCTAAAAGTAAGAATAAGGCAACTCGTCAACTCTTTCAGCAAGACGTTAAGAGTACACCTGCTGCTTTATCGTACTGGTCGTCATATGTTGAAGAGATTTGTTGGGAATAGGCTTGGCTATTGCCACAAAAGTTCTTCTTAACCAACAAAGTTAAAGAGATCTTTTTTAAAAATGCTCCACAGATTTTACCCAACTAACCATTATCTGCAGAAAATGAAAAAAGACATTGATATCAGCTGTACTTTTTGTGGAGATCTAAATGAAACACTGGTACATTTATTTTGGTCTTGCCTTTATACCAAGAGACTTTGGAGCAGATTATCACATTTCATTTCTGTTCACATTTACCCTCAATTCACATTACTTTGGGAAAATGTATTGTTTGGATTCACTCAATATGATAGAAAGCTTTATTCAGAGTATTATGTGATAAATTTGATAATTATTTTAACCAAATTTTATATACATAAGTCAAAGTTTTTGAAAAAGAAGCCAAGCTTTTCGGAGCTGGCTGCCAATATTAAACAATACTTATTTTCCATTTCTACCTGTACAAACAAAAAAAGCTGTTAGATCATATGACCTTTGTAAGCTTTACAAAATATTTGTATGAAGTTTTTTTGCTTTGTTTTGGTTTTATTTTCCTTTAGTAACCCTCTGGCTCGTTTAGAACGTAGACTGTTAAGATGTACAGAAGATGTTCCTTTCTGCTGTATGTCCACATTCTTCAATAAAGTTTGATATTGAAATCAAAAAAAAAAAAAAAGATGTTCCGATTGAAACGTGGCTTACAAATAAGAACCTTCTTCTATACTGTCTATGATAAGAACAGACAAATCATATTATCATGGGGGGGAGGTGAAAGTATATTTTTTTGTAGTTTTTCGTTTTTACCTGATGTCAGTGGAGTGTCTTATTTCACACATGCCTTTTAGAAGACACATTTTGAATAACACATCTAGTTTTTGACAGTTTGTAAGTATATTTTGTTGTTAATACCTTTCACTTTTATTTAACTACATTTTAAAGGAGTTACTTTTACTAGTAATGGAGTATATTTGCAATGTTATTACATTTTTATTTACGTAAGTAAAGAATGTGAGTAGTACTAAGTACTTAAAACATCTAATTATGGAAACCGGATGGTTGTATTTTATTGTGAAAAGCAATAAAATACAAATCCGACCGGAAGTTTGACTGTTGTTTGTAGCTGTTTTGTTCACTGACTTGACGAAAAAAGTCAGACTCGCTCGGGGAATGTACCTTGTTGGCCGTGCTGCGAAGTTTTCTGCAACAATATTAAATTAACGCTAACTGAGAGATGGAGACAACGGTGTACACTTCTGTTGTGAAGTGAAAGGAGACCAGGTGGACATTTAACGGTGAGTGTGTGTAAGAATAGTATTTACAGCCAGATCTAGCTAAGTTTTAGTTAAGATCACACAGATCACAACTTCCTCCTCGAAGCTGACGAGCAGCTAGCAGTTTTTAGCTTTGTTAGCTTGTGAATTCTCCTTGTTAAACTATAGGTCGGCGGAAAGCCTCTGCTGGCAGATAAAGTTTTATGATCGTTAAGGTTACTTACTTAGATAAACCATATTGTCGATTCAACTGTCCAGTGAGTTAGTAAACACAACAGCACAGCTAGTCAGCTACTCTTTGGACGATTAAAGTTAGGCATTAGCTATCCTGCTAGCCAAATCTGATTTCGTTAGCTAGTAGGCTACGCTGGATAGCCAGGTGGAAAGTGTTTACAGAATTAGGTCCTTCCTGTGACGAGCGTCAGATGACACATACGGTGCCTTTTTTTCGTTTTCTTTAGTTATTTTAACGTTGCCGTTATTATTATATATTATTAACAGCATTTTTATTAAAACTAACGTTACGTGGGTTGGTGTTTTGCATGCGAAATGACGTTATCCTCAATATCCTCATTTGTTTGCAGAACGTACTCACGATAAATCACTGGAACAGGTCCAGGCAGCTAAATTACTGTTGACTCAACATTTGTGTTGTATTCATAACTTATAAGACATTTGTACTAAGTGCAATGTTAGAGCAGATGCTTGGTTATTGTAGCTAAAGTAAAGGCATGCTTCACAATGTTAGAATTATGATTTTTTTTAAAGGTTATATTATATGCACTTATAAGTGACCCAATACCAGTGCATATAATAAAATCAATACATTTGTTCTTTATATAGTTTTTTTTTTTGTTATTGTCTTATTAATGGTAATTGTTTCCTTCAGTGTTTTTCTGTTGTCACTTTTATAGCATAGTCAACAATGTTTTACTGAATAGATAGCATATCAATTACTGGGCACAGTCCTTCCTTATTTATTAATGTGTGACTTTTATAGCATGCCTGCTAAATTAATCCAAGCCATCCTAACTGGAAGCTTTCCATCAGTGAGACATAAAGTGCTTTGCTTTCTCCTAATGGTCTGTTACTGTTTAACATAAATTTCAGTCACAGACTTGCTAAATGTAAACTGAATTAAACTGTTAATACTCCTCAGTTTGGTTACATTTTGGGACCCATATGTTTGTTAAAAATTACACTAATACATACACGTTTGGGGACACGCGCAGCCGTGGACATGATCAGTGTTGGGAAGGATACTTTCAAAACGTATTACGTTACAGAATACATGCCCAAAAATGTAATTTGTAACATATTCCATTCAAATTTATAAAAGAAAGTACACTAGCATATTTTGAATTGCTTCAATACATTATTTTTTTTATTATTATTAATACATATTTTATTAATAAAGGCAAATAAAAAGTGATGTGAAAAAAAGCCTGCGAGACCATGGTAAAATTTAGTTTGGTAAGTTTGGTCATATTCTACAGTAATTGTAGGCCTACATGTTTAATGAACAAAAAAAATATGAACTCATCTCTCAGTAACATAGCATTAAACAGTCCCTCCAGGATTTCGTGGCCTTTTCTTGAGATTGTTGCGGCCCAAATTACCTGATTTTGCGGGAGCTTTTGTAAACAATTGCGATAAAAGTTGCGATGTCTTTTGTATTTTTGTTGCAATGAAGTTGCAAGAGACAGTGAAAGTTGCTTTTTTTGTATAGTTCTTTAAAAATAAAAAGGAAACTTATTTTGGGGAGAATAAAATTAATCTAGGCTGAGTTTTCCTAGTAACCTTACCAAAAAGGCTCAGGATGCTGCAAATGTTGGTATAATATGAAAATGGCTGGTGGATTTAAGACAAAAAATAATTTATTGAATGAATCAAATATGAACATTTCTGTCAGTGGCTTGTTGATCTTTACATTGTTAATTTCCTATCCTGGGCTGGGACACATTCATACGGTTTGATAAAGTACTTACTGGACTTTAACTTATCATTGCACTTACAATAACTTTACTTCACCCGCAACAGTTTGTACATTCATAGCTACTGCTGTCTCCGCGGCAGGCCTCTTAACATCGGGGATATGGCGCCACATGTTTTTAACCGATAATTTTCGTTTGGTCTGTACCTCAGGTCAGCTGCATGGTGTCACGGACTAGCGCTGAAAACTACTTGACAAAAAGTCTGGAGTTGACGGAAATATGTGTGGTCAAAGCCCCGGCTGTCAACGGTTTTGTTTCCTATAACTGCCACCACTGTGGCTGGTATACAAGGCAAAGTCACCCGCCACTTTGAAAAAGTACCCGCCATTGGCTGGTGGCGGGTGCTAATTTCCCACCCTGATAATGGAGTATCAAAATATTCTCAAATAAACATAAGATGTCAATACTGTTAGAGTTATACCTCTATGGGATTCAGCCTGCCTGCACAATTGGAAATGGGAACACATAAGGAAGCACATTTCGATAGGGCAGTGCGACTCGATAGACTCTACTATCGATTTGCGCTACAGTAGCATTTTTCGACAAGGCAGCATAGATCGTCAGAACACCGGTTCCGGCTCCATCTCTACCTCTATCAGTGATCACGTAAATAGCTATTTTTTTCGTTTTATATTGGGGCTTTTGGGAAATGCATGGAGTTGCGAGAGTGAGTAAACTCGTGAAACAGATTAGTATCGTCATGTAATCCATTGATTTACACAATGTAACTGTATTCTAAATACCAACTATTTAAATTGTAACTGTAACGGAATACAGTTACTCATGATTTGTATTCTGAATACGTAACGGCGGTACATGTATTCCGTTACTCCCCAACACTGGACATGAATAGAGCTGGGGGAGGCAGCGGCTCCACCTGGGAAAACGGGGAGATCAACCCATGCTGCCTGACTTGAAAAAAGCATCACTGACTGTACGTTGCATTTGAATTTAGGGCAGGAAAGCTGCCCCCGACACTCAGATTGTATTACTTGGCAGAGCAGCGAAAACAAGCGCTTTCATCAGTGGGTCATATGCTCAATCACTATTGTTTCAACTCACTCTTTGATAGATAGGAACTTAACAGATAAATAACTATATACAAATGTTATGGACTACAACTTTAAGCAAATTCCAACATTTCTTATACTTTGAGCCAAGGATTATGTCCTTAAGCCCATATTTTTCATTTTACACAACACCTTTTTCCTGTGAGTATACCTGTGATGAAATAAGCTATTCTTTTTTTCTTGTCACTTCTTGACACAAGGGTTTGCAGCATCACCCCCACTCCTAATTTGTAAAAAAAAAAAAAAATAATAATAATCTCAACTAGGGTAACAATTCTCCAGTCTGAACTAGTCTCAGGTTAACTGACCTACATTTGCAGGGGGGACAACATTATGCATATACCAGTAGAAATGCTGTTTGATATTCATTTTTAAGTTCGCTGTATTTAGCCGATCAAAACATTTTATTTTTTGGACGCATTTGTATAATCCAGTGGTCATCGCCATTCAGTCCTTGCTGTGAGTGGGACACTTACAGACAGCAGCCTGTGACAGAGTGACACACAAGACCCATGGGCTGTGAATTGAAAACATTTGCCTTTTTGCAATAATGTTTCCTATCTACAAACATGGACACGTATCTTGACTTTTCTTTTGGCTGGATGAATTAGCTAGCAAACATTTGTGCACTGACAGACATAACCCATTTCCCCTTTAGTTAGCTAGCAAAGACAGGAAGCAGACTGCTTCTGGTGGTAAGGGCCCATAGTTGCACAAGTAACATTAAAAAAATATGAATTAAATAATTTTATAATATATAGCCTATTGAAAAATCTTATCAAAATTTTACACACTAATTTGTGTACGTTACTGCTTGCTACTTGCCGTCCTGGAAGCAGGACGTGTATACAGAAGTGCAGGAAACGCGTTGCTAAGAAATCAAGCCATCACTGAATGGGCAGCAAACTTTAGACTTCTAGAATTCATTCACGATGTGGCTCTTCTCCTTTATTTTCCGTGTCAGAACCCCACTGGGCGGCATAGATGTCCCTCTATGCAGTAGGCAAATGGTATCTCCCCTTCTGTATCCGGGGCAAACACAAGCCATATTTTATTGCTGTCTCCATGGTGCTGAATGGAGAAATAGAAAAATAAGTCATGTTTAAATGGCTTTTTGAAATGATACTTTTTTATTTTTATTTTATTTTAGAGAAGTTCGCTACCTAATCATTGCATCTCCAGCTGCATCTTTAGTTTTACTGCCTCATTATAATGTAGCAGTTACAGTGGAACAGTGGAACAGCCTGTTCTGTAAATCTGTTCTAATCTGTTGTAAACCTGTTCTGTAAATCAGACTGTTTAGTAAATAATGCTGAAAGCAGCCTCAGAGGCATTTGCTCCAGTGTCTCCTGTTCATACTCTCTGTTGAACGTCAGGCATTATTATTATACTTTGGCTGGCAGATAATAGGCTAAATAGAGATTCATTAAGCTACAGGGTTGTTTCGATGTCCAGCTGACAGAAAGTTGGCCTACACCTGATGAATTCTGGGCAGTCGATCAATACATTTTTTTTCATTCGCTTCAGAGGGATGTTTTGTTCTGTAGACAGCAGTGACAGTTCCAAAAAAAAGCTGAAATATTTCCTATCAATGTAAAGTCGTGTTAAAAAAAAAAAAAGAAAAGTAGCTTTTCTATAGAATTTTTCATCCAGTCTCTGGGCTGTTCCTCTGTCTCAAGCCATAATAACTGAATGCATTGTTATGATCAGGAAGTCTTTCCTCTGGCTGGAATGCCACCGGAAATTAGCGTACGTGATGATCACTTTGCAGAAGAACACTTTGAGCCTCTCGTTGCCAGTGTTGGAAGCCGATCATTGTATGTGGGATTTGTTTGAAGGTAGACATAGGCAACCAAACTCACAAAATTTCCGAAACCCTTCATCATCTATCCCCAAATTTGGTCTTCTGCATTGAGAAACGCAGCAGGGATTCCTTCTTAATACACTCCTGATGACCTAAAACCCACCCAAACTCATTTACACACCCTTTTAAATCAACATTGTCAACTAAGAATTCAAATCAGGAATACGGTTTGGATGGTATGTCAGATAATGTGCACCTCCAGTAATTGTGGTTTCGTCAGGAATGCCATAAACTGGAGGTAGTTCAACTACAGCTTGTCAAAAGTAGGTGAAGTGGATTAGAAAAGACCCAAAGTCCAATTCAATGCACAGGAAATGCCAGAGCCGGGTGACGGTTGTGTCTGTTTAAACTACAGAACTGGGCTGATGGTTTTTCTGGTTTCCAGAGGCATGGAACACATTTGTTGTGATATAGGTTAATTATGAAGGGAGTGACAGTTGTTAAAAGATGAGAATTCAATCCAGCACACTGAAAGATAATGTCAAATAAAGTGTGCATGTTATAGGTTTTTTGAAAAATACTTCACATTGGCCGATATGTCGTTATCAGGTTTTAGTAACTCTATATTGATATTGGCCTAAACTAAAGAATCCATTTTTTTACACTATTTAAACTAAATCATCCTGTCAATGTATCTGGGTCTGTAAAACCCTTTGATCAGACTCTTAGCATCTCACTGATGTGTGCTGATATTTTTGAAACCACTGAATGGTTTAAGGATGGATTTTCACATCAGCACAACATTATATATTTGTCATTCAATCGTTCCAGAAAAGGAATTGTGAACATGTTGACTGTTGCCTTGTTTTATTTGCGCGATCGCTCTTCTGTTTACTTTGGAAATAGAAGAAGAGCTGTGGAAAATTGTTAATGAAAATATTCAGGGAGGTATGTTTCTTTGGGAGAGATTAATGTTCTGTTTATAGCTTATTGGTAAACAAAAATACAAAAACGTATTAATGAAACGGTGTTTGACGTGTGCAGTCACAGACCTGTAACATAACATGTTCCATTGCAATTTGGTTATGCATCTAATTGTCTCTTTGCAAAATTATAGGCAATGGAAACCTGGATTTATTTTGTTTATTGCAATGCCAGAGCAAACGTGTTGTTGCCTCGTGGTCTGGAGGTCTATACTTGTTAAAACCTTTACCACGGCAGCCCCAAGTGACTCATTTTGTTACTGTTTTTCCCAGTTTATCTCGACACGTAAATTACAGTGTGACTCCCAAAGAATTTCAGTAACCTTGCATTGACCTGTCTCTTCAGTAGAGAACCACAGATTTAGATCATACTACAATGGCAATCATGATGTAGCATCAGCTGATTCACACTCAGTGACTTCTTTTTAGAGTTGACTGAGGGTTGAAACATTTTATTCTGCCACAGTAGGCCTCCTGCCCTGGGGTTTTCTCAGGAACTGGGACACCATCCCAGTGTGTGAGCCGCGGTTGCATGTGATTGCCTTTGAGCCACAGAACTTGAATACATGCATTTGCGTGCATACTGACCGCAGTCGGAAAATCCCACTCACTGTCCGTACGGTGCCGATGCAGGCTTTTTTTCCATTTAATTAGGCCATGGGAGTGTAATTTCACATTGACTTGCGGGTTGCTTGAAATTGCCCCTCTGTCTTGTTAAAATTTCCACTTGCTCACGTGGCTTGGCTAGTTGACCCAATACATTATCAAGCTTTATGATGTGGTATTATAGTGTTAGGACATCACTTTAGCCAGTAGACACTAGACAGGCCTCACAGTGGAAGTTATTAAGTTGAGCTATACGGTCATTGTAGAAAAGCATTTTGTTGGTCCATGACACAGGTCAGTGCTAGGATACTCAAGGATGACTCTGGAAATTCCCTGCTTAAATGTTTTCAGTAGTTGCTATTAAAAGTTCATTCTACTTGACTGAATTGAGTATTTCATTTATTTGCAAATTTACAAAGATAATGTGAAGCGCCTGTTATCACAAAGAGTTCTACTGGCTACAGTATAGTGTCAAATGTCTCCAAATGTCAGCACAGTCTGTCTTTGAGTGGCATCATTGTGTCTTTATTTTAAGAGGAGCTCCACCTGGAGCCGCCGCACGCCTCAAGGAAGTAGCACCAACAAACTGTCTGATGTTTCGTCTCACGTCACCTCACATCATCTAATGTCGCTTTACCCACTGGTGTTTTTGTTGCTTCGATTTCAGATGTCATTTGCAGGCTTTGGGTTTTAAATGTCACGCTTAAACTTTCAGAAAGAGCAATTAAAACACATTAGTCTTTACAACTTGGCTGCAGTGCTAATTATTTAATGACATGCAATTATGGTTTATACTTAAAAAAAGAAAAAATCTTATTTATCTTTAGTTCACAGTTAAACATTTAGGTAACTTTGCATTACATTTATTTATATGTTGTAGTCAGCTAGCTTGTGACTTCTTAGTAACACCTAATCCTCTTTAGGTTTTTTACTGCCCGTATGGTACTGCCTTTTAGATAATTGATATAGTACCTCAGAGATACTTGGTATACTTTTAAGAAGTAATACAATAACTTTCTAAGAAAAGGAGCAGAGATGCTATTTCACACCGCAAAGACCTAATTAATGAGTGAGGATATTGTTTGAACTATTATTTAGTGACCAAATTGAAAGATGAGATACCATCAGGATCTGTGAGACTGCAGATAACGATTATTCTTGAGACAATCGTTCTAGCTTGTCCCACCTGTCATTCACAACTGCAGTTGTGTTTTTCTTGTGTCATGAATCAAGAGCGGCTCCACTACTTAAAGGTAAAGTGTTTTTTTTCCCAAATCATAACAGTCCTGGTATCACCTTAATATCACAGCAATCACAGTGTTGGTACTCTGAATGTGACCTCAGACGAGGTAAAATGACTAGATGTTTACACTGCCCTTACTTCACAGCGTGTAGACTGAATGTAAACACTTAGAAAGAATGTGGTGGTTCATACTGGGTTGATTGCCAATTGGCAATTTACTATGAATTTTCAAAGTAAGAAGAGACATCAAACTGCTTCAAAAGGGCCAAATCGTTTGTGCCCAAATTTCAGGTACACTGGTTGAAAGATCAGAGAAATAATTTAGTATGTCAAGGGAAAAGTTGAATGACACAACAAAACAAACACCATTGTCAAAGAAGCCAAAACCCTCCAGTGTCCTCTGTATACCTTTGCAGTACACAGTCACTGTTAGTAGGCCATTGATTAATGATTCATTGGTTGACCTGTGTCAGTGACCTGTTCTCTGCTGATTTTTTTTTTTTTTCCAAATCAGCTTCCTATGTGGGTTTTTGTTGCATATATGTTTTTGAAGGTTTAGGTCTTTCCATAGAGCTCATCTTTAGGCTCGAGAGGTTGATAGTTTTGTGACAACTAGTTCCTTTGTTCAGTGTGCATAGTTGCTAAGATTACTGCTGCTTAACATTGGAAATGTTGCTGAAAACACTAAGCTTTTATCTTATATTTACAGCTATTTTACAGTATATTTCCCTCCAAGCAAATTTTAGGAGCTCTTATGCAACAGAGGTGATCAGAAAGGTGGAATAGTGGAAGGCCATATTTAGAGCCAGTTGAGATGAATTGCCGTTTTCTCGTGGCATCAGAGAGCCTCTCAAATGAACATCAACTGACCACTTGAGATTCTGCTTTCCACTTCACATTTTTCTGTGGGAAACTGACTGCTGCTAAACAGAAAACGTATTCAGTTGGAAAAGTGGACCGAAGTAGCAATTTGGTCCCTCAGCTTTAAAAACCTCTGAGTTGTTTGACGTATAATAATCTACTGTGTGGAGCCTTGAGTTTAATTTACATTTACACTACACAGCACAGGTTGGATGTTGGGCACACATCCCAGACCACCTTCCAAATGTGGCCTGAGTCAGTGTGTTTTTGCATTCACGCTTATTTTTAGAGGTGTTGACTTGCACCCAAGATGCATTTCAGTGCTAGTTGTTAATGCAGAATTATTTCAACTTATCTTATTTGGTGGATTATGAAAGAGGAAGGAGAGACTAGGCACTGGCTGACTGACTGGCTGGCTGGCTGGCTGAATAGACTAAAACACTAAAGTAGCCGTAGTAAAACTAAACTGCTGCCTGCATGTCATCATGAGGGCATATAAACCGCAGCCAGTCAGACTAAGGTTTGTAGGTTATGAAAGTGAGCGTTTGTGAACTGCAGGATTGCTGTCCCAGTCGAGATTTGCAGTGGGCTTTTTAATTAGTCACATTATGGTTCCCCGTTGGAATTTTACTGAAATTAGTCTCTAATGACAAACACATACTCAAACTCAAAGTTTAGAGCATACAGATGGTGAAGGGAAATCATTCTTTGTCCTCCGTTTTGCCCATTTGGTATTATGCTTTAGGATTTTGAAAGATGAACCTGCAATTTTAGTTTTAAGGACATGTCAGGACCAGTGAAAACAAATTACCCTAAAACTGGGCAGAGGAGTGAACAATATATTTCTCATATTTGTAGGTTTGTCCGTTGCAGTCCAACTGAGAGTCAACTCTGAAAAACCCTGATTTGGGGATAGCCCTAGTTCAAATTCCTGTGGCTTAAACCTAGTGAGAATTGAGTGAGAGAACAATCTCTTAACCAGGGCATAAAATGTGTTGGAATAGCGGTCGCATCGTGTTGAAATGAACTAATAAACCAACATGGTTAATTGTGTTTGTGTCTCATCATGGTCAAACTATAATCTCAAGGAGATGCAAGCGTTTTATAACAACATCGCATAGCCCTCAGCAGCAGTATCTCTTGCTGATGTCAGTCGTGTCAGCAGTGCTGTGATTTGTTCCAAATGGACATCAACAAACAAACTGTTTCTTCACTTTAGCTGGGAACACACCATGTGATTTAGAGCCGTATTATAACCTGATTTGGCCATGGTTATTGATTTTGATTTTGGACTGGTCTGCAAAAACAAAAAGTTCACCTTGAAAGATCGACAGACATCTTGCAGAATGCAAGAGTTTAGCATTCAAATCTCTTATCCTTGTCTCTGACCAGTTAAAGCTGTCATTTATCCAGCATTTTATTTATGTTTTTTACATCTGGGAACTGGGTCGTATTGTTGTTAAAAGAATGATGGAGCACAAAAATAAAAACTAGTGAGACATTAGCACTCATTTTATTCAGCTTCTCCGCCTTCTATTAGTTGGTCTCTTTAGGAATGAGTCCAGGGCAGAACTTTTTATTCAAAAGATGTCAATTCCTTAGCTGGATCTGTGGACTCTATGGAAGCCTGCATAGCACCACCACACCCACAAACGGTGTTGGTTTATTTCAGCATGAGCTCTGCTTCTCATTACTTGAAAGTCACTACTATTTTAAATACTTATACTTGTTCGGTTCTATGTAGCACCACGTTCAAACAGCTAACCACATCCACACAAGTGCACTTGAGCACTGCTCTCAAAGATGATGAGTTATGCTTTGTTGTTCATATTGTGTAAAATAACAGCATGTGAAGCACTCGAGGCAAGGTGTGGCCGCCGCTCTAGAGACACACTAACGCAGCTGTGGCCACATCTGAGTTCTGACAAGTTGATGACAAAAAAACAAACAGGATTTTGCTTGTTTTGCCTACACATGACTAATACACACTCTCCAGGGAAAGCCTGCAGATAATTTATGATAGGAGTCTCACATGCTCAAACACACGTACACAGAAGATGCGCCTGGAAAAAAGGCTTAAAGCTTGCCAGAAAACTCTTAATTGTCTAAGGGATTGTCATTCCTTTCCATACAAGCCCGTGAAACGCCTCAATGATGGCTGTCTTGTCTTAGATTTCTCCAGTTTATTGGTTGTTGTGCAACCTGAATCATCCAAATGTTTTGGCTCTGTACCTGATTTTCTGTTTTTTTCTTCTGTCTGTCAGGTTGGTGTCCTACATCTGAACATCTACATCTCATCACTGTGATTTAAACCAGTGACAGACCACACTACAGACTTCCAGACCTCCTGTACCAGCTTCCAGCCACTATGACCTAGCTAACAGCGGCCCAGGCCCCTCCCCTGACCATCCTTTCCTCTAAACCCCAGTCTGTCTCTCCATCTTCCTCCCTCACCCAGTCCTGCATTTCCTCTCCTGATGTGGTGATTTCTGGTTGCACCACCAGCGACGCACCTTCTAGCGCGATGAGCAGCCTGCACCAGCAGCATCATGGCAGCACAGGCTCAGAACGAGACCTTCACTCTGCTGCCTCCTCTGTTAGCCTCCCTTCAGTTAGAAAGACCCCCAAAAAACGCCGCCTGTCCCTCCACTCATTCTTCAGTCGGCGACGCCGGCCTGACCGCGACCCCAAGCGCAAGTCCAGGCCTCTGCAGGCTGGAGCTGGAGTGGAAGGCATTGTCAGCACAGAAAGCGTCCAGTCAGAGCCTGTCCATGATAAAACTTCTGCACTGGCCGTAGCATCGACCTCATCGGTGTCAGATTCTTCATCAGAGCTGCTGGAGTGCCCACTGTGCCTACTGCGCCATGCACGCGAGCGCTTCCCAGACATCATGACCTGTCCCCACCGGTCCTGTGCAGACTGCCTGCGACAGTACCTGCGCATCGAGATCTCAGAGTCTCGTGTCAATATCTGCTGCCCCGAGTGCTCAGAGCGCTTCAATCCCCACGACATCCAGATGATCCTGGGGAACCGAGCCCTCATGGAGAAGTACGAGGAGTTCATGCTCAGGAGGTGGCTGGTGGCCGAACCTGACTGCCGCTGGTGCCCGGCCCCCGACTGTGGGTAAGAATAAGAGCTATGGGGTAATATATGCTACTCAAAGATTACCATATTGGGACAACCTGCTCTTTACATAAAATATGACTCACCAGCTGAATGGAGGTGAGAACCTTTTTGATTTGTTTTGAAGTATTTAAGTTAGAGAGGGTGACGTGACGATTTTAAAAGGGTTTTACTCTTAGACAAATTACAAAGATTTTGCAGTCAGGTGTAACTTAGTCTCGCTTTGCCAGACCTTCCTCCACAGCGCTGCGGAGGAGGAAGGAAGGTCTGGCTAGTCCACACAACATTTCGGGAAGGGAGAAAAACGTGCTCTGGTTTATTGGCATTTCTTTAAGCCAATCACAATCGTCATGGGCGGCGCTAAGCACTGGGCAGAGCCATGGTTCCGCTGCAAAATAGCCTCGGGAAGGAACTTGTTTTGGTGGAACACGTGTACGTTCAAAAGTTGTTGTAGTCGTGCAACAGAAAACTCAGATTGGACAGATAGTCTAGCTAGCTGTCCGTATTTACCCTGCAGAGATCTGAGGAGCAGTTACCATAGTCCTCATACATCGACCGGAGTTTAAAATTCCAAGACAAAGAGTGGAAGTGGAACGTTGTGGATATAGACTAGGTGTAACTCAAGGGTAGGATTGAATTTGAACTATTTTTTATATTAAGTGTTGTCCACCTAAATTTATGGCAACAAAGCAAGATAGAAAAACACAAATGGATCCACACACTAAATATCTCCCGTTAGGACCTCGAAACGTCACTACTTAAAGCATTAACATCCTTCTAACGCAAGCTAATTGTGGTGTGTTGATCTATTTGTGTTTTTCTACTTTGACCTACCTATCCCCACTAGGGATGTGCGTGTCTTCTTTATTGTTTCTTAACAAAGCCAGTCAACCCTAAAAATATCAAGCATGTGAGACTTTTTCGACCTCAGGCTACAACTTTTCTTAAATATTTTAAAATCTCTTTCGGTTACCTGCGTTGTGCTTGATGTTTGGTACTTGTGAAAAAATTACACGAGTCCCAAAATAACATAGTGAGCAGCTACATAAGGAAACTTCAAGGCTTTAATCTGGCCTTTTGAAGTTCACACCAGCTTTTGCATTGATGTCTGAGTTATAAATAACTCATAGCATTAATAGACCTGTTTGTTCTGTCAGTCCTCATGAGTCAACCAAAAAAGACGGGGGCAGCAAGTGATGATATTATTAGACCATACCTAACATTTTTCTAACCACATAGTGAATGAAGCTGGAACTGATTGCTTGTTGTTAATAATAATAATCGTCATTGTCATATACCTTCATGTTAGATTTACTGTAAAGCACTTTGTAAACAATGTTACAAAGAGTTTTACAGTAGCACAAAATGAAAAAATTATGCAGGAAAACGATGAAGAACATAAAAAAAGTCCAAATTAAAGCGGGTTAAAAAACAGTTTAAATGACCAAAATAAAAAAAAATAAAAAACATAAACTTCCGGGTATTGAATTTGAGTATTTAGTAATGTAAATTATTCACTTGCTATCAGAATTCTGCAAACCTCAATCCACTCCTTCAGCCCCTCTTAAAAAAAGATGTTATTGTTCTGGTTTCCTCTTTGACAAGGAGGTGACGGTGTAGGTGAGGGTCGGGTCAGTATGGTTGGAGCTGTTAGGGATTCAACAGTTTGCTCACAGGGGCCTGAACTGAAGCTGACATTATGCTCTGTGGCTCACTGGGTCACCCTGCTTTACCTGTTCATCATTGAAACTGCTCATCTGCATTTGCGTCAGTCTATTTTTTTATTGTGCCAATGCTGGCACTAAGGTTTTTAAAGAAAACTATTCATATATAGTGCGTCATGGAGTTTTGGAGCAGTTACTAACCCACTTTAGTTTTGAGTGATTGCAGAATTCATTAATGACTTTAACCCCTTCTCTCTCTCTCTCTCTCTCTCTCTCTCTCTCTCTCTCTCTCTCTCTCTCTCTCTCTCTCTCTCTCTCTCTCTGCTTTGTTGCATCAACATCAACACTGCTGACCCTGTCTGTTAGAATAATGGCTCTTTCATGAGCTTGTTTCAGCTCTTCTTGCTCGCGTCATCTAATCAGTTTAGCTCTGGCTCACTGTCACACTTTCCACCAGTTAATGCTGTGCTCTTAATTGTTGTATAATTACTCTCACAAGTTATTGGGCTGCGTTTGTCAGCTCAGCATTTCACAAATGTAAGAATCCTCTCTGTACAAACATTTTATTTAAAGAGATAAAACATTTATCTTTTTGCAGACTTTGGCAGAGTCTTGACTTTACAGTGGTGTCATAGATAGTTCAATGCACATGCAAAGGTCTTTTTGGAAATTCTCCCATCCAGTTTACGACTTATATACCATTTGCCATCAGTTTGCCTCACTGAGGTGTTAGTGGAGACTGTCTGTCTGAAAACTGTCTAGACTGAATGCTCTGTAGGTATATGGTGCCCTCACACATTCTCAATCTCTAGGAAAAATTTGAAAAAAGCATCGTAAAATAATGCTGTGACGTTAGTTATCGGTTAACGTTTTTTTAGTTTTTGTTACCTTCATCCGACACCATAGCACTGAAAATCACTACAAAATATTTAGAATATTATGGAAATTCTGCAGTATCTGTGACTCATTTTTAACTTTGTAGTGACTTTGCCCCAAATGAAGACCCCAAGTGTGAAACCAGTTGGTTTTTTTTGTAATCATTAAAAAAAAAGACTTTCAAATCACCCTGCTCTAATTTAAGCTAAATTGACTAAAGTTTCTTTTTCTTTTTTTCTGTCCATTTTATCACTTTTTTTTCCATTTTCCAGACAACCTCAAGGTTCTTGGATCTCAGTGCATGGGAAACAGATTGAGCATTTCTTGTTTGTAATGTTTGCTCAAGTAGGGCTGCAAGGGGCTTTAATTAATCTCCCAATTGTTTTCTCGAGGAATCATTTGGTCTATAAAACATAAAAACCCCTGAAAAAATGCCCAACCTAAATGTCAATGCCCAAGATGACCTGCTTTGTAACACAGGCTAAAGCCCAAATATATTCAGTTTACTATAATGCAGGAAAAGAAGCACATTTCTAACATTTGAGAAGCACCATCAAATGTTTGGCATCATTGTTTGAAAAAAAGATTTAAACAATGACAGGATTATCTTAATGGGGGCAGAAAAAGGCTGAAGGTTTCATGCAAGCTGCAGACTTTTATTCTAATAATTTACACTGGACCTTCATGCTTTTGCACACAGTCATATCCAGTATAGTCCAGTTTAATACGTCAGCCAGAGTGTTTGTTTTTCCTTATCGTATGTTTCCCATGATAACCCTGCTATGGGATGCTGAATAGCTGCAGCAATCTCAAGGTTTAACTGAGGTTGTCATACATACGTGCCATATATACGTACTTTATTAATAGAGCACATGCTCTGTGCTCCTTTTTACAGTATCGAAGGTGCTTCCTTTCAACAAAATCATTATTAATGTCTTATTGTATCCATACCAGAGGGACACAACGAGTTTATGAGTCAGCAAACAAGGAAACGGTTGCTACCATTCATTTTTATTATTTTCACAAATAATAAAGCCATTTAATTTAGGCAGTAATTGTGTTGGGTGTTAAATGACTGCTGCAAGATTTTTTTATAGTGCCAGTTTGTCAAGTTGAATTACATTTGTATGTTTATAACAAAACAGTTGTTGGACTTTGCCTCGGTCATGCCGTGTACCTTTCAATAATAGCTCATAAATAGAGCACTGTTATGATTGATGAGAGACACTATGGTGTCATGCAGAACTGATTATGCAGAGCTCATTGGTAAATTCATCATGGAAAAATTCAGCTAATTTCATGTGTTTATGTAACAAATGCTTCTCCAGGTGTTGGATTCCTGAAGATGTATATAGCCGTGGCCGGGTTGGCTCAGTTGGTAGAGCAGGCGCACATATACATAGAGGTTTATGCCTTGACGCAGAGGTCCAGGGTTCGACTCCGACCTGTGGCGATTTCCTGCATGTCTTACCCCTCTCTCCCCTTTCTCACCTAGCTGTCCTGTCCATTAAAGCATAACTCTCGCCAAAATAAAATGCAACCTAGGGCCTTTTTGTGAATGCACCGGAGTCAAACTTTAGTTTAAAAGCATAATTAGGACGGAATCGCCACTTAAGATTTACCGTATTTTCGTTTTTCGGTCAAATGGCCTTTTGAATGGGAGTGCTAGGGGCACTTCTATGCTAGCCTCAAAATCGCTATTTTTAAAACACTAAGAAGGCTCGACACAACATGAAACTTTGCTTGAAGCATCGCCAGGGGCTCTACACCTTAACGAAAGCATTGACAACATTGTTTGTGTACCCAGAGTTTACTAAAAAAGGTTTTGAGCAACTCACGTTAGTAGTTGTTGTTTACGCTATCCGCCATTTTCCCAGTCAAAAAGAGTCGATCTCCAAAGGCAAATGAATAGGAGGAAATGTCATTCTTATATGAGGCTCCTTTTTCAACTACAAGGTCAATATTGTTTTTTCACTAACGACAAAACAATGAATTATCCGTGCATTTATATGGAACTAAGCTTTAGGAGCTTTCCATCTTTACTCTCCTCCCTCGACTATTTTTGACTTGTGAGATGGACAGCGACCGGAAGATGAACAGCTACAGTGAGTTGCAAAACCTTTCTTTTTAGTAAACTCTGTGTACACAAACAATGTTGTCAATGCTTTCGTTAAGGTGTAGAGCCCCTGGTCATACTTGGAGCAAAGTTTCATGTTGTGTTGAGCCTTCTTAGTGTTTTAAAAATAGCTATTTTGAGGCTAGCATCAAAGTGTCCCTAGCACTCCCATTCAAAAGGCCATTTGACCGAAAAATGAAAATACGGTAAATCTTAAAAGTGGCGATTCCGTCCTAAATATGCTTTTAAACGAAAGTTTGACTCGGGTACATTCACAAAAAAGACCCTAGGTTGCATTTTGGCGAGAGTTACGCTTTAAAGGCGGAAATGCCCAAAAAATAATAGAAGAAGCAAAGGTTTATTGGATTTTTATATAACACACTGAAAAATGACTCCCTGGTTTATCCCACTCTAGTTTATTCCCCTACACTTATCATGTTAGCCCTGCTGACCCCTAGTGTTGTGCTAAACTACTACATTGCTCTCCTACCAGCAAATACTAACCACCATGTCGGCTAAATTTGTTTTCTCTCTCAGTTACGCAGTCATTGCCTTTGGCTGTGCCAGTTGCCCGAAGATCACCTGTGGGCGTGAGGGCTGTGGGACAGAGTTCTGCTATCACTGCAAACAGCTGTGGCATCCCAACCAGACATGTGACTCTGCACGGCAACAAAGGGCCCAAACCCTCCGGTTGAGAAGTTTCAGGTCCTCCTCACTCAGCTACAGCCAAGAGAGTGGAGCTGCAGGTAATATACAAATAAACACCTGCGCTCGAATGCTCACACACATCTGTACCTTCAGCACACCCATCACCCTTTTAAGCCACAGTATACAATATGCACCAAAATACTGTGTTCAAAAGGCTTCTCTCGCTTTCCCCTCAATCAACCCCCACCAGGTGATGACATCAAGCCCTGCCCTCGGTGTGCTGCCTACATCATCAAGATGAATGATGGGAGCTGTAATCACATGACCTGTGCTGTCTGCGGCTGCGAGTTTTGCTGGCTGTGCATGAAGGAGATCTCTGACCTGCACTATTTAAGGTGAAACAAACAAACAGTACAAAAGAACTGCTCATCTCCACTCAGTAGTTACTACAGTTGTTTCCTTTCAGTATTTTCTGTGTTTTTTCTTGTATTTTTTTTTAAAGATTATATTTTGGCATTTTGCCTTCATTTTACAACCAACAATGTAGCATCAAATTTCAGTTTTGTGTGAGTGTAAAAGTTCATTCTTGACCTTGGAAATAGTAATTTGACAAAATAATCTTAACTCATGGTCCAATAACGAGCTGTTTCCAGAGTCTAAGTTGTTAAGTTTTAGTTTTTGACAGTTTTTCCTGAATATCTCTTTTCTTAATTCTTTTACATCAGTGCTTATTTCTTTACTTATGTTTCAGCCCTAGTCTTAGTAGTTATGGTAAACATGATACACTCTCTCTCTCTGTTTGCCCTGACAACCCATTTCCTCTCTCCCTCAAATCCTCTCAGTCCGTCAGGCTGCACCTTCTGGGGGAAGAAGCCCTGGAGCAGAAAGAAGAAGATCCTGTGGCAGCTCGGCACGTTGGTGGGCGCGCCCGTGGGCATCGCCCTCATAGCCGGCATTGCCATCCCTGCAATGATCATTGGCATCCCAGTCTATGTGGGCAGAAAGGTGAGAGCTAACACCAGACAGCTGAGGAAATGGAAAAATGGAAAGCATAGAACTACAATGTGACATGTAATACCTTTTAAGCATGTGTGAGAAAATCTAGTTTGTTATTTGGACATATGTCAGTTTTAAGCATTTTCCATGGTAAGCAATCTTACTTCATTCTGCACGGCCCCTCAATCATTGTTTAAGAATCTCTCCAGTTAATTTCGCTGCCTTGTATGATTTCTGAGTCACAGTTGCCGATAATGTGAATTAATTCAAAGTTAATTAACAATGACTTTTTTCCTCAGATCCATAATCGCTACGAGGGCAAGGACATCTCTAAACACAAGAGGAACTTGGTAATAGCTGGTGGTGTGACGCTGTCTGTGATTGTGTCCCCTGTAGTCGCAGCAGTCACTGTTGGTAAGAAAAAGGGCTTCTCTCTCTTTTACATTTTTCTCTACTTCATCTGTTTCATGACAACATTTGAATTATTTAAAAGGGTTTACTTGGGGGGTCACTAGTAAAAATCTGTATACAAGCATCATTTAGTTTGGAAATTAGCCTAAAACATGTCTGCTTTGAACTGTCTGAAAAGGTGGATATGCTGGAATTTATTTAACAGTGTTTGGAAAGTAATATGATGCTATATATCTACAGTTTACCATTTCACACAGATAAAACTTTCACTGTTTAACTGTGTACTGTTTACAATGTGCTGTGCAGGCATTGGCGTCCCCATCATGCTGGCGTACGTCTACGGAGTTGTCCCAATCTCACTGTGCCGGAGTGGCGGCTGTGGAGTGTCTACTGGCAATGGCAAAGGGGTGCGAATCGAGTTTGACGACGAAAATGACAACATAGGTAGCGGAGCAGCAGCCACAGGTCAGCATCTCTAACGAAAGCAATGCCCCTTATTTCCTATATGTTCCCAGGAGAATGCAGAATATATAAGAGGCTGAAGTACAACTTAAACTATAGCTTCAACTTAACTTTATTGTCTCTAAATGGAAACTTGTCAGTCAGGTGAAACACAGACTTAAAATAAAATACATAAATCATACATTGCAAATATGTAAAAGGGTGACACCAAAACATAAAAACCAGAGTACATCAAGCCATCTTCCAAAGAACTTCAACAAACCATGGATCATATCAGATTAAAAGCCTGCAAACACAGGAATGTCAAGAAACCTGTTACATTTCTGTCTGTTGAACTACACAAGGAGTTGTGGTAGCTGTGTGTGCTTGCGCATTTGTGTTCATGCCACTCTGTTAAAGCGCCCATATTATGCTCATTTTCAGGTTCATAATTGTATTTTGAGGTTGTACCAGAATAGGTTTATATGGTTTAATTTTCAAAAAACACCATGTTTTTGTTGTGCTGCACATTGCTGCAGCTCCTCTTTTCACCCTTTGTGTTGAGCTCTCTGTTTTAGCTACAGAGTGAGACATCTCACTTCTATCCTATCTTTGTTGGAAGTCGCACATGCTCAGTAGCTAGGTACTGCGCAGTAGCAAGGTACTGGGCTACTAGCTAGAAGCTAACGCTGCTAGCGAAGTGCGCCCTCGTTTAGAAGAAGTCTCCCGGCTAATCCTGCCTTGTACTGACCGAAGTTGGAAAAACAGCTAGCTGATGTGGTATTAGCTAAAGTGGTTAGCACACACCAAATGTTTCGGCCGATGACCTAGATAGCTCTGCCGATTTTGACCAGCTCACCCAGGGACCGAAGGCAGGACACATTCAGAAACCCGTATCTCACTCAAAACAGCATGGATGTTTTTTTTTTCCAGATTTGTATGCGTGTGGAAGCACCAGAGACACAAAATAACACCCCAAATCCCAGAAAAAGTGTTTTTTTTTTCATAATATGGACACTTTAAGCTTGCAGAAGTACACCTACATCTGTCAGTGCCTTTGTGTGGATTTATGGATTATTCATAGCCCATGAAGTGCCAAAACAGTTGAGGTGTGCAATGGTGCGAAATGACTGGCGCAGTGTCAGTGTTTTTTTTCTGTCATCATGTGTTTGTCACTGTCGAACTAACGGCTGTGTGAGGTCGAGCTTTCCCAGGAAGTGTTTACAGAGAAGGATTGTATTTCTCTCACAGCTTCTGTCAACACTGGAAATGATGATTATAAATCCAAATGACAGCAAGGACTTTGACCTTACCAGGTGTGAGACATGATGACACTTATTCACACCTAGCTCCGATTGTCCACTGGGCACATCTGTGCTGCTTTCCAGCTGTGTTCCGATTTTGTTCGTCCTCCGCCACGCGCCATACCACACCAGGAGCGTCTCAGAAGCGGGGCGTCTTGCTGCCCGACGTGCAGTTTTTATTTACTCTACAAGTACTTTACAGAACAATCATGTGTTTACTAAGCTAGTATCTACCTTCTACTCCAAGCACTCCTGCAGTTTAACTCCATGGCTTCTCTTTTCTGGTGTTATAAAAAAGATCTGTTATGGCGTATTATGTTTTTCCACCTCCAAGATGAATCTCTCGTTGTCCGTGGTGTTGTAAGTAAACTGACTGGATCCTCTCGCTGTTTCACTTCCTGCGCGGCTGTCTGAACAGCCCGCGGCTCGTGTGAAAATAGACCTCACATATCTTTAGCGGTGCGGATTGGAGAGCCGCTTCACGCACGCTTCTGGGACGCGCCATAGCGTAGCTGGTGGATTATCAAGCGTTGACTTGAATGGGCGCGATTGGTCGCGGGGCACGCCGGGCCCGGAACATAGCGCAGACGCGCCTGGTGGAAATTAAGGGTAATAATTGATCAATCTGGTGTTCCAGGATGAATTAAAAGCCTATAAAAGTCAGTAAGGTCATTGCAACATGGCCTTTGCACCCTGACCTCAATTTCACTTTTGTTTGCTGTTGTTATCTGGGGTCGCCTGCCCCAATTCTCCTTTATGGCTCAATCTGTATTTCCCTCCTCCTCCTCTTGACCCATTTCTTTCTTTTTTCCACGCCAAATAGTTATTTGCTGCACATACATTATGGCTCTTCTTTGTCAGTCCAAACCTTTTCTAAATTAACAAAATTACACATCCTGTTGCCCCTTTTCTCCTCAGACACAACCTCTGTGGCAGAGACTCGGCTCAACAATCCCAGCCTCGGAGATGGAGCGAGTGTCGGTGGCTTGACGGGCCTGAGCCTCAGTGTCAGTGGGAGCCACATGGAGCGCTGCGGCATGAGCTCCACTCAGCGGGACAACATGAGCGACAATGCCAGCACCCCGGCCCTCGCTGGGACCAGCATCACAGGCAGCCTCTCTGGCAGCTGCTACAACAGGTAATAGACCTGGAGGATCTCTGCATTGCTATAAATTGTAGCCATTTACTTTTTCTACACTGGATAAAGCAAACATGCAGTGACTCATCGAGGCCTAAATTATTTTCTATTTTGTTGCAATTGTTATTTTCAGGATGGAAGTGCAGGCTGATGTCCAGAAGGAGCGCTGCAGTCTGAGCGGGGAGTCAGCCACTGTCAGTCTCGGGACAATCAGTGACAACGCAAGCACAAAAGCCATGGCAGGTTCCATCCTCAATGCCTATATGCCTCTGGAAAGGTTAGTAGTTGGAGCATTCTCATCTTACTTGTTACACCAGCACATTTCTGACCTATTTTTAAAAAGAAATCCCTGTCCTAGTTTTTTGCCAGAGGCCCTGTGGCCAAATTGTTTGAAAGAAAGTCATTGTGTGTTTTATCAGTATTTATTGTACTGCAAGCTTTCTGCTTTAGTAGAAATTGATGCCGGTAGCACATAAAAACAGTTGATTCTTGGGCGCCTGGGTAGCTCACCTGGTAGAGTGGGCGCCCATATATAGAGGTTTACTCCTCGATGCAGCGATCACAGGTTCGACTCTGACCTGCGGCCCTTTGCTGCATGTCATTCCCCCTCTCTCTCCCCTTTCATGTCTTAATAATGCACAAAAATTTATCTTAGAAAAAAACACTGTTGATTCTTAATAAATATTCAAGTGAATATGCATGGTAGATGCCAAACATTGAAGTTGTAAAACTGAATGATTTGTTCTTTTACTGATACATTTAAAGTTAATTTTGAGTGATGTTATTTTGCAGAGACAATAGTCTGGACGTCCAGGCAGACTTGGAGTCCAAACAGGAAAAGATGAGGCACTGCAGCGCCAGCAGCAGCCTGGATGAAGCCAGCTGTAGCAGTAGCACTGCCGGCCTTAAAGGTGCTAGTGGTGGTACATGCTCATGCCCGTCCACCTGCTGCTGTGCGGAGCACGACAACCACTGCTGTCCCTCGACCCCCTGGTCAAAGGAACCCTCCACTTCAGGGGGCAAGAAGAGCAGAGGAAAGCTTTGGAAAAGAGCTAGCAGCAGCAAAGGAGACACAAAAATAAACGAGACACAAGGAGATATAGATGCTCAGCTCCTGGAGCAGCGCAGCACCAACTCCTCTGAGTTCGATTCACCATCTCTGAGCGGCAGCCTGCCCTCAGTGGCCGACTCACACTGTAGCCACTTCTCATCAGAGCTCAGCTGCTCCGACCCTGAAACCTCAAGACCGGCTCATCCACCCTGCTCCGGTCCAACAGACCCCCACCCTCATCATCCCTCCACCAACTTCAATGACGTCACCATCACACCCATGCCTGAGGTGGAGAACGACCGCCTGGAGCATTATCCGCCTCTGAGTAGCCATGCAGCCTTCACCCACCACCTGCTATCATCATCTCCAGCTGCTTCACCAAAAGAGGGAAGTAGCGGAGCATTTCTATACATCAGTGAGGAGAGGGGAGGCGCCATCACAGACACAGAGCCAGATAAGGACGACGAAATAAAAGAGACCAGCAAAAACACTGCCGCACAGCCTGTAAGCCCAACAAGGAGCCGCTGTATACAAACCGATATTTAAAGGAACTCTCTTGTTCTTCTACCACTACTAGCTCAGTTAGCCTTATCACCTAAGTTCACTCTTAAGTGACCCCCCCAGCATCTTGGGAAACTGGTGGTCAGGTTTAAGGCTATAAGTTCAAGTCTAATTATATTTTTACCTGCTGTGGAGGCAGGCAGGAATATTATGTGAATGTCAGTCTATAGAGTTACAGAGGGTCAGAGTCTAAGTTGGATTGAGAATTGTAAAGTAAACGGTAAAGGCAGATCAGTGGGTTCTGTTTTTCAGTGACAGAGCAAGCAAGATGTGTGAACCAGAGGTTTCAGCCTGTTGTTGAAGTGCCATCTGGAGCAGCAAGGCCTATAGTAGGTGGAGTTGAATGTATTTGGACAGGTTGTAATGTAGGTTATCCAGGTGATCTGCAAAGCCTGACCCCTGAATGATGTTCTGAATCCAAGTTTGAGGCAGATCTTAACCTTTTCCTAATGCTTACAAAAAGCAGACGTAATAAAGCTGGATAGAGGAGCAAGTAAAATGTTTGATATTATTTCCAATAGAAAGTTGAGCTGCTATCCTAAAGCCTGAACATATCCTCCCTTGTGACATCTTCAAAAATCTGGTTTGCCTGAATTGGGGATGGATATGTCATCACTGTGGTCCACCACTGTGCCACCAATTAATTCTGTGACTTCTTAAAACGGCATGAGAAACACCACAGCTATAAGGATTGTTGAACCTGAGAGGGACCAGTCCGTACAGTAGCACATTTTATTTTTCCATAATCATCTATAAGAAAAATTATCATTGTTGCTTTTGTTTAAAATGTGACTCCTGTTTTTGTGTTCTTTGTCTTTGCTTATTTTTATTTTCCATTTTGGGGAAGTTGTTTTTAATGTTGAAGCCCAGTGTTGGGTCCAAACCTGTTAGTATGATCAGGTGGAAAATAGTGTTGACGAGTCAAAACGTAGCATATTGTGGATTTAATACAGCGGCCGTCTTCACAAGCCTCTGTCTGCCCTGGTGAAATAATAGTTTTGTTTGTGATTGCATCTTTGCAAATGTAACCAAGTCTTCACTGCAACTTTTTAGTGTATTATGGTATTATTTGAGGTATATTAAAGAAAGGGAATTTTAAGTTATTCCTTGTAAACGTAACTGAGCAAAGCCCAATGTTTAGCATTTCTTTCAATTTTATAGGGCTTGTTTTAGTGATCAGTCACTAAAACTGTAAAGTCAACCAAACAATGTCTTTGCAATAACAAAATTAAACTTTCAAATAACGTTATCAGCAAGAGCATGTGTCTAGTCAAGGGAGCACATCAACTTTATAGCAAAAAAAACCCCCTTGATATAGTTAAAGGTGCAATGGGAAACTCCTCTTGTGTATTTGAGCACATACATGTCAGTGATTTAATATTCAGTATTGAATGTATGATGATAATAGTTACATTCTCTCAGTGATATCCAAATCAAAATATAAGTTTTGATTCAGAGCTTTGGGTGTATTTTAACTACAATGTGTTTTAAGTTGTTTTTCTTAAGTCCTTGCAAATGATTTTATTTTTTTGGACCCACAGTGCCTTTTGGGGGAAAATCCTTTGTATATTATTATAATTATAGTTATTTTGTTTTTATTTCCTCATTCTGTATGTCTTCAAATGATAAATGTAAAACTCATGAGAGAATGAATTATATTTGCCTTCAAATATATGATACTAAATACTCACCCTCCCCTGAGTGCTAATGCTAGCTGTCACATTAGCTTGTTTAGCCTACCAAAGACTGCTCTAGGCCACTACATTAAACCTGATTTTGGGGCAGTACTTTAAATCTTGACCAAAACATTAGTTTAGGTAATTTTTAGGAACCTTGCATTGTTAGTCAGCTCCTGTTGGCAATAAAACCCGGTTTATCCAAAGCAATCAGCATTTTGAGTATCAGATGTTGTGTTCAGCAGCCTGACCACAGATTACTTTGCTGTGATGTCAACCAGCCGAGCTCAACAGGAGATGTGTCAGAGTAATGAGTCGATCTTGAGAGAAGCTGTGATTTTGGGTAAAGGAGTTCTGGTGCACCTCAAAGGCCTCCAGCTGCACAATATTCCCACCCTTTTAAAGTTCCTTCTGTAAAAATGCCTGTTAAATTCCTGTGAGTTTTATATTATTATTTGAAGACTAGAGCCAGGTATATTTTCTAACTTGGTCAAAAGAAGTGTATGCTATTTGAAAAAGTATATATTCCCTAATAATTTGTTTTGTAATATGCATGTAAATGCATATCCTGAAATAATAAAATTCTCAATCAAGCTTGTTTTCTGTAAATTTTCACAGGAAAATGATGGTTTTCTGTAGTGCAATCATTTGCCTATTATGTAGTTAAGTTTATTATAACATGCCAAGGGACCGAAGATCAGCAAATCATTACAATCAACAATTTTGTTGCACTGTTTTTGTTGTTTCCCTCTGGCTACACATTCAGATTACCCTTGTAAACAAGTTTATGACGGTGCAGAAACAAGACTCATTAAAGCATCCACATAGCAGTTTATTATTTACATTTGCATCCAAACTATTTACATACAGTACATGCTGCATTCCACGAAGCAACACTTCAAGCCTCATATCAAGTGTTTTCATTTAGTTGATATTTTGATGCTTTTATTTAGACAATACAAGGGAAAAAAAATAGGTAATTGGTAAAATAGGACTGGAGAAAGTGTAATACATGAATACGTCAAAGGATGAATTAAATAAAAGTTGTGGCACATTGTGCTATACTAAGATTTACATTAGTTGTGTGTTATAGGGCTGACATGGGATGTTTAAAAGGAATAGGAATGGGAGATTCAAAAGAAAGAAGCGCCCCCACATAGGTGTTTTCAATTATTTTGATTAATTAGACATCTGCGCCTAGTGACAAAGGTCTAATTTGTCCCTCCCAAACAGGTGTGACAATCACAGACTGTAGGTGACAATGCAGACGTGAGGGGAGCTCTAATTAGGCAAGTAAAGTGAAAACAACTGTGTGTGTGTGTGTGGGCAATGGCTGTAGGGCTTTAAAAATGTGAATGTGAAAGTCTGGATATACATTTGAAGCTCACGTGGGGGAGTTAAGTTGTTACTGTGTAGGTCTCCAAACTGCAGTATCCCAAATATTTGTTTGTTCAAGAGACTTCAACCAGTTGATGAAGAAACCTGACAACAAGCTGTTTATCAGACTGGACTGCTTTGGGTCATATCAACAGTAATTCCTCCCCCTGCAGATTACTTCTCTTGTGTTTTGAAGGTATGAATAATAACAAGTATGTTTGATGAATGGAAGCTGTAAGGTATTTTATAAACAGATCCAAGGGTTCAGAGTTAAGGGCCACGAATAAAACTATGTAGTATTCTGGTAAGAGACTTTCCAAAACGCAAGTACTTGACACCTATTCACACAAAAGACACGCAGTCATACATTCAAGATTGAACCTGAGACCTACAAATAAGTCTTACAGTACATGATTAAGTAATGCTAACTTCAATTGCTGGATATTTACTAAACCAATGAAGTGAAATTAACAACTTAAGCACTGAGCTCAGGGGATATTTTAACTGTGGTTAATCATTATTTGAGCATCTTAAATATAGTAACACCTCACTTTAGAGGGTCTTTAGCTGTGGAAATGTTTTATAGCAATTTGTTGGCTTATCCTTTTTAATATGTAGCAGCTGACATTACATGTAAACAATGACAAATGTCTTGAAATAGCTGGAATAGCTGAATCCCTGGATACATAAAGATTGTACCAGATCTTGACTTTTTCACCTTTTTAAATCTTTCTGGGAGTTCCTTGTCTCTATATACAATACAGTTGAGCTGAATCAGTTTCTGTCAGTGCTTTTGTCGTGAGCTCAGTGAACCATTTTGGAACCAAACAGAACATCTTTAAATCTTGGCATATTTTATCCTAACTGTGATAGAAATCTCAATAAGGCACACATAACACACTCTTACTTTCCCCGTGTTACTCCACCATGAAATGGCGCTCTGCAGCCTGTTACATGAATCTGTATGTACTGTACATTACATCATAATGTGAATGATTTATAGTGCAAGCAGCTCATGAGTACTTTGACATTAGCCTTTCTTTTTTCTTTTTTTTTTTTTAAATAAAGCTGCCCATTATGTAAGGTTGTGTACTCGGGAGTTATGGTGTGGTTTGCACACATTACATATGGCGCAGAGCTGAAAAGCTGGTCATCCAAAGAGTCCGTCCCAGGAGTCAACACCAGTCGTTTTCATTTTTGCAGGTCTTACTCACTACACTCGATGGCTTTAAGAGTCCTTTTCCTCCATAACTGCTACAGTACAGTACATGTCCACACACATTTCATTCCTCTGCCTCCATATTCCTCCACATCAAACCTGGAGGAAATGAGCAAAAGTCAGCATCCGTGCAAAAAAAAAAAAAAAAAATTATATATATCTATATATATATATATATAGATATATATATATATATATATATATATATATCTATATATATATTATTTTTTTTTTATTTTTTTTTAAACAATATTAGTGCTTGCTTATTGTTTGTGTTTAGCATTTGATTTGCCAATATGAATAAGTTTGTGCTTTTAGCGATTTAGCATTTTCTCAAGAAAATTCACTTGATAAATCCTTAATATACTGTATATGTTCCTTGTATTTTGTGGATTTAAAAAGTGGACATATTAAATAATTTCGAAATGGCCAACATTTGACAACACAAGAGTTTTATGATAAAGAAAAACAAACTGGTTTTCCCCTGGTTCTTCCAAAGATGTTCTATCAAATCAATATGTATTACCTAACCTCTTATATTAAATGCAAATGATCAAAAAGTCTAAAAGGAAGACATTCCAAGTTAAATAGAAATGACATTTATTTGCTACATTTTCATTCATTTTAAGACTAATATGGATCATTTAAAAAATATGAAAGATAAATGACATCTCTGCTGAACTAAATTTGGGAAATGATATAATCTTTGGTGTCTGACAGTGTTGACAAAACTAATACTGATCTGAAATCATTGATCCAAATGACCTATGGTTTGATAGCCAAAATCTCCCTTTCTTAAAAATAATGTATATAGTTTTTGAAAGATTATGAGACCTGTTCTTGAGAAACACTGAAGTGTGTGTGTGTGTGTGTGTGTGTGTGTGTGTGTGTGTGTGTGTGTCTTTTCGCAATCTTTTACCCTTGGTGTGTGTGCAGTGCTATCCATCAGGCTCTGTCTCAGCAAGCTCGTCACCACCTCAAGCTCCTCCTCGGCCTCCCGAACATTCGGGTCCAGCTGGAGGACTTCCTGGAGGTCACTGCTGGCCGACAGGTAGTCCTGGGAAGAAAAAAAAAGAGTGGCTGGAAATTATCAAAAAATGAATGCACAAACCACAACAAATAATCCAACTGCTTCAAATAAATGACCGTGTGTGTTTATGATGTGGGAGTAACCTGTAAACCCTTATAAGCCAGGGCCCGTCTGTAGAAGGCTTTCTTGTTCCCCGGCTCCAGCTGTAATGCAGAGTCGCAGTCCTGTCTGGCCTCTTCAAAGTGATTCAGTTTCAGGAGGCAAATGGCTCTGGAGAAGAGTAGAATAGGGTACAGGAGTCAGTGAACGCAGCATGTTCATTTCTATCATTCAGGATACTGCTACAGGTAATGCTAATGTAAGTTAAGGATTGGAGAGATGGATGATCGTGTGGTGCCCTCTACTGTTTTAACTATTATATAGTCCTTAAAGGAGACCAGCAAGTTTAAGAATCAGCATTATGTTACATCCTAAGCTTCGGTTTCCATTTTTACAGTGTCTATACCTGTGCCTCTAAAGCACACAGTATTTTCTTCTAATTCTTCTAGTTTCTAATTTTGGGACTTTCATGGTTTGTGTGTGCAGGTAAGAATTTAATGTGTACCTGTTTGTGTAGAGAGCACATTCATCAGGTTTTAATGCGACACATTCACTGTACTTTTTCAGAGCCTCCTGGAAGTGGCCTTTCTTGACAAGATCGTTGCCTTCCCGTTTCAGTAAAGTAAAGTGGGCATCTTTTCTGTTGGCTGTAGACAGGAATTTGTAATTTAGCAACAGTTCAGTATTGAAACAGGTGAAAGAAAAAAAAGAAAAACTTTAGAACTACACTTTCTTTCTGTCTTCAGTTTCAATAGAGGTTATTATTGATATGTTGCACATATCGTTTGTCTTTCAAGAAGCTTTTCCCATCAGCCCAGTGCATAAACTTTTTGTGAGAATGATCAATAAATCCATCAGCCTGTCAGCAGCAGTCTGAATGGACCAGATGGGATGAGTCAACTCCTGCCTGCTGAGCTCTCTGCTGTTTGGGGAAGTGGCTGGAGGGAGGGACAGAGAGGCACAATGTGACACCAAATGCCAACAAAATGGCATTTCAGTCTGATTGTCTGTAGAAGTTGTCTTATGGTATTTTATCCTTTAAAGGCATAAACACTGACAACAAGCTGAACTACCCTCCATCTGTTTACCCAGCAACAGCAGTATGCTATTCAAAGATGAGCTGTCTATGTGCTATATTCATTAAGTGTTCATGTTGGTGTGTCTCTGGATTGGGTCAGGTGCTTTATCTATCTAAGATTTAAGTTCTGTGTATGGAATTTTTATGTAATGCATACAAATAAAGCTATTTATATTATACTGTGTGTTTTATAGCGGTATACTCAACATGTATATAAATATATTTCAATATATGACATATGGAGCTTTCAGTGTAAGCAGGAGCAGCCTACAGGAAACCTGACCTGGATTGTTCCATTACAGCAGTGCTAGACTCGGTGTGGATCGCCTTCCCCTCTGCATTATTGATCACACACACACACACACACATACACAATTTCCCAGCAGGAAAGCCTTCAACGGCTGCTCATCAGCGTTTCCACACTAATTCTCACTAGCCGACTTCTGCTGCTGCCTTTCGATTTAAATTTTACCACCCACAATTCATCAGGCAATTTTTGAAGAAACAAACAATTCTGTCCACGTATGAGGAAAAAAAACTAAAGGTGCCAGATAGCTTTTATGTCAGAAGAACTACTTTATGAAAACAAGTAAATCGCAGTACTACATAGTGATAGCTATAATCCTACAGAGTGTGAGTACATGTGCTTGTGAATGGTTTAGGGGAAAGACTAGGTTATAAGTCCACTTAGCACATGTTTGTATTTTAAATGTCCAGCTCCTCACTAAGCCAAGAGGAAGCAATGTCACTGACCTTCCTCCTGCGCAGCCCTGGCTGCTCGGGCTTGGGCTACTTCAGCACTGATCGGTTTGTCTCTGTGTTGCTGCTGGACGGACAGAGGGACACTGGGAATCTCTGGAAGATTCACTCTCCACTCAGGTCCGTCCTGCTCAATAAGCATCTTGGTGATCCTGGCAATGGACACGGAGAGTACAACATGCAGTGTGAGCACAGAAAGTGTTTTGTAATTAGCTACATTAATGCTGCAACTACTGTAGGGTTCAGTCATCATTCATTTCACTTTTGACACATGTTCCTCTACTACTGTGAATGTCTCACTCATCCTTTTCAGATCAGAGGTGTGATCAGCCATATTAAGGGAAAACACCTGTAAGGGTGAGTAGGCCCTTTAATATATGTGTCTCAAATCCATACTACACACTAATTCTAAGCTTATTTTGAGTCTGTAGTGTATTCAGACTAATAACTAATTGTGGCTTGTGGTAAAACAATGCCAGGAAAGCCACAGAAAAACAACACACTTTTTGAAAAACATTTTTGGCTTCTGATTAGAAAAATTTGAATAAAAATGGGCAAGTATAGACATAGTGTACAGTAGTATAGACCAGTGATTCTCTCTGACATTACCCATCATACCTACCAAATACTATAGCTGCTGATTCCAAGAGCAGCTATTTAGTGAAATCAACTTAAAATCAGTTTGGCTGAATGAAAAAGTGCAAACTGGGGCGACCTCTAGCTCACCCAGTAAGAGTGTGTGCCCCATGTAGGCTGAGTCCTTGGCAGCGGCCCGGGTTCAAATCCAACCTGCGGCCCTTTGCTGTGTGTCATCCCCTCTCTTTGTCTCCCCCTTTCCTGTCTATCCACTGTCACTATCGAATAAAGGGAAAAGCCCCAAAAAATAATCTTTAATAAAAATTTTTTTTAAAAAGTGCAAACTCTCAGGTGTTAATGGCAAATTAATTAACTATTCAACCCTTATTAAATGCATATCGTTTAAAGTAACTGTAGATAAAACTGTCATAAAAAGAATGGTGTCTAATGGTGTCTACAAAAATATAAGAATTATTTATCTTCAGTGTGAGGATGGAACTTGCAGATACAGAAGAGAAAAACACAACAGCATTGAATGAACTCTAACCTTGAAACCTCTAGATTTCTTACAGACAACTTCTACAACTTGACAAGTTAAAGAAGCCACATTTAAGTAGCTACAGTTTATAACATGTGGCTGTTTTCAGCTGACCTGTGGACTCTGTCGTGAGCCGCCTGCACCCCGGTGTCTATCTGCAGGACGGTCTTATAATCCACGTAGGCCTTTTTGTAGCGCTCCAGTGACTCATAGGCCATAGCTCTGCGCAACAGGGGCTTCAAGGAGTAGGGCTGCAGCTCCAAAGCCCTAAGAGGATCAGAGAGACGCAGAGACAGAGGATAAACTGTCTACACCTGCACACTGTGTCAACTGGGCTGATCTGTAGCTCTCCATTCATAAACACGTGAGTGAGCATTTAGACACTACAAATAGTCACATAGTGTGTTTAAAGTTAAAAGGGTCAACTAAGAGTAAACTACAACTGAATAAAAAACCATAAAGAAATTATATGAAATAAAATACAAAATATTGTCAAAGTAGCAAAACAAGATGTAGACTGACCTTTTATAAAAGGATTTTTTAAATACGTGTTTAGATTATTATAGGCATGTGAGGAAAGTAATGAACTGAGATCGATCTACTAATATACTGATACTTACCTCATACAAACTCAACTGTTGAAATATTAAATATGTAATGTAATTTAACTAAAAAAGACTAAAATCTTTCATTATGAGACAAAGGCCAAAAAAGTGGTCACTTTCCGCCACTAGCATGACACAACTGAATCTCTGTCCCAGCTGTCGCCGGTTAAGCTGCATTGTGGGTCATGTAGGCGCCAAGTTTTAACAAGAAAGAAGAATGAGTGGAATAAAAAAAGACAATATCTCTGATAGTGCTACTTCAATTTATATTTTTTACTGTTTATTGTGAGCCTGACAAAGTTATAGCAGTGCAATGCTAAATTGGTGGAGTACTCTTTATATCTGACAGAAACTACATTGAAATGGACAAAGCAACATCTGTAAATGATCACAGCCAGCCAGAAACACACATGCACAGAGCTGACACTTGTCACCTACTTGGTACAGTCCTGTATGCAGTCTGTGCTGTTTCCATCCTTCAGGAAACAGGCTGCTCTGTTGGAGTAGAGGATACACAGGTCTTCTGGACTATCAATGCCTGCAGGGGGACGAATACAACCCACTTATCTGAAAGACTTAATGCTGAAATAACACTCCAGTCATCTTTGATCTCAGTATATACATGTGTAGGGACAGATTAGTACTAGTACTAGGGCTGTATTTTGTAACTAAAGAGAGAATAGGAAGACGAAAACAGCTCAATTTAAAGTGTTGAGTGTCCAGAGATGCTGAGGTCGTGCATGGTAGACAGATATATGGAGTCATTTTCTACTCTGTCTCCTCTGAGCCTCCACTGCAGTTTCACAACCGCCAGCAGAGCATCAGTCATCATGTGCTGCTTCAGTGCCCAAACACTGATGTCAACAATGTTGATACTCCTCTACATTTGTGTTTTTTTTTAACAATACTAAAAAATACATAATCACACATTGTTTTCAGTGCTTTGCTTTGAGAGTCTCTCTGCTAAGTCTGCTATGAAATTAAGTCCTGTCAGCCGATCTCCAGTGCTGCAGAAAAAGCTTCTTTTGCCAGCTACAACAGTAAAAGTTGGCTAAGTGCTCTTGAAGGTGCAGTATGACATCCAATCTTACCTAAAAGCCCCCATGCTCCAGCACATGACTTCTATCTACGGTCAGCAGTGTTGTCTCATGCCAGTGCTGCATTCACAAATCACCAATGACGCCTCATGTCTCAGCTACAGTTTTTGGATGTTAGGCTAAAAACTTGTGATGACCAGTTCAATAATCCACACAGGTGACAGATCTGAGAAGTGACCTGTACTCATCCTGTACATTAATTATAATGTAGGATGATGCACTTGCATGCTGATTTGGTAAATAGAGGCTACTATGCAGCATGACAAGCATAATGCATTCAAAATTGATATGGGATACTGTGGATTGTGGAGCCAAAAGACACTCTGAGTCAACTTGTATCTGATACCCTGACGAGGGCTAGTAAACAGATGCTAGAAGAGGCTGTCTGTCTGTCTCTGTGCCCACGATTTGTTGTTGTTTCTACATTGGTGACTTGACGGCAATCAGAAGCTGCTTTTGAAAAATTTCTTTCACCAAAAAGCACAGACTGACACATTTTTACCCTAAAAATGATTTTAAACAGGTATAAGATAAAGTATGTAGTCATATTATTATTTAAGTTTTAAATGTACGACTCTTTACTAGAGTTAAAATTATGTCTTTTTTTAATCATTTTTTAAACAGAAATGCGAGAAATGCACTGATTTAATCTTCACTTGAGAAATTGTGCAATTTCTACAATTATAAACTGAACATCTTTGGGTGTTGGACTGTTGGTCAGACAAGAAAAGCAATTTGAATATGTCTTGTGCTTTAAGAAATTGTATAGGACATTTGAACTATTTTCTGACATTTTACAGACCAAACAATTTATAGATTAATTGAGAAAATAAGACCCACTCCCCTGTACTGTAATTTACTTTGGCATAAGCTCTTATGTGGCATGCAACTGTATTGCCAATGACAATTCCAATTCAGGTATTAGGTGTATAAGGTGTTTTGGTTGGACTGTATATTGTGTATGTTTGAGAGTAAAATTCATTTTCTACCCTAAATTTGTCTAGTCAACAGAGGTGTTTCTACTCAGATCAAATGCTGCTCATGAGGTGAATTCTCTAAGAAAATACACAAACTGTTCATATCTTCCCCACCTGCTTCAGCACATCCATCAATGGCCTGTGTATACTTCTCCAAGGCTTCCCCAAACTGGCCATGTTTGAAGAGGTGGTTTCCTGCATTCTTGAGCCTGGCCAGGTGAGGAGGAAGGGCCCCAGCAGGGGCGTCCAGATAACTTGTGTCCACTGCAGGGCTACCCTGTTCCTGTTGTCCACCAGCAGGGCTGTTTTCTCTCTGAGTGCCATTGGCTGCCCCCTTCCCTGGAGCTCTTCGAGTCTGGGGCTTTTCCGCGCTGCCTCCACTACGGCTTCTCGTCCCGCTCCCTGCTGTGGCCTGAGGCGACCTACCTCCCCCTCCTCCGCTGCCCGGAGGCTTGTCCTGTGCGTTCCCCATAGCTGCACTCCCTCTGCAGTGTGTTCAAACTCTTCCTCCCTTCTTGCCTCTCCCTCTCACAGAGCTGCAGCTACATCTAAGCCTAGCTGGGGATTTCTGTTGGAAACGCCCCCTGGATGAGATGTCAGATGTGATGTCACTGATGGGGGAAGTGCCACAGCAATGCAGTGCTGCAGTAGGACAGCTGCTCTGATGGGAGATTAGACTTCAGAGTAAAGGGCTCTGGTGGCTGGTGACACACAGGAACACAGACCAATATATTAAAAGACTAAATGACTATAAACGGCCAGATACTGATGTATGCACAGATGTATGGCACTTTAAGGCAAATTAAGAGCAACCATATCTAATAATAGGAAAACAAGCAATTACAATTTTAATGATATATTTTTTTCATGCTTTTTTATTGTCATTGTCAAGTGAAATTACGCTTTGTCAATACAAAAGTATTGTTTTATTTCTGTTTGTTCGTTTCATTAGAAATTAATTTAATCAGATTTTTACATGATTATTAGATTAAAGACTATTATTAGAGGATAGGGAAGCAGAAAACCTACTTGTAACACTTTATTTTGTGTTTATTTTCTAATAAATTCCTAGGAAGTTTAGGTATAGCATAACATAGACAGGGCAAATGGAATTTTCTGTGTAAGAAAATGTCCTAATTCCAAGAAAATATTAATTAATTAATTTACTATTACAAAGTATATGATGACCATATTAAAACGACGTGCTCCGCCAGGCGGAGGCATCGAAACCATCATCAGTGTAGACCGTATTATTCATCAGAATAAATTCCATAACATGCCAATATAATTACAGAACACATTTAAGTTTTCTTTTTGCAAAAATGTCTTCTTTGAATATACGATATCTTGTTTTATTTTGTCCGTTTTTTTTTTTACTGCAGATCGATCACACAGGTGTTTGTGTAGGCTATTCATTGTAAGAATGGCTTTGTGAATACTTCATATTATTACTGAGAGGCAAAATATCGATGAATTTTACACTATGTTTCACCATCTGCCGTCGGTGTCGCCGTTTCTCATTTCCCCCGTTTCTGTGCGTACGCTTCGGTCAGTGTTCATTGAGGACCGCACATTTTCCCAACAAGTTTGCTTTTTATAAATCCCAATTCTTGCGTAGAGAACGGCTCACATGACTTCTATCTACGGTCAGCAGTGTTGTCTCATGCCAGTGCTGCTTTCACAAATCACCAATGACGCCTCATGTCTCAGCTACAGTTTTTGGATGTTAGGCTAAAAACTTGTGACATTCGTTTGTTTGAATTGCTGTCAAGCCAAAAAAGGTTGGAAGATCTTACAGCAACTGAATGATAACATTGTTTTTTTACTCCTCCAATTATAGCTATAAACCCTAAATATTAATTTAGGAGAACAGACGAATAGGTAGAACTGTACATATTCTTGTATCCATCTAGATTTTATCATAATTGCTGACTATTTGAGGGTATTAATGATATGTGGGTAAACTGATATTAAGGAAACGTGGGATCAAATGAGAAAAAAACCAACACAGTCAATCTTGTTTTTTAATAAACAAAAACCTTTCATCCATTACTCTTGGGTAAAAAAACAGTACTATGCGTGTCAAAAAGAAAATGTTGAGCTTCAACCATATTTTGGAAATCTGTAGCCAGGCCTGGAGGTCAGAACATATGGAGTTGTTGATCTGCATTATGTATATACATGGTCATACACTACAAAAATAGTACACAACAAAAATAATCAAAACAACTGCTCTCCTCTTCTTCATCGGGCATCAAAGACAACCACTGAAACCAAGGAGTCAAGGAAATGTACAGGTATTGTTGTACTCAGTTCATACATTTACTTTATATAAAAACCCTTCCGCCATCACATATTACATTAAAAGGATACATCTCTTTGTTCTCTTCTTGTACATGATCCTGTAGCCACACTCTCTGCATCGGATTGGATCACGGGCCTTAATTTCATTTTCAGTGTGGCATTCTGCAAATAAAGAAAGGATATTACATAAAATATCCTACAGATTCAATAAACCAATAGAGCTAGATGATAATTGGTCAGACGGATATAAGCTTATTGCAGATATATCAGTATCTGTGTACATGTCAGCTGATAAGAAATTGCAGCACAGAAATGCAAAACTAGGCTCGAGGTAGTTTAGAAACAGTCTACATTGCATATTTTGTTAACCAGAGAGCACAGACAAGTTGATTTTTCAACTGTAAAATTTCTCACTTAGTATGCATCTTTTTTTTTTTAAAGATTACGATAAAATTGCAATGGTTGTTTAATTCTTGTGTGTTACAGTTGTCTCAAAACTCTAAAAAGAGAAGGCAAGATGGACTAGACACCTTGCTATTTGATTGGTATTCATTTATGCCCTTTGGGGCGGAACACATAATAATGCTTTCAAAAAGCAGCAGAATTTTGGCCATCAGTAAAGTACTAGTCTCTGACTCACCGGATGTAGACTGTTGGTATATGCCTGCCATTGGCCGCCTAATTCAGACATCATTCTCCTCCTCAAGACGATTGTGATTGGTTCAAAGACATACAAACAAGCCAAAACCAGTTTCCCCCTATCTCAGATAAGCGGTGGTGCAGCCAGACTTTTCTCCAGTGCTGTGGAGATAGGTCTGGCAATGCAAGACTAGTTAAGTACATACAGTACTGTTGACTCAGTTCTACGAGAACTGTGTGTAATTATAACGTATTATAAAACGGGTAGCTCGGGTAGGTAAATATGATGCCAAACTGTTTAATAACTGATGTTCTGTCACACAAAGTTTTAAAAGATGGTCACTCGTTGCATGTGCATACCGTGGCCTAATTCCTTTAAGTACGCTAAAGTTGCCAACGTTCCACAGCAACCGCCTCGGTGTGTGCACGCAGCCATAAATCTATTTTAATTTGGAATGTGACTTAAGTTAGCTACATGATCACCGTTGTATTAAAGTAATAGCTCACTTTAGTATACGGTAACATAAGTAGTTATGCAGTAACGTTACTAGCAGTGATAGAACAGTGATACCAAAGCAGCGCTAAGCATTAACGTTACAGAACAAAGTAATAACGTTAGGTATGGTAAGCTAGCATCGTTAGCAGTAGTAACGGCTGTAGCAGCTAACTGTACAATTAACACAAACAATTTGCAGTGTACCTCCACATATGTAGATCATAGGCTGCTGTTTGGGCGGCTGCACATCTTTCGGTGGATCCATTTTTGTTTCTATAACAGACAGGAGAGGTAATGTTGACACAATCACATCTGTAACGTTATCGTCACAGCATGCTGACACAGAAACAGCATGGTGGTACCGACAGAATTAGCCTAAACCGCCATAGGCAGTAGGCGTAGTGAATAACAAAGGTATTTAATTAATCGCAGTACGAATATAGTTAATATGAAATACACTAAATGAAAAGATAAAAAATAACACAACTCACTGTTTTAACACGCCAACTGTTTACCTCATCGCACGCACACTGCTGCCTACGCAGAACCGTCGTCCACCTCTAAGCAAAGTGGTTTGTGATTGGTCAGAAGATACTCCGTCACATTTGGCATAGCTAGTTTCCCTTTTTGCCAGACAACGCAAATAATATGAATAACGTTATATGACAGATTCCTTCGTATACAATCGTGTTTGTGGTTTATTTATTTAAGGTTGTTCATTGTTTTTATTTTTCAAAGGACAGTAGCTAGCTAGTTGTTATGTTTTTGTTTTGCACTCCGGTCAAACAGGGGGCGCTGTGGAAAATTGTGTGGCCCCAAACGGTCCATCATCTAGCTAGCTACCGAACAGCTAGTGGCCCTCCACTAGTTTTTGACAACAACGACTCTGTCGACAATGTTCTCATCTTGACTATTGGCCCCATAACTGCTAATACTTATTATAAGTCCGTTGACTTTTTATTCTTTGAAGTTATACACCATGGAGCCGTCTGCGCCCAAAAGGTTTGTGTACTTCCGACTAGTCTTAAACCAAGCTATTGCCTAGCTAATTAGTTCGTTAGCTTAAAGGCTAATAGGCCTTTCAGACCAAACGCGGTTTGCGCAGCGGCAAAAAAGCGTCGTGGCGCGGCGCAAGTCATTGGAAACAATGGGGTTCGGACTCAGAGCGCAGCGGTGCCGTTGCCGCGTTTGGTCTAAAACGTAGGCGGTAGGTAACGTTAGTTGTCGCATTGCTAGCTTTATGCTAACTTAGTACTTTGATCAATTTTCTGTCAAACCTTCTAACGTTACTCAGTTAAGACGAGTAAAATGGTTTTAGAGGTCACTCTTGACTAAAATAGCAAGTCCTGTGTTAAAGCTTCTAATTGCTTTGTAGCTTTTTTCGTAGTTGGGTAACTCCGTAAGTGCCTTTTTAGGGAGCATTTTGATCTGGCTACGGTATTATTTGGACATGAAGTACAAAATAATGGATTGTGTGTGAGTTGAAACAATCTAACAAAACTCTGTAAAACAAATGAGTATCATTGGCAACCATTTAATGGCTAATTGGTGCTATTGTGATTCATGTGGTTGTCTTTCCAACTAAACGCTACAGGAGCTAATTTTCTTTGAAGATCATCTTTGACCTGAGAGGGAGAAAGAGCTGGTATCAATAACGTGATATATTAAATGTAACGTTATCTAATTTGCAATGATATTAAATCGCTAGAAACTGCATAGCATTTGATTTCAGATGCTCCTATGGTATAGTGGTTTAGTTTGATTTTCACTACTTGTTTTAGGCAGACTATTATACTGAAGTTACAATGTATCTGTTCCCTTTTCTTTCAGCAAGCTGAAAAAGCTGAGCGAAGACAGTTTGACCAAACAACCGGAGGAAGTGTTTGATGTTTTAGAGAAACTCGGTGAAGGGTAAGATGTTTGTGTCATGACTAACCTCGGTTTCCACTGTGTACCACTGACTGAAACCTTTTGTTTGTGCTTTCGTCTGTACTTTTTAAGATGCGACTCATTTCCTGTGTAATGCATTTATTTGTTAATATGATCATGTATAAAATGCACTCTGGACATATTGTGACTTGTGTGTGTGTGTGTGTGTGTGTGTGTGTGTGTGTGTAGTTCCTATGGCAGCGTGTTCAAAGCCATCCATAAGGAGTCAGGCCAGGTGGTGGCCATCAAGCAGGTTCCTGTGGAGTCTGATCTGCAGGAGATCATCAAAGAGATTTCCATCATGCAGCAGTGTGACAGGTTAGAGGCGAACACAGCGCTCCCCATCATATTTGCTTCCATAGTTCATTTTTCTCTAAGTTTGATTTAACAGAATGTTGGCTGCTGCAGCATGTACAGCTCTCTGATGTCTTGAGGTTTTTCACTTTTGCTGTTTATGTTCTTAACAAAACTTTGTCTTCTCTTTTGATAACCACTCTTTTTTTGCATTTCCTTTTAGTCCTTACGTAGTGAAATACTATGGCAGCTACTTCAAGAACACAGACCTGTGGATTGTCATGGAGTACTGTGGAGCCGGCTCTGTCTCTGACATCATCAGACTGCGCAACAAGACGGTGGGTGCTGAGAGAGAGAGAGAGAGAGAGATAAAATGTTAGTGGTTCAGAACTGATCAGAGTGTGGAAATGTATATCCTAGACTGATATAGTTTGACCAAGACATTGACATTAACAAGACATTGCTTTTTTAATACCTATAATGGTGATAAAACCTCAGTGGTCATTGTTGTAGACACTGACATAACGAATAAGGAAAATGTCCTGGTTGATTATGTCTGTGACTTTGCAAAAGTACTGATTACATGAAAAATACAATAAGTCACACTTGCGTTTGTCTAATTTCTTCGTTTGGATCCTATTTCATCCGTGTGTTTTCTTGCTCCTTTTCTTACAGTTGACTGAGGAAGAGATTGCCACTATCCTTAAGTCGACACTAAAGGGTCTTGAGTACCTTCACTTCATGAGGAAGATCCATCGGGACATCAAGGCAGGAAACATTCTCCTCAACACTGAGGGACATGCCAAACTGGCAGACTTTGGAGTTGCTGGACAACTAACGGTAACATTATCGCAGTTGTTTAAGGGCTTGTACTAGTGACAGCAAAGTGAATGTTCTTGGTAAACTTCCACTTGGAATGTATAATTTTCACTGATTTTGTGAATCCATATTAAGTGATTCGAAAACTTCCAAGTCCATAATGATGATACCGGCATTGTTTTTTCTCTGAAGGACACCATGGCAAAGAGAAACACTGTAATTGGTACTCCGTTCTGGATGGCCCCAGAGGTGATCCAGGAGATTGGCTACAACTGTGTGGCTGACATCTGGTCCCTGGGCATCACGTCCATAGAGATGGCAGAGGGCAAACCTCCCTATGCTGACATCCATCCCATGAGAGTGAGTGTAAAAATAGTTTGAAGAAGTGGGTGCTTAGACCCAATCCCTCAGGTCTGAAGCAGGGGTTGGTAGAAGGTTTGGATTTGAGGTACCTATAGAACAAACAGCTGACATGATTATTTCATGAATCCATGTCTTTGTTATTCCACCTGACTCTTTGAAACCTCTTTGTGTTCTTCCAGGCGATCTTCATGATCCCCACCAACCCTCCTCCCACGTTCAGGAAGCCAGAGCTTTGGTCAGATGACTTTACAGACTTTGTCAAGAAGTGTCTGGTCAAGAATCCAGAGCAGAGAGCAACCGCCACGCAGCTCCTACAGGTTGGAGGAAGGAAGGAAGGACACACACACACACACACACACACACACACACACAGATATAAACTTGTAAGAGCAGAACATCAACACCTAGGTGTATGCACTCAGAGAAACTGGTGTAGGAATACTTTGCATAAGTATATGCAAGTGGTGAACAAAATAACATAGATGCTCCATTTGTGTTGACACTGTGTCAGAGAGCATCTGAGTCACTTAACATTACCACAAAACTTTTATTTTTGTTCTTGTGGATGTCCAGCACCCATTTATCAGCCAGGCCAAGCCGGTCACAATCCTTAGAGACCTGATTACTGAAGCCATGGAGATGAAGGCCAAGAGGCAGCAGGAGCAGCAGAGAGAGCTGGAGGAGGAGGATGACAACTCTGTACGTAAGCTGAGATGTTTACAATAAACTTGACTTGATTAGAAGGCTATATTTTGAAGCTATATGACTAAATGTCCTCCAGGAGGAGGAGACAGAGGTGGACTCTCACACTATGGTGAAGTCGGGCTCAGAGGGTGCAGGAACCATGCGGGCCACCAGCACCATGAGTGATGGGGCACAGACCATGATTGAACACGGCAGCACCATGCTAGAGTCTGACCTGGGCACAATGGTCATCAACAGTGATGATGATGACGAGGAGGAGGAAGACCATGGATCAATGAGGAGTGAGCACACACATATGTTTATTCAGTTGTTGGGAGAAAGGGGATTGAAGTGTAATCTCATCCACACTATAAAACATTTTTTTTCCCCATAAGTTAAATGAGGGCCTGAGCCAACGGTTAAGTGTCAATGTTATTAGTTTTAGTGGTCTGTAAGATTGTCATAAAGGGGTGAAGGTATGGCAGTAGTATTCACAGGAGTATTCACTAAGGAGACTATTCAGGTGTTGAAACACAACCCTCCTTTTCCTCCACAGGGCACGCCACCCCCCAGCAGCCAATACGTCCATCCTTCATGGACTATTTTGACAAGCAGGACTCCAACAAGGCAGCCCAGCAGCAGGAGAATTACAACCATAACCAGCCGCAGGAGCAGCCCGGCTACCACATCCAGTCCAAGAATGTCTTCCCTGACAATTGGAAGGTGCCTCAGGATGGAGACTTTGACTTTGTGAGTAACATCTACCATGAGCATGGATGGTACTGCTTTAATTAATGGGTTATGACCTAAAGGAATTAAACACCAGTGCCTCAGTGGTAAAAAAAATACCAAAAGCAAAACAGTTCTTGCAATATTATTCTCAACAAGACACTAAATACAACTCATTCCTTCTCCATTGTTTGTCTGTTTCTGATTGTGTGCTGTTGATCAGCTGAAGAACCTGGACTTTGAGGAGCTGCAGCTGCGCCTGACTGCCTTGGATCCCATGATGGAGCGGGAGATTGAGGAGCTCAGGCAGCGCTACACCGCCAAGAGACAGCCCATCCTGGATGCCATGGATGCCAAGAAGAGACGACAACAGAACTTTTGAGTGCCCCTTCCTCTAGTCTTGGTTTCCCAAAGCCACCATCACCACAAAACCTACGTCCCATTGACTCAGAGGAACTAAGATAACCTTATTGTCTTTGTTGAAACCCACTGTTGTTCTAACTGACTGCCAACTGCCTCTAATTGAAGTTGGATGCTTCTTTTACATCCATTTTGGCTCCTGGAATCTACACTTATCTGCCTTGTTTCTACACTATGTCTAGATGCTGTTCCTCCAAATCGTACATTTGTTTCTATGGTTCCTATAAAGTTGCCCTCCCATGAATAATACTCAGGACTGCGGCCAAAGAGAGAACGGACGCCTGGCTATTATACGCCTGAAAGTCTCAACATTAATTTCTCCTTTTCCAAATGAAATAACGTTTCATGTCACACAGAAAGCCCTTGGGGAATCCCCATCAACTCATAAGGTAGCCTATCCTCTGGCAGTAGCAGCAGTATAATCACAGTGGTCAATGACAAGTGTTTTTTTTTTTTTCCTCAGACTTTTTACTTTCAGTGTAAATATAATATAGAGCCTAGTTTGGAAATACCTGCAACAAAAAGCTGTGGAGGCTTGTCTATGACCAAAGACAATCAAGATGATGCTGATTAAGTTGAGAATGCCTTAAAATATTTAAAACCTGGTTTTAAAATAAGAAATGTAATATTACAACCAAGTCGTGAGCTGGTTAATTCCATTTCCTCACTTGGAGATGAGTCGGAAGTGGACTGTGGAAAGCTGCAAGAATGGACAAATCATGTGGGTGGTGAAGAACAGATCATGCATGTTCTCATGGTGGACTTGAAAATTCAAAACATACATTATTCTTAATTATCATTATGTTCTTTTTGGGCTTCTTTTAAACATCCAGTGCACTGTCTGTATTGACTCCATGCATCTTGGTGTCTCTTAACACACCACTTACCCACTGCTCTTCATTAAGTTAAAATCTGAGCTGTTACTTGACAAAATGATCCACTTCACTCGAATTAAAACCAGAGTTGGCACCAAAATTCATTCCTAACTTTGAAAAAGCAAAGCATTCCAAAAATACTGTGACTTTTATTTTAATATCCCTGCCGTCTTTAAAAACCCTGCAGATTTATTTCAAGTTCTAATTAAGTTTTCTGTAATTGTTCCACACTATGATTGATTAACTTCAGATTCCAATATGACTTTCTAATATGCAAATCAGTGAAGAAGATGACTAGCGCTGCTCCTGTAAACTGACAAGTGACTATAAAAGACTCAAGTGACTGACTGATACTTGAGAAAAACCAAGCTGCTGCAGCTTGCATTAAGATTTTTTTAAGCAAATTTCCCTGCAGCCTATATCAATGTTTCAGCAGGTATGATAGAGAATGTGCTGCTTTTGTTTTCTCCATTACAGTTTTCTGACATTTAGGTGTGAATATTGATGAAGGAATGAAGATGTACACATGCTCATTATTTACACAAAACTGTCAGTGCAGTGATTGTTTGTTTTCCTTAAACAACTTGAAAGAAAATGTCGTGTTTATCCTAAAAATATAAATATTGGCTGTTATCAGATTATCTGCTCTCAAATATTGATATAAGTATTGGACTCAAATATCCATTGTCAGTTGGGCTTTATTTCACAATTTTGAATGTTTAATTGAAAACTCTTGCTACGCTTCATGAGAGAAAAAACTTCTCTGTTGTGGTTTAGTTTTGACATATTGAATTTACACGTGCTAATATTGACCCTTTGAATGATTTTTTTTAAAATACATGTACAATATATCTGCAGGTTTCTGTTACATATGTTAATATGCAGTCTTGATGGTTCAGCCCATACTTACTGCATATTAATTGACATTTTGATAATACCATAATCTTATGAATATACTTGTGTACACTATCATATTTCTCATCTGATGGACAATTTGTCCAAACATTTTTAACAACTGAATCCAAATTTCAATTAGTAATGTTTCTTTCGAATGATCATATCTGTACGTTGTTTTGTTTTTAACTGTTTTTTTGCAGAAATCAATAACATTCTTGCCATGCATTGTTTTCATAAATTAAGTCTGCAGTCCATTGGCAACTTACACACAAGCATTCACAATTTATTTATTAAATGTGTTTATAACTTTTTCTTTTTGTGACGCTGGTTTAAATCTGGTAGCTGATTGGCTGTTAATATTTCTGCCCTTTGTCAAACATATGTGGCTTGATTTCCGCGTGTTCTAGACTGCATGTTTATAATTATGTTTGCTATTTAGTAGAATGCTATTGTATTAACTGCACAGGTAAGATTACTGTTAATATGGAAGATGGATTTTCAGCTTTAACAAACTATTTGCTCTGTACAATTTAAAAAAAGCCCCATTTGAAATGTGACATTGTAGAGAATCTGACAGTTATCTGAAATCACTTTTTGATATATATATATATATTATATGATTTTGTTTTCATTTATTTCACTGTTATTTCCGCTATATAATACCTTCTGATTCTGACTTGAGGATGTAGAGTGGAATGTGAACATTTGTTTGAATCACCTAATTTATTATCTTTTGTTTGTAATACTTTATTTTGAAAAGGTGCAAGAAATAATAAAAGTTACTTATACTTAACCACAACTGCAGTGGAATGCTTTAATCTTAAATCTGAGTTTATAAAAGGAGACTTGAACCTACGCAACTGCAGTAGAAACCATCACGAATGACCACCTGTCGTACCGTTACTCTTCTACTAGGAACGCCCCTGTTTTCTGTTTGCACGCAGAAGCTCCTCCAAAACTATGCAGCGTTCTCTTGTTAACCGACATTACGGTAGACTTTACGGCAGCAACTCTTCCTGCTTCCATAAATTGTTACACATGCACAACGACTCCCTTCCTTTCACAGCCACTCTGCTGGGTAGAAAGACTTGGGGAAACAAATCAGGAAAACATGTCTGCACTCAACAGAAAGATCGTCAACACTACATCAGCCCCGGCTGCCATCGGTCCATACAGGTAACAGATACATACTGTATGCATCATTTTTTTATTTAGCGACACGTGGGTTGCAGAAGCAGGTACATAAAGTGTTTGTATGAATGGATGAATCACAAGGACAGTCCAGGGTTTGATCAGGGGCGGGTCTTAGTGTACAATGAACTCAACCTGCTTGACTTGACACCATAAAAAAAGTGCCAGAGTTGAAGTTTTAGCAGAGAAGAAGCACCGCAGAGTAGCGCAAGACAGCTGACATAATGGCATCTATTCGTCGACAAATCCCCTACACACCAAAAGCCCCTGTCAGACAGGGAATATACAGGTAAGGATTTATGTCCTGTGAAATACTTTATCTGCACTTAATATCTAAATCTTCAGAAATGCAATAGAGCACCTTGTTTTCTAATTACCTGATTAAAACCAAATTAACTGAAATGATCACAAATCATCTGACAAAAATACATGTCTAGTGTGTTTGTCGTGTTGTTCAATTCAGTCTATGCACAATGTGAGGGGTGTTCCTGCTCTGGCCAATAGGCTGTCAGTGTGGGTGTAGTAACGTCTGACTGGATGGCCTCTGATTTATCTTCTGGATTCCAGGATCCAAATTTCTTTAGCCATTGTTGCTGTCTGGTGGTAAAATGTTCGTATCTGTCATTTGCTATAACATTTGACTTGATAAACTACCACAAAAAAGTGTAGCACAAAATGACTGCGATTTTAGATTATGAATTCCAGGTTTCAGAATCATAAGACTGATGATACACTTGTGTCATTGAGATTTAAAGTGTAGATACATTTCTTTTTTTGCATACCTTTTTATTTTTTTAGTCAATCATCTGACAGAAATCATTTTATATCATGCAAATTTACATGCTGTTCATTCATAAGTGAGAAAAATAAGATAATTATTTCATTTGATAAGTATTTAAAGCAGATTAAAGGGGGGGGGGGGGGTGCTTGTATCATGTGGACGTGCAGACAGTTTTGTTGTCATTACTTCCCCCTCATGGGGGCGGCAGAAACTACGCACTATAGCTTTAAAGTGTGAAGATATCTAAGTAGTGTATTTGTCTGTCTGTGTTTGTGTATCATCTTCAGCCAGTCGGTGGTTGTGGACAGAACAATGTACATCTCGGGTCAGCTGGGAATGGACGTGGCATCTGGTCAGCTGGTAGATGGAGGGGTGCAGGCCCAGGCCAAACAGGTGAGGAAATTTTCTCCCAGAGTAGCAAGTTAACACCATTTCGATAAGTAATTTACATTTAAGACCATCAAGAAGCACAGTTGTTTTATTTACATGGAGCATAGGCACAGAGTGTAGAGCATTGCTACTTATTAGAGCACAGTACAATATTAAATTGTTTTCTATTTGTTTCATGCTTATGATAACTTATAAAGTTTTTTGCAACCAAAGAAAATAGAAATTGACAGAGATCACCAAAGAAACACAAAAAGTTCTTCCAGTCATAGAGGTAAAACCCATAAAATAAATGGATAAAAACAGAACATTAAACAGACAAAACAACAAAGACAAAATCAATACACTGACAGCGATGAATCAAAATAAGAGGATGTTTCCCAAGTCTCATCTGAATCCAATTCAATCTGAACCACATATATAAAGGAAGGTGATATTAAATATTGATTGACTGTATCACAATCATCCCTCAGGCTCTCGTCAATATGGGGGAGATTCTTAAAGCTGCTGGCTGTGACTACACTAATGGTGAGATCCCAGTACTGTCCGGCTGTTCAGTAACTCAGCTGCTGCTCATGTGTTTTTATATGATTTGATCAAACATGCTAAACTTAACTCTTCTAATTTCAGTGGTGAAGACGACTGTGCTGCTCGCTGATATCAACGACTTTAACAGCATCAATGAGGTCTACAAAACATGTAAGGCAATACTTTATTCATTTTAACGCTCAGTGGGTTATATTTAATGCGAGAAAGTAGATTATAATGGAAAACATATGTGGTCTTCTAATCGAATTGGTAAAATGTCCTGTCATGTTTTTCTCTCATATTTCTATATATTCTAATATATGAAAGCAGCCACACAGTGGCAGCCTTGAACAAGGTTGTCAGAGCTGCTGTTACATCAGTGACCATGTCACCTATACAAGCAGTCTATTTTATTCACTTTATATAAGCACCACTGTTGTGGTCCCGTCACAGAATAATGACCGTTCTGCCTACACGAACACCTGAGTCATTGTATCCTTGTGCAAGGCGCTGAATGTCTACCAGCTCTGACAGTGCTGATGTGTAGTTGACCGTTTGCTTTGTGGAGGGAGGTATGATTAATTAAACATATCTAAATACTCTCAAATTGTCTTGATGGTCATACATGTTCCTGTGTATGGAGCCATCCATCTTACAATACATGTGGTTCTGTACAAGTGTTCCAATCCAGCACACAATTTACTGAGAAATTACAATGAAGCACTGTAAAAGTCTGTCATTACTCCAGCAGCAGACTCCAGGATCCGTACACGTGGCGCCTCATATTTCACAAACATCTCTCAGAAAATGACTGCTGACGGGTGAAGCAGTCACCTGTCAGGCAGGCTCACTCAGCCTCCTCTCACAGTCTGGGCATTTCCTCCCGGATCACAACAGACAGGTGTAATGGAAGCTGCAGTGCCCAGTGAGTTGTAAATGGACACTGTCGTGTAGGCACACAGATGTAACCTAACCCTCCCAGCAAGCTTTGCTGCGCAGGCCATTGACTCGGGTATAGGTCCCGAGCTCTCCCACCTCCCTCCTGACTTTACTCAACCCTGAACCACAGACAGGGAACTTTCCCTGACCCTGATGAGAGGAAGGGAGAGGACATGTCATGTGAATTTTGACTTCACAGGCCAAAGTTTTGACTATGTCTGATAAGTGTGATTACTTGTATTTGCATTGCGAGCTTTGTCTCTATTATTATAGTTTTTGTCTTGTGAAAAATGGCATGTTTCCCAGTGTTCCACCATCTGCTTAACACATTACTTTTATTCGTTCTATTCTTTTAAAAAAAGTATGCATTGTTAGTTGCTGGTGCCCAGAAATATTATCTATGATGTTTATCAATGACTTTTCTCTATAAATGATCCATTCATAGAGAAGAGTCAAAGATTAACCTGGTGGTTGTCCAATATGCTTTTGATACAATGTAAATGTTTTCCTTCCAGTTTTCAGCAGTAACTTCCCTGCCAGAGCTGCCTACCAAGTCGCTGCTCTCCCCAGAGTGAGTACAAACGAAACCTGTACACCAATATAGAACTGCAGTACCCGGTGGTATACATGGTTCATGCATCAATACACATGGGGTGGTGTGATTCATGGTAGCTAGATGCATGCTCATTCATCCGTGCCATGTATTTTCCATCATCCAGCAGTTTTCACTATATTGAATATACTATATTTCACCACTTTGGTAAGACTGTAATATATCCACAGCTATTAGATGGATCACTATGAAATGTTGCACAGACATTACCCTAGGATGAATTGTAATAACTTTGGTGATCCCCTCAATTTTCATCTAGTGGCATCAGGTTAAAATATTTGTTGTCCTAATACTTCGGTTTATAACCAAATACCTGCAGAATTAATGGCATTCCCATCAGCAAGTCTAGCAGAAAATGTAGTGCTAATTAGCAAATGTTAGCATGCTAGGGTCCCAACTCTCACACTTTTGCCGTAGGTTCGTCTTACACTCTCACGCTACCGAACAAATCTCAAAAAATAGTTGTATAGGTTAAATAGGCTTTCTCTGCACACACAGGACAAAGTCTGATTATCAGCCTTTTTTTCCACATTTTGGCACCAATATTGGTTCATAAAAATCCCAGAGAAGCATTGTATTCTTATTACCCACATTGCTTTCTTTCCCATGTCCTCATTGTCTCCTTTGTGTCTTCAGGGTGGCCTGGTGGAAATTGAGGCGGTTGCTGTTCTCGGTCCTCTCTCAGACTCCTGACTAGACAGCCACATCCCAAACAAGCTGTAGTCTAACCATCTAGTGACCTTTTATAGTGGTGGAATAGTGGAAGCCTTAGAGTATTTCCAGATGACTCATGAAAGACCAAACTAGGATCTTGTTGACTTTCTTTTGCATACATTTGTTTCTCCTCTGGCCACTGTAGCTGGTTGACTACACTTCTGAATTACTTTCAGTATTACCACTTTAGATTAAAACCCTGAACAATAGAGCACTTAATTAACCATCATAGAACAAAATGTAATGATAAAGTGGGATTGTATCTGCACAACCCATCCCTGGTCACAGTGGCCAGATTCAGCTTCGTCTTGGTGCAGTTTATAGTTTGGTATCTCATCTTCTGTTCAGTTCCAGAGAAATACTTTAACATTTTAAAAGCTCAGCTCTCACTAATAAAAACACATTTAGCACCATCTCTGATTCTAAAATGGTTATTTCACCCTAAAACATCACATCCGACAAAGAAAGTGCATGTGTCGTTTTTAACGTGGTCTTTTTAATTTTTTGACAGTTCATAGCTTATTACAGATTTCAGGCCATCTTTCCAGAGAGAAATCATGACACCTCAGAAACAAAAAAAAAAGTTTCAAATGTACGCTTATCTCATTCGTGCTCCTATATTGATGTGTACGGTCCTCAGCTCTTCATATTTATTACAAACATGGTTGTAAAATCAAAGCCAGCTACCCAAAAATAAAATAAGTTCATAAATCAAATATATTTTGGCTTTGGTTTCCTTAGAATTATAATTTTGTAGAAAAGTAATGAATGGATTCTTAGGTTCAAGTTAAATCGAAAATCTGCTATTAGAAATTTCTATACAGATAATAAATAAATTTTAAGTTTTCCTGAAATGATGACATCTGAAAATAAACCCTAAGTGCCGTAGAACTCTGTCTATATACAGTTTACAAGGAGAAACTGCAGCCATACATCATCATAAGGGGAAGAAGGCACAGTGATGACTGAGGAACCCTGGCTGAAAGTGATTTATCAAAGCAGGGTCTGCATCTTGGCAACGAGGCGATGTCTTTAACACGCAAACACACACCTACACATACTTTCACTCATGCATACAAACAAGGTAAGACACTTCCAGCAAACTCATCTGTGCAGTCGTTCAAGTTGCACTTCACTCACTGGGCGCTGAAAACAAAAAGAGGGGAAACTTGTTAAAGGTGGCATAGACGTTTTGTATGGATTATGTGACATTGTGTTGACATTACAGGGCCACTCACCTGGTGCCTCCTCTGTTTTGGGCTCTGAATCGGTCGCTGTGGCCTCTGCTATTTCTGTTTGGAAAGAAAAAGATTTGTACATGTGCACAACAGACAATCACATTTAAAAGATCAGTTCACCTGGAGTGTTCCCAGCAAAATGACATTTCAAACATTCAAAAGCATCTCTTTCCAGAAACTGTGTCCTTGTTACTCTGGATAATCCACATAACACATTGTACTGTAAACTGTTTTAGGGAGTACTTCCAATAAAAAAAAAATTGCTCACAGCAAAGTCTGTGGATTATACTCCTGAGTAACATACATTGTTTCTGCAAAGATAAGACAAGTCTTTAAAATGTATTTTTTTTTTTCAATGCTGTGAGCACCACAATTACCATTCTATTCAACTTCATTGTATTATGGTTGCAGCAGAAATCTTGGTACAATGTCTCAAAATCCTGGACAAATCAAACTATCTGCATGGCTACATACAGCTGGAGGTAAGTGAGTTTATGTTTATTTGAAACTTGGGTGAACTGACCCTTTAAGACCAGTTGTGCAGTTCTGAACTGCACTAAAAATTTAGATCACTAACAAGAAACGTTAATTATTAAGGCTGAAATACCTTTTAATCCAAATGGGTGAAATCACGTCAATGACAAACAGAAACACGCATTTACATTTGATCACATTTGTCGTGACGAATTTTATCAAAAACTCGTGATTGCAGATTACTTCCACCAAACCAGTCTCAACAATGACCACTAATAGATACAGAAGCTGATGAGCTGCCGTGTCTGCTCTGCTAAATGTGACACTTGACCCTCTCTCTCCATTGGCTGTGAAACAACATCACTTGTGGCCAGTGGAAGCGCTCTATGAGTTGGCTCTAGTTTCTCTGTTGACTCAGATTGCACCTTGATGAGACCATGATGACAACAAAATGTTGGCCACACACACACTGCATGCAGGCCATCTAAACAGGGCTGTGGTCAGGCTTTAACTGAGGATGAGTCAAGTTAAACACCAAAGGGGGTCAAAATCAAGTGAAGACAAAGGTCAAGGAGAGTGCTGACTTTTTTTTTTAAATAATTGTACAAATGTGTATTTTTAAATACAAGTAATCTGTAAGAAACAGCTTGTGCTTTTCTGTCTTTCTATTCTCTATATTGTATGTTAAGATGAAAAAACATCCTAGCACTCAAACTGTTTGCTGAAACGAAACATAGACTGTTATTTCTATATAGCATCCTTAATATAAACTGCAGATCAATTTTGAACCTGTACGCATTAAAGAAGGGATGGCACCAGCATATGAGGATTAAATATGACCTAAATAAATGCTTGAAGGTATGGGTAGACCACAATAAATAAATAAAAAAAACATCTTTGGAGGCAATATGCAGTCCATCTTTCTTCAACGCATTACAGTGAAAGACACTTTGCATTAGACAAAGAGGAAAATGATCTGTCTGCTGCTTGTAATTTGCATCATGAAGCAATAAGTGAACTGAGAGCAGTCAATGTAATGCTGTTCTGTGGCGAGAGATCATCACTGTGCCGTCGTTCTGAAGTGCTCTCTTGGAATTTAGAGCAGGGGAAGTTATGTAGCACTAACTAATTTGTAATTTAGCATATAATCCTGTTACCAGAGCACCAGGAGAGGTTAAATACATTATGTATTTAGTGTTGGAGGATGTGCTCATGCAGCCCCCTAACAACAGAGGTGTCTTGGCTAAACAATCTGTGTGCAATGTACTTCAACCACTTTTGTGCACAATCATGTGATTTAAAAAAAAAAAAAAAAAACTTAAGAAACTTGAAGTCTTTGCTGACAACTTACACAAATCAGGAGCTGATCCTGGACACACTGGTTGAGTTAAGTTAATTTTTTGGTCTATAGCCCTTAACAACAGTTACAACCTCGGGACCCCGACGCTCAACGCCAGGCCAATACAAAACGTCAAATAAACGTGTAGTTAACCCTTATGTTGTCCTCCGGGTCCCGGTGACCCAGAGGAAAACACAAGGGCTAAATACTAACTAAATAATCAGATGTGTGACTTATAAACACATTTGTGTGGCTGCCTTGGTGTGTTCATTAAAACCTATGACTGTGTGTTGTTGGATACCACCTGGCAACCGCCACTGCAGTGGGACTGTGGAGGGTCTAGGTAAAGGCGGAAGGGGCTTTATGTACCTGGCTGATGTTTTCAATGGGTCACTATGCAGGAGGCGGAGCAGTGTTCAGGTTACTGCTGGTCAATGGAAACATTTGTACATTTTGTCCCTAATAAGTTCCCCTTCCTTGATGGGACACATATGGAGCTCCATCTTGATTAACCTTTTAACTTTGTAAAGTCGGTGTGATAAATGTCACAAGACGAGATGAGTGTAGAATAGAAAAGTGTTATTTGCATAGAAAATAAAGCTCACAATAAAAACTGCTTAGAGCCTTCAAAGCTTTATACTGGTCATCATACTGCAGAGACAAAGTGTCCAGTATTGAGTATGTTTATTTGCATCCCACAGTCTACGAAAATATTGGGGATTCATGTATGTGAATTAATTTCTATCAATAAAGAAACAATTGTCATTGGCCTGCCCCGTTTCTGTAATTGACTCCAACCTACCTTGCTCAGGAGCTGCAGGCTCTGCGCAGCTCGCTGCCGCCTCTGCGGTGCTGTCTGCTGTTGCCTCTGCAGGCAGACTGGCTGCACCAGGTTGAAGCTCCTCCCCTGCAGGTGCAGCTGCAGCAGATTCATCTGCAGGCTTAGCATCGCCGCCCCCAGCGGGTGTCTGGTCGGGAATAGTTTCGCTGTCCTCAGCTACTTTGCCATTCTCATTGGCTGCCCCTGTCAGGAACACAAGTATTAACACGGCACGTGTCCATGGATCCAAACATCCAAAAAGACAGTTTGAAGATAATTTTAAACTAATAAATGAAATATAAAACTACTTACTATTACTGTATATCTACTAAGACTGCAGTCAAAGTGCATGAATTATGTACCCTGTTGTTGCTGTTCATACTATCAAGTTCGAGAAGGAAAAAACTTTGAATGTAATAAAGATGAGAAACATGATCACGTTTACATTAGACACAAGATTAAACAATTTACAATTTATTATGTGAGGCATAGGATCTTTATAACACAGCATGACACCAGGGTCAAGGGTCAAGGTAGCATTTGTTTTCACTGGGGTTCCCTAAGGTAAACATGTTAATGATATTGTTCTGTCTGCTTTGGGTAAAAACTGTCCTCACATGTATCTATTAAGTTATGTTATTATAAACTCCCAGCGCCAACTAAGTCAACCAGTTCAAATTCATTGTTGCACCTCTCTCCCCTTTGTTTCCTCTCATCTCTTTACTTCTATCTGTAAAAAAACTGCCCCACAAAATACTTTAAAAACGTCTCTTCACACTTCACATCATGGCAACACAGGGCAGTATCAGCACTGTCACTTGTGGTGGTTACATGGTGACCGGAGGTCAACACAAACAAAGAACACACAGACCCTGTCAGGTAAGAAAACAAGAACTAGCCTTTCATTATTTAAATGTGAGACAGTTTGGGGTATCAGTACTGTGCTGTACTGCTTTGTTTTAGTTTACTAGTTTGTGTTGCCTAAATAATGGCTACAGCATTGACTTAACCCAAAGTCAGAGAGTTAAGTAACAAATATTATTATGGGTGCCATGCAACACATGTTGTACACTATTAAGGCACCTTAATAAATAATGCCTGCTTTATTAGCAGAATGCTCAGACATTATGACAGGAGCAGCCAGTGAGGATGTGGCATAAAAATGCAATTACATTTCATAATGGACAATGGACAAGGGAAATGGACAAGAAGTTTATAGAAATACAGATTGTTTTAATCTTATAAGTATTACTGTTAGGTTTTATATTTTGAGAATGAAATTAGTATGGATTAATGATTAAACTCCAGTCTCTGACCACTGAACCATGCAAAGTTACCACCAAACAAAATAAGTAGTAATAGTGCACTTCTCTATAGAACTGCTGATCTCTGTTGATCAGCAGTTCTTCTTTGAAATAACTGGGGAAACAATGGCTAGTTGCCTCAGATCATTGAGTATGAAGTAAAAAAATAGCATAAATAAACCCCCAGTGACACATAATTGCAACCACAGAGGGTTAATGATTATGTGGATTGTTGGTAATAAACATTAACAGCCTCATACGCACAGTTCACAGCTCTATGGACAGGTTGCTATGTGGTAAGTTATGTGATATTGTGCATGACTACCTTGTTTTTCTGAGGTATTTGCATTGCAAGTACAGTATTTGCATGGATCATAGAAGTCTTGATCACAGACCTTCTATGTTTGTATAAATGAGATGTCTTCCCCTATTTTGCATGATACAGTATTTTTCACAATATTTTTCCTTTAAAGTCTGCATTCTTTAAATGTTTAAACGAATCGGGTTAATAAATGTCATCTTTCTTTCTTGGGTAGTGGCAAGTAGTAAGCAGGAGAAGGAAATGAGCCACATGCAAAAAGAAGGAAACACCCTGACACATTTCCATCTGACCTCTAAGACGATGATAATAGGAACACCTCAATGTTCAATGTCATTCCTCTGATATAAAGCTAGAGAGCAACAGTCAGAAGCTCTGCCATCATCAGTTGACAACAATGATGAGATAGCCTACTTGATTGGGAGTCGTAGGGGGAAACTTTCTTTTTGCTTTTAACCTCTACAGGGAGGTCATGTAGCATGAGCCTAAACACACTTTAGCAGGGGCAGTGGCAGTTTCTCAGCTCACTATATCACTCAGTCTACACATTTACACAGCATACTCGATTACGTGAGTGTGCATGCATGTGTCTCCATGTTGTCATTGACATAACAGGCCTCTAATATATCTTTAAGGAATGCAAAGAGAGAATCAGAGCAAGACACCCTTGCTCAGAGGTGGCCCCACTTGGTGAATCTTTTACCAGTTTTCTACCAGCTTCTTCTTTGGGTTTTTTGATATAATGCTAAAGCTGGCAGAACTGCTAACAAAGTCACATCTATTGTAATTGCACACAGATTTGGCAAAATTGAACATTTTACAGCCTCTGAGGGTAAATAAGACCTGCATATATTTATAAATTTCTCAACACTGCTAAATGCAAACACAGGATGCAGTGTTGGTGTTTTACCTTGAAACGTGTGCTAGTTAGCAACACAGCCGGGCCATCTCTGACCTACTACAACAAAGGAGTGTCTAAAGCGTCTTCTCCATTTCCTATTGAAACCGTAGACTGTCACCAAATCTGCTTTCATGTCACTGAGAGAGACTCTCAGGGAGGACAGGGCCAGAAACCACTGTTAAATAATGACAATAAACTTTCCCATCCTGTCACTGTGGGGATATGGCTCACTAGAACTACAGACATCAGACACTGTACTCAAAGAAATACATTGATGATCATTTGCATGCAAACTGGGACCTTCTTATCAGAGCAGGGTTTACCACGGTATACTTGGCTTATGTAACTCTATTTGGATATGGCAGTGAACTTCCATGTTCGACACCATTACCACCAATATGTTATGTGTTAGGCTTTTTATAAAAATAAAATAACTATTAAAAGTACCTTGATTAATGCATTTGATTTCAAAAAATCATTTATACACATACATTTGGTTGGTGTCATTCTAATTACAGATAGTTCACAGCTCTCATCTCCAAAGTGAAGCGATGGATAGTGCTTTGTCAAATAATTTCACACCATGCAAAAACATACTATTGCTATTTTACATGCAAAATATGAAACTACAGTATGTCAAAGTAAATTTTGGATAGGAAATCATTGCTTCTAATGGACTCTTGACAATAGCGTTATTTTGAAAACATTATTTTCAGGTATTAATGTCATATTCTGTGTTTGGCCACTTAAAATATGCTTGCAATGAATGCTACCTAGCTGTATATATAAAATTGTTATTTGTATTTTCCACATATCTCACAAGCATATGTATTACATTACATAGCCTATAGTTGTAAAGCTTTGTGCATCACCTGTTGTGCTGGATCCGTTGCTCTCCTCGGGCTTAGCACTGGGTCGAGTCGTATCTACCGCTGAAGTTTGGGAACTGGTGGAGCATCCCATCCTGTCCAGTGCACATAGAGGACTGGATGGTTAACTTCAGAGTTAAGAGTTGAGGAGAGGCTGTGGCTGCACTAATGACGTCGCGCATAGATACCGTCTCTGTAAATGGAGAGAATTCAAAACTATGGACAGCGAATCCTCTGGCGGAGATACAAATAGACAGGCGCTGAACGTCAAATTCCTTTAGTCCCGTGCGTAATTGCGCATCATGGTTCTTCCTCCAAAAACGCATTCAGCTATTTGTGTTGTGGCTACAAGTCTCTATCCAGTTGAGCACGCAGGTGAAATGTGTGCTTCTGTTGTGTACTGTAACTTAGTCTGTTTCCAAGAGGCTGGCACAGGGACAAAAATACATTATACAGTCAGTTTGCAGCGGCCACCTTTGGGGCGGGGAAACAGCCTGTAGCCTCGTTACACTAACAACTAGGCCCACTGTGTATGTGCCCTTGAGCCAATATCTTAATCCTGAGTTAATCCACTGGAGAAGCGTGATGTTCTGTGGAAATGTGTCAAATTACCCATCTGCTCAGTTGTAGAAGAAGTGTTGTTATCCAAAATGTAGCTATCACACTATAAAAAAATACTCCACTTGAAGTAAAAATATCTGCATTCATTAAATCACTTACAAAAGCAAAATGCACTTAAAGCATAAAAAGTAAAAGTATCTACTAGGCAGAAGGGGCCCTGTCAGAATGTTTTATTGGGTTGTTATTTATGATGCATTAGTGTATAATGGATCATTTAATGTTGGTGGTAATGCTGGTTTAGATGTAGCTAGTTTTAAAAAAGCCTACTTTATATACCCATGGGTAGTTTAATCTATAATGATGCATTATAGTGACTAATGTCTAAAATAGATAGATGAAATAAAGCTTTTAATAGATCCATTTTATTACTTTAAAGGTGCTCTAAGTGATTTGACGTGTTGTTTAGGCTAAATTTTTTGTCACAACACTGTTTGTTATGGTTCATTGGGCAGGTTGGCGCAGTTTGTTTTTGTTGGCGTTTGTGGAGCCTGGGCTGTCTACAGAGACCGCGTTTTTTTACAGTGTGTTCAGGGGACAATCAGCTCGCGGATAGTGAGGAGATGTTTGCTGTATGTGACGAAAAATGTTGTAGCCTAAAAAACGCATCACATCACTTAGAGCACCTTTAAGCAATGGATAATTAATGGATATATTATGATCATTTAGATAGGCCTAAATGTGTTTTTGTTGCGTATGTAGTGCAATGAATAGCCTAATATTAGCTTTAATCATTGTTTGCAAGTTTCTGCGCAAGTCTTGGTCTATGGATCTGTCTTTTTTATTTGTGTTGCATTTTGTTTTTTAAACTTTATTTACTTCTATTCTGTAACTATTACGTGTTGATGTATGTATTTTAATCTGAGTTTACTTTTGTGTTTTGTCTCATTAATGCTCGTTGTAGACTAATGTTTATTTGTTATATATAACATATATTTTCATGCAGTCTATTGATTTTCTCTAAACCATCTGCAGTGAGTAGTCTGCGCAGTACTCGTTTGCGCAGGCCTACCGAAAGATAGCAGCGCAGTGCACCATGGGACTTCCTTTCTCTCCGAGGCCATATTGGAGTTAACTCACAGTAAGACGAGCTCCGAGTTTTCTGATTAAAAATCACCAGGATTTGTTCATTTTAACGTTTTGTTACTGTCCAGACATTAACGCTAGTCTTCTCCTTCCCTCCTCTCGCCCACAGGTTGGCCGGTCAGGACTAAACCGCAAAAATGGTGGCCGCAAAGAAAACGGTGAGTGGCGTTGGTTCGGCCAGTAGTGCACGAGCTGCTGCTTCACGTGGAGACGTGTTTCTGTCACGGCCTGCTAGCTAGCACCGTTGCTGTCCGTATAAACGTATTATTTACACGCAACGTGTATAGTTTTGCGTTAAATCATTGCAGCTGTAAATATGTGAAAGCATGCGTCGACTGTCCCTTAATTTATTGCCGTCCATCTATCTGTCTATCGGCTAACGTTTGTAGCTGTTAAACTGTAAGTTATAACACCGGCAGGGCAGCTAATGCTAGTTTGCTAAATTTAACACAAACGTAATAATGGTATTTAATGAAAACATTTTACAGAACAAAAGTCTTAAAGTGCTTCACAAGGATGAAATTGTTTTTAGAAAGACGAAAAAACGTAAAAAGAACAGAAAATTGTAACTAAAAGTGATAACACAATTACAAACTTGAAACTGAGGCAAGTTTTGCATGACAACGATGGTGGAAGTTAGTGATGTAGATTGTGTGCTGTCACTAACTCTAGGGATGTATATCTGTTTGTTCAGAAAAAGTCCATGGAGTCCATCAACTCCCGTCTCCAGCTGGTGATGAAGAGTGGAAAATACGTCCTGGGCTACAAGCAGTCCCAAAAGATGATCCGTCAGGGAAAAGCCAAGCTGGTTATCCTGGCCAACAACTGCCCTGCCCTCAGGTATATGAAGAAAAATAAATACATTTATACTTGTTCCAATAAAGATTAGTTATTTTGTCATGTTAGTTTCTGTAAGCAAGTAGTTACATGGGGGGGGAGTGTTATTTGATGACTTGTGTGTAACAACAACTTGATATATGAACAGTAATAGGACTGGAACATGAATAGAATATAGCATCAATAACTTTTTTTATTAGACTGGATTCACAATATGATGCGCGTATGCAAAAGTATGCTAAATGTTCAAACTGATAATTGTTTGCATTGCTGTCAAAATATTTAACATTTAGTTAAAATCCTAATACCTAAAACTAATATCAGGTTTTTTAAATCAGTTGATCAGATTTATCCGTTTAGACAACAGAGCTGTGTTTCACAGGTTAGTGTGTTTCGATGTAGGGCTGGGCAATATATCAATATTATATCTATCGAGATATGAGACTAGATATCGTCTTAGATTTTGAAAATCATAATATTGGGATATGGCATAAGGGTTGTCTTCTTACAGTAAATGAATGTAATTTTCTTAACTTACCAGACTGTTCTAGCTGTTCCATTATTTGTCTTTACCCACTTTGTCATTATATCCACATTATTGATGATTATTTATCTAAAATCAAATTTTGTTAAAGCAACAATGGTCAAGTCTACAATATATCGACATCGAGGTATTTGGTCAGGAATATCGTGATATCTGATTTTCTCCCTATCGCCCAGCCCTACTTCGATACAGAGGTTGTAAAGCACAACAGGTCTGAAAGGCTGTTGATTCTGTTTATAAATTGTCCAGTTGCACACTTATTGGTGTTTCAAGCTTCTACACTAGAATGACTTGTTGGCACCTTTTGGGGCATTAGTTTTTTTTTTTATTTAAGTCTTGTCAAAGTGTCTGTATTTTTAATCTGCTTTTTTTTTGACTCGTTTTGTGTCTTCCCTGTTCAGGAAATCTGAGATTGAGTACTATGCTATGCTGGCCAAGACTGGTGTCCACCACTACAGCGGAAACAACATTGAGCTCGGCACAGCCTGCGGAAAGTACTTCAGGGTGTGCACACTGGCGATCATTGACCCTGGTGAGTACCTACCCTTTTGTCTTTGACACCATCTACAGTATGGTGCAGTTCATTTCCACAAACATTGATCATGTTCTTTGGTTCTTTAGAGCTAATTTAGATTTTATGATGGAGTGGGTCCATACTGGAATTATTAATGGACTAATGAAACTTTTCTGACACAAGCTTGTATCGGACACTGTCAAAATTGATGCATGGGGTATTAGCCTTGGGGAACTGGTCCCAGTGAGCCTTTTTTCAGGACTGAACAGCAGCAAAAAGGCCCCTCTAATACCAACAGTTTAAGTACAGCATTTCCATTCAATAAAAATATTCGCTTAAAAAAATATATTAGTTGTTATTCATACTAACACAAAGGCATTCAGCACATAATCAAGATACGGAGAGGTCAGTCTCTTAAAAGTTAAGTAATGTTTTTGTGTCATCAATCTAGACAATTTGTGTCTGTCAAATGGTTTTGTGCACTTTTTTTTTTGTTTGACACACTGCTGGGACTAGTTACCACATCTGATGTAATGTTACCTGAGATAATATCCATGCATCAATAATATCATTGCTGGAGAGCAGCTAAATGTTATGTCAAAACATCCTTTTAAAAATTATCTCTCACATAAACTCACTGCAGCTCAACAAATGAGACTGCAAAAAGGTCTCTATTGACCTTATTTTCTTTTTTAATAATCGGGATCACTCCTTAGATGCAGGTTTGTTAAAACACTCTGATAGTATATATTTTTTACCTTCTGCCACTGCAAATTTCTGCTCTTGGATCTCTGCTTGTGCTTTCTGGCCAGTTCATGGATGCATCGTTGGTACCCTTTATCCTCATTTTCAACTTTATGTATTTCTAGGAGGTCAAATTAGCTGTTTTATGCAGGGAATATAATTGGATGTATTTGTACTGTGTATGTGGCAATTTGCATTTTGATCAGCTAACTGTTTGTTTTCCTCTTCAGGTGATTCTGACATCATCAGGAGCATGCCAGACCAGCAGCAGCCACCTCAGTAGAGCTGTTCCCCCGCCCCGTTGTTATAAATAAAGTCGGTGTTAACAGTACATGCTGCTGTCATTTCTTTTAACAATATAACCTGCCTGTCCTGATACTGTCAATCCTGCAAGTGTCCACCAGAGAACACCAGTGTTCTCTTTGATTTTCTCAGATGAGGTTACTACCATCAATGTTTTCAAGGTCTTGTGAGGTATTTCCTCTAGTCTCTGCAGAGCTGTTAACAATGTGATACTAACAGCAGAAAATGTCACAGAAGTAATTCCACAAACCAGATTTTAAATGGTTGATCTTTCTTCAAAGACTTGTGTAACAAAGCATGACGACAGGATTAACTTTCTGTTTAAATGACGATTCACCCAACTGACCTAAACACAATTTTGTCAAAATTAAGCAACTGCTCATCTTTGAGAAAAGTTTTTTTTTCCCCTCACTTATATAAACCTTGGGATTGACCGTCTGCTGTATTAGCTGCAGCCTGTTGACTGTAATTGAGTAAGGACACTCCTTGGATCTTAAGGCTTTAGAGGATGATGGCTGCCTCTGTCCTCTGACTTGTGTGAGAATATACTGCCCAAAACCAAGAAGCCAAGAACAAAGTGGTTCACTGGTTAATTTAGCCACAGACCAAAGAAAATGTATTTTGTTCACATTTGAAGCCATCCTAAACGGACTGATGTGTCTCAACTCTATTTACATTTTTAAAGCCCTGATGAATCCACTAACAAAAAATCAGCTTGCATCAGTTATCTTAATGTTACAACCACTGGACATTTGTTGGCTGTGAAAGAGGCTATGTGTTCACACCAGAGTGGATTGAAAGAAATGTCGGAGCTCTGATAAATATGTAACACATTTCACAGAGGTCACACTGTAGCTACAAATCTGCTCTGCCACAGCTCGTGGGGGTGAAGTACCTTGCTGAAGGGCAATTTGGTAGCATAACTATAGGTAGATAGTCAAAGCCTTTTACAGTATCTGCAACTGCTGATGGATATCAAACTGAGGCTGACCCAGGCCTGTTTGGGGCCCTGAAAAGTAGCCACCCATAGAGTGATAGTCATAAGTAGCATACCAGTATACAAGGTCTTCAAGCAAGGTGAGCATTGTGTTTAATTCCACAAAACACTAATAGTTGACAAAACTATTTTCACTGATGGTCCACTTAATCTTTTGAATACCTACAGCTCCATGACAAATGAGAAAAAGTAATGTGCTAATAAGGCCATGTCATTTGGTCGAAAGCTTCAGAACAAGCCGGTATGTGGCTCAACTGCTGGAATCAACTTCCTCTTTCCAGTGATGGTGGTAAACATTAATACATTCACTTAGAAATCTTATTCAAAATATGTAATTTTGGATCTTGCTGCATAATTATCTATTTTTAATATGTTCTTTAGCATCAAAAGTTATTTAAGTTTGACGATATATCAAAAGTTATCAAATATAAAGGGTTAGTATCAATGTATGTATAATGAATTGCAGGCAATGATTATGAGGAACGCAGCCACTGAAAGGTATGAAATATGAACTGGCAAGATATATTATACTGGAACATAATTCCATAGATGTCAGGATCAGATGTCATTGTTTTTGGCGTCAGTTTTGAAACAGGCTAGAATTATAAGCGTCCATCATCCATCTAGTGTTTTGGCCCAGTTTTTCCACTGACTGCTTCACTAAGCTGTTTTCTTGATTCCAATTAAATCGAATGAAATCATCCCAGATGATCTGTTTCATGTGCAGCAGATGCCCTGCAACAAATGAATACAATTTCTAAAGAGGTTGCAGAATAAGATTTGAATAACAAGCGTAAACAATCTGTGCCATAAATAGAACTTGAAGCCTGTTAAGGGCCATACAGCATCCTCTAGCACTTCACATTTTTGGGCTGCTGTCGGTATTTATTTTTGTACTTTTATATTTTGACTGATCTTAAATTATATTGTTATTTCCAGTTATAGTTCAGTGTTATATATATATTATAGTGTCAGGCCATGTTGGTCACTAGAGTAAATTGAGTATTGAATATTTCTCACCATAGGACAATAAACTGAATGGTATGTGACCTCAGAGAACATTTACTGGGTGCTGAGTGCTTTATATTCTCACACACAACATTATTGATCATTAACTTGTCCCTAGGCAATGTCATGACAGACAGAACATGACATACTGTACATGTTATGGAGCACATCTAGTAGGTGTGTTACTGGGTACTAAGTGTGCACGAAATACCTCCAAAGTGTCTGTACTCTATTCATATCCTTTTTGTAAAAACATTTTAGAGGAGAATTTTAATGATATCCAGGCCATACAAAGTCTGCTAACAAATTTTGCCAAACCACCTTTTGGCTCTTGTGTCCTCTCACAAATATGTCCCCCTTTTAGAAGCTGATGGCATTGTCTATCTGCACCCAACAAGCAAGAAAAGAGACAGACTGTGACCCACTTGTTTGTTTTTTTCTTCCTGTCCTAGTGGCAGAAAGTAAGTGTGCGTGTCTGTCTGATAGCCTGCTGTCAGACCCAAGGTAATGCCAGCATCCATTTTGAGGCAGGCGGGTAAATCCTTTCTGATCTGCCAGTTTGTTGGTCTCCACTGAGGGAAACTGAATTTCTGAGGGCAGCAGGACACACGCACATCAGCATAACAGACACTTTCTTTTAACAGCCATCATTTTAAAACTTGACTGTCTTTATGGTAATATAATCTTGTTGCTGAATTGAAGAACCCTAGTGAGCCACTGAGCTCCATGTCAGCTTATAATGCTTTTTTTTTTTTTTAAATGGTGTTTCCCAAGATGCCAACACCCCTATTACACCTAACACACAGACACCCTGTAATTTGAATTGGATGAGCACGATGTTAGCTTCAATCAACTTTAATAACCACATAACTCCATATAGGACCATTCTGAATTCCAGTTTAGATAACACACGTTGACCCTTTCACAATAACTTACAGCAAACAAGGGTTTTTCTCAGGTCCAATCCTCCAAATAGACCCTTTTCATGTATTTTCTTTTTGAAATGTCACAACTGGGAAAGCACAGGTGTAAATAAATAAATGTATGATAACTGATTCAAATGGTGTATGCTGGAGCCATCATTAATGCTACTAGTCTCCAGCTACCAGTCCACAACCACACTTTGGTCTATACGGGAACCTGAACCAGCGACCATCCAGTTCCCAACCCAACTCCCTACCAACTGAGCTACTGCCACCCCAGTAGAGAGCTCTCGGTGTAAACACATTAGAGACACACACACACACACACACACACACACACACACACACATACACATATATATATATATATATATATATATATATATATATATATATATATATATATTATATATATATATATATATATATTATATATATATTATATATATATATATTATATATATATATTATATATATATATATTATATATATATATATATATATATATATATATATATATATATATATATATAACTAATAAATTCATCATTAATAATAAATGTATTATTTTTGTTATTGTAAATACACAGATACACATCATATACTGTATGAATAATTTATATAAATCAATTGTAATGTGTTATTGTTCATTTTACTGTAATTTTTACTGTCTGTAATTGTAATTTTTCTGTCTGGGATTAAAGTGTGGTGTCATGGTATATGAGAACACCAGCTGGTCCTTCCAGCTGTAATCAAGCCTTGGCGTTGATGTTTAGTTATCACACCTTTTTGTTTTTAACTCTAGTGAGATTACCTGAAAGAGCCCTGGTATTCAAAAAAGTGCTAAAAAGTCATAGGATAGCATGTCTAAAAAAGTGATTAAAAAAAAGCCATTGTATAGTAAGTCGAAAAAAGTAATGAAAAAGTCATAGTGTAGTATGTTGAAAAAGTGCTAAAAAGTAATAATATGGTATGTTGAAAAAGTCATAGTATAGTATGTTGACAAAAAAAGTCACAGTCCAGTATGTCGAAAAAAGTGATAAAAAAGTAAAGTATAGTATGTCAAAAAAGTGATCAAAAAGTCATAGTGTAGTATGTCCAAAAAAGTGATGAAAATGTCATAGTGTAGTATGTTGGAATAAGTCATAGTATAGTATGTCAAAAAAAGTGATAAAAAGTCATAGCATAGTATGTCGACAAAAGTGATAAAAAAAATCACAGTATAGTGTGTTGAAAAATGTCATAGTATAGCATGTCGAAAAAAGTGATCAAAAAGTCATAGTCATAGTATAGTATGTGAAAAAAGTGATAAAAATTCATAGTACAGTATGTCGAAAAAAGTCATAGTATAGCATGTCAAAAAAGTGGAAAAAAGTCATAGTATAGTATGTCAAAAAAGTGGAAAATAGTCATAGTATAGTATGTAAAAAAAAAAAGTAATACAAAAATAAAAAAAGTAGTATAGTATAGTATGGCATAAATAGTCACAGTATAGAATGTAAAAAAAAGTCATAGCATAGCAGGTCGAAATAAACTGATAAAAAAGTCATAGTATGTCAGAAATAGTCATAGTATAGCATGTTGGAAAAAGTTATAGTACAGTGTGTCAAAAAAACCATCATGAAACATGCGATCCTGGACTGGGTATCAAAACTGGGTCAGACTCTGCAGTAGATACTTGCTGGTTGCCTGTTGGCAGCAGTGCAACCCACTGAGCCAGTGTGCTACCAAAGAACTAATGTTGAAAACAGTAATAAAAAGCATAACATTTCGAAAAAAAAACATTAAAAAGTGAAAGTGTAGTATGTTGAAAAAAGTAGTCCGAGAAAAATGTCGACAAAGGGGCCAGCATTGACTGGATATTGAACCTAGGCAGAAGTGCAAACCACTGAGCTAGTGTCCCACCTAAGAAACTCATGTCGAAAATACTCATAGTATCATATGTCGGAAAAAAGAAAAAGAAAGTCAGAGTCGAAAAAAGTCGTAGTATAGTATGTCGTATACAATTATATGTAGTATGTATGTAGTATATGTAGTGAATATAAATAGTATATATATAATAGTTTAATAGTATATATAATAGTATAGTATATTGAAAAAATCATTAAAAAATAAATATAGTATGACAAAAAAAGTCATAGTATAGTATGTCAAATAAGTGATAAAAAAGTGATAGTATAGTATGTCAAAGAAAGTCTGGAAGAACATGCAAACTCCACACAAAAAGTCTAAATCAGGCAATACACACCCATTATAAACACAGAAATAGCAGGACAGAAGCACTAACCTTAAACAGTCATAACACAAAAATTGTAAAAGATATCAAAAAGCGGAATAATTTTCTAATAGCTAAAGGTTTTGTATATAGTTTGAATGACATCTGTAGTTGAAAGTATATGGGTGGAGTAGCATTTCAAAGTTCAAGAAGCCTAAAGAGGCGCCCCATGTAGGCTGAGTCCTTTGAAGCGGCCCAGGTTCGAATCCGACCTGCGGCCATTTGCTACAAGTAATCCCCTCTCTTTCTCTCTCCTTTTCCTGTCTATCCACTATCACTATTGAATAAAGGGAGAAAAAAATCGAATTTTAATTAATTATTCTCATTTCTGTCATGGCAAACGTTTGGACTATCCCATTTATGTACTTCTAGATACGTTCAAATACTGCCTTACAACGGCCTCTTTTTTTAATTTAAATGAAATGAATGTGAATAACAGTAACTTAATGAATAGTTTTTTTTATTTGTTCTTTTCAAGATGACAAGCTCAGGTATAAAAAAAAACCAACCATTGACTAAATCAATACAGCCAGAAGCAGACACCAACTGATATAGCTTTTTATTGTTCAGAATTGAAGACATGAGCTTATGCAGATCCAACAAGAGTATGTGTGTGAATTGAAAGCGATGGAAAACAAGTCTTGAAGTGAGTCTAATAAAATGAGGTATCAGCCATTCTCTGGTCCACATACTGTACAATACTTTATTCTCTAAACCCTGCAGCTGAAATCCTCATTCAGTCACATTAAAATCGGCAGCTTTTCAGTCACATCACACAACGTGAATATTGATTTCTTTGTTGTTTTTTTAGAAGCTTGTATCAGCCAGAAGAGGGTGCCTGATCATATTTAGAACCACTACAGCATACCATGGTAAAGATGAATAAAAACAAATACATCAGTTCACAGGGAGCTCATGCTGACTTTAAAGTGCAGTTTCATTTTCAGCTTTGTTGGATTTGCAAACGCATTGGTCACAATTCACACAGGGACATTGATGATCAGGGCAACAAACGGCTACATTATCAACTACATTATTACTATCAAATGGAATACTACTTCATGGTACGTGTATTTCCAGGTCTAAGAAATTGTTGATGCACTGTTGCATAGTCCGAAGGATAAAGTGTAACTCTGATTGAATGTTTTTCTGTCGATAGCAAATACTACTTATTATTATACTTCTTGTTATTGGAAAGAATGGGATTAGCTATGTCTAATATAGTTTGTTCCATTATTATTTCTCACAATTGCCAGAATAGTTTTGAGGCAAAAGACTAGCATCTAGCTTTGTTAGCTTCATATACTGTATATTGATTTTGTGCTACTATGCTACGCTAAATCAATGCTTTAGAGTCCCATCCATGGTTTATTTCAAAAAAAGGTCACCAGAACAGGAAACATCTCAACACTATATTGCTGCATGTGCAAAGGAAATGTTACTACATATAAAAGGAACTAGGAAATACATCATTCTCACACACACACACACACACACACACACACACACACACACACACACACACACACACACACACACACACACACACACACACACACACACACACACACACACACACACACACACACACACACACACACACACACACACACACAAAAACATACAGGCTCTGCATGTACAGCAGCATGTTGTGCCGTCTTAATAGGAAAATGCCCTCAGTCCAGCTAAATTAGCTCATCTAAAAAGATCAGATTATACACCATGATCCATGTAAAAAAACACACAATAAAGACACAGAAGATACTGTTGAAGCTGCAGCTCGACGGGAACACACGACAGACGTCTTAACTGAAACATTTTCAGACACTAATGTTTACACACTTTAGATTTTACAGAATGTGTATTGCCTTTTTAATCTGTAGTGTGTGAAACATCTATGTATGTGTGCTTCACTGGATGAGTACATCTTTCTTAGCTTTTGAGATCTTGGATCAGACAGGAATTGGACAGGAAGGCAAACTGGAATATTGTGTTTGAAAATCAATGGGTGAACATGGTTTTTCACTAGCAGTCAATGGATTACAGGATTACAGACCGTGTGTTACATGGATACAAAAGGAAGACGTGGTTGTTATTGGTCGAGGAACCTTTTTCAATACGATTACCTGCAGGACAAGCCACATCAGTACTTAGATGATATCACAACAGAACAGCCTTTCACTATTCACTTCTTATCTCTCAGTTTTCAGTTATACAAAAAAGTCATACAAAAATACCTCAACGTTACATTCAATGAAGGAATTTGTCAATTTTGGAAAAAAAGTGCTCTTGCATAACTGATCATGTATGTCGCATTCCTTCTCGCGCTCTCTGTCACTATCTCTCTTCAGGTAGTTTGTTTCTAGACAAAGACCACGAGGGAGATTCACAGTATTGGGGGTTAACAGTTGGTGGCCAAACCGGTGCACGTTTTACTCAAAGAAAAGTGCAAATTAAGTTGGGACAGAGTGTTCAGGGCGTGCAAGAGTTTAGATGCTGCCAGGGGACACCAGCTGCCAAGAGGGCTGGTTGGTAGCGGTTGGAGTTGCTGCGATACTGTCCTTGGAGGAGGACAGAGGAAACGAGAGGGGAGGAAAACACGTCACAACAACCAGGAGGGTGGTGGTGGTGGTGGTGGTGGTGGTGGTGGTGTGGGGGGGGGGGGGGTGTTGGCTCAGGGTCAGTCTTATCTAATCTAAGGTTGGCATGTATCCACGATGAAACCAGCCTTTAAGACATTGTTTTGTCTTGTTTTTCAACATCTTCCAGGCAGCGTTGGAGGGAGATGTGGTAGGTGTTTGGGGTATGGGGTCCAGGATCAAGGACGTCTCTCATGCCTCCATATACTGGGGAGGGGGCTCCTTCGGCGGTATGGCGATGGCCTCCTCGTATGGTGGCAGCAGAACCTGAAATGTAACAAAAAACCAGAAGGCGTCTCAGTCCCAAGCATACTTAAAATATATATTCATCCATTGTGATGGAATGAACCAATTGGGCAGTTTTTGAGGAAACTATGTCTAGTACATTATATAGTAAATAGAAAGTAATTTCCGACACAGCCTTAGTAACTGTTGAAGGTTTCTTCTCCACCTTTCATACTCTTTATTCTATCCCTACGGAATGCATTTCTAGCTGCAAGGATAACATCCACACGCATTCCTTTAGAGGCCAGAATGCCTTCTCTCCATCAGAGGTTTTTCTCTATAAATGGTGTTATAAAACCAGCACTGCTGCTAATTCAGTGAGAGAGAGTGAGAGAGAATATGCTCCGAGGGGATTGAATTGTGAAGCAGCCAGGGAGGCCCGGCGAACACATCACTGGGAGGATTTGAAATGAAGCGGACAAGCAGACAATTATGTAACATGTCCAAAAGAAGAAAGGACGGACAGAGATACATAGAGAGAGGAGGACGAGGGAGGAAAAAGAGAGAGAGAGAGAGAGAGAGAGAGAGAGAGAGAGAGAGAGATGACCCTTGTGCATTTTAATGGCGTTTATGTAAAAGCACGGCAGATAAGCAGCTGGGTACTTGATGTTCGAGGCAGTAAAAAGCCATCTAGTAAAAATAGATGGAGCGCTCTATTCATTCAGCACTGTGTTTGAGAGAGGGAATACAGTGATAAAACCATGTCGTCACTATTTGTGCAAATATGTGAACTGTTTACCCTGCGTAAACTGTCAGCCACAGATAGTTGTTGTATTTAAATACTTCTCTAATTAAAATTCACACAGCTTGTGCTGTGGCCTTCACTTTCACCTAGTTGCCACAGCTGTTCTATTTTTGAATTCATGTGCATTCTTGGTTTAATTTGACCAAACATTTGATTTTTTTAGTATACATATATACTCGTTTTCTGTTTCCATTAGTTTAATAATATACATATATAGTCAGTATTTTATCAATTGGTATGATTTGTTTACTAAAGGGGCGTTTTACATATTTAGAAAACAGAGTAAAAGCTTTTTTATTATTTTTTTAACAAAGCTTATTTTTTCCACAACCTGTGTAACATTTGCTACAATATCAAGTTCATTAGATTCTAGGGCTGCAACTGACGATTATTTTCGTAGTCGATTAATCTGTTGATTTTTTTTTCTTTGATTAATCGATTAGTTGTCTGGTCTCTAAAATGTCAGAAAATTGTGAATAATGTGGATCAGTGTTTTCCAAAAGCCCAAGATGACGTCCTCAAATGTCTTGTTTTGTCCACAACTCAAAGATATTCAGTTTACTGTCAGAGGAGAGAAGAAACTAGAAAATATTCACATTTACGAAGCTGGAATCAAAGAATTTTTACTTTTGTCTTAAAAAAATTACTCAAACCGACTAATAGATTATCAAAATAGTTGGCAATTAATTTAAGAGTTGACAACTAATCGATTAATCGTTGCAGCTCTATTAGATTCCTAAACATCTTTGTTTCACTGTGCTGTGGTGACTATTTACCAACTTGCCAGGCTGCTTCGCAAAACTTGTTCACTCATTTTTATGACATATTTTATTGAAACAGAGATATGTGTTTAAAACACAAAATAATTTAGTTAAAAAAAAAAGAAGGTACTATACATTTGTGAACAGTTTTTTAAGATGTATGTCTTCAGTAGGAATAAATGAACTGACGGAGAGCACAGTATTGACAGACAGACTATTATTGTTTTTGGTGTTTTCATGGAATGTTTTGTACATGGTAAAAATATGCCAGCCAAAATTCTAATATAATACACAACACTAACTAAAGTGTAAGTAAACTAAAAAATGTAAGCGTGTTACCTGCTAACCCAAACAAATTTGCACACGTTAGTTTTGTTTTTTGCATACTTTACATGCAAATTAATTTAAAATAATTCCTAAACAAAGTATTTTCTAAACTGAGTGTTTATTTTAAATGTATTCAGTGTTTTCTCAAAAAATTTGGTTGAGAAAAAAAACTATTTATTTTGCATCCTGCCTCCATCATATCTGCAGTGGACAAAACAGATGGGCATTTATCCAATACTTGGACATATGATACACAATATCATATCAGACCCTAATGGATCAGATCCTGCATGTAGAGTCAGTGGCATAGAGGTGAAAAACATCAGCAATATGAACCAGGGCCGCCCACGACAACAAGGACAAAGTGACGACAGCGGGTGTTGGACAGATTAATGTCTTATGTATCAGTGTGGAGGATTACAGACAGACAAATGGAAACCGTGACTATGCTAAAGCCTCTCAGAAAGCCCATGAGTCAACACTGAAGGGGACAAGTGGGATGGACACCCGGCTCTACACAGCCAGCCAATCACACCACAGGAAGATCTACAGCACCTACTGTGCTGCTACCCACAGCACCAATGTCACTTTACTGACTGACAGACAACCCAGATAAACTGGTTTCACTTCACAGTTCTGTTCTACTGATCATTTCTAGTACTTTGTGGTGATTTTACAGCAGGACCTCACTAACCCAAACCTCTTGGAAATGGAAGTTATTCGACATGTAAAACGACTCAATGGCCATAATATACGGAGGCACAGGACAAAATACATTACCGAAAATACATTTTTCAATTTCATTTTAGATTTCTGTAAATAATGTAAATAAAGAGATTGATGATACAGATAATAAGCTAATAAGTTCTGATCTTTTTATTTTCTTCTTATTAAAAAGAATAAAATGTTATGAAATCATCTGTCAGTGAAATTCTTTCTCACACTGAACAGAAAATCATTCCTGTCTTCCTGTGTTACATGGACTCATTCTTCCTGTATTTATTTTTATTTCGAACAAAAATTAAAATTTTAAATATAAAAACACAATAAGTGTGTTGCAACACAAAAAAAACAACAACAAAAAAAACAATATCTATAAAGTGTTACAAACAATATGTTCAATATGTCTGAAAAGGTGCGGGAAGAAGCCGAAGCGGTTTTGTTTTTTTCCACTCCTCATTATTTAACATGCATATTCATTTAACTTCAAGTCTGAGGTCGAGATTAATGAGGTTTTCTGATGATTTAGCATTTACTAGTTTTAAAAATGAAATCTGTTTATTTTTCAGGCTCTACATAGCTGCTCTAAGCACCATTCAAGCTATATCGTCATAATGACGTACATAGAGACAGAGCGCATCACGTCATACTCTGAAAGCCACGCCCACCAGAGGGGGAAAACAACTCTCTGCTCTACATTGACTTGTACTGCGTGAAGGAGCCTCCTCGTCAACTTCTTCTGCTAGCAAACAACAGAAAAATGCCTAAAAGCTGCTGTGTGGCGTTATTCACTACCAACGGGGTAAATAACCCATGACTTTTGAGTTTTTGTAAGCTGCTGACCCTAAAACCGGGCTTTTACGAAGACAAAAGTGGATCGAACGTGAGGAATCAGCAGGGAGAATGGGAAAACTGTGGGATCCTGACACTAAGCTAACGTTATGTCTGACGTTACGTTTGCAGCAAGCATTTTGTTACTAAGTCAAATATCCACATGCTGGTTTTAGGCTAACTATATGTCTGTAAGTTAAGCTAACACGTAACATCTTACATAACGTTAGTTTAGTGTCAGGATCCCACAGTCTCCCTATTCTTCCTGCTGATTCCTCATGTCTGTATCCACTTTTGTCTTTATAAAAGCTCAGTTTTCGGGTCGGCAGCTTATGAAAACTTAAGTTATGTGTTCTTGCATTGTTGGAAGTGAATATTTTCTATTGTTTGCTAGCAGACGAAATTGACGAGGAGGAACCTTCACGCAATACAAGTCAATGGAAGGTTCTTTTCCCCTCGGATGGGGGCGGGACTTAAAGGAACACGCCAACTTATTATTATTATTACTTTAGCTTATTCACCGTATCCCCCAGAGTTAGATAAGTCAGTACATACCCTTTTCATCTCCGTGCGTGTTGTAACTCTGTCTGACACCCCCACTGCTAGCCTCGCTTTCGCACTGCTACTCTCTGCTCCTCACCACGGCGCTTCTCAGGTGCTGCAAGCATATCACTCCGCCCAAGTAGCAGAGAGTAGCAGAGCTTCGCCTTTCTGAGAATATAGTTTCCAGTATGTATACGGTTAGAAGATGGCTGTGTCTCATGTGACGTTGTTATTTGTACATGCTGTGACTATGCAAATCACAACATGTAAATAGGAACATGTTGGCGTTATTTTGTCACTTATTGGGAGCAGTAGGCTAGTTGGAACCGGTTACCTCCAGGATCTGTGCTAACCAGTCTAGCGGTGGGTGCCTCTGACAGAGTTACGACACGCACGGAGATGAGAAGGGTATGTATGGACTTATCTAACTCTGGGGGATACGGTGAATAAGCTAAAGTCCCAGTAAGTCGGCGTGTTCCTTTAAATGCGCTCTGTCTCTATCAAGTAATGCCTAGAATCCTTACCTTGTACATTAAGAGGTGTCAACTCATTGAGCTGAAATAACATACAAAAATAAATGTAGTCTATATTTTAGTATAGGTCGATAAAACCTCACCGATGTTGAGCCTAGAATCTTACACACTGTATTAAAGTTAATGTGCCAAGCATAGTGACAAAAACAACTTTTAAAAGATTCTAGCCAAATTATCTTCCCCTTATATAATGAACTGAAAGCTTGTAAGCCAAAAAAAAACTATACGGTGAAATGTAATTTTATTATGATCTGAGTGAGAGTATATTTTTAGTATGTGCGCTTGAGGTGAGGCGCTAGAAGGTGGATGTGAGGACTCACCGTGGTGTCATTGGTTGTGACATAAACCAGAACCTCCGTGGTGCCCCTGCCGCTCACATATCTGTAGCAGTTCCACACACAGCCAATCAGGTAGGCCTGTCCCCGGGAGGTGAAAACAAAGAACACATAGTGACCTTTAACAATTTTGTTTTCACTTTATATTATTGCTGATGCTGCTTGCTATGATGTCATCTATTCATCAAGGTCAGGGATGATGAAGGCAGAGATGCATCATACTTGATAAAGACAATTGTGATATATTGGCTACCTTTGCAACAAGACAGGTCCGGATACATGGACATTTGATACAGTTGTACAAGTATAGGGATATTTTCCTGGACAATGTTGCCCTTCTTGGTCTTCCACCAACATTGTAGCAGTCGGGTTTAGGTTTGTCTGACTTGGCAGAAGAACAGGAGGTTCATTGTGTATATGTGCGAGTAGCCTGCTGAGTGTGTACCTCTGCCAGAAGTAAGCGCAACCGACCGACCAGGAAACCAGGCAGCCTGCTAGCCAATCACTTTACCATCTGCTGAGCTGACCTCCTCCCTGTGATACTAACTCTCTAACATTTTCAATCACAATGATAATGTGCTAGGCTGGCAGTTTGCGTTGCTACAAAGTCAAAGTCTGACCTTCCTGTATACTTTCCATCTTTTTATTCATCCAACCATCGACATCTCTCTATCTGCCGCATCCCTCTCTTCCCTCTCCAGTGCTCCTTCTTTCTGCCTGTCTGCATCTGTCATTTATGCCAAGTGCAGTCAAGTGGATTCTTCAGCAGGAACTTTAGCAGTGGCTGCTTCCTATCATAAAACCCAGGCTTTGGCTTTGGATATCTGCCGAGAACATTTCCAATCTAAGCTTGGAGGAGAAACAACTTGATTTGATTGTACAGATGACTGCAACTTCCTGTCCCATCTCGTCCCAGAGCCCCCCTGAGCACAGCTACGCCTGGAGAATCATCCATGCATTAAGAGGGAATTACTGGGCAGGAGTTGGTTTCCTGTTGTCCCTGAGCCGCTGCTCTCTGACTGTGTGATAATCTCGTGGAGAACACTGATAATGGAAATGTTCACACTGGCAGATTCGTTACACAAGCCATATGGTTCGAATTGCCTCAGATGTGCACAGTGTGAGACTTAATTGCCTTGATCACGTTGCAAAATGATGAGCAAATCTATTTAAAAAACAAAAAGGAGTTCTACAGGGAACAGATGTTTGGTGAGTGTGTGTAATGTGTAGACATGGGTTGCACATATCATTTTATTTTCAAAGAATACCTTTTTCTTTACATCTGTTCAGATGGATGTTGCAGGTTAAATTACTAAAGCCAAAAAAGGCCAAACCTAGGCAGATTGGGAGAATCTGCAGTGCTAAAGAGAATCTGTGGGCTTACCTTGAAGGAGAGGATGCAGCCAATGAAGAGGAGAACTGCAAAAACTAGGCACATGTTGTTGGTGGACATGATGTCCTCTTTGTAAGGGAATGTCCCCGGCTGGAAGGGAGGGATATAAATTCAAATAAATCAATGTCAGGAGTGAAAGAAAGGACAGAAAGTGTCTTTTTTACAAATCTGCATCTGACAAAACTTTTTAGTAAACTATTCCTTGATTATAAACATTTTGTATTACAGCTTTTGACAATATTTCAAGAAGAAAAAGAACCCTGCAGTTTAAAATGAAGTCATTAAAAGTAGGTGTTGGGGTTGAAGTGAAACAGTTCTTACCAGCTGCTGGAGGTAGTCCTGCACCGTGTTGGGATAAACGACCACACTAATGGCTACCAGTGTGTTAAGGGCAAAGTCGAAGATTTGGTAGCAGAAGAATGGAATGATCCAAGCAGCATGTTGCTATGTGGGAGAAATTGAGAATAGATGAAGGAACTCAGAAGCAACTTAGGCAGGTTGTTTCTCAAGTTCAGATGTCTGTTTGAATCTCATTTGTATCGTTTGTTTATTTACCTTGTAAGCACCATATGTCGCCATGCCACATATGAGAATCATGAGCAGGGATATTGCAGTGGCTATGCAGATATCTGCAGAAGCAAAACCCAACAAACAGAACAGTGTGAGAACAGATAATCTAGTTTACCAGGGAAAATCAGCAGCAATACTTCACTGGAACTCTTGATTCCACTGATGTAATCCAAAAGTCTTCATGGGGACATGGATTTTACAAAACAAAGCACGTTAAGTAACCTCCCTATTTACCGCGTTTAATCTGCCTGGGAAAAAACATGATCAGCACGTGGATAATAGTTATGGACGATGTGACTAAATTTGAGTATATGTAACACCCCTCTCATATTCACATTGCAGCTGTGAAAACTGACTGATGAGATGCATGTGTGTCACTGTAGCAGAGTGACTAACAGGGATCCACTGACATCAAGTTAAAACAGGATATCTGCATATGTGCTGTTTGGTTAAAGGGATCCCAGTTATGGAACTTGGTTTGAATAAACAGTACTGGCTGTAAAACAGTGGAATCAATGCACGCCTGGTAGTTTTTGTCAGCACTGTTAGCAGGAAAACTTCCAAATGTCCATGCCTTTACACAATACAAACTGAACTGAATGTGACTTCTGTATATTATCATGACTGTTGGTGAGCCCTTACTGTACACTCAGCAACACTGCTTATTACAGTACTGATACTGTGTTAAGACCCAGGAAAGTATGATACCCTTCCATCTTAATCCCTTGCCACACACACTGGACACAGGGACATATCTTAACACATACTATATATAAACAATGCATGCATAAATAAATGCACTGCCACCCCTCACCTCACACACGCACGTCATCCACACATCTGAGTTCAAATTTTAGGATATCTCGGCATATGATCACGTTAAGGATACCTGCCTATTACAAAACCATAACACCAGCTTGTCTCCATCCTTTCCCACTGTTTCACAATGTTTGACTGATGCTGCACAAGCAACAACGCTATCAGGCAAGATGGCCCTTTTAATCCGTTAGAGAATTAGAGCAGTCATTTTTAATCAGAGTAGCCAGTGACAGGGTCTGTGGTGTTCCAGAGGCGACAGTGATGATGATAGCTGCTGGAGGGAAAATACTGAAAATACACATGCACACTGATTTATTGTTTATGGAGTCTAGTCTACTCAGCTTTGTCTGTGCTGAGAGAAAAAAAGCACTCTGGGAAAAAAAGTGGTGGGCAGAAAGGAGAAATGATTTTAGACCTGCAGAAACACATGGGGCTATATGGACATGTTGATTTGAATTGGCACTGTCTCCAAGAGCTGGGAGATATACTTAAATAATATTGTTAGGGCCATGAAACTTGGTTATTTGCTTACTGTAATACTTTGATATCGCTTCTGTATATATTCACAGTCTTAAGTCTTATTATAAGTCTTATTATAACACCATTTAATGTTGAGTGTAATTAAATTCAATTAAACGTGTGAAAATACCAATTGCCATACCTAAAATATTCAATAAAAGTATTGAAGAGGAGAACATTTGTCAGTTGACTCGTCTGGAAAGAGATGGATGCACTAAAGACCACAACAGTGTCATCGTTTTGAGCCTTTTTTGACAGCATGTCATTCAAATGTTTTAGCCATCACGTGTGCGCACGCACGCACGCACACAGGCATGCAAGCACTAATCTCTAATCTCCACAATCGTGTACCATGCAATAAAAATTGAATTAAATTGTCTTTTGGCGTCATTGTGGTGGTATTTTTTTCTGTTAAACTCTATTTAAATACAATTGAATGTTCTGTATGGTTGACAAGAATAATCATAGTATAATAATTAAAACAAATTTGATTTCTTATAAATAGAATATTGATAATGAGCCCTTTGTGTTTAAAAATAATAATGAAAAACTTCTATATGAAATCTTACACTGAAATCATATTGATACATGTTGAACTTGCACTTTTTATGTAGAGTAATAAGCATGCCTCATTGAGGACATTTAGTTCAATATATATCAGGCCAGAAATGTGACAATGAGGGGATTAGTTGCACTCACTTGCATCGTCCATGACATCAATGTCAGTTCCCAGCTCAGAGCTGGTAAGGTGGTAGCGGTATTGAACTGGGTCATTGAGAGCCGACAACAAGATGAGTAGGACCACCGCATTGATGAGCTGTGGAGAAATGAAGAAGATCAATATTAATATTACATTTCATAGTGGAGTTTTATGTCCTTGGGTTAACCTTCAGAATGAATTAATCGGATGGATTGGGCTTTTTCTTGGAGTGGGATAAAGTAATTTAAATGAAAAGTAATTACAGGTGAGGTAAAGGATTATTAGATATGCTTTTTGAATTGAGTTACTCTTTATCATATGATACAGACCAACTGCTGAGTGTGGTTAGATCTACTAGACAAAACTAATGAAGCTTAATGAAATGTTGAAATAGGTACCCAACTTGCTATTATTTTTCATTATTAGGTACTCCACTGATTATTTCTCTGATTAGAAATGAGAGGAAATAGTCAAAAATACCAATCAAGTTCATAGCCCAAGGCCACCATCTTCAAATTCCTAGTAACAGTCCAAAATCAAAATACATTTAATTTACAATAATATAAAATGCAGTAGAGCATCTGTCCAACCAGCATGATTAAAAGAAATTACCATTTGAGTCCTATTATGTCACTGTTGTGTGTCAACATGCTTTTTCTGGCCTTGGCTCGATTTGACTTGATTAGTAGTAGAGTCATAAAGAGAGGGAGACTGACGCTTACAAGAGGTCCGGGATTAAACAGGCTCACTGAACTATGTTGGAAACTTGTGGTTATCCCATGGTTAAAAAAAGAAGCAAGCTCTATATTTAATCGGTACAAATGTAGGACAAATCAAATGGGATGGGTTGGTAAATTGGGTCCCTATTTCAACATTTCATTAAAAGCTTCATTAGTTTTGTGCAGCAGACCTAACCCCACTCAGCAGTACTGTTGGCCCGTATCATATCATAAAGAGTAATTTAAGGAACGTTTATTTTAAAGTTCAACTCGGTAATCTCAGATTTCAAATAGCTGAATGACCTCTCAAAATTAAAAAAGAAAATACTCCTGGGAGAAGGAGAGAGGGCATACAGTATATTGCTGCCCAAAATTTATCAACATGCCACAACCTGAGGGACAGTGAATGATCCACACACACACACACACACACACACACACACACACACACACAATATACATAACTTTACTGTATTTATAATCAATATAAATCAATTTTAATGTGTTAATGTTTATATTCGTGTGCTCTGTCCGAATATTTGGACAAATTGAATGTGATGCTTTGGCAACATTGTTGTTGAGCCTTTCATGCCAATAAAGTTCATTTGAATTGAATTTGAATTGGTAAGGTTGTTATTTCAGCACAACAAAAATGTTAACGGTAACGGTAGCTTAGAATGAATAACGTTACGGCTACAACCTGTACTAGCTATGCTTATATTGGATTAAAATTGATCTAACGTTATATACGTTAGTCAAGAAAGAAGCCTTGAGTGAAAATGGTGGCGTTTCATTAACTAGCTAGCACTGTAGTTTAAATGTATTACGTTGACGTTAACTGTAAACCGAGGACATCCTCCTCAAAATGGCAAAATCACAAATGAGTGCCGAAAAACAAATGAAAAACAACAGTAGCCAGCTAGCTACATTGCTGTAAAACTCACTTGACGTTAATCTAATAGTCTAACGTTACATATTTACTGGGGCTGACACTGAATGAAAAATCTTACTTACCATATACCATATTCCCAGAATAATGGTGCCCGTCCGTACATGGCAGCAAAGGCAGCAGCTCGTCGAGTACCACCGGTCCCACGGTGAAATCATTATTTATCCTGCTATGAATTTGAAGTTATTTCATGAATGCCACCGACAATGAATTATTCAAAGCTACTATGTCCCTATAAGATAAAATAGTTGGCGTCCTCGGTGTTAGGACCGCCACATCCAGCGTATGTTAGAAACGATGTTCGCCTGTTTCCGCAAGTGGAGTCCTCCTGAGTCCTGCTGGCAACTAGAGAAAGAGCGAGAGAGCGTTAATCTGGCTCATCCCGGAGCCACGTGACCAGAGGAGGATTTTGATAATTTTCCATTACTCGATTTTGACCAAGATCCGAGGGATGGATGCAAAATGATAATAATCACACAAAATATTTCATTTCAGCTAATAAACGATGCTTTCTTTCAAACCATTTTATTCATCTCTTTCTTTAGTTACATTTTCATATAGGGAGATTCAATCAATCAATCACCCAGGGGAATGTTCTGAAAATATGGGTACATATTCTCTTTCAGAATGTGTCAGAACTGAGAACTACATTAAACTCATTTAGGTATAAAAAAGAAAACCATTCTATGAATCCACAAAATAAGTCTCTCAGTCATTGTCTAGGGAGCAGCTTCTCTGGTTTCTGGCTTTGAGAGAGAGAGAGAGAGAGAGAGAGAGAGTAGCTCACTTTCAAAAATATTGATTGAACTGAGAATTGAAAAGCCATGGAAAAAACATAACACCCGTCCTCCTCATGTACAGTATTTGGTACCTTTATGGTGTTTGTAATTTGTGTCATGTTTTGATGTGAGTTAAAAATGTTCATTAAAAATAAAAAGAATAGTGAAAAGGAAGTAAATGCTGGATACGTTCACCTTTCAGGGTCTCTAAAATTCCTTTAAAACGAGCAATCTGAGAGGGAAAAAAACACTTTTGGGTGCTCGCTCGATTTTTTAAAAATCACAGTAAACTGTCTGGGAGCCACTAGTCCAGAGTTTCTGTTTCTGTTGTTGACTCCCTTTTTCAAACAACCGCAAGAAGAACAAGTTTGCACATCAAAGAAAATCCCATGAATTTTGGCAAATGTAGCCTTTAACATGCCCTGAAAACATTACCTGACATACAGTATATTGATCCAGCTTTGATACTTGCAGCTGTTACACTTTTGCCGAAGCAAGTGACATCCTCTTAAAATTAGGCCGGATGCCCAATTAGTGTCATGTTATTATAGCTTAATCTAGGCCTATTCTTGGTTAACATTAATTAAGACCTAATGAGATGTCACCACAATAGCATTTTCTCCACTTTTTGAAGAACTGTCTCAAACTACATAAAATGACTTAAACTGTATGTATTTTATTGCAGTGTTAGAACAAGAAATACGTCTTTCATTTCATGTCATTTTGTCTCTCTGTCTGTGCAAACATCCTGGATCAAGCCTGACAGATGGGCCAGTGGCCACAGCTCTAAGCTCTGGTGGGTGGACCGCATCATCGTCACATTAGGGGATTTTCCTCTCCTGCCATGACTTAATACTAACCAGACTGCCACCTCTTTTAATGCTGCAACACAATCTGAGAAGAGGACATATCAAACTGATGGTCCATTTTTCTAGCCTCAAAGATTTTCCATGTAACAGTCACAGAGAGTGTTTGAAATATTAATTAAAGTATTTATGTACGTGTAGAGAGAGCTCTGACATAATCACTGGAAATACAAAGCCTTATAATCCATTTTGCTCAGACCTGCTGTAGAGCAATACAATCCCAAAGCCAATGTTTGGGTGAATTGATCTGTTAGTTTGGCTGAAAAATGTCACCACACTCTACTGATTTGTTTCAGCATAGCACTGTGAAGCCTATGGGTTTCAGACACAGGGCCTTTGGATGGATCTTTTTTTTTAAACAGCATTAGCTGGTTATTTTCACAGCAGGGCTTTGAGCACCTGCAGTACCATCCATTAGAGAGTGACCTTCACTATTAATATATCTGCCTTTCATAAGCACAGATGATGACACAGATTTTCACCATGACATAGTGAATCTTCATTGTATTAATCACAGATTTGGGATTAGTTTGACAGAAAACCTGAAAACAACATGCCAGTAAACAGGGAGAAAGCACGTTTTATATCTGTATTGCTTGTGTGCTGCAAAAAACGTGCCTCTAATTCATACTTTGTTATTTTGGCATGAAAACATTACTAAAGTTGGTAAAATAATCAGTGCTTCTTCAGGATAACAACTGATCTCATGTATATATAACAATATACCGAGCATGAGGAGCTCTGGGTTATAAGAGTCATCTTTATAAATCCAAGACCTTGCTGTTGTTACTTTTAAGCTTTAAACCTCAAGAAAAAAGCAAAACAATGCAAACCATAGTATTAGCAAGTCAGCCTTAGAGACAAAAAAGTGATAGTTATATCAAGCAATTCTCATTTATTTTTCATTTTTAACAAACATAGAAATATCATTTGTATCTCCTCAATAAACAAAATCATTCACATAACCATGTCCTGGAGACAAGTATATAAATACATTAATTGAATCCATTTGAATCATCAGTAAACAAAAAGGCCTGCCTGAAGCCACAGCGACATATTATTTTGTTCTATTAGCTTTACTAACAACTATTCATCACCACCAGCTGATCAACACCTTGATGCACAAAGGCTCTTTGACTACAACAGACTCCTGTTAATGTCCACTAAATTGGATGCCCACAGAAAAGCTGCAATTTGATCATTAAAAAAAGCTATTAAATTATATATATGCTGAGTGGTACTCCAGGACCAAGTACTTAGAGTAAAAGCAAGACATCTTTCATTTCATGTACACAAGTACTATTATCAAAGTCATGCAAGATGAAATTACTTTCTGACATCAAAACTTGCAATTGGTTGGAAACTATAAAAAAGGATGTCAATGCATTTTCTATACAACTACAGGTTAAGGCAGTGGAATTAAATTCCTTTTATAAATGTGTTATTGTGTGTGTGTTTTGTTTAAAACCAACTTTATTGTGAAATTAAAGCTGCTCTGTATCATATCGCTATGTATGTCTTCATTCTCAATTAATGAAAAACAAAAAGCCGCCATCATAAATCCTGGAAGTCAGGTCAAACCAAAAGAAATGACACATTCTGCAAAAAGTTAGTAAAAAAACAATTCATCAACATCAAAAGGCGCTCAATACAGCCTTTTGCACAGAGCAATCACATAACTGGAAAAAGCCCTTACAATCTGTACATATGGCATGGCTTTTTCTAGCACAAATAACTGGAAGAAAAAATACTTTAAAAATCAGATAAGAGTGCAGAAGGGACCATTAAGTCTCTCGAAAATCAATGCACAGTCTAGTCAGATAAAGATATACTTAGAATAATAAAAGTAGAGGGACAATACTTAATAGTGCTACTGCTTTGTGGGATAGTCCCACTACTCCTTTAATTCACATTACAGTGCCTCCTGGTGGTTCATATCAGTTACTGTGCTCTCTACATAACAGTTATCAACAATTCAGTATGAATCCAACGTCCACATTTCTCATTTAGAGTAGTCTTTAAAGAAATGATCTGATCTGATCCATAAGTGATGAATCAGTAACTGTTCAGCTGGTAGTGTGCTCTGAACAGTTAAATACACTGCTTCAGTGTCTCTCGATTTCCCCACCGCTCTGAAGCTCAGGCAGTAGTGTATTTAACCATATTTTGGCATAATAATGAAATGTTGGAACATACTACCACACAGATGGACAGTGAAGAGGTGGATTACACTGCAGGAGTGGTTGTGGAGAATGGCCACATTTCTTTTTTTTTTTGTGTGAAACAACCTGATAACAGCTGCCATTCTTCATAAAGTAGCTTTTATAAACCACACAGCCAAAGGACAGATTTAGGGAGATATCACTTTAGAGGATAGGCAAAGTTATCTTAACACAACAGTTGCATGTAATTTGTTCGTTGAAAGAGATATAGGTTGCTGTAATCATTTCTCCTGCCCATACAGGCTGTGTAATGATACCTTCATAGAGTGACTACAATGTAAAGTACAAAATGCATTTTTGCTGTGCAAAAGTGCCGCCTAAAGTTCAGCCAAAACTAACATGAGGCTTCAGCAGTCTGAGAATAGCCAAATCAAACCTTTGTCCTGGCAGTCATGTGTAGGTTTATAGTCAGGCTTTTGTCATGGCAACAAACCTATATGTGACCTTACACCTCAGCAAGAAAACGCAGGGAAACAAAGACAGAATTTTGTACCAAACAGACCATTCCTTTGGTAAATATCCATCTATTTGGACACTATTACTCACTTAGCTACAGCCACCCTCATATTAGCATCAGATCTACTTTAGAATGTATTTTTGCACAAAATGAGGAATGCAGATTTGTGTCCCCCATTTCTACATTGCATTTGGTTGCTCTGAGGTTATCACTTAATGGGCAGTACGAAGAAGGGGGATGATTACAGCAACCCCTAACTATCTTAATTTACATACTACTTCTACTGAGAGAGAATTGAAAAAAAATCTGAATTTATCCTGATCTGAGACCAGCCCTCACATGTAGCCTGCTCCCACAAATTTTAGTAATTGACAGTTGATATAGGGGCAGAAGCATGGCAAACAAAACAAAGTGCAATATTCTGGGGAGCAAAAATGTATTCTTCTCTTACACTTCAATTTTTCATATAACAAAAAATAAAATGAAACCCGTTTGTATTTTTGGGTTAATAATTATAAACATACACTCTTGGAGGGAAAAAAAAAACCTTTTGATGCCATAAAAAATAATTACATGAACATGTACCTCCACTGCAAGTCCTCCCCTGAAACTCCATTCAGTTGCAGTGTAGCAAATAGTGCAAATTAGTTAAGATTTTAGTCCACAGGACCACATTTCATCACTATATTTAGCCAAGCAGGTGATATCCACTGCTTGTTTTCTTTTTGTTTCAGCAACTGATAACCTGTTAATGTATCTCAGAAAGAAACTTGGTACCTGGTAATTATTGCATGTGACACATTTTACAATCATTTGCATATGCTGTGTATGGACCTGTGTGACTTCATGTTTCCCTTCGGACCTTTTTCTTTAGGGAGGGCTTCAGAGGCTCCACAATCTGCTCAGATTTCTCTGCAAGTAGATTAAAAAGGAAAAATAAAGTTTTATTTAGAACCATCTTATTATTACTATACTGTTTGAACATGTATTTCATCTCTGTGAGTGAACATAAATACTATAGAGTCTGAGCTGTTGAAACCTACTCTGAGAGGAGGATATGCTGGGATTTTGCTTTTTGGAGGCCAGCTCAGGAGGCCCTTGGGGTTTGGGTACTGTACTGACCAGGGGCACTGTGCTCACCGTCTACAGTCAAAGAAATGCAACGACATCACAAAACAGGAAAAATGCCTCCATTCATTTGATGTGAATATGTACAAATAAATAGTTATATTTTTGTGGATGATATTAATCTGACAGCTTTTTTCCTTGCCTGAGCCTCAGATGCAGCCTCCTCTTCTGTTTTCTTCTTCTTTTTCCTGTTCTTCTTGGATTTGGCTGCTCCACCGGACGGATCGTGAGTGTCCTTCTCATCCTCCAATACCGGCTGTAACAAAAACAGACATTCATTTTAAAATAAGGAACACAAGTTCTGGTAACAGTGATGTCAATGGTAGAAAGACGAGCTACTTTGTGAGATGGACACTACAAGAATATATATATATATATATATATATATATATATATATATATATATATATATATATATATATATATATATATATCACCAAAGAGGATCAAAAGTTTCTATTTTGGCAAATGTTTAACATATTGGCTTTTGTGTTGCTTCCTAAATACTGTGCCAAATAAAAAAACTAATAAAAAATAATAAATGCTATTGCTTTATAAGCAATAAAATCCAGAATACTAAAAAAAGTCTTCTTGTTGTTAAGGCTTTTAGGCCTTACATCGGGATAATTTAGAGGTGTCTAACAGATGTAATTAGCCATGTGGGTGATTTGGCAGAGTGTCAATGATAGGTACCTTGTTGGGGACATGCTGTTCTTTCAATGGAGGCGCTGGGGTCACCAACACAGGGGGCTCTTCATAGTTTCCCCAGTGCTCTTCTGGGGCATTCCAGTCAGAGCTGGGGTCCACTGCTGCCACCCCATCTAAAATAACAGGATGACAGACAAAACATTACAAATGGAAAACTATATGCTTGTCTAGGAATGGATACTTTTGCACATGTTAAGACTTGGGTCTCATCTCACAAAATCATGCGCAGCTTTTACTTTACTTTGAATGATCCGCTGTTATTTAGTAGGCTGTGCTGCGTGGAATGGGTTGCTGAAATACTCACTTAGTCCAGACCATTCATCATCAACATCAGGGCACCGTGACCACTGCAGCTCCATTGAATTTGATATTGGGTCTAAGAAGACAGAGAGAGAGAGAGAGAGAGAGAGAGAGAGAGAGAGAGGTAAAAAGTAAATTAGTCATTGCTAGAAACACTGGATGCTTTTACAGGATAGTGGAAAAGCTACATCAGACATGCAGAGTATGGTTTGTGACCGGTGATAAAGCTGACAGTTAATCACAATACCAACCTGTGGTGTTTCGTCCCAGCATGGAGAAGGTCACAGGGTTGAGGTCATTCTTTATCCGACCATCAATGCCACTCCATGCTGTTGGCGAGAGCACACAGAAACAATTATGATTATATGGTTGGAATGCTGTTCTGCCAAACAAACAGTGGAGCTCAAATTTGGCATCATATGACAAATCCTCAAAAAAAAATAAAAAATAAAAATAAAGGATCTTTGCCATTAACAATGCCACCCCAACTATTTTTTTTTAATTTCACCTACAATACCACTTCTGTCCAGTAGATGGCTCAGTAGGTAGTCTTTAAAATGACTATGAGCTCAGTTAAAGTGCTCATATTATGCTCATTTTCAGGTTCATAATTGTATTTAGAGGTTGTACCAGAATAGGTTTACATGGTTTAATTTTGAAAAAACACCATATTTTTGTTGTGCTGCACATTGCTGCATCTCCTCTTTTCACCGTGTGTGTTGAGCTCTCTGTTTTAGCTACAGAGTGAGGCATCTCACTTCTGTTCCATCTTTGTTGGGAGTCGCACATGTGCAGTAGCTAGGTAAGGACTACTAGCCATTAAGAAGCAGAGTATGAGGGCGTGTCACATAGTAGCTAGGCGAGCATTACAATGTGTGTTACAAAGTGACGCACGTTCGTCACTGAAGTAAAGGCTGGACTACAATAGAGCTGTTTGGAGCAGTTTGTGAACAGTGTTTTCTGTTGGAGATGGTAAGTCCCTTTGGGGTGGACTTTGGGCTTTTTCACATTGTAAATCTATAATGTGCACAAAAAGATATATAACACAATAAAGGAAAGGGAAAAAGCTGAAAAGCACAATATGAGCACTTTAAATTAAACCCAAGAATAATCGTGTTGTGATTTTTAAAAAAATTTTTTTTAAATGTTCGCAGTCAAAATGGCTGTGTTTTATTGTTACTGTAGCCGGTCTTAAAATGCTGAAATAGCTGTATAGACACAATTGATATTGTATAATGAGATCTCTGATCATACTTCTTATCTAAATAGTAATAATAACTTGGACTGTTCAATCCCCCAAGAGTCCTACACCCTTCACCTGATGTGGATGTGACTTCTCCCAAACACCTTTCTTGTCTCAATTTGAAATCCAGTGTGCTGAGTAGAGCCTGTGTTGTAGATATTGCTGTGTTATCCTGCACTACCAATATTTATATTTGTGATGTAAAAAGGTCTACCCAGGTACAGGTGTTACCTTGCGTCTCCTGTCTCCAGGACTGAGGCTTGGGTGGAGCCCTGTAATGTGCAGCCGTGGGTATGGCACTCCACTTGGTCCCCTCCATAGCACCCACCTGAGGGGGGATCTTCACAGACATGTTGACATGAGTCCAACCTCCAGCACTGACTGAAGGCTCCTCTCTCCAGCTGGAGGACACTGGGGAGATAGACATTGGGAGACAATCTTTTGTCTAGCAGATTCTGTATTTTAGAGTTAAGACCAAAATAACTGATAATTTAAAACCATCATTTACAGGCTTGTTCAAACACTACACCCAGGAAGACATCTGTATATCATCAATCTCATCTTAATTAGACAAAGCTTTAGTCTGGAAAATAAGAAAAAAGGGAGCTATTAACAGATCTCTCTTCTCAGTCACAAACTATAATGGTTTAGCTTTGTCTTTACCAGCTCCACTGGCTGTCTCCACCTTTCCAGCGGTTCTTGGATGCAGGGACTCTGAAATAATACAGAAAAAAAAATGTGCTGAGTAACTTGAAATATTACTAGATAATTCTTGTTTAAACATGAGGGAACTGTACACATGAAGGTGCTACACATATGCTTAGCCCTACCCACACTGTATGTTAAATACATTTTCATCACACTGCTGAATACCATGGTTTCCTCTGTTCTTCTTGGTGTTGGTAGGGACTGTGGCCACAGGTGCCTCCACAATGCTCTTGGAAGCATCCACCCCTCCTGGGCCACCAGAGTCCTCAGGGCCCTTGTCCTTCCTGCGCTGCTGCCTCTTCTCTCGGTTACTGACTTTGGTCTCCCATGCACCTGGTAGACACACAAAAATAACAAAATGGTTATGTGACTTTCCGGCAATGATAAAGAAGTATTTCAGATGGTTGACTGTGGGTGAAATTGACTTGCTTATCTAACCAATAGGCTGGCTACAACAGGAAAACTGAACATTAAGTGGAATGAGTGAGGCTAACCATAACTGCAGAGGTGAAGTAGGTTGTGCGTACTGAAAATGTGAGGGGTGTGTACTGGGTGAAACTAAACAGTTTGAAATGCAAAGTTGTTATGAAGTTTCCCATACAACAATTTAGTCTTACCATCATCAGGTTCCTTCCCATCATTTGTAGAAACATGCTGGACTGGTTTCACAACTGTCTTGGTTTTCTTCTTGTTCTTTTTCACCTGCACTGGGGCCTGTACCTCATGCACCTGTGGATAGAAATAAATCAAAGATATATTGAAATAAAGTATGGGGTTACCAAAAAAGATATGCTAATGGAAATCATGGAACTGTTGTTCTTTGAAGCCATGACACACTGGCAAATCTGTCAAGGAGTGACAGTGGGGTTTCAGAAATATTTCACCACCATAACAATACTGTCTAATTAAACTTGACTGAGCGAGTTTCAAGAACAACTTGTGGCTGCCGTGCCCATCAACAGTTTCAGGTCCACTTAATTTTGGAAGCAGCTGCTTAAACATACCTTCTTGGTTTTGATCTGCGGGGCCAGCTTGGAAACTACCTCTGTCAATGTAACTTCCTCTTGAGCTACAGCCACTGGTTGTCCATTGGACTGAGTGTTCTGGAGTAGAAAGACAGACATCAGATAAACAACATGATGATGTTGATAATCCAGTATAACAGTAAACAAACTATACTAAAGTCTGTTCATCCATCTTTTCTTTGCAGAATAATCTAACTTAATTTCAAAATGAATCTTTACAAATATATCTGAATTTGGAGTATACTTCACAAATGATCCAAATCAAAGTTAAGGAAAAAGTAAAGGAAACATTAACATAAGATTTCTGAAACTACACAGGACAGGCCTACATTTTATAGTGGATGTAACCTACATGATTGGTTACACCTTGTTTTTTTATGCACCACATGTCTGGGACAAACTCCCAGAAAATTGCAGGTCTGCTTCAACTCTGTTATTTTCCAAACAAGGTGAAGACTTTTCTGTTTGATGCTGCCTTTTGTTAAATCAATAGGTGCTAATTTCTTACACTGCACTGTAACTTTTATTGTTGTATTTTATACCCGTCTTATTCTATTCTAATCAACGTGTCTTGTTTTCTATTCTCTTTAATTAATGATTTGAATTGCCTTGTTGCTGAAATGTACTATATAAATAAAGTTCCCTTGCCTTAAGCGGCTATCACACCGCCGCCTCCAGTCATTTCAATAAGCAGAAGGCGGCAGAGGGGAAACGGGTTTGGTTTGAAGCTACATCCAGGTTTGAGGAGGTTGCCACGCGGCGGTGTGAAAGTGAAACCGTACGTTAGCTAGCATGAACCATCATCAACTAGTGGCCTGTCAGTCGTCGTATATTTAGCTAACCGGATTATTTGTCATTTCATTTTGTAAGTGGGTCACATTATTGTCCATAGATAGAATGTGTAGCTAACATTTTGGTGTAACGTTAAAGTTGAACAAAGTGGGCTGTTAACGTTAGTCAATTAGCTAACGTTATTGGCGCAGCTAACGTTAAGCGAGAGCAAAGGTTGGGGCGGCCCGACCGGGTCGAATCCGACCTGCGGCCCTTTGCTGCGTGTCATCCCCTCTCTGTCTCCCACCTTTCCTGTCTATCCACTGTCACTCTGAAATAAATGGGAAAAAGCCCCAAATAATCTTTTAAAAAAAGAGAGCAAATGTGGCTAACGTTAAATTCACCTTTATTGGTAAAATGGGGATACATGCATAAATTAGCTTAACTGCTAATTCGAGTTTTTCTTTAGCGTTAACGTTAATTCTATCTAGACACCCAGAATAGACGCACTTGTTGTGATTGACCGTGATTCAGCAGCTAGTTAAAGCTTACTACGGTACCTTTTCAAGCGTTTTCTTTTTGTTCCTCTTCTTCTGTTCTTCCGGTTTTGCAGTTTTAGCTAAATTGGCCTTGCCAGGCTCACCGTTGCCTTGGGTGACCGGGGATCCCCGCTTTTTCCCGACAAACAGACCGCCACAGACGGCAGCCCAGGACAGACAGAGTAGCAGCAGGAGACCCATCGAGGCCGTAGACAGGATGACCCACGTCGGGTACACATCAGGCTTCAGACCCAAATCCACCCCGAACTGAGTCCGAACATATCCTTGTCCCGAAGACAGGAGCTCCTTTAAACGGCTGGAAAGCAGTTCGGCTTTTTCTAGCGCAAAACCTTGCAAGTCCCCAGCCATCATCGCGAAACGCTAGCTAACTGTTGTTAGCAATGAATGATGATTGCCAGCATCCGTATGCTAACGGAGGAGTGGCTACTCTAATCTGACTGTTTAGAGAAATCTCAGTACAACTAGCTAGCTACAATTCGCAGTGTATAAACACTACTTTATTCCAACCGTTTTAAAGTCAATAATATTAGCTAGATTCATGGATAAGGCCAGACATAACATAAACCATGTAATCAAACTATGTTTATAAACTAACGTTACTCATCCACATCTGAAAATAAGGCTGCTGAATAAACTTGGCTCTCTGATGGCTGTATGAATAGATAATTCGTCACAAATAGGCCCACTATTTAATTACAGAAAAATAGATTATTTTCATTTTAAAAAACATTTTATTGTACAAAATTTAAAAACAATCAACCATAGAAGCCAGCTGCCAGAACTGCAGACTCAAAATATATTCTAGATATTAACCATCTTCAGATGCCCAATGAGGTACATAATAATCACCCCTATCATTCATCTCACTCAAATATTTATGTTTAACCAAAAGTTAGGTCATATGCTTGCCTTGTCAAGATACAAGCTAGCTCATTAACTCCAGTAGATTACAGGTGTAATTCTCAGTCTCTATTGCCAAAAAGTTGTACATGTCTGCTGGAAGACTGCAGCTTTAACCTGTCAACCATTCAGCCATCCTTTGTAATACTTTGATAGTATTGTAACAAGACTTGAGGCTGTCTTTTGTCATTAACTGCTTAAAACAAAAATAAATAAATAGGTCACATTTAACAAATATGTTACAGAATGTTACAGTGAGGAAAATAAGTATTTGAACACCCTGCTATTTTGCAAGTTCTCCCACTTAGAAATCATGGAGGGGTCTGAAATTGTCATCGTAGGTGCATGTCCACTGTGAGACATAATCTAAAAAAATCCAGAAATCACAATGTATGATTTTTTAACTATTTGTATGATACAGCTGCAAATAAGTATTTGAACACCTGAGAAAATCAATGTTAATATTTGGTACAGTAGCCTTTGTTTGCAATTAGAGGTCAAACATTTCCTGTAGTTTTTCACCAGGTTTGCACACTGCAGGAGGGATTTTGGCCCACTCCTCCACACAGATCTTCTCTAGATCAGTCAGGTTTCTGGGCTGTCGCTGAGAAACACGGAGTTTGAGCTCCCTCCAAAGATTCTCTATTGGGTTTAGGTCTGGAGACTGGCTAGGCCACGCCAGAACCTTGATATGCTTCTTACAGAGCCACTCCTTGGTTATCCTCGCTGTGTGCTTCGGGTCATTGTCATGTTGGAAGACCCAGCCTCGACCCATCTTCAATGCTCTAACTGAGGGAAGGAGGTTGTTCCCCAAAATCTCGCAATACATGGCCCCGGTCATCCTCTCCTTAATACAGTGCAGTCGCCCTGTCCCATGTGCAGAAAAACACCCCCAAAGCATGATGCTACCACCCCCATGCATCACAGTAGGGATGGTGTTCTTGGGATGGTACTCATCATTCTTCTTCCTCCAAACACGGTTAGTGGAATTATGACCAAAAAGTTCTATATTGGTCTCATCTGACCACATGACTTTCTCCCATGACTCCTCTGGATCATCCAAATGGTCATTGGCAAACTTAAGACGGGCCTTGACATGTGCTGGTTTAAGCAGGGGAACCTTCCGTGCCATGCATGATTTCAAACCATGACGTCTTAGTGTATTACCAACAGTAACCTTGGAAACGGTGGTCCCAGCTCTTTTCAGGTCATTGACCAGCTCCTCCCGTGTAGTTCTGGGCTGATTTCTCACCTTTCTTAGGATCATTGAGACCCCACGAGGTGAGATCTTGCATGGAGCCCCAGTCCGAGGGAGACTGACAGTCATGTTTAGCTTCTTCCATTTTCTAATGATTGCTCCAACAGTGGACCTTTTTTCACCAAGCTGCTTGGCAATTTCCCCATAGCCCTTTCCAGCCTTGTGGAGGTGTACAATTTTGTCTCTAGTGTCTTTGGACAGCTCTTTGGTCTTGGCCATGTTAGTAGTTGGATTCTTACTGATTGTATGGGGTGGACAGGTGTCTTTATGCAGCTAACGACCTCAAACAGGTGCATCTAATTTAGGATAATAAATGGAGTGGAGGTGGACATTTTAAAGGCAGACTAACAGGTCTTTGAGGGTCAGAATTCTAGCTGATAGACAGGTGTTCAAATACTTATTTGCAGCTGTATCATACAAATAAATAGTTAAAAAAATCATATATTGTGATTTCTGGATTTCTTTTTTAGATTATGTCTCTCACAGTGGACATGCACCTACGATGACAATTTCAGACCCCTCCATGATTTCTAAGTGGGAGAACTTGCAAAATAGCAGGGTGTTCAAATACTTATTTTCCTCACTGTATCTCCATTTCAGAAGTCCGCATCCAGAGTGAATTCACAGTCCGTCATGCTTGACATAACTCCAAATCTCTGATACTCCCCTACTCGTTTCTCAAAGAAGTTGGTTTTCCCTTCTAATGAAATGGACTCCATGAAGTCAAATGGATTTTCAGCTTGGTATACCTTTTGATTAAAGGAGAGAAAAAAAAGGTTACTTACATTTTACACTATTACAAACAGCAAATAGCAGGAACAAAAGTTATAATTATCTTGATGTTATTAAATTACATTTCTTTCGTTAAATAATTTGTCATTATGGTAATTTTTGCAAGGTTCTAGCTTTTATAGTGGGATTTAATTCTTCTCAACTCAGGGATCTTCTGCTTTAACAACAACTACCACAGCATAAATGGGTTCAGTGAGTAATGACCAATTGGCTTTCATAATATCTAATTAATGATAATTACCTTGGCCAGTCCGAGGTCAGCGAGAAGCCGGTCGGCCACATACTCGATGTACTGCTTCATCAGACAACAGTTGATTCCAATGAGATCCACTGGCAAAGCCTCTGTCAAAAACTCCTGCAATACCAAACATGATAGTTTTATGTTTTAATAAAACTAGTATGGGCTATCAAGATTTTGGTCTTTTGGTTTATTATAATAGGAGTCAATATAAACAAAGTAAACAGTGAAACACAAGCAGATATACTGTATATGTATACTGTATGTTTCAATAATGTATAATGTGTAGTCTGGTTTGAGTATATTCCCACCAACATTAGCTGACCTGCTCAATGCTAACAGCTTTGGTGATGATGTCCTTCACTCGGTCCTCTGATGGCTTCTTCACCAGGTAGCTGTACAGCAGGCAGGCAAAGTTACAGTGCAGGCCCTAGGAAACACATCAATACACATGTCAGAGTAGTTTACATAAAAACAGAGAAGATCAGTGTCTTTACTGCCTTGATATGCAAACTGTGACCATATTACCACCCAAACTGACTGAAGAGCGCCATAGCTACTCTGACAATTTGTAAACAGCAAAGTGTGAATGGAAGAGCTAAACAAGCCAGCTGTCGAATCGACGAAGTGGGAAAATGCAGACAGTAGTACAGTAACCTCAGAGTTAGTTCAATGGCCTGAAATGAGAGGGAAAACATGCACACTACGCAGGTGTGTCAAACAAAGTGGCCTGAGATCAAGATTTTGACAGATTAAACTACATGTCTTTTGGTTTGTGAATTAATCTCACCTCATCCCTGCTAATCAGCTCATTGGAGTAGGTAAGGCCAGGCATTAGTCCTCTCTTCTTGAGCCAATAGATGGCAGCGAATGAGCCAGAGAAGAAGATGCCCTCCACTGCTGCAAAAGCCACAATTCGCTCTCCTTTTGGGCAAAAAAGTGTCAAAACTACTGTTAACCAAAGATGAACGGGAAGCTCCTCCAAGTGAGAGTTTCTCAGTATTATGTAATTTACAATATGATGTTTTGAAAGTGGTACACCTCCTTACCAAATGTGGATTTGCTGTCATTTATCCACTGGAGGGCCCAGTCTGCTTTTCGTCTCACACAAGGCATGGTCTGAGTGGCATTAAATAAGCTGTCCCTGAAACACACACAGTTAATACCAAATTACCTACTACAGCTCGGACATATAGACTCAGCATAACAAATTACAGTAACTATGAAAAGTATTGACTACCTTGCATTTTTTTAGTGAGATCAAAAGAAGATTGAAAATAAATAACAAATCTACCTAAATTAAAATACAGCAAAAATCCATGAAATTGTTGCCTTTCTACTCTGTAGGTATGTCAAAGCTGCTGCAGTTGGGAATGCAACAGAAATCCCCACAATGTGGAATAGACTGTAGCCTGTGATGAACAGGTGCAAGTCTTACAGTTTGATTGAATCTTCAGAAGATTAGACATATGGGGAGAATGTGTCTGACTATGGTTATGCACTTGTTCCAAAAAGCGCTGAGGCACATAATCTTTACCATCATCTAACCACTGCCACTGAGCATAATAAGAAGTGAGGATCCAAAAAGAAAAGAAAAACAAACCTCTCCTTCAGGTCCCTGATGTAAGTGTTGATGAGCATGCTGTACATCTCTGAATGAACAGTCTCTATAAGGATCTGGAAGCTGTAGAAGGAGCGTGCTTCAGGGACCTGCACCTCCTGGCAGAACCTCTGCACCTGTTAGATAAGACACAAACACAATACGGAAAAACTTGCACATTGTTTTAGGGTGTTTTCACACATGAAAGTCCGAACCAAGCTCCGGACCAAGGTTCATGTTTTTGTTACATTGTATACATTTGATCCGGTAAGTTTTGGTTTCACACTGCAGTTATGCAAGCGCGCTAAAGATCTAAATGTGACAAAACTACGTCCTGCTGTCGTCATATTCGTGAGCTGCGTCTCCAGATACTTATAATTGATTGGTTTGTAGACGGGCTTCCTCGTCCTCTCGTCTCCTCTCTCTGTGTTGGAGTTTTTTCAGCTGACATGCTGCTCTCCCCAACTGCTACGGCTCTTTTTGTTTTGTTGTGTTGTTGAGAAGCGAGACACGGAAACTTTCTTTCTGGAGAATTTATTCAGAGACAAACGGAAACCTACAGTGTACATTTACTACCACTTAACAAATAAACTGCTGATGTATTCTCTGCTCTGATAGCCGACAGCTCTCTGCTCTGAGCGCATTCACCGTCACTCTCACTCTCTCATGTAGCCTACACACTAAGCACCGACCTATTCCTTAAAGGAGCTTCCCCGGTCTTGTAACACAAGGAGAGCCTGCCAGAGTTTCTTGTATTTGGTCCGAAAGTCCGAACCATCCAAAAAATGCTTTCACACTATAAACGAACCGGACCATGGTTCAGTTTGGTCCGGACCGAGACCACCTCTTTTTATCGCACCTGTAATTTTGGTTCGAATCAAACAAAAAAGTCAGAAAGTCCGGACCCAATGAGGTATGTGTGAAAACGCCCTTATTTTTAAAGCTATAGTGCTTAGTTTCTGTCGCCCCCATGAGGAATTCTAAGTAATGACAACAACACTGTTGAAGCATCCAACCCCCACCCTTCCTCCACGCAGTTGCTAACACGGAGGATTAAAGAAACATGATGGACTCTTCAGAAGAGATAATTAGCTTGTCATTTTTACGTCCTCTTTGTCTCCAGATCTGAACGCTGCTGTTGTCCTTTCTTAGCGGTGACGTAAAACGCATCACTCGAGCTTCTGCGCACGAATGTCGCCGGACTACACTATCTTGTAAACATAGCTGTCGGTACACGATCCGTTCTGCCTGCACGATCCGTTCTGCACATGCGCAAAATGTTCGCGCATGCGCGGTTGTACGAGGATTTACGACACTGCACGATCTGTTCCACGCTTCCGGTCGACAGCCAAGCTAACGTTAGTTTAGCTAACAGCTAATTCGGCTAACTGCTAGCTGAGACAGCATGTAATAACTTTAAAAGACCCTCAAAATAAAACTTGAAAATAAATGTTGACATATATAACAAACACCTAACATATATAACAGCTGTTACGTCAGTTCTACTTTACTTGTGCTCATTTAAAATACAATCACTCAATACTTGTCTTTATTGTTATTACTGTGAAGTCTTAATTTAGCTGTAGCCTGCTTTTCCCATTACGTTTGAGTTAACGTTATTTTAGACTGAATCTAGCTGTCAGCTAGCGGTTAGCCGAATTAGCTGTTAGCTAAACTAACGTTAGCTTCCCGGTGGAGGCTAGCCATAGGTTAGCGTGGAACAGATCGTGCAGGTCGTATGGATACGTAAAACAGTATTATCTTGCGCATGTGCAGAACGGATCGTGCAGGCATAACGGATCGTGTACCGACAATAGCCATACTGAGAAATACAGTTTGTAGAGCTGATAGGCTTGATTAGCTTTGTATCAACTCATTTGGCAATGGCTTAAAAGTAATGGACATTCATTAATATAAATTAGTTGCGCACTATTTTCAAAGTATCATCTGCTCTGAAAAACATTGGTGACTGTGGTAGGTTGATGAAGAAATGCTCAATCTCTTGAGGCATACAGTCTAAAAACATCGGTCACATCTGAGTGAAACCCCTTACCAGGTTCTCATTGACGATACCATCACTTGCAGCAAAGAAGGCTAGCACATGGGAGATGAAGTGTTTTTCCTCAGGTTTCAAACGGTCCCAGTGTGGCAAGTCTTTGGTTAGATCAACCTAGAAAGACACAACATAAAATGTACACCTGTCACCCTCATACATTATTTAAGTTTTCCCAGTGGTAGCAGGCTGTATTGGATGACAGTGTTTCTTTTAGTTTTTTTTGTGTGTGTTTTTGTGGAGGGCTGCAATACAGTATGTCTTTGTGGAATCAACCTGAAAAGCAAACAGTATCACTTTTTTAATGAGTCGTGTGCACTTCAACTGCTGTCAAGACAGCCAGGTTCATTTGTAATTTTTGTTACATCTGTAGTATTTAATCTACCTTAAATAGAATGATGCTGTAAAGTTTGTGTTACATCAAAATACATTTGGTAAGTAAAACTTACCCTTAAGCCAGCTGGTGAAACACTAAAATGACAACATTTAGTTGGTACAGTAAAACTGATACCCACCTCCTCCACCGTCCAGAAGGAGGCCTGTGCCTGCTTGTACATCTTCCAGATGTCGGGGTACTGGATGGGGAAGATGACAAACCGTCTGGGGTTTTCTCGGAGCAAAGGTTCTTCCTCTTTCTCTGAACCATTTTGGCAGTCTGGGTCTTTATCTTTGAAGCCATTCTAAAGAGCCAGAGCACAGTAAGTAAACATATTTTCACTTTACCTTTAGTGTGGAATTTTTTTATCATGTTTGTTTTTCTAATTGCTAAATTTGGATTCGGTAAACATCGGTAGTATCCCCATTCACCACTATAGTTTTGGACTTTGGTAGACAACTAATTGTGTCTTTAATTATAATTAAATAGGCCGCTTGCGACATCCAGAACAAGGCACATAACGTTATCGCATCCACATGTCAAATATTAGGCTTTTTTAGTTATTAAGTTATTATAACAGCATCTAAAGACTGGAATGTGTTGCCAATACAGATAAGAGAAGTGAATACTTATCATTCTTTTACTGGTCAGCTGAAGAACTGGCTTATTGATAACCAAATATGTGCACATTAGATTGCTGAATGCCTGCTGACTTTTGATGCCTGCCTGCAGATTTGTTTTGTCATGTTACTTGTTGTATGATGATGTGTTGCGTTTGTTACTTGTTGTTGTGCATTGTCTGTTTGTTTTTTTAATGTTGGTCTGTGTGTGTTGTTTTTATATGTTGACTGTTTGTCATTTTATTTTTTTTTAGGTTGCCATTTTCAAACTGGCCAGGGACAACAGATTAGATACAGAAATTAGCCTGCTGAGCTAAATCTGGCTCATTTACAGTTGCTTTGCTGTTGATTAATGAGCATTGTCCCTGTTAAATAAATTAATTAATTAATTAAATAAAAATAGTTATCAATTATTTTGTCACTTTCCATAGCTAAACTGTTTTGCAAAATATAACTGCATTTTCTCAACGGTTGAGGCTGGGTTCCAGACAACTCGGAACTTGAAAATGTCAACCTCCTACTTTAAAAAGTACAATGACACACCACCATATAAGCACACCACTCAAGGTTTGTATCTGTAAACTCGGGGGAAATCTATCTACCCCGACTTCATGAAGTAGCAGTTGTCTGACGTCACACAACAACGTTAAGTATATTTGCCTCAGCCTGTATTTAAGTAAAACATATTTAGATACGTTTCCAAGTTTAATAGTACCATAAAATAAAATGTTTAATGGCGTCTGTCTCATTTATCCTCCTCTGTTTCATTTACATCTATGGTTTATACATGCAAGGATCAGGACCTCCGACTAGCTAGCTTAACTAACTAACTAACTAACTAACTAACCCATGACTGGAACGCAGCATCCGAAAACCCCCTACACTGTATTTTTTTTCTTCAATAAATGTATTGAGAACATTTGCATACATACAAACACACACAACAAAACAAATAAATACATAAACAATCCATACCCCAGGCAGTCTACAAAGTCCAGCAAGGCTAACCAATAAGCAGTCCAATTCATAAATAGCATAAATTACAGTTAGAAAAGTTCATTCAGAATATCTGCAGTCTTCAGAGCTAACCATTGACATATATAAAAGGAGCTAACTCAGAGCACCTACCATGGATGTATTAAGAGAACCCCTACGCATCACGGATGTAGTATTTTTCTTCTTCAGGATGGCGAAGCATGTCCCGCCCTACTCGGTCTCTGATTGCCTTACCCTCACATTTACCCTAACCCTAACCAATCCCATTCCTCTTGCCTAAACCTAACCAACCCAAGCAAAGCAGACAACGAGTACTAGCCAATTAGAAGAAATGTAGGGCGAATCATGCTATCGCCAACCTTACATCATTATTTTTTTGGCACACGTTACCGACAGATACGGTAGCTAACGTTAGCTTACATGGACATACAAGGCCAGTTTTAAAACAGTTAAAATGTTGGATTAACGTATATTCATATAGCTAAGACTTTAACTTTAAAAAACAAAGCCAAAAAACACCTCCATTTATCCGGAGGACTCTGGACACACTGACATTAACTTACGTATGTTATTTTGAAGTTACGTCTCTCCAGATACATTAGTAAACTGCTTACCGATTCTTTATCAGATTGCAGACTTATATTCATGAAATCCATTTTCTGAGAAGACAATTATTTCACCGTCGGTGTCATTCGAAGTACTGAATTTGGTTCTTCTGGCTTGTACTGCGTCGCATAACCTTGTGTGTGGATGCAGCTGTAGCTTTGTTGTTTAAACCCTTTAAACGACACCCACACAGAGAGGCTGTAGCGCCTCTACTGCTCATACACGTGCTATATAACGAAACCACATTATCTAGAGTGGATGACAGAATATCCCCAAAATGACTATCAGACTAATAAATCATTTTATTGGACAGGAATGCAATTTGACATGACATAATCAATACAAGTAGCATGCTTATAGATGTATTGTAAACATGGAGGAATATTTACATTAATCCCTTGTGTTTTTAATGACAGCATGACCGTAGTACAAACTCTGAGCTAGATGTCAATGTGTGTGAACTGACAAGTCCAGATCGCTACACTGGTATGTTGTGTATCCCCAACCGGAACACATCATTTGTGCATGCCCATGCACAGTTTTGGGACTTCAGCATGAACACTTGATGGAAGGCCATTGGTGGATCATCATCTACCTGTTGCAGAAAAAAGTTTTTGAAGAATTTGTAAGCACAATGATGACATGAACTGTTAACTAAAGCAGAAATGTATTATACATATATCACAGTTATTTATTTTACCTTACATGCAATATGTAAAGACAAATCTATTGTTAAGGAAGATGGTTGTCACTCTTCTCCTCTCTTCTTCGGCAGCAGAAATGTTTTATGTGCATCACAAACTTGTGTTTGTTCGTCATCAGACCAAAAAACAATACAATTACTAATTACTCTACACTAAAGACATGTATAACAATTTTCCCATTATTAATAACCTTCCTTTAGTTTTAATATTTGGACATTATTGCTAGTGTTTCCAAGGCACCTTTAGTTAAGTTATTGTATATATTCTACTTTTTGCTGTCGCTTTAACCAAATTTCATCACATTTGACATTAAGTACTTCATTAATGGCTCTGACGACGTTGCTTGTAAATAAAAACACTGCCTCTTTCACATGAACACTCTCGTAGCTGGATTGGAAAACCCAGAGTTAACAGAGCCAGTTAATAACCAGCTAACCAGTTATCCAGGATGGTCAATATTAGGCTCAGTGAAGTCAGGTAACCCAAAGAAGTTGAATTCGCTTGATACAGGCCCCAGGTGCAGACCCAAGGGTATCAACAAAAATGTACCAGCTTACCTGTAACTGTCCGAACACCATGATGAGGATACAACTATCTATCGTGGGTTGGAAGTCTTGTTCTGTGATAATGTGCTTAATACGCTTGAAAGGCAAGTTCTGTGGATTGGAAACAATAGCATTTATTAATAGAATGTACAGTACCACATATACACACAAAGAAAAGGTGCTTGGTCAGGAAGTTGTCAGTGAACGGCTCTGCTCCTTTTCTTCCGTTACTACTAACCTGTTACGGAAGCCTACTTTTCCCACATTTTTTTGGATTGTGATTAATACAAACTGATTAAGAAGAGATACTTACTGCCAATTTGCCAGTGATGGCTTCTCTGCCCTGAAAAGGTGAACCTTCCCACGTCAAACAGGCGTCAGCAGACTAAGAAAAAAAAAAAGCATGTTTACACCAAATACGTGCACACTATATATATATATATATATATATATATATATATATATATAAAAAAAACAATTATAGTATTTACAACAGTAATTTCAACTGTAAATGTTGTGATGTGTCCGTGTGATGAAATTTGGTTCTTCAGTGTTGACACCATATGTTAATAATGTTTATCAAAACAGGCAGTAATTAAATGGACGCTTAACAAACTTACATATAGGTTACCCAGTCCCGACCTGTTGGTATTGTCAAACTGGTTGTAATATTCTTGGACAAAGCCCTCTCCAAGCTTTTGCCATATTTCTTTCTCACAAGCCATCTGTGAAGCTTTAGATCTGTAAAAGAGAAGAGTCTTATTATAAGCAGTCAGTTGAAGTTGCAGTAGACTGCAGGCTGTTTACTGAACTCATGTTGACACTTTATCAACACATTCTCTAACGTAAAAATATTCTGGTCACTTCAGTAATTTAGACAAAAATTATGCAACTCAGGAATCATATAAAATAAACACTGTATATGGATGAATGGAAGGAGGTCAATGATTTTATCAAGTAAAAAGGTACAAAAGATAGGCTTCTAGTCTAGTTAGGCATGCCAATCACTTCATTAGTTACAATCATAACTTCACTGATGTGACATGTTGGTCAGACAGAAACACAGGCATGAAATAACTTAAACACTGTAATCCCCCCACCCCATCCTCATATTTCATATGTTTGTACTGTCACTCATTTGTAGTTATGTTGATATGTCTTTCTACTGTGTGTTTTCCCTTTCTGTTTATTTGTTTGTCATGGAAAATCTATAATAAAAAACAAACAATTACTGATGATAGAGAATCGCTCAGACTGAAGTCTTGGCCCATTTTGATAGGATCCATTATTAAAAGAAAAACATGAGTTAATGTAAATGAAGCAACACAAATCTTAATCGAAAACTACTAACAAGTAGCTGTAGCAGTATTCTGCTGCAGGTTAACTTAATGAGAATCCCCCAACCCTCTCTCGTGACCCTACATTTAGCACTCTACTAAAGTCAATAATTACAACCAACACAACTAAATATGAATGCATCATTTTTACAAGTTTCAGTACACTTTCACTTCAGTTATACAGACATTATGAAAGAAGGACATTATGACAAAACTATGAGGAACACTGAGATTTGGTGGGAGGTGATCTGTGAAGGTGGTCGTGTGACTTAAGATTTATCAGACCACCCACAACTTGGAACAAAATGGTTTGATTTAACGTTGTATTTTACAGATACATTATGTTAGCCGTCTCTCCTGGTGAAGGATAACTTACAGCTGTGAATATACAGTTAAAACCCTATGCCCTCCTTTGAATAGTGTTTTACCCATGGTTTTACCGGTATTCCTGCTAATGTCCGAGTTTTCAATCGGTTTCAACGAGAACAACGATCTCACCAATTACAAAAACACTAAGTTAGATCACCGAGTTTGTTTTGTGAAAAATTAGTTGTCAGGACATCCCGAGTAGTTTTCTGTAACGTCATTAAACGTCTGGCCAAAGCCACATCTATTTGAATTGTTTAAGGGGGCTCGATAGAGGTTGGAAACAGATTCAGATCCATCAGAAGTTACTACCGAGCTAGCCTGGGGCTTGTGGGGTAAGCTACTACAGCCAGTGTCAACGCTAAGCCAAACCCGTGCCCACTGTTTAACATCGCGAGTCACCGCCATAATAGCGTAACGTTAAGTTATGGCTAACGTTAGCACACATATGTACTTTTCCCGGAACCGTTTCATTTATCTATGTCTCGATTCTAGCTTCGTTATATTCGTCTCAACAAACCCGTGTTAGTACACGTGGGCAAGTTGTTGTTGAGAAGCATTACTTAAACAGTACTTTACCGTGTCCGTAAGTTTTAGTTTACTTTTTCAATCAGAGGGAGGCCAGCGTGGAGACAGATCCAGTCGAGGATGATGGTTGGGGTTCCCGCTTCCTCAGAGTAGCAAACCTATGACGTCGCTTACAGCTGACCAATGAAGGCCAAGAATGATTGAAATAGTTTGCCCTGAGGTAAGCCTCTCAGGAGCTCGTCCTCCCCGACTGTATCAACCATGGTATCAACCTATCAACTACCAATATATCCATGATCATCTCCAACACATTCTATACCCATGGTTGGACTTTAGGCCCTTAAATCCCATAGATGTATAATAAGAACATGTATATTATAATACATCTATGGTCAATCCTAGTGTGGTAGGCGGGATTTATATGCCGACTACAGGGAAGCGCTGCTGCCTGAAGAACTAACTCAGGTCTGAAAACATGTCAAGGGAGGTAAACCAACCGGTGACTGTGAAAAATAAACCAACCCATGGATGTATTATATTAACTGGAAAAACTAATAATGGGCCATACAACAAAGACCTTGTCTCAAATAAATCTTTAATGATTATTTAAGAAAAAACATCAACCAAAATCATCTTGTAAATGGAAGACCTTTATTAGTAACTATTTTGTCAAATAATGAATCAAATAATAAATTAACCTGTAACCATTACTGATTAAACCTTGTTGAATGGGTAAGGGTCACCTCCAGTTATTATCACAAAACTCAATTACAGCTCCACCCCTGGCCCAAACTTTCATAAACTATCAACTCATCTATAGTGTGCTTTTATTAAAAAGGTGCTTTCAACAATGCAGCCCCATATCAATGAGGCAACTGTCATCCATAGTCAGTAACTCAGGCTAGCAATAAAGCTAATATTCTGAAATGGAAGACATTAAATGCTTAACTGGATATCTGGATAAAAGATCTATATTGCTCGTGGCGAGTGATGAGACATTAGAAATACAGATTAATTCATAACAGCGTGCAGGTCTTTACAAACACCAGTAACAGGAATGTAATTATTTAAAAAAGCTGGGTTAATTATTTATGTAATACCCTTAAGATCTTTACAGCTCCTGCTATTGTACCATGTTTACAGTGTCCTATTGGCAAGCTGGATGACTTTGTCCTCCTGACTTGTCAAAAATCCAACATCTTACATTGTTTTCTTCACAAATGGTGAAAACAAAACTGACAGAGATAAGACCCATTTAGGCACTTTTAAAATCATTTTGCTACAGTTCAGTGCATGTTGCCAGGAAAAGGACACTCAAAAATGCAGAATGTCTTCCCGCACTTGACTTCCAGTGACTTGTTCAGAAAGGCTACTATTGCTTTGTTGAGGCCGCTGCACCAATAGATCCTCTTGTAATGGATGGCAGTAAAAGTCTCTACAGATTCACCCAACAGGCCTCTGAGGTTAGAACCAAGTGATGTGTTAAATGTTCTGGCGTGTCACTGCTCTGGCTGTGATGTGAAATAATCATCTGTCTGGAACACACTGGGGATCTCTTGATGCTGACGTGGCGCTGGTCTTCTTGGGCTGGCCGGTTTCTGTAAGTGAACCGACAAAAAACGAATCCTAATTATCCAATAGCACTGCCTGAAGTAGAATTACAACAATTGTTGTGCTGGATTTTAAATGTTTATTGGAAAAGGGTCTCTGTTCAACTCAGCTGCACAAACGTTTCACACCATAAATTACTGGTTATTTCATGATTGTAAATATGGAAACACATAAAATGTATGGGTACTGAAAAAACAAATTGACAATGTAAAACTACAAATCCACATATATATGAAGGCACTCTCACATTTAAGAAGCCTGGGACACTCATTGTGCGGAGGATCTTCTTGAAAGCACCTGGTAGTGTTCCTAGTTCTCCCTCTGCCTGTGTGACCTGCTCTTCCATCGCGTTGACGTTGGCTCCCACCAGCTTTACAAAGGCCTGCAGGCACACCAGAATACCGTAATATAGTAAAAAGCTGATAAAATTGAGATTCTGTGCAACACTATTTGAGACAAACTTCATTCAAGACAATTAAACATCACAGTTACATAAAACAATTTTTTTCACAAGCCCATGCAGGCATTTCCTAAATCAATCCTTAACAATCTTTAAATGGTTTAACTTAAAGTGGATCTTTTAAAAAATAGGAGGTTGAATGAGTGAACTTAAAAACACATTTTAAATAATATAAAAAATGTTGTGTGAATTTAACAAAGCCAGCCCTTTAGTTGAGGAACAGAATAGTTACTAAAACCAACTCCGTATGAAAACAATAGCTGTCATAACTTACTATTATTATGTCCTGGATTGTATCCTCATTAGTTACTCGGTGCGGTGGGATTTAAAAACAGGAACATACTGCACTCCTAGACCAGTGTTTACTTCCATTATAGGAATAAAAATGATCAACCAATTAAGATTACCTTGTTCCTAATATCTCTCAGAGGTTCTTCTCTTGTAAAGAGGAAATTTAACATAGTTTATTTTGACTAAAAACACTGCACATAAATCCTGTTTACATCATAGGTTTTATGCTACATTCATTTCAGAATCCTTGATTAAGTGTGCATTACAACAACACAACACCAAACACACCAAATTAACACCTAATGAATACATATTTTTGTAGTATTATTTAAAGGGAATTCCTCCCTAGTATTCAATCTTGCAAAGTTAAAATGATCACTCACCTCTAACTTATCAATTCTTCTGTATATTTGTCTCATTTCACCCGATTTCTGTTGGATTTGAGGTAGGTTTTCATTCACTATCTGAGAGGTATCATTACGAATCTAGAGGAAAAAACACAAAAGGATGCGAGAAACAAATTATTTTATTTGAATCAAAATGAGATACAGTGCATTCATAAGATTATACGGTGTCATAGCCTGACTTTGCTTACCATATCCAGCATTCCAACAAACTCATCTACTCTTGTCAGCATTTCTTCCAAGCTCTTGTCCAAGCACAGAATCTAGATGAGAAATCATTAAAATAAAAGTCTGTAAAATTGCACACAGTTTCTGTGCACTTTCAAATTAGTCCCACACACCAGTCACAGCTGGAATTAATAAGATACCTGAGTGAGCAAAGACCACAGGACCAAAACACAGGGGCCTTTGTCTTCCTACAGACCCAGCTAGCTAGCTCAGCTTCTTTATAAATTGCCTGGTATCACGCATTTCCAGTTAATGTCTACTCAGGAGTGACAGCAATTTTGGTCAGTCGACCATCATAAGAAAACATAGTTCCTACAAATATAGACATCTGAACTTTTTTGTGTTTACATTGTTATCAACTGATTGTTATCACCTGGTGTTATTTCCCTCCAGAGCTACAGAAGGCATTAAACAACTGTTTTCACAGAGTAATACTGAACTTCATAGATTACCCCTTTAAAAGCCGCTTTATAGTGCTAACATTTTTAAATGGCATACATTAAAGAAAGCATAATGACTAGTTAAGGAGTCGAAAATACAAACGTAAGGACTTGGACTGACTTGGGACTTTACAGTTTTGACTAAGGTGTCGATAGCCAAGACTTACTTAATATAAAAGAATGACTTTGTCCCATGGATGCATTAGCTAGAAGAACTCCCATCAAAGGACACCCGAACCACTGAGGGCAAACCAATCATGTCACTACTTTAGTGTCGCTTAGCAACCACTTCACTTCCAGCCGCTGGTTAATTACTTTTCTTATAATACATCCATGCAATGACTGCATTGCTCGTTAGCTGAAGCCATTTATTAGCCAAGTAACGTTATATTGCAGTTATAGCTACTAGTGTGTGCTACACTAGCTACTTCATTAACAAAGAGCTAACGTTAACTCAGCTAGTTAGTACGTACAGTGCTTTTCAACTTGGTGTGCTCTCTTGTGTAAAAGCCATGAACACAAACCTCTTCTCCAGCTGTCGCCTTGATGTAGGAGGAGTAGCTGAGGGCGGTGTGTCTCAGGACTTCGTCGTCCTGCTGTGGGTAGTGCTGCTCGGGTATCTCGGGGTCTGCTGCTTCGTTGAGGCTCGGGCTTTGAGAGATAACATTAGCTGCTGCGCCAAAGCTGGGGCTCTGCGACACGGTACCGCTGCTGAGGATTTCGCTCACCATGGACAAACTGCTCGCACTTTGGGAGACGATGCCGCTGTCTCTGCTTATCTCAGCGCTGGACTCCTCCAGGGGAGACAGCAGGCCCACCCTGTCAACCCGATGATGGTCCATATCGCCTGTCTTATTTCTGTGTAACTGCCGTGTTTGGTTTTGGTTTTGCCTTGTCAAATGACTAGATCACGTGTTTTTTTTGCAACGGATAGTGGCTCATAAGGGTCAAAACAGTGTAGCGCATAATACTTAACTTTGTATCCCACTTTATTGTAAATATTCGGTAACGTTGCATGTATAATTGACGTCAAAGCAAACATTTCTAAACCCTAAAGCAAATCCAACACAGAACGATAATCACACTGTGATATAAATCTACAATTGCGATGTATCACAAAAAAATGCTAGAAACAAAGCCTCCATCCATCCATCTTCGTCCGCTTATCCGGGGTCGGGTCGCGGGGGCAACAGCTCCAGCAGGGGACCCCAAACTTCCCTTTCCCGAGCCACATTAACCAGCTCCGACTGGGGGATCCCGAGGCGTCCTGGGTCTTCCCCGAGGCCTCCTCCCAGCTGGACGTGCCTGGAACACCTCCTTAGGGAGGCGCCCAGGGTTCATCCTTACCATATGCTCTGATACCAAAGCCTCGATCTGATATAATTATATAAAATGTATGTTGTCAATAGTGTGACACTGATGTTCATTGCCATTGGTCATTGACATTTCATGACATGCACTGTAATTGCAATTTCGGCCAGCAGATGGAAGCCAGAATTACTGTATGGCAATTTACTTTAGTGGTCTGCACAGGTCTAACTCAGAGGCATTAGCTATGGCATCGGTTAAAAAGGTTTACCACACCTTTCAACATATTAACTATCTAATAGAATTGCTAAGCTGCCAAATCAGTTTATGTGGAGAGAAAATGCAGCAATGTCTCCCCCTTAATATAAAGTAGGGATTAATTTAATGTCACCCAATGCCATGGTTATTTTTGCACTTTAAATCTCGAATTTCCTTATTTTAATTTTAATTTTATTTCAATTAAACTAACAATACTTTGTCAGCTTTAATCCGTCTACACTTGGACCTCAAAATGGCCAGCTGAGCATCTGTGTCACATGTGGGGAGCATCTATCACACATTAGTGCTAAAACTATTAAAATCTACAATGAGCTACTGCATGTGCATGTCTTCTGCTGAAACTTTTATACTTCATATGCAGGTTTCCCATGATTGTAAGTCAGTGTTAAATACACTGATAGCAAAGATCATCCAGGATTTGGGGTCAGCCAATACACTCAAATCTGCTGCTGATTGGTAGTGCAGACTACAGCCAAAGCAAACCAGTTGGGTGCCAATGATCTATTAGCTGTTTGAGCAGTGTGGCATCTCGAGTAAACACAGTCAGCAGACCAACATTAATTAGCAGAGAGGTGAAAGGAGTTTGCTGCTGCTGGAGGGCTTCTGACCTAGGACAAAGCTGCTGCATGTCTATGTTGAATATACTGGATGATGATAAAGACTGGTTCTATCTGAAAAAGTGATGTCTAGAGAAAATTATTTTGTGATGAAACTTTACCTGTGTATCCTACCCAACCTGACTACTCTAACAGGAATGGACTTGTTGCAATAAACTGCATTACAGGACTGACATTACAGGAATGAGGTTAAAGTGCTCTTAATTATTCAGCATCTTCGAATAGTCATCAGTAATCAGTGTAGTTTTACTTAGTTTGCTGTAGGCACTGAAGGGAAAATATCTTCACGATTTACTGTAGCTGCAGAATGTTTATGCTACCAGAAGGCAGTCACACCCCTTACGACATGTTTCGTGGTTATGCATTCCTCATCTACAGATGCTGCTGTTGGTGAAGACATTGGTATGTCAGCCTATGCCGGGATCATTTGCTTTGTTGACTGTTAGCAGTGAGTCTGGTGAAAAGATTTTGAATTTTCTTTCTGAGGGGCTGAAAACCAAAACTTGATGTTTTCGGTTGTCAGTAAGTCAAGCTGACCAGGAAATCTCTCGGGATGTCACATTGTCTTTGTATTTTAAATAAACCTGTATCTACTGTACGCTTAGTAGACAAACCGTTCCTTTGCTGCAAATGTTTGATGAAACAAATCAAATTATAGTTAATTTATGCACCCACAACTAAGTGACTAAGTGATGATATTAAGGATTTAAAATTAGGTTAATCTAAGACAAATTAAAATCATACAAACTTTCATTGGTCAGTGTAACATTTCAGGTAACTTTCATCCTTGTGACTTGTTCATTATTATTATTTTTTTTAAATGGTAAAAAACAAAACAAATAGTTGCATCTTCAAAATTAAACAATTATGGGGCCTCCTGGTAGCTCACCTGGTTGAGCGTGCGCCCCATGTACCAAGCTCAGTCCTTACCGCAGCGGCCCAAGTTGGATTCCAACCCGTGGCCCTTTGCTGCATGTCGTCCCCCCTCTCTCTCTCTCTCCCCCCTTTCCTGTCTACAACTGTCCTATCAATTAAAAGGCATTAAAGCACAAAAAATAATCTTAAAAAATAAAGTAAAACTATTATGCACATTCTCACAAATTCAATAGTAGTGGCTGTTCAAGAGAGATTATATTCTGAGAACAGAACAGCTGCAACACAGATTAAAATTATACCATTTTAACAATGTAAAGCTTTAGGAACCATAAATGTAACTGCTGAACCAAACAGTCACATTTCTAGTTTGCAGACTTAGAATAATTTATTGGAACAGATACAAGGATTTGATCACAATCATCAATGCATAAAAGAACTATTAAAAAAAAAAAAAAAAAATCATACTCTACACAGCATTTATCAGAATATAAGAAATATAGATTTACTCTTTAAAAACATCCACAAGCAACCCCAAGTTGGTCCCAGTAATAAGAATGAAAAATGATCTTAATAAAAGTGGTCACTAGCAAAAGATATTAGGCTGTAGGCACATTCAGAACTGTAGGATACAGTGGACTCGCCTAAAAACAGTTATTTGTTCTGATGCTTATTACACACATACGTACAAATATTTTGATGTAAGACAAAGACAACTTTAAAAAATACAGGAAATATATACAATACATTTTCCTTGTTTCTTGGCTTGTAACTTCCAATTATCAATTATTTTGTAAAAACAAAAAGAAGTTACAAAATTAGTATCTGACAAAACACACTCATGCTCATATTTATCCGGCCTGGTGTTCCAGTTTAAGTCTCTGAGCAGTTGGGAAGTTTCTGTCTGTGTGCTAGTCTGTTTATAGGTATTATAGAGTAATGACGGTGCCGTCCTCCTCCACCCCTCCCCTGGGCAGAGCGAGACTGTGTCGCGGGTCCGTTTTCAGAGAGCTGAGGATTTTGTGCAGGCTGCCGTTGCTGTGGCGGAGGGCTGGGTTGCTGCTGTGATGCGGAGGCTGTACTTGGTGATGACGGTGCTGGGACTGTTGGTGCGGGTTGGGCTGAAGGTTCAGGTCTCTGTGGAGCTGGTAGCTGAGGCTGCTGCTGTGGTGGTGGTGGTGGTGGGGCTGGGACCCTCCGTTGAGGCTAGGCTGCGAGTGGAAGGAGGCAGTGGAGACCACCGATAAAGGACGTGTGGGGGGGCTTGGAGGTGCCGCTGGGCCTGAAGCTGTTGTTGGTGTCTGCTGGTGTGTGCGAGACACACTGGACGCCAGGGAAGCATTGGACCTCTGAGACGGCCGCTTGAGGCTGCTCTCAATGACTATATCCGTCTCTTCGTCACTCTCCAGGTCGTCTTGGTAACCATGTGCTCCAGAGGATATCGCCCCCACTGAGGCCACTGACAAAGTCGGGTAGCCAGTTGATCCGCTGCTGTCAGACGACTGACCTGAGCTCCCTGAGATCCTGCTGCTGCGGACCACATTGTTGCGCTGGTTCACTGGCTTGACAGTCACAATTAGGTTGTGGCTGTTGGCAATCATCATATCCGTTACCTGATCTAAGGACTTTCCAGTCACTTCAATGCCATTCACCTCCAGCACCTCATCATTAACCGCCAGCAGCCCGGTGCTCTCCGCCAACCCTCCAGGCACCAGCCGAGATATGAAGATGCCGGGGACTTTCTCGAGCCCGTGTGGGGTCACGCGAACGCTGGTTCCATCTCGAATGTAAAAGCCCAGGGGTTTGTCCGAGCCGTGACGATACAGTCGGACACGGCGGTGAGATTCAGGTAGGATATCCACATCAATGATGGAGGAGACAGGCCGGAAGTCCTGCGGCATGCCGATCCGGATATGTGGCCGCTTGCGGTTGATGTCGTTATTGCGAAGTGCGACCACTGCCTTCTTCTTACGAGTTATTGTGTTGGTGCCATAGCTAGCATAGTCAACCTCTTCTGTAAAGAAATAAAGGGAAACAGAGAAACAGAAAGTGAAATTAGGTTTCAATATTGTGAATGTGCAGGTAACACAAGTTGAAAACATTCTTTCTTCCATGAGTACTTTGTTCCCAAATATTAAAGGCAACAAGGAAAAAAAATGAAAAACTAAAACACCTCAAGGCACAAAAAGATTGAGGGGAGGATCTGTAAAGTTAAAACAAACTGACAACAGAAAAGTTTCCATCCTTGAACCACAAATCCTGTACACGAGTTTTACCCTACATCTTTAAATCAAAGCACCTGCCTTACAAATTCAACAACCTTTGATCAATCTATGCACAGATGTGCTTGGAAATAGAAAGACCTGCTGCTAATCATTTATACAGATGTTATTCCATATGTGACATAACACAGTTCGTATTACTGAAGCCACAAACAAGGCCAGAGTACCTGCTGGTTTACTCTATAAGTGAGTTAAGTATGAAGCAATGTTTTTTTAAAATGAGTTCAGCCTTTTGTATGAAAAATTAGGTGAGCGTGTCAACTGGATTCGCATACGCCTAATGCTGTGACTCTCTGTGTTTCTTTGTGTGCATGTTTGTATAAAACGCTGAGTGTGCAGAGCATTCCTGCCTGTGCTGACAGAGGTGACCCACCCTCCTGCTACCAGGCAGCAGCTGTAGGGATCCCCAGTGTGCATTTCTACACAGGCACATACATGTACTATCCTCATTACAAACTAGGGCTGCACGGTATGAGTAAAATATGCGATATCTTTGTTGAATATTGCGAGAACGATATTACATGGGATAAAAAAAAAATTAAAAAAATAGTACTCAGTTCTGCATTTCTGCTGCTTTCCGTATTCTGCTAAAATACAACAAATTGCTTGTTGAATTTAAAACAATTGAAAGGAAATCATTTTTAACATTCTTTTATTGAACAAATTGAACATTGAATTGAATATAAAAGCCACCACTAAAAAAGAATGACAGTAACAAAAACATCTTTGAGTGTCTTTCTTGATAATGTCGCAGCCTTTTGCGATGTGTATATTGCGACAGTTGATATCGCAATTAGAGATGTTCCGTATCGGCTCCGATACTGCCTAAAAATACTGGTATCGGTATCGGGAAGTACTGGAGTTTATGCACCGATCCGATACCACGTAATAAAGTTAAAGTAGTTTATTTATGTTCTTTTTCCGTTATAACTGACGGATAATAAAAGAAAGTTCTGTGGCGTTCATTGTTTGTGTTTGTTCATGTTTCACAAAGAGTTTAACCTGAGCCAGACTGACAACAAAGACAGAAATCATATCACATCCATACAGGGATAGTAGAATACAGTTGTTAAAACATAATAAAATATATGACACACTGGTATCGGTACTCGGTATCGGCCGATACGCAAGTTCAGGTATCAGAATTGGGAAGCAAAAAATGGTATCAGGCCATCTCTAATCGCAATGACGATTAAAAAATGATATATTGTGCAGCTCTAGTACAAACATGGAACTCAAAAGATACTGAGCAGTCCTCCACTAGCTGAACTAGTAAGAGACCCCAAAAGACATAATACAATGTGAAAAAATGAGCTGTGAGGGAAGATCAGCGTGGAAATCTCAGTTAAAGCATGATGTTTCCAACCAGAGATTTAGAGCAATTAATAAAACAATGAAATGCCTCATAAAGGACTGGCCTCTTCAGAACAAGATAGCTGCTGCCAAACATGCTCATGTACTTGCTTAGATAAAATAAAATAAAGGAGGGAGGATTGGGGCTGGAGTGGAATGAAAAATATACTCTGGGGTGTTATTGAGTTATGGTCCTGATAAAGACAGAAATGATACAAAGTGTGCTCCATGATGGAAAAGAATAATAACTTGTTAGCACTCTAATCTTCCCTTCTCAGGCAGACAGGAAATCTGGACACAGCAAAGCCTGATGTGACAGGAAGTAAAAAGGTCCCCAGGCGGGAGCATCAGCTCCTGCATTTCCATGGCAACGGCGATGAGTCATCTTTGCCCTACTGTTTGGGACACCTGCTTTC